>NW_022631003.1:6176260-6863524 GCF_010015895.1 Lontra canadensis
ATAAGTTAGTACTAGGGATGTGACATAGAACATGATGACTATAGTCAACATAGCTGTAAGATTTATGGAAAAGTTGTTAAAAGAGTAAATCCTAAGAGTTCTCCTCACCAAGGGAAAAAATGTTTGTTTTTTTACTTTCTCTTTTTATTTTATCTATATAAGATGATGGATGCTAACTAGACTTCTTGCACTAATAATTCTACAATATACGTAAGTGAAATCATTATGCTATATACCTTAAACTTATACAGTAATGTATATCAAATATATCTCAAAAAAAGGAAAAAAAAAAAGGGTCCCTGAGCACAAGCCTTTCTTAACATAGATGTCCTAAGCATGCATTAAATATATCTCTGGATACAATCATATAGTAAAAACCCATGCTAAAAAAGCCCATGCTAAAATGCACTATTTCCTTTTCATTTTGTGAAAAGGAAAAGGGAGAAAGGCGAATAAATACTGTAGCTACACAGAGTAGAAGAAACAAGAACTTTGAAATCACACAGAACCTGGTTTCAAATGTCCTTCCACCATTTCTTGTTTGACCTCAATAAAGTTACTTAACCTCTTTGCACCTTGATTTCTCTTATGAAAATCCAGGTGATACTATCTAAGTGTTGTCGTGAGGACTGACTGACAAAATTTAGCATAATAAATAATACATGTAAATCATTTGATAATATGTATCACTTTATTAGAGCTATCTTTTTGTTACATGGACCACAAGAAACCTACAGATGTCTAGAAACTCTACAGAGAATTAAAATATTGACTGCATTTTCCCCCTTACATTTATATTGTAAAGAGACAATATAAAGTCAGTCCAGCTATAACCACCATCTTCTAATATCCTAATCTATTAGGTTTCAGTTCTTATAAGTGCTATAAAATTAGTTTCCCCTTGAGTGTAGCCACTTATACACATAATAACCACAATCTTCTAATATCTGTTAGGTTCCAGTTCTTGTAAGTGGTATAAAATTAGTTCGCCTTGGGTATACTGCTTATATGCCTAATAGGCAGAGAACTGAACTCATCATTTTGCCTCACACAAACCGTTCCTTTTTTTGACTTCCTGATTTCTATGAATAGCATCACCGTTCTCTCAGTAACTCATACTTAACACTTTAACCATTTTTTCACAACCACTTCTCCCTCACGACCACTTACTGATCTTACTTCCTCAGTGTTCTCAAAATCTATTTCCACCTGTCTCCACATTAAGGACCACCACCCTAATTCAGGCCTCCAACCTGGTTTTCTTGCCTCAGGCCTCTTTTCTCCATCAAATTCTTTTCATCTGTAGTTGCCAAATAAATCTTAAACAAATAATGCTTTGATTATTTTTTTTTAAAGATTTTATTTATTTATTTGACAGAGAGATCACAAGCAGGCAGAGAGAGAGGAGGAAGCAGATCATGACCTGAGCCGAAGGCAGCGGCTTAACCCACTGAGCCACCCAGGCGCCCCTAATGCTTTGATTATTGAGCCTGTTTTACCACATTAACTCTGCCTCTTCTGAAACATCTCTGGCAGCTCCCCACTGCTTACTAAATGAACTCTAGGCATGCAACACCTTCCACGACATGACCCCTTACTACCTTTCTGACCATGTCTTCTAATTGCTCTATTATCTGCATCCTTCTTGCCTTTTCCTAAGCAATCCCTGTGCTTTTTTACCTTCATACAACTATTATTATTTCTTATACTTTGAAAAATATGCAGTTTCATTTCACCTGTCCAAATCATGTCACTCTTTAAGGCCCAAGCAAATGCTATATCTCTAGCAAGTGAAATAGTAGATTTGCAGAAAATCCATTTTAAAATCAATGAATTTACTTAATTCATTAAATATATACATACATACAAAGAAATAAAATTCTACCCTGAAGGGATAGGTTGATTCCTGGCAATAAAATTAAGAATTAAACTGGAATCATTAGAAAATTGATATAGAGTTTGATTAGGCAGACAAAAAGAGAGGCCAGTAGTCTTTATTTTGACAAGAAGAATGGAAGGTTAGAAATGGCAAAATAAGCTAGAACCAGAATAGAATATGATGGGTTATGATTACCAGTAAGCAGAAGAGGTTCATGAGAACAGTTAGGCTAAGATTTGTTAAAACACCATAGACTCTTCTCAGAGTGGGAAAAATACTGTGTGATTGCAAATTGTGTGAAAAATGGATTGCTAGCTTAAAAGTTAGTTTGCTCTTGGCCAGCGGTTCTCAAAATGTGGTCTGTAGACCCCATAGAGTCCTTGAAAACGTTTCAAGTATCTGCAAGGTCAGAACTATTTTCAAAATAATACTATGACATTATTTGCCTTTCAAACTATGTTAACATTTGTATTATAATACAAAGGTAATGGTGGGTAAAATTGCTGGTGCATTAATAGAAATCAAGACAGCAATACCAGCCTAGACTAATAGCCATTGTATTGGTCACTGCTATATACTCACAAGAAAAAAAAAAGTTTCATTTAATAATATGCTTGATAAAATAGCAACAATTAATAATTTTATTTAATCTGAACTTCTGATTTCATGCCTTTTAAAAATTCTATGATACAAAATGCACAAAGAACTACTACTGAATACCAAGGTACAATGGTTGTTCTGAGAAAAAAGGATTTATGTGATTCAGTTGTGAGTTGAACAAGCCACTTTTTATATGGAACACCATTTTTCCTTGAAAGAATGACATGACAAAATGAACTACTGGGACTTCATCTAGATAAAACGCTTTTGCCAGCGAAACAGTTGACAAAGCCTAAAGATAACCTACAGAATGGTAGAAGATATTTGCAAGTGTCTTATAAGATAAAGGGCTAGTATCCAAGATCTATAAAGAACTTATTAAATTCAACATCCAAAAAATATATAATCCAGTCAAGAAATGGAAGACATGAACAGACATTTCTCCAAAGAAGACATACAAATGGTCGACAGACACATGAAAAAATGTTCAACATCACTCGGAATCAGGGAAATACAGATCAAAACTACAATGAGATACCACTTCACACCAGTCAGAATGGTTAAAATTAACTAGTCAGGAAACAAAAAATATTGGTGATAATTTAGAGAAAGGAGTACACTCTTTACTGCTAGTGGGAATGCAAGCTAGTATAGTCACTTTGGAAAACAGCATAGAGGTTCCTCAAAAAGTTAAAAATAGAGCTACCTTATGACCCAACAATTGCATTACTAGGTATTCACCCAAAGGATTCAAACATAATGATCTAAAGGGGCACCTGCCCTCTAATGTTCACAGCAGCAATATCCACAATAGTCGAACTATGGAAAGAGCCCAGGTATCTATCAACAGATGAATGGGTAAAGAAGATGTGGAACACATATACAAGAAATATTACTCAGCCAACAAAAAAGTGAAATATTACCATTTGCAATGATGTGGATGGAACTAAAGGGTATTATGCTAAGTGAAATAAGTCAATTACAGAAAAACAATTATCATATGATTTCATTCATATGTGGAATTTAAGAAACAAAAAAGAGGATCATAGGGGAAGGGAGGGAAAAATAAAATAAGACAAAGTCAGAGAGGGAGACAAATCGTAAGAGACTCTTAACTATAGGAAACAAATTGAGTGTTGCTGGAAGGGGGTGGGTGAGCAGATGGGGTAACTGGGTGATGGGCATTGAGGAGGGCATGTGATGTAATGAGCCCTGGGTGTTATATGCAACTGATGAATTACTGAACTCTACCTCTGAAAGTATTAATGCACTATATGTTAACTAATTGAATTTATTTATTTTTTTAAGATTTTATTTATTTATTTGACACAGAGAGATAAAGAGAGAGCATAAGCAGAGGCAATGGGAGAGGGAGAAGTAGTCTCCCCACTATGGGGCTCCATCCCAGGACCGGGCGATCATGACCTGAGCCAAAGGCTGAGGCTTAACCAACTGAGTCACCCAGGCACACCAACTAATTGAATTTAAATAAAATAAAAATTTAAAAAAGAGGGGTGCCTGGGTGGCTCAGTGGGTTAAGCCGCTGCGTTCGGCTCAGGTCATGATCTCGGGGTCCTGGGATCGAGTCCCGCATCGGGCTCTCTGCTCAGCAGGGAGCCTGCTTCCCTCTCTCTCTCTCTCTGCCTGCCTCTCCATCTACTTGTGATCTCTGTCTGTCAAATAAATAAATAAAATCTTAAAAAAAAATTTTAAAAAAGAATGACAGGTAAATAAAATATAGTTATTCAGACTTGGGTATTTGGCAGACATTGTCTCAAAACTTAGTGAAGTCTGTCACTTCAATGAAAACAACGCACAGCATTTGTTGTTAAAGATAAAATTCAAGGGGCGCCTGGGTGGCTCAGTGGGTTAAAGTCTCTGCCTTCGGCCCAGGTCATGATCCCAGGGTACTGGAATCGAGCCCCCATTGGGCTCTCTGCTCAGCGGGGAGCCTGCTTCCTCCTCTCTCTCTGCCTGCCTCTCTGCCTACTTGTGATCTCTGTCTGTCAAATAAATAAATAAAATCTTTAAAAAAAATTTTTTAAAAAAGGTAAAATTCAAGCTTTCAAGAAAAAATTCAGAATTTGGGGAAACTTGTATCTACCCATGAGTTTGATGATTTCCTAATTCTTAAGGACTTTCCTGTTGAGATCAGTGGTGATAGTCATGAATGTGAGTCTTTGATATTTCAAATGAAATGTATCAATATTTGGAAGATATGCATACCTCAATAAACCACTATATTCCAAATGACCAATACATGACGTTACAAAATAATGCATAGGTAAAAGATCCATTCAGAGTTCCAGATACACCATATTTATATCAGTAGATTTTAATATTACAGTATATAAATGTCCATACATATGATTTCAGATTCCACCTTTCTACTAATCTTCAAGAAACTATCACTTGTAGGATTTTGGCAGTATGATATCAAAGAAGAATATTCACAATTACCTTTTTAAAAAACTAAAACATTCCTTCCTTTTCCAACTACATATATGTGTGAGACTTTCAACAAGCAAAAGTCCAGGACCCAATAGTTTCAGAGGTGAATTCTACCAAACATTTAAAGGAGGATTAATATCTATTTTTCTCAAATTATTCTAAAAAATAGAAGAGGAAAGAAAGCTTCCAAATTCATTCTACCAGAACCAGACAAAACAGTACAAAAAAAGAAAATTACAAACCAATACTCCTGATAAACCTAGATGCAAAAATCCTCAATAAAATATTATCAAACTGAATTCAAAAATACATTAATATGCTAACTAACTTGAAAAAATTAAAACTTAAAAAATACATCAAAAGGATCATTCAGCATGTCAAGTGAGATTTAATCTGGAGATGCAGGGATGGCTCAATATTATCAAATCATTGATGTGATATATCACATTAACAAAATGAAATATAAAAATTGTATGATCATCTCAATAGATGCAGAAAAAAACAGTTGACAAAATTTAACATCCATCATGATAAAAAAAAAAAAACTCTCAACAAAGTGGGCTTAGAGTGAACATACCTCAACATAATAAAGGCCATAGCTAAAGACAAACCCATAGCTAACATCACACTCAACGATGAAAGACTGAAAGTGTTTTCTCTAAGATCAGGAACAAGACAAGGATGCCTACTCTCAGTGCTTTTACTCAACATAATAGTGGAAGTCCTACCCACAGAAATCAGACAGGAAAAAGAAGTAAAATGCATCCAAATTGGTGAGGAAAATGTAAAACTGTCACTATTTGTAGATGACATGATACAGTATGGGGAGAACCCTAAAGACTCCACCAAAGGACTATTAAAACTAATAAATGAATTCAGGTTGCAGGATACAAAATCAATTTTACAGAAATATGTTGCATTTCTAAACATTAGTAACAAAGTAACAGAAAAAGAAATTAAGAAAATCATCCCACTTACAGTTGCATCAAAAAAAACCACAAAATACCTAGGAAAAAAATTAAGAAGGTGAAAGATCTGTGCTCTGAAAATTATAAAACACTGATGAAAGAAATTGAAAATGACACAAATGAAAAGATATACCATGCTCATGGACTGGAATAATTAATACTGTTAAAATGTCCATCCTACCCAAAGCAATCTACAGATTCAACACAATCCTTATCAAAATACCAAAGTATTTTTTCACGGAACTAAAATAAATAATCCTAAAATTTGTATGGAATCCACAGATGATACTGAATTACCAAAGCAATCTTGAGAAAGAAGAGCAAAGCTAGAGGTATCACAATCCCAGGTTTCAAACTATACTGCAAAGCTATAGTAATCAAAACAGTATGGTACTGGCACAAACAGACAAGTAGATCAATAGAACAGAATAGAGAGCTCAGAAATAAACCCATACTTACATAGTCTATTAATTTATGGTAAATGTGACAAGAATATACAATGGGGAAAAAACAGTCTCTTCAATAAATTGTTTTGTGAAAACTGGACAGCTACATGCAAAAGAACAAAATGGGACCACTTTTTACACCATAAACAAAAATACACTCAAAATGGATTAAAGACCTACATACAAGACCTGAAACCATAAAACTTCTAAAAGAAAACATAGGCAGTGAACTCTTAGAAATTGGACTTAGTATTTTTCTGGATCTGTCCCCTCAAGCAAGGGAAATAAAAGCAAAAATTAAAAGTTGGGATGACATTAAATTAAAAAGCTTTTGCACAGTGAAGGAAATGATTAAAAAATGAAAAAAAAACCCTACTGAATGAAATAATATATTTGCAAATGAAATATTCAACAGGAGGTTACTATCCAAAATACACAAAAAACTCATACAACTCAACACACACATAAAAATGAACAATCCAGTTAAAAAATAAGCAGAGGACCTGTACAGATATTCTTACAAAAAAGACATGCAGATGGTCAACAGACAGATGAAAAGATGTTCAATATCATTAATCATCAGGAAATTGCAAATCAAAGCCAAGTGAACACCAGTCACCACCAGAACACCAGTCTAAATGGTTAGTATCAAAAAGGAAATAATAAGTATTGGCAAGGATGTGGAGAAAAGGGAACCTTTATATACTATTTGTGGGAATGTAAATTGGTGCAGCCACTATGGACAACTGGTATAGAGTCACCTCAAAAAATTAAAAATAGAAATACCAGGGGCGTCTGGGTGGCATAGTCAATGAAGCATCCAACTCTTGATTTTCACTAGAGTCATGATCTCAGTGTCATGGGATTGCCTCAGGTTGGGCTCCCTCAGTAGGGAGGCTGCTTTTCTCCCTCTCCTACTGCCCCTCCCCATGTGCGCGCTCGCTCTCTCTCTCTCTCACCTCTCTCTCTCTCTGTCTCTGTCTCTAAATAAATAAATAAGGTCATGGTCTCAGGGTTGTAGGATCAAGGTTTGCGTCAGCTCTGCACTCAGCACCAAGTCAGCTTGTCCCTTGCTCTCCCCCTCCCCACCTTCTCTCTCTCTCTAAAACAAATAAATAATAAAAAAATAATAATAAAGGAATTGAGCTGTCCTCTATAAAGCCAGCCATTAAAGGTATTTGCAAAATAGGCAAAACCAATACTATTCTTTTCACTAAATTATTTTGGAAACTACAGTTGAACTTTATGAAATATATGTTATTTATGTTAAAATATAATGAGTTTATTATTGTAATTTTTAGAGGAATCAATAATTTTTTTAAAATTATGCTTTAAATTTCTAACATGGTAAATATCAACAAATATAATTCATATAAACAAAAGCTGTTTGGAATTCTCCATAATTTTTTAAAGTATAAATGGGTCCTGAGATCAAACATTTAAGAACTGCTGCCCTTGATAGCCCTACCCCAGGGCAATCTTCTTAGGACTATTAGGAAACAGAGGTTAAGGAATGGGTAGCATAAATGACTGCATAAATGACTATGTATTTTTGGTTCAGAAATTGTTCAAATCTGCTACTTTGGCCAAAGTAGCAGAGTCAGATGAAGTTAGGATTATCTACATCCCTTGGTTTATTGATGTCTGATCCAAACTTTAGCTTTATTTGGTCAGAGTTCTGATGTCCCCACCTCAAAGTAGCCTCTCGAAGACAGATTGGGGCCTGGGCTTAATGACAATAGAACTCCCAGATTGGTTGCAATTTGTGGATTTGGGTGCTGAGGTCCTAGGTCTGTTCTGAAGCATACCTTTCCTAGTTAAGAAAACTACAATTATTTTCACTGTAGTTAGGTGATCAGGTGGTCTAGACTCATAATCTATATCATCCACTAGAATGGGAGAGGAGAATGTGGGCTGCAAGAAACTGGGGAGCTTATTTTGCTTTAGAGGAAGAGAAACTGGTCAAATACCAATTGAGAAAGAAAATGAAGAGGAGTTTTAATTTTATGATCTTGGTGGTGGAAAGAAGGCACAAGAAGAGATTGGATAGTGTTTAGAGGGCATTAGGAATGAGATTTTCATAACCAGCCCAAATCTGGTCTCCTCTATGCAAGAGTTCCCCTGACATAAATTGTAGTAGACCATCAGAACTGCATCAGTTTCGTGAAAGAGCATTTACTTGCTGGTTTAAATAGTTTGTAGTTCCCCAAACTAGTTGTACATGGCTAAAGTATAGTGAAAGACACGAAGGACAAGGAAAATGGAAAATGTAGTTAATGTGGAAAGGAGGGTTTGACATTTAAAGTGGAGGGCTGTATTATTGCTATTGGGGGAATTCAGTAATGAAAAGGAAAATGGTCTAATTACTTGTCTCAACGATAGGCAATGGTCTGTCAATTAGAAAAAGCTAATAAAGGAAAAAGCAAATGTTGACCTAAGCTGTAAAACAAAACAAAACAAAGCAAAAAAACCCCCCCACACACAAAAAAAACCCCAAAAAACAAAAAACACTGACAAAAACAGGATAGAAATGGGAAGGAGGTTTGTAAGGACTTATTTTATATTTTTATTTTAGCCAGAGGCTTCCATTGAGGTTAAACAATAACTCTGTTGTTTAACCCTTAAACTGTCCCTGCTCCCCTTCCCCCAGGGGACTTAAAAACAAGTCCCAGAAACCAGCTCCAGGTGTGGAGGCCAAGAAAAACAAGGCTGTACCCTCCTCAAGTCTAGCCCTGACATAAGTACAGCCATCTTAGCAAAGCAAAAGCTAGCACCTTGCACTGTAAGAGTGGGTTAGCATAAGAGTGGCCATCCTGAAGGCCGGGAAGCCATTTTACTGAGCGTCCCTAACCGGCCGACACTGCGTACGTGACTTGAGATAAGAAAAACTAGCTAAAACCTAAAAAACAACTTGATCATATACCACCAGGGCGGTTAGGCAGTGGAGCCACAGGGACCAGATGTTAATGAAAAACAAGTAGTTAACTTGCAGAGATCACAATCCTGCAAGACAGGGGTCTCCCTTGGTTTACAAATGTCCTAGTGATTTACAACAAAGAAGCTGTCTTCTCAATAGCCCAATTTCCAGGGACAAATGGCTCAGTTCCTTGAAGCCTGATGTCGCCCTCCCCACCATAAAACTGAAGGAAGCTGAGGCAGAGGGAAATGTAAATAAAGTTAAATTTCTTCTAAACCTAATCTCACCTAACCGCCAGGGTGACGCCTGGGTGGCGAAAAGCTAAACAGAGTTAAACTGTCAAAGTGTGGTGCAAGAGATGGCTGTAGCTATGAAAAAGTGCCTTGAAAATGCTATATAAACCCTTGGCTCTGAGAACTTGGGGTCCTTGTTGAAACCTGCTGTGCTGGGCAGATACTTGGACCCCAGCTAGCTGGAAATAAACCTCGCTGTGTGACTTGCATTATCGAGAGTGTTCTCTGTCTAATTGAGGAGTGGTTGACTCCGTACCCTAACGGGGTCTAATCTTTCATTGGAGAACAGACCAAATTAGGGCTGAGGTGTAGCAAATTCCCAGATGTAAAAAGTATTCTAAGTGCTAACTGTGGTGGTCATTAACCTATTTTCTCTTATGTCCATCCTTCTCAGACTCTTCCTTGCTCTATATTCTGAATCACAGGACATGACCAGGTTAAACCATATTTTCCAGTATCCATTTGTCAATTCGTCTCCAGTTAGGTTCAGCCATTAGAAGGTACTGATGGAAAACTAGAAAGGAGAATGAAGTGAGAAGTATCCTACCACTAGGAAAAAGGCACAGAGAACCATCATATACAACACTTGGGGTGACTTGGAAGGTTACCCATTTTGAGTGGATTCAAAAAGATAGCTCCTGCATACAATTACTCTTCATCTAAGGGCCTGAGAAACTAAAGTAACGAGTGATCTGCCTCCAACATACCCAAAAAGAAAAAAATGAAAGGTAAGTTTCTTGGTCCATAGCATTTTGAAATACAACTGGATGAATGTTGGAAGTTCTTTGATTAGGTTCTCTGGCTTGCAGATAATCCTGCAAGGCTCTTGGCTCTGGCCCCTGGATTGGCCTGGTTTGGCCTCTGAGTCATCCTTCGTTTTTAATAGAAGGTAGCATGTGTTCACAGACAAGTAGGTTTATCAGCCTTTTTCCTGCCTATAAAATTGGGGATGGGACAGTCTTACAGCCTCCTTTTGTTTTACACTCTGTCTTTCTAGTTCCAAGCTAGCACTGTTTCTGCTGAAATAAATTTCTCAGGAACTTGGTGGGTCTTCAAGTATTTCAGTGAGGTTCACTCCATTAGACAAAGACCACACAATCTACTACAGTTGGTTTCCATAAAATAATCTCATCTTTATCTTTGTCTCCTGCTAAGAGCCTAGAACTGAGGAATCGCACCTTTAAACTTCTTAGAGGCCCAAAAGTTTGACTGAAGAGATCTGAGGAACACCCTCAATCTCTTGACATAGTCCTTTGTGTGATTAAACACCTTGTCTTTTGATCTCTTGGAGGTCTTAACAAAAGGTTGTGGAGTTACTCCCTGGTCATTTTCTCGAGAGTAAAATTCCCCGACAGTGTTCAGAAACCATCTCCTAGTGTTATGATTTTTACCACCTGGGGAAAATGAAGATTTTCAAAATCATCAAGTCCTGACCCCTTTTTGCTCAACAACTCTTCCCTTAAATTATCTCTCTTTTCTTGAATTTTTATAAGTAGCAAGAATAAACCAGTTGTCACCTTCAACATTTTGCTTGGAAATCTCCTTAACTATATAACCAAGTTGATCACTTACAAGTTCTGCTTTCAACGTAATGGCAGAAGCCAATTTCACTAAGACAACTAAGTGGCAGTTGTCTGCCTCTAGGATTCCCTTTCCTCTAGTTTCCAGTAACATGTTCCTCACTTCCTTCTGAGCCCTCAGTAGTGATGTCCTCAGTTCCATATTTCTACTGATAATCTGGTCATGGCAAGTTAGGTTTTATCATGCTCTTCAACATTCTGCACCCTCTACCCACTACTCCATCCACAGACACATTTTTAGGTATTTGTTATAACAGTACTCCACTTCTGGGTATCAAAATCTGTATAGTTTTCTATTTATGTGTAACAAATCCCATAAATTTAGCAGCTTCAAACAACACACTTTATTATCTCTGTTTCTGTGGGTCAGGAGTCCAGGCACAGCCAGTTGGGCTTTCCACTTTTAGGTCTCTCCAGACTACACTGAATGTATTGGCTGGGCTGTGTTCCCATCTGGAGGCTCAAGTGAAGAAGAATCTGCTCCCAGACTCCCTCAGATTTTTAACAAAATTCATTTCCTTGCAGCTGTAGGAGTAAGAGCTTTGGAGTGTTTTTCCTGGCTGTCAGCCAGTGGCTGTCTTCAGTTTCTAGAGGCCACCTGAGTTTCTTGCCACATGGTCCTCTCCACAGGCAGCTCACAAAGTAACAGCTTGCTTCATCAAAGCCAGCAGGAGAGTAAGAAAGAACAATTCTGCTAACAAGATGGATTCTTATAAAATGTGACATAATGATGAGAGTGAGGTATCCTACCACATCTATGATACAATGTAATATAATTATGGGAGTAATTTCTTATCACCTTTGCCATATTCTATTGGTTAGAAGCAATTCACAGACTGTATCTTGTGAAAATTAATAAAGGGGAAACCTCATTAAAGTGAACTTGGGATAATAGAAGGGAAAGCTGGAATGGGAAACCATACTACTCACTGTCAATTATAGGAAGAATTGTCAATTACAGACCCCTATAAAAAGAATTTTCAATAGGGAAGAATCATCAAATACAGGCTCCAAGAGGGAAAGATGTACATTGCGTCTGCTACAAGAAATTAGCTACCCTTGCAACTCAGCCAATGAGAGGCTTTCATTACCCTAGACTCGTGTTTTTCTCCAACTTTGGATCAAAATAACTCCCCCCAACTTCCTCCTTTTACGTAAAATATCACTCCTTTCCTTTGCTAGACTTGTCAATAATTTTGCTACAATTTGTTATCCCGAATTACAATTCTGTTTTTCCCAAATAAATCAATTTTTGCTGGTAAAATAACTGCCTTTTATTTTTCAGGTTAGCAACCTATATTTGGGGGTAGGGGCATTCATACTGGAAGACACAGATCACTGGGAGTGACCCTAGCCTATTTGTCACACACACATAATTTCTCAGAAGTAATGATTCAATGCTAAATGCAATGCTTAAACTTCATGGAAGAAAGCACACAAAAGGATTCCAAGATATAGTATCTCTCTTCTGGAAAGGCAGAACTTGCCCTGGGTACTGGATTGGGCTAGGCTGATGAGTGGAGCTCGATAAATTTCTGTTGTAGAGAGAGGATTTTATCAAGTATGAACCTGGCAGAGCTTGCCAGCACAAAAAGAATGACAGAAATCTTTGAAAATAGAGGAGAAAACTATTAAAGAACACACACAAAAACACACTAGTTTCTTTGTTATCTCTATTCCATGATGTCTGTCATTTCAAGTGGTAACCACCATTCATTCTGCTTTGGTAGAGTAACTTTCACTTTATATTGGTCAAGTTATTTGTCAGATCATAAAGGTGAAATGAGAGGACTGTCAGGTCCTATGTTTGGTAGGGATGGAATTACAAAGAAAGGAAAATTATGACACTTGGGGAAGGAGTTATGAGGAAGGAAAACCAATGGGGTGCTTAAGAAAAGGACCTGAGTCAGAGTCATCTGGATACCGTGGCTAACACAGTGAATTATTCTCACATAAAACTTCTAAAATGGTTACCTTAAGGTTATACTGGCTACATGGTCAGGGGTCTCATTTCCTTTTCTTAAAACTGGATTGGTGCTCTTTGAAATGTCTAAAGGTATATGGCTGCTATTGGTTGAGTATATTATGTTATAGGCCCAGCACTAAGCTAATTGCTTTGCATGCAATTTCCCAACGACTTTATGGGGATAGATGATATTCTTATCCTTTTTCCTAAGTATGGGGAAACTGTTAAGCTTGGAGTTAGGATGTTGAATAACTTACCTAGGGTCACACAGTTAGTAAACAAAATAGCCAAGACCCAAGCTCATATCTGCTGACACTAAAGTTAAAGCCTTCTTTTTTAAACTTTTTTTTTTAAGATTTTATGTATTTATTTGACAGAGAGAGAGAGCAAGCAAAAGCAGGAGCAGCAGCAGGCAGAGGGAGAAGGAAAAGTACGCTCCCCACTGAGCACAGAGGCACTCAATCCCAGAACTTTGGGATCATGACCTGAGCTGAAGGCAGATGCTTAACTGACTGAGCCACGCAGGCACCATCTAAGTAAAGTTTTTAATATTTAGAAAGAATTTAAGTGTTTCCATACCTCGTTTTAGTCTTTAAACTAGTGAGCTTAAGATTTTTGTTTTTCTCTGGAAGACGCTAACTAGTCTATAGTGACAGAAAGCGCATCAGTGGTTACTGGAGGATGGGAGAGGGCTGGGAGGGGCAGGAGGCAGGAAGAGGGAAATACAAAGTGGCACAAAAAAACTTTTGGGAATAGGGTGCCTGGATAGCTCAGTAGGTTAAGCCTCTAGCTCTTAATTTCAGCTCAAGTCATGATCGCAGGGTCGTGGGATCCAGTCCTGCATCAGGCTCCCTTCTAGGCAGGGAGTCTGCTTGGGATACTTTCTCTCTGTCCCTCCTTCCACTTGTGTGCTCTCTCCCTCTCTCTCTCTCTCTCAAAATAAGTAAATTAACTTAAAAAAACCTTTGGGAATGATAAATATGTTCCCTATCTTGAGCTATCTCGAATTATGGTAGCAATAGTTCACAGCTGAACACATATGTCAAACTTATCAAATTATACTTTAAATATGCACAGTTTATTATATGTCAATTATTCTTCATATTACAGATTAGGAAATGGATATAAAGAAGTTAAAGTGCCTTGTCCAACATTAGCCAGAGAAGCTGTTGCAGAGAAAGGATAAAAATCATTTTTAAAATATTTGAACAAGTGCTGTTTTTCCCTCTCAGTTTGATAATTTATCCCCACATGGTTTCAAAAAGGACTTGAAGAGACATAAAATATGAAATGCATTTTATAGGAAGAAGATTGTATTTAAGAACTCTGGGTTAACTTACATATTTCAATTGAGCACTGGAAATCCATTGTAAATTCATTTGATGAAAACGTTTAATGCATCTCAGAAGTTTGTCATTCCATGCAATTTGAAAAATACGTATCTTTAGGAATTTTATAATTATGTGACCAGCAGGGGGCAACTAAATATTTCAGAAACAGCATCATGTACATGTACAGGGAAACATTAAAATTGGAGAGACTATGAGCATTCTCAGTTGTATAGAACTAAATTCCTTCTAAAACGATAATTAACACCTCACCACATTCTCACAATATTGAATTTGTGAAGATAATCAGAACACTCTCCTAAGTAAAATCTATATACTATGGCCTATATTTGGCAGGTTGTTTTGATTGTTCTTTCAGTTCACAAGATTCTTTGCAAAAATCTATATATTTTATAACCAATGAGGTTTTTTTTAAACTTTGTGTTACAGAAAATACAACAAACATTGACTGGTTAATTTCTGGTTATTCTAGAATTCTTCTATTGCACTTGACGTTCTAAGATCAAAGTAATTAAGAATTGCATAAGATCTCATCTTTAACTTAAAATTTAATAGAGTATCATTTCCTAACCTTCTTTTATAGATAACTAATTTTAAGGTTGTTATATTAGTCATGGTTCTTCATCGAAACAGAACCAACTGTGTTGGAAGAGATCTATATGGTCAAATAATCCAACCTTCCTTCAAATGCAAGTGCAATGACCCTCACAATGAGAGCATTCAGTAAACGTATGTGGACTGAATTGAACTGAATTTACATAAATGGAATTACATATCTCTAGGGGTGGCTGGGCTCTGCTAGGGTTCCACTGTGGAGTTGGGAAGTACTATGGGATAGAGGTTAAGCATGAACTCTGGGGTCAGATGATCTAGGTTCACATAGTGCTCTTTCTGCTTACTTTCTATGTACCCTTGGATGAGTTACTTAACTTTGCTAATCCTCCATTTCCTCACCTATACAAAAAGAGCAGTAATGATGACTAATTATGGTACACATTGTTTGTATTAATCAATATTCAGTTCTCTTCCTCTTCTGGGCACTCAGTGGATTGACTGTTCTTTCTCAGCACCCCAGCAACTAGATGGATCCATGTGACTTGGTCTGGCAATGAAATACTGTGGAATTGACATGTATCAGTTTCTGGATAAAGCCATGAAAAGCCAATATGAAATTCCCCAGCCCTTCTCCTACTGGGGCAATCATGTAAAAAGAATCATAATAAGATGGTGGCACCACAAGGTTGAAAGAGCCTAGATTATCATACCATTGTATGAAAGACAGTTCCCTGCAGCCAGAGCCAACATTTTAGAATAAGAAATAAATCTTTGTTCAGTTAAATCATTGACTTTTTTTTTCAACTGCAGCATAACCTAGACTATTCTGTTCTGCCTCAGAGAGTTGTTTTGATGATTCAATCAGATATGGTATGGGAATTGCTTGTTTGATAAATAATAGCACTTGAATATTATATTGAATTCAATATATTGGATTATATTGAATCAGTCATATTAGCTTTGAATATAAGGTATTGCTTTGTTGTTGATTATTATAATGATTCAAAATTCTGTCAAATTAGAGTACCAGGTAACTTATTTATTTATTTATTGGGGGAAGGTGTGAGCAAGTGAGCTAGCACCCAAGTGGGGGGAGGGGCGGAGGGAGAGAATCACCAAGTAGACTCCCATAGCCTGACAAAGCAGGGTTCAGTCTCAGAACCCATGAGATCACAACCTAAGCTAAACCCCAAAGCTGGAGACTTAACCAATTAAGCCACCCAGGTGCCCCATAGAGTACCAGGTAACTTTTGTTTAAAGTATTCTAACTCTTCAAATTCTTGAAACAATGCCTAACACACAGTAGGCATTCAGGAATAAATGAACAAATTCTTATTTTGCTGATTCTCTGATATTTGCTATCATTTTATTCTAGGATCATTTATTCCCTTGTTAGATTGGTAAGATTTCATTTTCCAGTCCTTTTATCAGATCTAGGTTCTCATTAAACAATTACTTTTGGATAGAGTTGTCCTAGCAATAATGGAGCTTGGGCAGTGAGAACTGTTCATTTATCTTAACTCTCTTCTGAATTCAGAACCAATAAATAGGGAGCCAGATAGAGAAAGATGAAAAACCACCATCTTTCTGATAAAGCTGTTTGGACAATATGACTTCAAGGTATAGCCACAACCAGGCTTTTCAATACTTCTCCTCTAGTCCAAATGGGAAATGGTATAATAAAAAGAAAATTTGGGTCTACAGGACAGATAAACTTGAGCAGAATCACTGCTTTCCATACCCAGTGAGGTCAACCATAGAAAAAACGAGGGTTAGGACTCAGACCTGCCTCTAGAAAGCAAGCCTAAGCTCTGATTCATGTGTTTTTAGATTATTATGCAGAATAAGAAACAGAACAGAATATAATCTGTTGTGGGTAGGTAGGTTTGAAAAACGTGGCAAGAAAGGGGCTGGGTCTTATTTTTTTCCTAAATCACCAATTATGTGAAATAACTCTTTCATCTTAGGGAAGGTGGCAGAAATAAAAATGGAAGTTACTCTTTCCTAAAGTTCTGAAAGTAGCATATTCCTATTTTTAACAGTCAGGCAGGGGAGCACCTAAATATGTAAATATAATAATTTATAAATATATAAATGTCTAACTAGAGAGTATAATAATCACTGATTATAAATATGATTTTGTTGCTCAGGAGAGAGGACTAGACTAGAGATACATATTAGATCAAAAAGAATGAGAACACAAGATTCATTTTCTCCTCTCTTTTCTAGGAAGAAGATGTAAAGTGAAAAGAGAAGAGGGCTGAGTATGAAATTTTGGAGTAATAAATAAAATGACAGAAAGATAAACTTGTAGAGCATGAGGAAAAGTCAGAAAGGTAGGAAGAAAATATGATGACATAAAAACTGTAAAGAAGTGAGTTTCTGCCCAAGGCCAAACAAGCTGCCAACTCATGAAGACTGCTACAGTGTGAAGGCTACATGGATCTAGTGCTGAAGCAGCCTACAAACCGTGGATAAGATGCAAAGGCAACGGAAATCTACAAGCAGAGAGGCTTTAAAGAAGTAACCAGCTATGTTGGTGCCCTGGAAGTTCCTCATGCTGAAATGTTTACAGTCTCATGTTGATGATGACTCAGAAGCTATATGTAGGCCCAGTAGGAAATAGTGATTTTCGTTTAAAAAAAATAAATAAACTTCTGTTACTATTAAAGTAGTACACACATGGTAGAAAGTTGGAAATTATATATAGGTAAAATAGAAAAATAAAAACCATATTTCCAATCTATTACCATTGTTAACAGCTTATTGTATATCTTTCCATACCTTTACTTATCTCTATATATGCATATAAATATATATATTTTTAACCCAAATGGTTTCATACCTGGTGTGCAGTTTTACAACCTTACTTTTTTAAAATTAACAATCTCTACCTTTCCTAGTCAATGAATTTTCATCTTATCTAAAACTCAAATGCAGATTTCCCCATTAGTCACCAAATTATCTTTATTCTGAAAATAACTAACTAAAACTAAGGAATTATTTGTTTTTTCTTTCCTGTATGAACTGTATTTTAAGGTAACCAAATAGTTCTACGTATAAAGTCAACCTCTATTTTGCTGGGGAAAAAAAAGCCAGAATATAGAATGCATGATGGTATTAAAATTATCTTGCAATTCTTTTTTTTTAATCTTACAATTCTTATTGAAATTATTGACTCATACAAGGCTTTTCAACATGTTAAAACATGAGGTTTGTTTGAAGAGAAACTAAGCATATGCATGGTATCAAAATAATGCCATACAAATAACTTCCTAGTCATGAGTTTATAACATATGGATGAGACTGCCATATCATTATTTCAATATCAGTCTAAGCATTACTAATTGAACATTAATTGAATAACATGAAAGATACTATACAAAATATACTAAATTACCTATAATTATTCTAGCTCAAAAGTTTAACTTGAATCTACCAAATCTTTACATATAATATTTCCCAAATATTTCAAAAGGTCATTTTTATATCTATTGACTATTATAAACAAGGTGTTCTGTATTGTTAAGTAACGTTGCAAGGGCAGGAGAATAACGAGACGTATGCATTACTGCATTGTGCTTAGAGATAAATTTTGTTTTACTATGATTCATTGTACTTAAGAAATAAGTCTGGCAAGAGAGGACTGGCTTAGAGTGTTGACTTCATGTATTGCAACACTCTAAAGTCTGTTTGAAGTCTTATTTGAACAGAAAGTACAACTCTCAAATTGAGTCCATTTCCTGGTTGCCAAAGAAATAGCTTTCATTCTCACATCACATGTGAGACCTGATACTTGAATGGGGGTGTTTGAGATTCTTAAATAAATCTGCTTCCATGGCCTGAAGTTATGCCCATCTATGTATCTTCTATAATTCTCAGAATTAGGCCAGTTGCCACAAAGTCTTGGTATCAATGGAAGGTTGGTAGAGTATAGTCTATTTGTAATATTTTTTCACAACTGAGAAAAGTGAAAATACAGTTAGTAATATTGTGTATCATGTTCTCCAAAGAGTAATCATAACAGTTAATGTTTCTTGAGTTCTTTCTTATCACAACACTGTAAAATTTAAAAAAAATTTTTTACTCCACTTTACATATGAGGAAAGAATCTTGGTGAGGTCTTACAGCCAGTATATGATGGGGTTAGCATTATTTATCTGTTGTTAGAATTGGAGTTCAACCCCACTGCACTATACTACTTCAGCGAGTCAAGTTTATACTGATAAACTTTGTAATATTGATTAAATTGATTTTTTAGAAAGATTTATCTATTTTTAAATATTTTATTTGTCAGAGCACAAGCAGGGGAAGCAGCAGGTAGATGGAGAGCCAGCTCTGCACTGAGCAAGAAGCCCGATGTGGGACTTGATCCCACGACCTTGGAATAATGACCTAACCCAAAGACAGATGCTTAATCAACTGAGCTACCCAAGCATTCCAAGACTTATTTATTTTAAAGAGGGAAAGAGTGTGTGCATGAGAGAGGGGCAGAGGGAGAGAGAGAATCCTCAAGCAGACTCCCCTCTGAGCACAAAGCTTGATCTCAGGACCCTGAGATCATGACCTGAGGTGAAATCAAGAATCAGCTTCTTAACTAACTGAGCCACCCAGGCACCTCTTTGATTAAACTGATTTCAAGATTTTCTACCAACTTAATAGTAATACTAACTCATAACAGTTTCTGGATTATCACTGCTAACCTAATGGGAACATCTCCGCATAAAATGAAAGTACTTAGTTTTTGTCAAATATTAGCACTGAAGAAATAAAACATTAACAGAATAGTTTCAACTATTTATTTTCCAGAAAACAGTCACTGCTAATCAAGCCAAAGCCTAAACTTTCACTTGACTTTTTTTTGCTACTTTTTATGAATTTGACAGTCGTGCATTTGGAATGTGTTCAAATTCTATTTGTAGCTGAATCATGTGAATGCCAAGGAGATCAGTACATCTGCTTCTTAGCATCTCTAGAGTAATCTGTATTTGCAGAATGCTTTATATAAATTTGAACATGTTAATGTGCTTAATCAGATTTATTTACCATAGGTCATGAGCTATTTGACCTTTCACAGTGGTTTAATAGAGGTTTGGAGCAAATAACAGATAGCATGAGTTGCTTTTTATTTTTTTTAAGATTTTTATTTATTTATTTGACAGAGAGAGATCACAAGCAGGCAGAGAGAGAGGAAGGGAAACAGGCTCCCTGCTGAGCAGAGAGCCCAATGCAGGGCTCGATCCCAGGACCCTGGGATCATGACCTGAGCCAAAGGCAGAGGCTCAAACCACTGAGCCACACAGGTGCCCCGCATGAGTTGCTTTTGATTTGAATACTTTTACCAAAAAATAGTCATAGACGTGGGGAACCTGGGTGGCTCAGTCAGTTAAGTCTTCAGCTTAGGTTGTGATCTTGGGGTCCTGGGATTGAGCCCTGCATGGGGCTTCCTGCTTGGCAGGGAGTCTGTTTCTCCCTCTCCCTGCTCATGATCTTTCTCATTCTCTCTCAAATAAATAAAATCTTAAAAAATAGAAATGACAAAGAGTAAATGATTACTGTCTTAAGGGTAGAAAATAACAAGTAGTAATTGTAGAGTACATTCCCATGGATTTGACCTACAGATAGAGAAAAGAAAGTGACATAATTTGAACATGGGTTTTTTTTCCTTTAAAGTAGGGGCCCAATTATACAGTATGTACCTCTAAGAAACGAGACATTAAAAAAAACATAATCACATATTATTATACCTAAGATAATTAATAATAATTCCTTGATATCATGTAATATCCAACAAGTATTAATATCTCCCTGATTGTCTCAATAGTGTCTTTTATAAAAGTGATTTGAAACAATCTAAAAGAGGTCCACATACTGCATTTGGTTGATATGTCTGATGAGTCTATTTTTTTTAATAAACATTTGTAATGTTTATTAAATAAAAATAGAACATCACAACCATGAACACTGTTATAATTAGAGGCCCTCTTGGTCCTCCACAATGATACTGAGCATGTTCACAAGGGGTTTCCATTATTTAGTCTTATTTTAAACAACCACCTTTATTTACTTATTTAAAGATTTTATTTATTTATTTAACAGAGGGAAACATAGCAGAAAGGGAACACAAGCAGGGGAATGAGGAGAAGGAGAAACAGGCCTCCCTCTGAGCAGAAGCCTAATGCTGGGCTCGATCCCAGGGTCCTGGGATCATGACCCGAGCCAAAGGCAGATGTTTAATGACTAAGCCACCCAGGCATCCTTAAACAACCATCTTTAAAAGAAGGAAAAAAACAGCACACTACCATTTAACTTGTTTAAATGTTTCCTCACAAATATTGAAAAATACGACAGTACAGACAAGGAATAATCATAATGTTGTGGCCAATATTATAAATATGGAATTATAAATTTAAAACATGTTATGGTTTAAAAATAAATCTGTAGTCAGTGAAGCTCTTCAGGGTCTCTGCATCTAGTAGGTTTGGTCTCTGTGTTCCTGATGGTGCTCGCCTTTATCATTTTTCCAGGTCTTTCACCCCCATGTCGTCTTCTTCCCATCTGTTCCATCAAAGGTCCAGGGGACCCATTAGGGTCACCCCATCTTCCTTCACCAATGTCACCTCTGTCCATGCTGCAGCCACCAGAAAGCCACCTCTTTCTCCACCATGACCATTTTTGAACATCCCACACTGACCACCATAGCTCATGAGGCCACTTCTTCCTCCCTGCCTGCCACTAGGGCTGCCTCTGCCACAGTCACCACCCAGTGGTGGGAAGGGTAGTGGAAGGAAGCCTTCAGGCTCTGGGACCTTAGAATGGTTCATTCTGTTCTCCAGGCGAAGTTCTGGTTTCCATACCCTGGATTGGGACACTGCCAGTCTCCAGCTCTGTGCTGGATGTTTCCTCCTCTGGATGGGTTCCCTTAGAAACTCTGGGACCCTCTTGAGGGAAAGTCACTTCTGTCTCCTCCTCGGTCTCTCATGTGACCCATGGGACCCCCAGGCCCTTGTGGACTACCTGGACCTCCAGAGTGACTTTGACATCCTTCTGCCCTCACGGGGAGGCATACTACCAGGCATGCTGTTCATCGGAGGCTGCTTCTTAGCAAGAGAAACCTTAAGTTTGCTCCCTTGAAAATCTTTCCCATCAAACCACTCCATGGCAACCTTGACAGCTGGTGGGTCTTCACAGGACACTCTAGCACCGCCTTTGGGCTTTCCTGTTTCGTTGTCCAAGTAGATATGGATCATGGGTTGTCTAGTTCTCTTGTTCATCTTAACAACTTCACACTGCTTAATGAAGTCTGCCAGATCATCTAGAATCGCATTGTCATTTAAGCTTAAATTGCACATTGCCAGAGTCTTCATCTAGATCTACACGTGGGCCTAGATCAAGATCTGGTCCTTTGACCATGAAGCCACCTCGCTCTCCAGCACCCACTGCTCTGCATCTTCCTCCCTGCCCATTTCTGCTCATGCTTCCACTGATGAAATACCCCTCTTTCACTGCCCCAGTTATCAGGCCCACTCATGTTCCATTCTCTCCTGTCTGGAAAATTCTCCTGTTCCAGGAGGGTGTTATAGGGATTAGGGGTTAAAGGAAATAGCTGGGGAATGGATTGGAAATCTGGTCTCAGCTGTCTGTGCGTATAATACCAGTAAGTTATGTTCCCATAGGAACTGACTGAGAACAACTATGGGAAAATATCAACAGGGCCTAGAACCAAGGGATGAACTGGACAAGAATGCTTTGGACAGACATTACTGGAATATAGGGACGGTGTCTTCTTTCTTCACCTTGTCACCTCTGGGCACCAGTGTTCTGGAAGAATCAGAAAAATAAATAACTAGTAGGAGATTTGACAAAAGTCATCTAGGTAGCTCCTGTCCTTGTTGGGAGAGGTGGGTAGATGGCTGCTACCTGATAATGTTGTACGTATGGCACCTTCATTGCTAGGAGAGAAGAGCACAAATGGCAGTTTTGAAACACTGTAGAGTGAGGCCTCTTGCTAGCTTCCCATTCATTTCAGAAAAGAGGTGAAGTAAACTACAGATACTTAAATAATTTTTTTGTAAATAGGATGAGCCTTGGACACAGTAAAAACCAGTAACTTATTAAGTTGAAAGAATTAATGTACAGTCTGGTTTATATGCATTACTTGTGAACTATCAGAAAGTTTATGGATGTATAAACACAGGTATGAGAAAGCTAACTGGAATAATCTATTCTAGCAATATATAATCTCTTATACGTTAAAAAATAGGGGCGCCTGGGTGGCTCAGTGGGTTAAAGCCTCTGCCTTCAGCTCAGGTCACGATCTCAGGGTCCTGGGACCGAGTCCCATATCGGGCTTTCTGTTCAGCAGGGAGCCTGCTTCCCCCTCTCTCTCTGCCTGATGCTCTGCCTACTTGTGATGCCGCTCTGTCTCTCTCTGTCAAATAAATAAATAAAATCTTTAAAAAATATATATATAAGGTAATGAAAGTCATTTGGACATTGTGCAGTGAAATTATGATTTGGTTTTCTCAGGAAAGTATTATAAAAGTAAATATGTTTCGAATAATCTTATGTGGCTGAGGAAAAGAAAGAGTAAAGCTTTGGTTAAAAAAAAAAGTAAGGTATAATTTCTTTGCATTGTAGTTACCACAACTTCAGAAATTAAGGAATTATGTGTCCTATGCTTTACATGTTTACATAACTATGATAAATAGCTTTTTATACACTCTCTTGAAATTGAAATGAAGAACATATTTACAACTGGGAATGTGCAGGCTAGGCAGATATCAGAGAGAAATGGGTTCTTCTTCCTTTATAAAAATTTATTTGGAGTTCAGGATGCCCTCTGAGCTTAATTAAAACTCAGGAGTCAATCTTTAAATCCTGAGCATAGATTTCTAACTATATCCAGAGATGGTGTTAAAAAGTCATAGCATGAACATTGAAAAGGCAATGTGGGTGGAAAGAGTAGGCAGAGCTTTTCAATAAGAGTTAATTGTTCTTAACCTGTGAATACATAATTATATAATTTGTTATGATGAACTTTCATTTTTAGACTTCTATGGTGGGACTCATTAATGCTTCATAGTTATTTGAAAAATAGTATGTAATTCTGTTTTTTATTACTCTAAATTGTGATCTCCAAAATATGTGTTAATTTCTTAATCTGATTATTAATAAATCATCTTCACTGGTACATTAGGCAAATTTGAAATAAAAATGTCATGAAGAAAAATATTTAAAATGCTACATCAGGAGAGTTATTTAAAAAGAGAATACCGCTAAAACATTAACACAGTTTTGGCTAAATGGACCGGAAAAGAGGGGAAAAAAATGGAAATGTTTAGTATTTTTGCTTTTAAGGGCATATACCAGATGAAAATAATACAAATGGATAAAATACTTGGTCTGATGAGGTCTGTTTAATAGTAGGTATAAAATAAGAATCTGATTGGACTTACTCTGATGCTAGGAATATGATAATTGCTATTTTTTCTTTTAAAAATATTATTAATTATTTTTAACAATTCTGTTTTGCATAGTCAATGGTTTTTAGATTCATGCAAATATTTAACACTTTCAATGCTGCTCCTTTAGTCTTAACTTTCAGACCTTTTAATTGGGATGATTTCATTTTTTTCTGTAGAAAGAAATTTCTTTAGACTTTCTATTAGTGAGAATCAATATTAGCAGCAAACTCTGCTTTTGCTTGCCTGAAAAATGCCTTCATTTTGGCTTCATTCTTAAAGATCTCTTCAGGGGCGCCTGGGTGGCTCAGTGGATTAAAGCCTCTGCCTTCAGCTCAGGTCATGATCCCAGGGTTCTGGGATCGAACCCCGCGTCAGGCTCTCTACTCAGCCGGGAGCCTGCTTCCTCCTCTCTCTGCCTGCTTCTCTGCCTACTCGTGATCTCTGTCTGTCAAATAAATAAATAAAATCTTTAAAAAAAAAAAAAATCTCTTCAGTGGGCATTGAATTCTAGGCTGACAGTCATTTTCTTGTAGCCCACTGAAGACATTTTTTCACTGTCTTCTGATTCTCTTGAGGAAAGCCAATTACCAGATATTTTGAGTATAATCTATTTTTTTTTAACCTTCTACTTTTAAAGTTTTCTTTTTTTGTTTTTGGTGTTTGACAGTTTTACTATCATATATATAAGTGTAGATTTATTATTCTTTAACTTGCTGGGGATTTCCTAAGTCTGTGGGTTAGAGTCTTTCTTTCATCAGTTCTGGGAAGTTTTCAACCATTATCTTAACAGGGACTGTTTTGCCATATTTTCTCTTTCCTATTTCCTATTCTTTTGGAGTACTGATTTATTTCAGACTTTCTCACAATGTCTTCCATGTCACTTAAAGTCTCTTTAGCATTTTTCATTTATTTTTCTTTTTTCTATTGAATTTGGCCAATTTCTTCATCTCTATCTCCCAGTTCACTAAATTGTACTTCTGCTATGTCAAATAGGCTATTAAACATGTCTACTGAGTTTTAAATTTTAATAATTTATATTTTTTAATTTTTTAAATTCTATTTTACAAAAAACACCTTTAGTTATTCTTTGTACTCTCTTGTTCTCTGTACATATTTTCAAGGTTGTCTTTTATTCATATTTTATATAGTTATTTTACAGTCTATGTGTAATTTCAGTATGTAAAGTCCTTTTGAATATGTTTATGCTATCTATGTTCACTGTTTCTTACCAATGGTGTCTCATTTTCTTCTGTGCTTGTTATTTTTTAAAATGTGAGCTGCTCGGGGTGCCTGGGTGGCTTGGTTGGTTAAGCACCCAACTCTTGGCTTCAGCTCAAGTCACGATCTCAGGGTCCTAGGATTGAGCCCTGCATCAATACGTAAATATTTTGTAAGCAAATCTTCAGATATTATAAATAGACTACTTTTTTTTTTGAAGGTCAAGCAAAGCTTTATTTCATGCCAAGCATCAGGAATCAGACCAACCGTCAAACAGACCAGTTGGGGCCGCCCCTACAGAGAGGACGACCCCTCCCTGCTTTCCAGACTAACCTTTATAGAGCAAAGGCTATGCGATAGGGCCTAGCCACACACAGGTGGCCAATGAGATTGTAACACACACAGGAAACTCCACAGTGATGCTAGGCGACCAACTGAATTACAATTTACCCTAGTAGACATTTGAACCAACCATCACCTAGTTCAGAATTGGCACCCAAAATGTGCCCAAAGGGCGGGGCCCATACTCCTTGGCAGGTAGGAGACAGTATGCGCCCCCACTGATTGAATACCTCCACCTGGCCTGACCCATAGACTACTTTTTCATATAAATTTTTAGTTGGGTGCTTACCAAATATCTAGGTGACTATTTTGTAAGTGCCTATTACTTTATTTTACTAAATAGAAGAGTAATATTGTTCTACAGTACATTTAGCCTTTGAACCACTAATCTGTTAGTTTACATGCACTTAACCTGACTTGTGAGATTATACTACATAATAAATTCAAAATCTCTGTAACAAATATTTATGATTTATTCTTATTTCATGTTAGTAGCAGCAAATCAGTTGCTACTACTGTATTGCTCCAGGGTAAAGGTAAATTGCAGGTCTGCTCCATGTATTTTCTCATTCTGATAGCCTATTTGAAAAATGCCTTTCTCATGGCAGGCAGCATGAGACTAAGAGATTGACCTGAATGTTGCACTAAAATTTAAAGTAGTTAGCATGTATTGCATCTGTTTATAAACCACTGGCTAGAGCAAGTTACAGGGCCAAGGGTAATAAATATAATCTACCACAATCTTATTGTGTTCAATACCTTATTCATGTTTAAGGTTACTCTTAATCTTCTTTGAGAAAATGAGCATTTTAATAGAAAATCCTCATCAGCAATTTTTGGCAACACAGATGTCTAAATGGAAAGGCTAAAGGTAAAACAAAAAACAACCTCAAGCCAATCTCTCTCATTTTAGGTCAGGGTTCATACATATTCTGTGGGAAAAATTATCATGCCTGTCAGTGCTTTAACCGATTTGGAAAAAGAACTTCTCATTCTCAGAAATGTATAATTAATTAAACACTGGGCAATAAGAGATTAATTCTCATTGGAGTTAAAATTGGATAGTTATAATAAAAGTGCATAGTTTTAATAAAAAGTTTTGTTCAAAAATGTTTTTTTTTTTTCAAAGATTTTATTTATTTGACAGGCAGAGATCACAAGTAGGCAGGGAGGCAGGCAGAGAAAGAGGTGGAAGCAGGCTCCCTGCTGAGCAGAGACCCTGATGATGTGATGCGGGGCTTGATGCGGGGCTTGATCCCAGGATCCTAGGATCATGACCTGAGCCGAAGGTAGAGGCTTTAACCCACTGAGCCACCCAAGCGCCCCTCAAAAATGTTATTCTTAAAAATTATTTTAAGAGTAGAAAACTTGTAGGGTATCTCAACATAGCAAATGAGAGTTACAGGATATTTCTCAATTATAGAGCAGGATCACATATTACAGTTTCTGTTTATGTTGTGATTATATCACAAATGCTAGATTGAATGATCATTTCCTGGAATCATAGAATATTAGATTTGAAAGGATCTGAAAAGTATGTCTTTCTGAATTTGAATATATTGATACATCATTTTGTTGCAATCAGTTGTGAGGTATGTCAAAATCATCATCCATGGCAAGCAATTATTATTAGCAACAGTTAAAATACAGACAACTGCAAAAGATATACTTACATTTGTTGTTCCATATCTTTAGTTTCATGAATTTGCATTCTGATTTTTTTTTTTAGTGTGGTTGATAGGAGTTTTAACTAGTCTGATAAGAATTTGCACTGTCCTGAGTATACAATGGCTATTTGTTTCAAATGTGAATATCATCACTGAAAAAAAAGGTTGAGTAACATTGGCTAAACAGCATATAGTCCAACTTCCTACTTTTACCAGAATTTGAAATGCAGAGAGTAATTCATCTAGTCAAACGTCTAATTAGCAAAGTCTATAACCAAGGCCACCTTGCTTCCAGAAGGGTGCTTCCTTTTCCGGAAAAAGACCATTTATTTTCTACTGCCTGTGTAAGAAATTTGGGCTGAGGCAGGAGAGGATTGTCAAGGTAATTTGCCTTCTCTTTCTAATCTTTAGTTTTAGTTCCCAAAGTAAAGGAAAAGTACCAAAGAGACATAGCCCAGAGTGTATATTTTGTGTGTTATTTGTGCTCTAAGAGTATTCTTTTTCAAATCTATTTGACTGCACCTCACAATAAGAAACAATTTAAATCACAACATAGGACACACTCTTATCCTTCCCCACAAATGAAACAAAAATTTCACAGAGCAATTTCTTGTTCACACTAAGTATGTAGTCTGGTCTTTATATTCTATTCAATTCTAGCTTATTTCATTAAAAAATAAATTAATTTTTGAGTCTGTATAAAAAATACTTCTCTAGAAAATAGGAGACAGGTTTCAATTTACTGACAAACTCCAAAGTTACTAGCTTTGCTGAAATAGTGTCATTCACAGAATAATACATGTCTCACATATTTATTTGAACTACAATTATCTCAGAGTTCAGAACAGAACCTGTAGAATCTTTTCTTCATTGGAACACCAGCTCATTACGTCTCACAGATTCTAAGACTCATTGTTTTACACATTTAACAATCTCTGAATTCAAGATGTATCCTAAAAATATCAGTGGCATGGCATAGTTTAATTGGCAGTGTTTTTCTGTCTTGAGTAACATGAACTAATGGTGAGTCTTAAAGTCTGTTTCTTAGTGTACCCATAAAATACATTAATCATAATGATTTAAACAGGCCAAACTCTATTGCTTATTCATTTCAAAGTATCCAGCTGATCAGAAAGCTTTTTGATGTCATATTAAGAAAATGTAATGAGGGTGTAAGACTTGCTTAAGCAAAAACCCTTAGTTCTGGGCCAAAAGTAAAAATGACTTGCAAACCGAGAAAGCTTTCTCACGTGCTTTCATTGTTCACAGGGTTTGATTATGATCTTTTTGCTTTTCTACCCCCCTCATTTCTGTATTGTTGCTTTTCCTCCGGTGTCCAGCATATTCTTTTCTCCTCCTCACCAGTGTTGAGGGGTGGGGGTGAGAGTTTCTCGGACCATGGTTTAAAAGTGAGGCAAAAGGTATGTCCAAAAGTTAAGGTACTTGGGGGGCGGGGAGGATTAGTCTTTATTTTAAAAATGGAACAAATTGCCAAAATCCTGTGTTATCTGTTTCAACTGCCACCAACCTAACACAGTGTAAGACTTAATGACTGCAAAACTGGCACGAAGGATGCCGAAACTGATTAGGAACAAAAATAAGTTTGCTAGGCTATTTTCATCCCAGCATGATTGAAACGCACCATCCTTTCCTCAAAAATAAAAACCTCTAATGAGGAAAACAGTAAATTAAATGCCACAAATTAACGTGCTACTAGAAATCGGAAGAATTAGTTACTGCTTTTTCACCCAGACACCACGATGCCTTCTTTTTTCCTTTGTTTGGCTAAAACTTTAGCCAAGCCAGGGCTGAGGAGGCGGGCGTCACCCTCACGCCTCCGAGTGGGCGTGGGGTCCTAAGCCCTCACCAGGGACCTGCACTGTGCAGTCTCCTCAGATTAGACGGGGCCCTGTAAGACCGGTCCAGAAGGCCTCGCCTCGGCAGGTTACAGGCGTGGGGCGGAAGGCGGTGGTCTCGCATTCCGAAGCCGCCTTCGGGTATGCGGAGGCAATTCGGCGGCGATAAGACTCTGGCAGAACAAGGTGTTGACAGTTGCTCCCGCGCGAGTCACCGCCATGCCCGAAAGAGAGGCGATTCCGCGGCCGCCTCCGCACTCTGTCACGTGACGGGAAGGGGGGGGGTTGGCTGGAGCGCGCGAGCTGCGGGGCGGGGCCTGGAAAGGGAAGGCGCTCGGATGTGAAGTATCTCGGAGGCTCCAAGTTCCCAGAGAGGCGGCGACGCGGCCGATGACAACATTAGGCCGCGACGAGCTCCGGGCAGGGGGGTGGTGGGAGCGGTAGCCCGAGCGGCTGTGGCGTTAGGTTTTACCGCGCCAAGAGCCGCAGCGAGAATCGGGCAGACGAGGGGAAGGGGGATCCCGCCCTGGCCAGAGGACCGCGGACCCGGAGTTCCCGCTCCCCTCTCGTGCAGAGCCGGCAGCGTCTCCGCGGCAGCGAGCCAGCGCCCTCGGTCTGGGCTCGCGCCCTAGCTCCCGCCGGCTACAGCAGCCGAGAGAAGTTGGTGTCCGCCCGGGCGCCTGCAGGGCCCCGGAGGAACCGGCCCTCTGCTGCCCGCCTCTCCGGGGGCTCCGCACCGGTGAGTGTCACGCCCGTCCCTGAGTCGGGGGCCGACGGGTCTGCACCCTCCTGGGCGACTGCACTCCCTTATCCCCACGTTTTGAGCTCGGCTCGGCGGGAGCTCCCCGCGCCGAAGTTCCTCTTCAGCTTCTTTGTCCCTTTTTGGAGTGGGGGATTCCAAAGGCCGGCGGGGGTGGAGTGTTTTGGGGCCCACAGTACGTGCGTGTGCAAACCTTACAAAGCCAAGTCAGGGGCCCGGGGGTGGTGAGAGCTTTCTGACCACCCTGAGTGCCTCCTCCCGAAGTTTGGGCGGACGGCTGGGTCTCGCCGGAAGCCCCCGCGCGGGGGAGAGCTGGTGCTTTGTCACTTGGCGCGGTTAAGGCGAGGCTTCGGTTTTCCTGTGACAGCCTCGGAGGAGGCTGTGCCGCGCACCGCAACCGCACCCGCCCATACAGAGCCGAGTGACACGGTGTCGTTCCTCTAAACTCAGTTCCTGTGGCCGACTTGTAATGTAGGAGGAAGACAAAGCCTTTGTCGTACTTTTAAATGTAATGTTTGTTTCTGAGTCCTTTCTCAGGAGTGGACTCAGGTTCTTAGGAGCTTCACAAGGAGCACGCTTCTGGTTCATTGAGCCGCCCACTCGAGACCAGCTGAGTGAAGCAACAGTATACGCAGATTTTCCATTCACAAAAGTCATATAACACTCTTCTTTATGAGAGACATCTGCTTTAGGGAACTTGCCTAGTTTCATTTTATCTAAATATTGTCTGAAATGATAGATAACTTGGACCCCTCAAACAGATGGGAAAACTTATCTGATAATATTATAAGCATATTTGTGTTAAATAATTTAATGAAGTTTTTGCCTTTCTAATGCTAGAGGACTTTGAGTGACTTCTGATTAGTATGAGAATACTATAGTGGGGTTATTAGTTTTTATTAACTTCCCTTGAAAGTTAACCTCAAATTAGTGCCACTTAAGGTCTTTTCACATAATCATTTAAAAATGTGGGTTTGTTGTTTTTGTTTTTGTTTTGTTTTTTGTTTTTGCCTCTTAGGATTTCAAAACAAGGATTGTAGAGGAATGTGGATGAATTGCTTGTTAGATTTTCTCCATTCCGTCAGCTGTTGTCTGCAGTTGATCATGTTAAGAGACTGTGGTCAATTTTTATGCTTGCTAGAAACCTGTTTTACAGTGGAATTATGATCATGCTAATTTTTTTTTTTTTAAAGATTTTATTTATTTATTTGACAGACAGAGATCACAAGTAGACGGAGAGTCAGGCAGAGAGAGAGAGGGAAGCAAGCAGGCTTCTTGCTGAGCAGAGAGCCCGATGCGGGACTCGATCCCAGGACCCTGAGATCATGACCTGAGCTGAAGGCAGCGGCTTAACCCACTGAGCCACCCAGGCGCCCCTGATCATGCTAATTTTATAGAACAGGTTGGGAAAGGGAGAGTAAGGGTATGGTTTGTCCTTTATAGAAAGTACAGCTAATTTCAAGTATTTGTTGCCCCTTTTTTGATACCAACTATGTATGGAATGACTGTAATATGCCTGTTCAAAGTACTGGGAAAGGGAATAGATGAAACATAAGAACTACCTTTTAGGTCTTTAATTATGGAGATTAGGTTGTTGCGGTCAAATTCCATGTGGACTGTTTGAGCCACATACATTGTACACAGCTGCTTGGAACTGGTTGTTTAATTTAAAAAGGGTCGTGGTTTCTTTCTTGTTGAATATTAATATGGTATCTGTGATCTGAAAAAGGTGCTGACCTTTTTAAGTTAGAGTACTATTACATTTTCAAGGCAATCAAATATGGTTTTTACAGCAGCACATTTATGGCACTTATAAATTTGGCAAGATCTAGTTTCTTGGTTCATTTTTTAATGGAAAACCCTTACACTCTGGGGATAAATAAATTACAATTCTGTGTAATGAAGTTATATTTTAGTTTTGATTTAAGAAAAAAATGATAACATGATTTTATTAAATTTTCATTACAAAAGTATCTGTCTTGTTAAAAGACAAATTGCAGAATTTCTTTAGTGAGTACTGTTAGTACATTTAAACTTGTTTTGGTTTATAAATAATCCTTCAAGAGCAGGTTACTTGGAACATGATTGACAGAGTAAGGGATGATACTTATACGTAGTTTTCTGATTTTGTGGAAAAGTCTTATGCTAATAGCAATATCTGAAGTGTTACGGTTGAATATTTATAATATCCAAAGCTGAATGCATTTATAGCCGTGATCTTGTAGAAGGCATATGTCTTACCTTATTTTTTTGAATATGATTGTACATGTAATCCATAAATATAACATGAATTAAAAAGTCTCTGAGTACTGCATTAAAGTGGCTGGGTGCAAGGAGATTGGTGGAGATGCTCGATTGGAGCAGTTGTGGCTATAGTATCATTTTCTTGTGGATGGGACTCAGGAAGGGATGTCTGGACTAATGTGTAGATGTAGATTTACGTTCCTACGTTGGAAACCCTTGAAAGATTTTAGATCTATCCTTCTTTCTACCTTGGTTCCTCACTCCCACATATTTCTTTGAAGGCATTAAATTGAAGGTCTCATCTGAAAGTTGTGACAGTAGGAATTTTTCCTCCCAGAAAAATGTTACCAAGTACGCAAGCGAGAAAGGTTTCTTCAGAGACCTTGTAAGGAAGGAATCCTTGTAGAACATCATACTCTTTTACCCTATCTTATTTTTACCTTTTTAAAAGATGCAAACAATGTAAATCATCTGTGATAGCAAGGACCTGTCTTTTTTGTTCACCATTAGCTCTTCAAATGCTTAATAGTTACTGAATGAAAAAAGTGTAGTTCCAAATATATGGCAGGAGAACAGAGGAGTGTGTGATAATGTAGTCCAGAATAGATACAAGGAATGAGATGGTAAGGAAGGATGTTGGATTGAGAGGAAGGGAACAGGTCATAATTGGGAAGCTCTTTTAGGGGAAGTAATTCTTGAGTTAGATTTTGGTTAAAGCTGTGTATCTGAAGATAAGCAGGTGTTTTAAGGGGGTAGACAGTATGAACAAAGCATTTACATCGGACGGAGTAATCATGTGGGATTAATAAGCACAATGAGGTTTTTTTTTTTTTTTTGGTGACATTATGAATAATTTTTCTTTTCCCCTTTCATGGTGACATTATGAATAATTTTTCTTCTCCCCTTACAACTGTTGCCTCTCCCAGATGAAGAGATTAGTATACTTCATAAGAACTAAGATTAGAGTACTTGAATTGTGGAAGTGACAGTGGTATAGTGAAAGCAAGAGCATTGAACTGGGGTGTCAGAAAATTTGAATTAGATTTTTGATTAAATCTTACACAAGCAAGTGTAGGCAAATCTCTGGGCCTTAGTTTCCTCATTTGTAAAAGGACAATAATCCTTACTCTGGTTGTTGGGAGAATAAAATTACATCATGTATATGGAGGGGATCTAACACATAGGAGGACTTCATGTTAAATTGTTTGAAACAGATCTTTGTCAGGGGTGCCAGGGTGTCTCATTCAGTTGAGCATCTGACTCTTGATTTTGGCTCAGGTCATGATCTCAGGGTTGTGGGATTGAGCCCCATGTCAGGCTCCACTGGTCATGGAGCCTGCTTGGGATTCTCTCTCCCTCCTTTGCTCCCCACCATGCTTGCTTGCTCTCATTCTCTCTCAGGGGGGGAAAAAAAAACCTTTAGATTATTAAAAAATATGTTGGTGTATTTATCATGAACTCTAATATCTACTTGACCTTTGATTTGACCCTTTAAATTACCTTTACATTTTTGAGTATTAAAATTTTAGATGCTTAGTTTTCTTTCAGTGAAGCATAATGTTTTCTGATAGAAATGAAGCCTAACTTTTTTACTTTAATGTTACCACAGAAATGCTAGATGCCTCAGATTTTTAAAGCTTTAAGTAAGGGATGTGTATGGCTGAAAATCTAAGCCTTTAGGCATTTCTTCCCTAGATAATTTGTTTTTGAAGAAATATCCCATTGCCTATTGTGCCATCTATTCATTGTTGTGAAGAAACGGGATTTTCCTGCTATTAAGTTAAAAAAAAAATTACCAGAAGTATCCTTTATGTGTTTTTAGTGATTTGAGTGACTATAAACCATGAAGGATCTCTACCTGCTGTGCTTTATTTTAGAATTCAATATTTCTTGATCAGGCTAATGGACTTCTGCCTCATTTCTTATCTAAGCTTTTTGGTCTGGTAGCTGTTCTTTTATAAATCTCAAAATTTCATTATATTTTGTGAACTCTTCATAGCCTTTATAATCCACAGAGCAATCTATCTTGTGTATAATATTTGCAAGAGAATTATTTTAAAAACTAAAGAGTCTTGAGTCTTAAAATGAAAAAGAAGCCATTTACCCATCACCTTCCTTATTCACAAAAGACTGAAAAAAAGAGCAAATGGTTTTGAGCTTGAAGACTCTTTTCAGATAAAAAGGAGAAACTTTTTGATTTAGGGTTGTTAACATGATAGATTCCGAAGGAGATTGTTATAGCTCCTGAAGGTGTCTTAGTAGGCATAGTTGGTAATACTACTACTACTACTACTACTAAATAATACGTGTTGATTACTATGTATCAGTTACAAGTTTAGAAATATTTGCTATGTTATCACATTTAATCCTCACAATGAGCACCTCCCCCTCCCCATCAGATTTTTTTTTTTTTCCTTTTTTAAACCTCCGGCACTGAGAGATTAAGTGGTAGATAGTGGAGCCAGGATTTGGACTAAACCAAAGTCTCAGGGAAGCTAAGTGGCAGGTTGTTGAGCCTACCAAAAGGATTTGAATTAGAAGTTTAACCTGAGCTTTGATTTAAGAGCCTGTCCTTTTAATCACCACATTATACTGCCTTGTAAAGTTTATTTGCAGTTGCCCCTTATGACAAGTCTTGACCTTCATGTCCATATCAACTGTATGATCTGAAATGAAAATATATTTTGTAATAAGATGCCGTATAGCCTCGATTTTTTAAAAATTTCACACGTGTTTGACATCCTATTTTGTAAATCTTGGAAATACTTACACTAAAGCAAAAAATTATTTGTTGTTCGTTCAGCTGCCAATTTCTCTCCAGGAAATTCCAAACTAAACTAGAAATATAAGAATATAGTAGATATGGTATTTTAAGGCGACTTGTTAAAATTTTTAAAATTCATACTTTCGGGGCGCCTCACTGGCTCAGTGGATTAAAGCCTCTGCCTTCGGCTCAGGTCATGGTCCTAGGGTCCTGGGATAGAGAGCCCTGGATCAGGCTCTCTGCTCAGTGGGGAGCCTGCTTCCCTTCCCCTCTCTGCCTGCCTCTCTGCTTGTGATCTCTGTCAAATAAATAAATAAAATCTTAAAAAAAAAAACTTTTAAAATTCATACTTTCTAAGAGTAAGACTGATGCATAGACATGGTATGGATAGGTTTTATGTAGAGATATTTGAGGGTCACAGATCTGTGTAATTGAAATCTATTGAAATTTCCAAATGAAATTTCCATTAAAGTAACTTGTTTTTTGGCTGCCAGATGCCACATATTAGCAGGATTAGTTTATCAGATTACATAGTTTATTTGTATTTGTATTTTATGCAGTCTGGTATATAAGTTTTGATGGGGAGTATGGTAGATCTGGGGAGAAAGGAGTCTACTCTAAGTAACATTATTACTGAGTAGGAGTAAGGAGGTGGAATGCCTTGGACATGAGGGCATGGGTACACTTCTACAGTACAGAGTGGGGTTAGGGAATTCTGAAGACCAGCTTTGCTTACTGTTTAATTTTGCCTATTGTTTGGACTATAATATTTAAAGTCAGCAATCCAGAAGTAAAGAAAAATAGCGCTGTGCATCATAGTGGGGAATTTGTAATAGTTCTTAGACTGCTTTGTAAGATGTGAATGCTTTATGAATGATCCTGGAAGGGACTCTCTTACTACCTATTATTTTAGAAATCTAAAGAGGCAGAATAACACAGGCTTTAGAGCCAGACTGCTTAAGTTCACAGCCTTTACAGCCACTTAGTACCTTATTGCCCAGTACCTGGTCTGGCACTGACCTACTGTGCTGATAGTGGAAGAAGATGGTGTGTTGAGGCAGAGTAAGGCCCAGAGATGCACCCTATGAGTTTCCAGTGGTTCTTAGATAGTATGAAAGAGATCTAGAAGTTTTCAGAAAATCCTAGTGAAAGAAATAGAAGTTAACAGTGGGAGCCAACAAGCTTGTTATTAGATTACTACTGTGAAGGGAGAGACCATGCAGTAATGATTGGGGGTGGGGGGAGGGCAACTGCCAATTTGGTGCAATGCCCACCAAAATTTGTGTTTTCTCTTGCTTCAGTACAATGAACACTGGGAAGTGGTTACTCAACCAGGCATGCATTTCTGTCATTTTGTCCTCTTTCCTTGTCATCCCTCTCTGCATCTAGGTAGAGCCATGTATGTGACTGATTTTTACTAGTGGAATGTGAATGGAAATGATGTGTTTTCACTTCTGGGTAGAGGTGACAGAAAAGCAGGTGTTCTTTCTCTAACTTCTTTTTTCTAGTCCAAGAAATATGGAGCACTTAGAGGGTGGAAGGATCTAGAGTCTTTAAATTACCATGTAGAAAAAGTTGTGCACAGGTTGTAATTTTATTTTATTTATTTTATTTTTTTAAATTTTATTTTTATTTATTTGACAGAGAGAGATCACAAGTAGGCAGAGAGACAGGCAGAGAGAGAGAGGAGGAAGCAGGCTCCCCGCTGAGCAGAGAGCCCCATGTGGGGCTCGATCCCAGGACCCCAAGATCATGATCCGAGCTGAAGGCAGAGGCTTAACCCACTGAACCACCCAGGCGCCCCCAGGTTGTAATTTTAATGAGAAATTTCAGTTGTGTAAAATTACTGTAAGCATGGGCTGCATGGAATGGGTAGTTGAGCTCCCAACATCCATTGAATGTTGGTTCCAGAATATTCATCAACATGGGCCATTATGACTCTCCTAAACCTCTGAAGCCCATGAGGACACAGAATGTAGAGCCCATAGATCTACATTCAGATCAATCATAAATACTTACTGCACCCATGAAAACTTTCCTACTATGCCCAAATACCATTATAAGAATGAGGAGCTGTGAGAAACTATAAACATTTTTCTATAAAAGTCGGAAAAGTTCTTGTAAAGCAAGGTTTCTCCAAATTGGCACTGTTGACATTTTGGGTCAGATAATTCTTTGCTATGAGTGGCCATCTTTTGCGTTGTGGCATGTATAGCAGCATCCTGTTCCTCTATCCATTAGATACCAGTAGCAACTCCCCTTAATTATACAACCAAAAATGTCTCCAGACATTGTTAAATGTCCTCTGGAGGCAGAATCGCCCCTGGTAGAGAACTACTGCCTTAAAAATTGAGTTAACCTGAAAAATTATTTTAAGCTGAAAGACATTTACCTTTATTCTAAAAGATGGAGTTCATGGGGGATGTTTGTGAATATGCAACAAAGGAAGCTCTGTTGTTTTTATAAAACATACTGCTTTCTATTGAATGTTAATCTACACATATTAATTTATCGATTTAGACATTATCTGAATTTTCCATTTTTTCTTTCTTTCCTTTTCTTCCCAAACTTCTTATCACTTAAACACATTACACCCTTTCCCCTGCCCCCATCTGTAACCCCAGCTGTCATGTCCACAGGTTCTCTTTAATTATGAAAACCGATAAATAGTTTCAATATTATGACTTGTAAATATTAGTTAATGCTGGGCTTGGTACTATGCCCAGATTATGATTTCTACCCTTAGGCCACCTGAAGAAACATGTCCATAATAAAATCAAGGTCTAGTGGATTTTATTTTACTTAATTGTATTAACTGCTCAAAATCTAGCCATTAAATTAAAAAAAGAAATGGACATGACTTCCTGCTTTCTTGGTGTTTCTAACCAGCCTTTTTCTTGATTGCCTTTATTATAGTTTCCTCTTCCCCTCAACTCTTCAGCATATTGCATTTTATAGTGTGTTCCCTATTTTTCTGGAGTTGCCTCTAGTTCTGCCTCAGTTTGGACTAGCTGCCTTTTAAGTCTCTTCTGAGAATCTCCTTTTGAATTGAATCCATTTTATTTTAGATCTTTTTTTTTTTTTTTTCCTAAATTTATTTGATCTTTTTTTCTGGAGTCCCCAAGTATCTTCCTGAGAAAGTGTGTTTGAGAGGCAAACTTTCTGAATTATCCTGAAAAAAATGTGAGAGGCAAACTTTCTGAATTACTCTATGTACAAGTTGTCTTCATCCTAGTCTAATATTTGACTGATAGCTTGTCTGGGCACTGACTGTACTGTAGGTTGCAAGCAATTTTCCTTTAGTACTCTGAAAGCATTGGGGCGCCTGGGTGGCTCAGTGGGTTAAAGCCTCTGCCTTCGGCTCGGGTCATGGTCCCAGGGTCTTGAGATAGAGCCCCATATCAGGCTCTCTGCTCAGCGGGGAGCCTGCTTCCTCCTCTCTCTCTCCCTGCCACTCTGCCTACTTGTGATCTCTGTCTGTCAAAAAAATAAAATCTTTAAAAAAAAAAAAAAGAACTCTGAAAGCATTGCTTGATTGTCTTCTAGCATCCAGGAAGCCATATGTTATCTAATTCACTGTGGGTTTGTGGGGTTTTGTTTTTTTAATAAGGTGATCTGTTCTTTATTCTGTCCGAATAAAGGTTTTTAATTTTATTTTGGTTGTTTCTTCTAGGCACTCAGTTGTCCTTATTGTCTAAATGAGATTCTTCTAACTCTAGGAACTTCTTATCTATTATGTTTTTGATGTCTTTCTCCCTTCATGTTATCTATTTCCCCAGTAGTAAGCAGATACTGTCTCGTGGATTGATCCTTTTTGTCTCATTTTTACTTTCATATCTTGCGAATCTCTTTGCTCTATGTGCAGGGGAATTTTTTTCCCCCTAGTTTTTTTGGCTGACTTTTTGGGGACAGGTAATCTATGAATTTTCTTGTTCTCTTTTTCTTTTCTTCCTATCATTCTCTTCTGTTTCAGTTGTAATACTACCTTTAGTCTTAGAATATGTAAAATAGATTTTTTAAAGGTATCTTGTGGGGATGCGTGGGTGGCTCAGTCAGTTAAGCATCTGCTGCCTTCTGCTCAAGTCATGATCCTAAGGTCCTGGGATCACATCAGGCTTCTTGCTCAGGGCAGGGCGAGGGGGCGGGGGTGTTGCTTCTCCCTCTGCCTGCTGCTGCCATGGTTGTGTGCACGCCTTCTCTCTCTCTGACAAATAAATAAAATCTTAAAAAAAAAAAAAAGATATCTTGTGTTCCCTCAACTATCTATTTTTCTACTCTGGTCACTTTAAGTGTTTTTGTAATTCTTATTTTTCATGCTTAGTTTTCCTTATATGACTAGTGTTTCCTGGTTGTCCATTCATGTTTCAGAAAGCAGGACTGTGTTTCTGGTCTGGGTCACCCTTCTCCCACTCCGTTCCTTGGGCTGTTATCCCTACTAGTTTTGCATTAGAATAGGAATTGGGGCCACAGCACTTAAGGGGCTGGACAGTACAGGGTAGGGCCTGTCTCTTGGCAAACATTGTTTTAGGGTAGAAGGGAGAAGAGCTAGCTTCTAGCCTGTGGGCCTTCTAAATGTCTGATGAAAAAGGTTTATTACTTTGCCAGCATCGCCACTTTAGTCTTATAGTAATTCATTTATCTTAGAGAAAAGCAGAATATCTTTTTACCTGGGGGTAAATGTCAGTTGCTTAGGTGTTGCTTGGAGATGGAGATGGGGGATGGGAAATGTAGTTAGTTGTTTCTTAGACAGTCAAGTAATGTTTAATTCTGGTTTTGGCCCTACTATTTTCACCCTTTGCTGTGTCATGTAGTTTGCAGTCATGCCTCTCTGGAGTCCTGTCAGACATATGGGTTCCCACCTTTTTGCATCACTTACAAGGTATAACAAGGGTGTAGTTTGCTTGTTATATCTATTTATCTATCCATCTCTGTACACACATATACATACATATACACACATTCTACCCCATCTCCAATTTTAAATTTATTTGCTCTTACATTTTTTTTTTCTGTATGAATTGTTTTTATTTCAATGGGATAGTTGGGGTAACTGGAGGGAAATTTTATATATAGTCTACCATTTTTTTTATTATAGTCCTTTTCTAGCTTCTTAAACTTAAGGTATATAGAACTATTGAATTATTTATTTCTTCAATTTATTTTTTTGAACTAATTTTTTAAAGGCAGGCATATTCATGGGAATTATCATGATACTGTTAAAATACAGTATTGTTCCTTAATTATTGATTTATATAGGTGTTTATATCTCTATACCAGTTTGTCCTAAAACTTGTACTCTTTTTGAATTCTTGTTTGCCTCTTAGTTTTTCTAATTCCTTTTCTTTTGTCATCTACTCCAATTTGCACATATTACGATTTTCTTGCCATTTTCTACTTTGCTACTTGGAAACTGAGTAACACCATTTAGAATTGTGCATAAAATAGTGCCTTTGCTTCAGAGAATGGCCTTTTAGCTTTATCACATGGCTCTTGTGATATTTTGATTATTGAGGTATCTTTACTTATTTTCTGTTTCTTAACTGTATGCAGGCTGGTGAGGTATTATTCTTTTTTTATTTACTTCTCTGCTTTAATTGTTATAGCTACTTTGGTTCAGTAGTTATTGATACTTTTCTCCATTTTTTTTCTATTCTACCTTATAATCTCTGGTACTGTTTAAGTGTTGAATTTAAATTGCCTAGCTAGTTCATTGAAGGCCTTAGTTTTCATCTCCTCCTTTCATTTTATATTCATAAAAATTTCCCAGCATTCTTAGAAAATTTCTTCAGCCTGTTCTCTTTTTTATTTCCCACTCTCCTTTTCCTGAATCTTTAGGTACCACATTGATCGTAAGTTATCCTGGGCAAATAAATTTAAATTCATCTGTTTCTTTCCCTTCTTTTCTGTGGTATTGCTCCATTTCCCCATTAATCTTTTTAAGTCTTCTCTCATGAGACTTCGTAATTCTTTCTTCTATAGCCCTGATTTCTATGCTGGAATGTATTTTTATGATTAGAGTTATAATTCTCCTGCAATCAGAACTTTTTACAATCCAGATTTAAGAAATGCTGACGACTTTGCTGTTGAAATCTTGTCAGAAGGGTTGTGATTCAGACGGCTTGTTAAACCCCCAGATTTGACGTGATTACATAAGATCTTATAGGACCTTCATAGTAAATACTTAATTGAAATTAAAATAGTTTAGAAAATAAATTGGCTCTTATGCAGTTTCTTTCTACATATATATATATATATATATATGTATGTTTATATATTCCTAATATAGGGGAAGTCAGTGTTGTAAGTATTCCCTAATGCAGTGGTTATCTATTTACTGATTATTTGTGAGCTTCTTTTATATTCCGTGAAACTCTTTATTTTTAGAATTCAGAGATTAGATTAGGTTGTAGTTGTTTTACCTTAGGTCTCTTTCTTTACCTTTTTTACATATCCTTAACATTTTTTCCTTTCAGATATCTGTTGTCATGATTAATTTCCTTCTTGATTGGCTCATTACAGTATCCTTTATTGTTTGATTATGTTTATAGTTTTGGTACTTTTTCTTACTCTTCCTGAAATTTTAAACTATAATCTTTAGCATTATATAGATAATATTGTACTACTTTCAAAGGTTTGGTTGTTTGGGAAATTATGGTTTTTATATCTTCATTTTCCCAAGAATTTATCATTACGATGTAGGAATTAAAAGAAAATAATATTCTGTCACTATTTGAGAGAAAACTCCTCAGGAAAAATAGAGATTCATTTAAAAGGTTGATTACTTAACATATTTAGTTTTTTAACAAGTAGGATTTCATTTCTTCTGTTATCTTAATTCAAGGTAGTAGTAATTAGCCTCTTCATACTCAGAAGATTAAATTAATCAGTGATACATTTTGTGGCTATGAGGCAGATTATGATTTTAATTAAAATTCAGAAAATATTTTTTTAGAATTCTCAAGAATTTTTTCATTGTATTTATCAGTTTTCTTTTCAGAATAGAATTTCCATATGAGACTTATCTCCATAGTTTTGCATATTTGGTAGTCATTTTTAAAGTATTAAAATTGTATTGGTTCTCATAGATCCTTTTTGACTCAGCATGCAGAACTGTAATTATGTGTCTTGTTTACTTACATGATAAATTAAAGATGATGAGTACTTTGGTTGCGGTAATTTATACCTAGAATTCAAAACCCAGAAGCATCTAGGCCTAGATGCCAGAGTTAGGCACTCAAATACTTATTTTTCTTTTATGTCCAAGATAGAAAGCCATTCTTAGTCTCTATCAAAATATGAAGAAACTGTTTTTGGGAATGAATAAGAAAATCAATAATAAAATTTTTTTAGATTGTCTCAAATTAATTTTAGATCTTGCATTTTGAGCTTTGATCCTTGATAAAGAACTCTTAGCTGAAGTATGGGCATTACTTTTAGGAAATTAGGTAACTCTTTGGCTTACTGTACCGGTTGCCACACTTAAAAAATGAGAAGCACGTTTATTTTTTCCCAGTATCTTGATTTAAGACAAGGTTCATACTTTCCTTAAAAAAGAACCTTTCAAGAAACTGAAAATTTATGCCTAATCGGGTAGTTTTTAGCTGTAATTTAAAATACCTAGCTTTAAGAAAAAAGACTTAAAATCCAAGAGAGACATTTAATATATAGAACTAAATTATTAATACGTGATTGCCAGTATCATATTTGTAAGTACTGCCCTTATGTGGTCTTGATTTGTTACTGTCTCAAACTCTCTTTGAAACCCTCTGTCAAAGGCTTGGACACCATAACATTATAAACACTAACTGATATAGTAAACAGATGCACTGGGAGAATAAGAAACCTGCCAAAAGTATTGTCTTTCCTACTAAGTAACTCTGTGACCTTGGCAAACCACTTAGTCTCGTGGGTCTTAGTAAAATGGAGAACTTGGAACAGATAGCTTCTTAGATTCTTTTGAGGATTCCTTGAAGATGTCAGGGGCTAGAATTCCAGTTAGACCATATCCTTATAATAGCTCTGAAATAATGGTATTACTACCATTTTACCGATGCTGTTATTCATGTTGTACAGACTCCGTGTTCATATAGCATGCTCACTTAACGTAGCTACTAAGGGGCCAAGTAAGAAGTTGAGCCTATCTCATTCTATATTCATATTCTATTTAGTATACCATATTATCTCTGCAAACCATATTAGAGTAGACCACAAGGTTTTATTTCTAAAACTTGTTTCATTTCTTAATCTTTTAGTTTATAGTAAATGTGCTTATGCTTTAATGCATCTGTTATTCAGGAAAACTAGAAGTCATGGATCAGGCCTATCCATGAATTGTGCCCAAAGTGGAAATGGGACTGATTTTTAAATAAATATAATAGAACATATTTATCTAAGAGATGATTGGTGTGTCTATTCAGAGTTATCTTGAATTTATTTCAGCAGTGTCACTGTTGTTCAGAAACACTTTTGGAACTATTCTTTCTGTATTTCTTAGGCTGCTTAGCATCAGTTTTTTTTTGTTTGTTTGTTTTTTTGAGAGATGGGGAGAGGGAGAGAGAATCTCAAGCAGCTCCATTCCCAGTGTGGAGCCCAATGTAGGTCTCGATCTCACCACCCTGAGGCCATGACCTTAGTGAAAATCAGAGTCAGATCCTTAACTGACTTAGCCACCCCAGTGTTCCCTTATTCTTTTAACCTACATTCTGTGGGGGCAGTTGACATCTTTGAGAATGGATTTGATCTGTGGAAAAGTGGGAAGTCATTCTGAACCAAGTCTCAAACATAAAATTAGGGTTCAAAATGAGGAATGTCATTTTTAGTTAAAAATAAGCAGACCAAGGAGACAAAACCTATTATCCTAATGTCTCTTGTAAGGTAGTTAAGGAAGTGATTAGAAAAGAGCAGTCGCAAATGTTTTGTGTGATGACAACTTGAAATAGCCTCTAAAAATGACTACTCTGAATGGAGTTTAACCTTTATTTGGCTATAAATTCTAGTATATTAAAGTTATATCTTAAGGTAGTTATATCTGTTGTGTTTGCCGCTTAGGTTAGTGCTATGCTGACTTAGCATGCACTTTAGAGAAAAAGAGTTGATGAATCAATTACAGATAGCAGATACTCTTTCCATTTTAAAGGAGATGACAATCTATAGAACATTTATTTGCACAGTAATTTAATTCTGGTTATATTAATATTATGTAATTTGTGGTATCCACATAAGGATTTAATTCTAGACAGCTACACCATCCCACTTTCTGGCGTGAACTAAAACTACTTCTCTTGCTAAACCTGAGTATACTGTGATGCAAGCTTACATGTAAATTTATTTTTGTGCAAAAATTATCTTTGGCTGCCTTGTACACTTATATATTAGTGAATAGCTTTTAGATATTAGTACTTTTTTAGTGCAGTTACTAAACAGTAATCTGTATATCTGACTGCATAGGAACTTGTGATAGGAAGATTTCATTTTACCCTTTGAAGGTGTTATTTTTCTAGATTTTGAACTTCCAGATAGTGGAGTTTAATGAAGCCTCCTTATTTGTGGGATCAGAGGATAATAAAAAAATGCTTCTAATCCCCCCCCTTTTTTAAAGATTTTATTTATTTATTTGACAGACAAAGATCACAAGTAGGCAGAGAGGCAGGCAGAGAGAGAAGAGGAAGCAGGTTCCCTGCTGAGCAGAGAACCCGATGTGAGGCTAAATCCCAGGTCCCTGGGATCATGACCTGAGCCGAAGGCAGAGGTTTTAACCCACTGAGCCATCCAGGCACCCCTCTAATCCCTTTTTAATAATACTTTTCCTTTTTGGGTTTCAAAATAATGTTATAAGACCATTAATTCAACAGGTCATTATGCAGGAGTCTAAAAATTTAGTGGGAACTAGATAGACATGTGGCCTCTTTTAGCTTGTATTTGTGGGAAGCTGTGGAATAGATAGCAAACTACTAATTGCACAATTCACTGTGTAATTACCATGTGGAGAGTGCTAAAAGCAAGAAATATAGGGCAATATAAGAATTTGCTGACCTAGTGGGGGAGGGGAGCCAAGGAAGGTGACTTGAGCTGGGGAAAAAAAGAATATTTCTGGCAGAACATCTTGTTTAAATATCCTGGAACAGCAAGGAACTTGGCTTTTGCTAGGAACTGAAAGAGCCCACTGTGGCTGGAGTGTTAAAAAAAAAAAAAAAAAAAAAAGGAATGATAACAGTGTGGTGCAGTAGGCAAAGGTTAGGTCATGTAAGGCTTGATAGATCATGTTAAGGATTCTGATTTTTGTCTCAAGATCCCTTGGAAACCATTGGGATATTTTAAACAAAGGATCATGAAATCATCAGGATTAGAATGACCACTCTGGATGCTGTGTAAAGAATGGTTTGGAGGCAGCCCGGCTGCATGCTGGGAGACCCATTAGGTTGCGTTGAAATTAAGGTATCTGAAATTTATCTGAGGGAGAATCATGGAGGCCAGTGATTCTCAAAGTGTGTGTCACTGGGGAACTAATTAGAAATGCAGATTCTTAGGTTTCTGCTCAGACCCACTGAATCAAAAATTTTGCAGGTGGGTCTCAGAAATCTGTTTTTTGAGCAAGCCTTCTAGGTGGTTCTGATGCATCCTAAAAGTTTTTGAACTTTGCAGGTCATTAGATATGTGGCTTGAATGTAGGAGAAAGTTCTAGGCTGGTAGTATGGATAAGGAGCTACTGCATGGAAGTGGTAGTTGAAAGTGAGGGAGAGAGAAGAGGTTCCAATAGAATGAAACCCTGAGATACTTTAGTCCCAGACAGAGTGAAGGGATCTAGTGAAGGAACCAAAAAATGATTGGTTAGGGGGACTAGAAGGTCAGAAGAGTCTTTGAATAAGGGTGTGGCAAATTAAGCATTAAATTTGTCAGTAAATGATCTTTGTGTAATTGTAGTGGAATTACAAGGTTGGGCACCAATGTCAACAGGTTGAAAAAGAAATTGGGAGAGGAGTGAAAGAAATATAATTTACTCATTTAAGACATCCCTTACTTTTTGGACAGATATTTAATACTCCATAATTTTAGGAAATAAAAATAAATAACTTTGAGGGACACCATAAATAACCTTGAGGAACAGCATAAGAATCTGTGGAGAACTCTAATAAAATATTGTTTGGACTTACAGATTCTGAAATTCATAATTTACATGGAGGAATGAGTATCACTATCTTTACCATCTTGTGAGGAATACCATAGTAAAATAATAGTTAAACTATGTGGGGGGTGTGGGGGCGTGGAGAGTATGTTTAGCCTACCAAGAATGATGTTTTTTAACATGATCAAAACGACTTTAGCAGTATGCATTTATATAAAAATAATTTTTAAATTACAAATACTCTTACTCATTATAAATACATTAATTCACTTTTTATTACTACTGTGTATCTAAAGGAAAATGTCTTTAAATGAATTTTATAATTCAGTCTTTTACTTAAATTACCTTAATTTTTCAGAATTATTCTGACATATTAATGCTGTGCTATTCTTTTTTTTTTTTTTAAAGATTTTATTTATTTATTTGACAGAGATCACAAGTAGGCAGAGAGGCAGGCAGAGAGAGAGGAGAAAGCAGGCTCCCTGCTGAGCAGAGAGCCCGACGTGGGGCTCGATCCCAGGACCCTGGGATCATGACCTGAGCTGAAGGCTGAGGCTTTAACCCACTGTGAGCCACCCAGGCGCCCCAATGCTGTGCTGTTCTTAAGGGAAGACCACATTTAATGTGAAGAAAAGTTAAGATAATCTGAAGGTGAACTCCAATTGCATAGTAATATCTTTGGAGTGAGTGTGTGTGTGTGTGTGTGTGCGTGCACGTTCATGTGTATGTGTGTCCACATGCACTAACACATAGTAGTGGGGTGGAGGAGAGACAAGGAGAGAGGGAGATTGAGACCTAAACCATTTCAAAATGCATTTTCTTTTCAGGGTAAATTATGTATTTGTATTTCTAAATTTTTTATTTATTTAAAATTTTAGGTAGACTCCATGCCCAACCCAACTCAGAATTCTGAGATCAGGAGTCACACACTCTACCAACTGAGCCAGCCAGGTGCCCTAGTTTTTTTTTCTTTTTTTTTTTTAAAGAAAAAATTAGGTTATTATGTCAACATGTGTTGACTATAAAATTCAACAGCTACAGAAACTCAAAGTTAGTTTCTGCTGTTACTAGACCACACTTTATGTTCAAAATAGCCCATTTATTAGCAGTTTGATATTATGATTCTAGATAGTCTGCTTACTCCCTACTCCCTGTACCCTGCCTGTATGGATACACCTGTATGTTAATTCTTAAAAAACAAACAAGCAAACAAACATAAACCTAGTATTATACTGTTTTCAGGGTTTTTTTTTTTTTTCTTTTTTCTTACCAATCAGTACATCTTAAATCTAAAAGGCTAAATTCTAAATATTCCTTCCATTGACTTTATATTTTGTTCTTAGAACATTAGTCCAGGACTTAAGAGACTTGCATTATGGTTTCTTTTGGCTTCATGATCTTGGGCAAGTCACTTAGCCCTTCTCTTTTTAGTTTCTTCATCTGTAAAATTTAGAGATAGTGAGTGGTTGACTTGAAGGTTTCTGATAGCTTTAAAATTTGTTTAGGAATGCTAGGATTTCAAAGGGCAGACATTTCCTTCACTTTTATATGAAAAGTGATTACCTTAATCCACCTGTGAATGCCTCATGGGAGTAGTTGTTGCCAAGTTAAAAACATAGTAGCTTGGGGAGGAAGCACTAATACTAGAAACAAGATTAAAAAAATAATATCTAATCATTTACTAGGGTACTTACTTAGCAGGCATACCTGATGCTTTTTGGGAATTGTTGACCAAAACAAAACAGAAACAAAAGGGTTTTCACAGAACTGATTAAGTTTTTACACTAAAAATTTCTATCACTTTTTGGGGGTGTGGGATGTAGGTGGGTCAGGGTTTGGTTTTACTCACTGAGTACTAACGGCAGATGAGACAAATGGGACTTATGGCCCCGCTCAGTGTTTTTTTTCTCCACATCAGATGGGTAATGTGCCACAGTGGTAACAAGGATTGAGGGAAGCACATGTCACACAATGGTGTGAACACCCAATCATCATGCTTACTGCACAGCATTTTTTTTTTTTTTAAGATTTTAACTTTATTTGACAGGCAGAGATCACAAGCAGGCAGAGAGGCAGGCAGAGAGAGAGAGGGGGAAGCAGGCTCCCCGCCAAGCAGAGAGCCCGATGCGGGGCTCGATCCCAGGACCCTGAGATCATGACCCGAGCCGAAGGCAGAGGCCTTAACCCACTGAGCCACCCAGGGGCCCCTGTACAGCATTTTTTAAGGAATTGTGTCACCTTCTCACATAAGTGTCTTATAAAAGCCAAGGTATTAGGAGTAGGAGTCATTGCTATGTGGCTGGGAGCTGTGTTATGTATTCAGGAAACACTTGAGAAGGCAAAGAAGTCTTAGTTTAAATAATTTTTTTTTTTAATTTTATTTATCAGAGAGAGCACGCACAAACGGGGGCCTGATGTGGGACTTGAACCCAGGAACCTGGAATCATGACCTGAGCTGAAGGCAGACCCTAAACTGAGACACCCAGGGATTCCCCCCTTTTCCCCCCCAGCTTTTTAAAAGATTTATTTATTTTTAAAGGGGGTGCAGAAGGGCAGAGGGAGAGAATCTCCTGAAGAGATTTGAAGATAGGGGCTCAAGAATCTCCTGAAGAGATTGAGATAGGGGCTTAATTCCACACTGAACTGAAACCAAGAGTTGGATGCTCAACCCACTGAGCCACTCAGGTGCCCCTTAGTTTAAAGAATCTGAGTGAAAGTGTTCAGCTCTTGAATTAGCATTATTTTCTTGTTATTAATAGTATTAATATTATATATATAATATTAATATATATAATTATAATATATAATATATATAATATATATGATATATATATTATATATATTATATATATAATAGTTTTGGGGGTGCTTGGGTGGCTTAGTTGGTTAAGCATCTGCCTTCGGCTCCAGTCATGATCCCAAGGTCCTGGGTTCAAGTCCTGCATTGGGCTCCTTGCTCCGCAGGGAGTCTGCTTGTTCCTCTCCCTCTGCCACTCCCCCTGCTTGTGCTCTTTCTTGCTCTCTCTGACAAATAAATAAAATCTTTAAAATAAAATAAAATAAAATAAAATAAAAGATAGCTTTTGTTTTTCTGCTCTTGGTGTCTTAAGTTGCTGATTTTATTTCCTTTTAATTTTTTACTTGTTTTTAGTTGCTTTCATCTTTGTCCATAGTGTGTCCACTAACATTTTATGTACTTATTCCTAATCTTTAGCTTTTATTTTTCTAATATTTTCTTGTCACTTTTATGTATTTTAACTCTGCCCTTTTCATTTGATTTTTTGCTTAAATTCTTTTTTAAAATTTAGTTGTTGTTGTTATTGTTGTTTTTCCCTCAAGTAAGATTTTAGGAAGGCAAAGCCACAAAAAGTTATGAAGAAGAATCATTGAGGAAACTAGTGACTCCAACAGTAGCTTGCCCGGGGAGAGCTTTAATTTAAATTTACTTTTTTTTTTTGTAAGATTTTATTTATTTATTTGACAGAGATCACAAGTAGTCAGAGAGGCAGGCAGAGAGAGAGGCGGGAAGCAAGCTCCCCGCTGAGCAGAGAGCCTGATGCGGGGCTCAATCCCAGGACCCTGGGATCATGACCTGAGCTGAAGGCAGAGGCTTAACCCACTGAGCCACCCAGGTGCCCCTTAAATTTACTTTTTATTGTGTGTATTCTTTTTTCTATATAGCTGGTTGTTGGGTGTCATGTTTCTAAGATGAATAACCAAAAAAGTTACTTCACACCCTCAGCAAGAGATCAAGCTACTTTTATTCCCCTTCCACTTACCCAGTAGTGGCTCTTCTTTTAAATTCCTCAAATCTTTGGGCGCCTGGGTGGCTCAGTGGGTTAAGCTGCTGCCTTCGGCTCAGGTCATGATCTCAGGGTCCTGGGATCGGGTCCCGCATCGGGCTCTCTGCTCAGCAGGGAGCCTGCTTCCCTCTCTCTCTCTCTGCCTGCCTCTCTGTCTACTTGTGATCTCTGTCTGTCAAATAAATAAATAAAATCTTTAAAAAAATAAATAAATAAATAAATAAATTCCTCAAATCTTTAATCTGAGTGATGCAGATGCCCCATGGACAAATTTCTCACCCCTACATAAAATGTTTATTTACAGTGATAAAGCCTATGAAGTACACAAAAAGGGTCTGTTCTCATATTGTCATACCTTTAGTCATTTTGAAGGTGCTTGACTTAAAAAGTTTCACAGTCCTCATTTTTTAAAAATTATTTATTTATTTATTTGACAGAGATCACAAGCAGGAAGAGGCAGGCAGAGAGAGGGAGGAACATAGTCCTCATTTTAAAAAGAATACTTTTTAGCACTATCAGCCTCCTAAAATCTTTGAAACAAAAAACAGAAAAATAGTGGCAGGTCTTTTTTTTTTTTTTTTTAAGTATTTCTATTTATTTATTTGAGAGAGAGAGAGTGAAAGAGAGTATGACAGCAGGGCGAGAGGGAGAGGGAGAAGCAGACTCCCCGCTGAGCAGGAGCCCGGCTGCGGTGCCCTGGCTGTGGTGCTCTATCGTGGAACTCTGCGATTATGACCTGATCCAAGGCAGATGCTTAACCGACTGAGCCACCCTGGCATCCCAAACAGTGGCAGGTCTTAACTAATATTTATTGCTAATCTTACTGTTAAAAACTTTTTAAAAAATTTATGTTTCTTAAAATAGTAACTTCCTTTTTTAGTGTATATAGGTACAGGAAATATTTTAAAAGATATTTTAAGTATGAAATACAATCATCAAGGGGCACTTGGGTGGCTCAGTGGGTTAAGCCTCTGCCTTTGGCTCAGGTCATGATCTCAGGGTCCTGGGATCGAGTCCCGAGTCGGACTATCTGCTTCCCTCTCTCTCTCTGCCTGCCTCTCTGCCTGTTTGTGATATCTCTCTGTCAAATAAATACATGAAATACATAAAATCTTTTTAAAAAAAAATCATCAAAAGGAAATTTTAAAGGGAAAATCATAATTCTGGATGATATAGCACATTCATAATTTTTATGCATTCATAATTATTTCAGGTATTACATTGATGTGGGCCTAAGATATCATGTGGGCCTAAGAAAGCAGAACTAGATAAGGTCATTCTTTAGTCTCTGCACGTTCCAGTTTGAGCCAAGGCCTCTAACTGGGTATTGCTTTGGTATAGATGGAGCAGATGGAACCTTATGTTAGCTGTCACTCTATTACATCCTTCCTCAACAAGATACTTGACTTAATTTAATCTTCTAGCTTTGTTGTCTTCACCATAGTGATATTGCTGCTACTCTTTTTAAAGGTCAGTATTATTGCCCTTTAATATTTCCTTTTTCATTGTGCATCTCATTCTCTTTCTACATTTCTGTACATTTCTCTCATTCTGGGAACTAAATTAGCCTAAGTTATTACTGATGATCGTGGCTGTCTCTTTCCAGAATTAAAACACTGAAATGACACTTAAATGTTTTATGTATAAAATATAGAAAGGAGTTAGTTACTCTGCTGAATATGTAAAATCTTAATAAGGATTCAGGTTAGTTTGAATGCTACAAGAATGCTACCCCTGCGTTCTTTTTATTAAACACATTTAAAAATGCAACATGTAATAACATTTCAAAATTATGTAAGTGCTCAAGAATCCTGATCTTGTTCACTTCAGGTCTCTTGGAATATAACTGTAGCATTCTGACATTAAGTAGCATGCCATGAGATAATTATTGTTGTAGCTGATTAGTTCTTTTGAGGAGATTTTTTATATCTTGTTTTTCAGAGTGATCACTTACAGATTTTAGATTCTGTAAAGTATAGCTTTCATAATTTTAGGAGTGCAGTGACAACTGCACAGTAAGTCCATATGTTGCCTTGCTATAATTATATTTTAATAATTATTTTTTCTTTAGGGAAAGAACTATGGCTAACCTCCAAGAGACTAAAGCTGATGATTATAATCATTCATATTTTTTAAACAGAAAGAACCTTTTCCTTTTTCTGATTTTAAATAGCCGAATTTATTTTTCTTGTGAAGTTGAGTTTATTTATGTTGTATCATAGCGTCAACTGGATGAAGTTGCTATTCTGGATCCTACTGTAAAATTTAAATGAATATTTATGTCAGATGGGAAGATTACCCTGCTTTTTTAGTTATTCCCGTATATGGACTTGCTGCCACATGCGTGCTAATTTTTCCTTCTCAGAACATGCAGCTTGCTCCTTGCCGCCTCCGTTCTTCTGTATATTACCATTCCCTCCACCAGCAATGCCCTCCTTCCTTTTCATCCATCTCCTTTTCTCCTTTTAAAATTGGCATCTAAAATTATTTCCCCTAAAAGTTCTTTCATGATTTTCTTGGTTTTACCTTAACACTTAACATGGATAGATACAGCGTCAACCAGTATGAGTTGTGTTACTGTGATATACCAGGTACAGTGTTAACTATCTCATTTAATTTTCACAGCTGTCTTATGAGTTGTGCTCATTTTAAATTGAAATTAAATAAATTCTGGTACATTCCTAGCTTTAGCTGTTCTAAAATGTGAGCTTTTCCTATCATTTAAAAAAAGTTGCTTTTTATAGTATTATTCTGCCTTACGTATTTCAGTATTCTTTCCTTTCTTGGTTTTTATCACTTAACCTACCAATAGCACTTAAAGGAAAAAAAAACAAACACTATTTGGATATAATTTCCATAGAATAAAATGTACCCATTTTATGTATATAATGTGATGCATTTTGACAGATGCATACGCCCATGTAACTATCACTACCATAAAGAAGATATAGAACATTTTCATCAGTCCCCAAAATCCCTTGTGCCCTTTTCCCACTTAATATTTCCCCTTCTCCACTGTCCCCACTTTCCCAGCTCTTCTTCAGGCAACAACTGATCTGAGTTCTATTCACGACACATTGTTTTTTGTCTGTTCTAGGATTTCATGTAAATGAAATCATAGAATATGTACTCTTGTGTGGCTTCTTTTGCTCAGCATGTTTTTGAGATTATTCTTTTTTATTGCTGGATAGTATTCCATTGTATGAATGTACTGCAATTTGTTTATTCACTTAGATATTTGACTTGACTATTAAAAATGTTGTGAGGGCCACCCAGGTGGCTCAGTCAGTTAAGCGTCTGCCTTCAGCTTAGGTCATGATCCCAGAGTCCTGCATCAGGCTTCCTGCTCAGCAGTGAGCCTGCTTCTCCCAGTTGCACCCCCCCCCCTCAGCTTGTACTATCTCTTTCAAATAAATAAATAAAATCTTAAAAAAAAAAACTGTTATGAAAAATCCATGTGCAAGTCTTTGAGCAGACATATTTCCATTTCTCCTGGGTAAATACCTCGGGATAGTTCTACTGTTTTCTGCTTCCACCAACAGTATATAAGAGTTCCAGTTGTTCCTTCTCCTTGTCAACAGTTTAAAAAATTTTAGTTTCTAGTGGTTGAGTAGTAGTATCTCGTTGTGGTTTTACATTTGCATTTTACTGATGACCAGTAGTGTATTGAGCATCTTTTTATTAGTTTGTTGGTCATTTGTATTATTTATTGTTTAAATCTTTTGTCTATTTAAAAACTTTTGCTTTTTCTTATTATTGACTTTTAAGAGTTCTTCTTATGGTCTGATACTAGTTCTTTGTCAAATGTATGTATTGTGTATGTTTCTTCCTAGTCTGGCTTACCTTTTCATTTTCCTAACTCTGTTTCTGAAGAGAAGCTTTTAATTTTTATGGAGTCTAGCATACCAGTTTTTTCTTTTATGGTTTGTGTTTTCTAGTCTCCTAAGAAATGTTTGCCTACCCCAAATTTGTGAAGATTTTTGCTATTTTAATCTAAAAGTTTTATATTGAAATATTTATGTTTACATTTATGTTGGCTTTTATATTTAGGTCTGTGATTTATTTTGAATTAATATTTGTGTTTAGTGTAAGTCAGGTTCCCCCCCCTTTTAATGAGACTTTTATTTAAAATATTTTTCTTTTTATTGGGTTTCCTTGGCACTTCTCTTGCAAACTAATTGACCACGGATGTCATTTCTGGACTTTCTGTTCTCTTCCAGTGGTATGTTATGCCAAAGTCAAACTCTTTTGCTTCATTTTTGTAATAAATTTTGGAGGTAGTGTAAATCCCCTAACCCCAAATCATCTTGAAAATAGAAAAAAAGTCCTTATATAATTTGCTCTCTTGCCCTCACTGCTTATGTTTGTGTACATGGTGATTTTTGTTTTCATTTACTTGTTTTTGTTTATGTTTTCAGAATGTTGCCGCCAGTAGGGCTCTGTGCTTGATATTTTTTGGGCAGATATTGTTTGTTTTAAGGAAGATGCTAAGTACTTTCAGCTGGTGAGAAGGAATTAGACAGCAGTTGATGATCTTCCTTTTCCTAAAAATCATTGGTGATAAGTAATACTAGGTTTCAGTGGCATATCTGTATGATGTTGGAGGTCAGTTAATAGGGTCTGCAATACCAAAAGTGTGTGTCAGAAGCCAAGTGTTTAAATACCAAATCTGAAATTGGTTGGGAAATGAAATTGTAACACTTCTCAGTTACTTTAAAATCATGTTTTTTTCTCCCTCTCCTGTGTCTCTTTAACAGAAGCATCTTAGCTTTGCCTAAAGCATTCTTTCACATGTGTATTTGAGAAACACTAATGGCAGTTGCCAAAACTAAAGGGTGTTTAAGAGGGAACATGTTGAATTGAAGAAAAACGTTAGATACAGATTGCACTTAATTTAGTTTAACTACATGTAAATTGAAGTAAAAAAATGAATACTATTTGTGGTTTCAAAATAGTGCCCAGATGCTTTCATTTTTCTTCTTAAACTGTCTTATTTTAGAATAAAAATAATAGAAGTGATAAATGTGACATTCAATTTTGTATTGATTTTTATTTATCAATGTTTTGTTTCATTTCTCTCTCTTTTAATGTTTTCTTTCAATTCTCTCTCTCTCTCTCTTTTTCTTTTTGTCCTTGGGATTTTATCTTCTGTTTGTTCTGTATCCTTTTTCTTTACTTCTCACATATTGGAAACATTGATGAGTCTTGATTATGCATTTTAATTAACTTGTTCTTGTAACTAATAAGTCCTATGCGATGGTAGAAATATGTGTGTATTTTTTTCTTCCTACAGAAATCACACTTATCATTTGAAACATGTTTCTAAGCTTTGCATTTGATATAACTTAGAATTTTTAGAAACCAGAGAGGTGATGAGATAGAGGTGGAGTTATAGCTTCCCCTTTTTTTAGTTATCGAGATGGGTTGATTATGGTCTTGGGCCTTATAAGGATTGGTCATATACTTTGTTTCCACTGTTTACTTCAGAAAGACTGCATAGATTATAAGATCAGACAAATGGAACTGTCAGCTGCTCAAATATTTTTAGATATGTTTCTCCTCTTAATACTAATCATGCAGTTGACCACAAATCCTTCATTTGACAGGGGATGAGAAACTAAGATATAAGAGCTCCAGAGGAGGCATTTTGGATAGTAAGACCGGACTAAAATTGAGACAGAGGTCACATTTCAGATTAAACACGGTTTTTTCTCCTTTTTCTCCTTATCATTCTGGTTAAACCCTGGTCTTAATGATGTTTATGTGATAGATCTTATTAATGGAATTAAAACACCTAGCTGGAAACACATAGGTGAATATAATGCTGTTGTTGCTTTTTTTCCTTATAGTGTATATGGTGTTTTATGTTTCAGGTCTCACATACCACTTTTGTGGCTTCATTTGAAGTTAGCCTTGACTTTGTTATTCAAGGCTTGCTTATTTTAGTTGTACAAGGCTGAAATACGTTCAGTTAGGGTTCTTTGGTTCAAGCAGTAGGAAACTTTTGCTGACTTAAATAATATACCAGAACGATAAGCTCATTTTCCTGAAGTAAAAGTTGGAAAACCGTGATTTAGAAAGAACAGACACTTAAGCAGCTCCAGGGATCTAGAGAGCAGGAAGCAATGGATAGTCTTTGTGGAGCCTCCCTTAAGCTAGATAGTTGTCTAATTGTTTTTCCATTCATGTGATCACTCTGCTCATGAGTCAGCTGTCTCAGAGAGTGAGTCAGATAGGGACTGATTGACTTGGTTTGGGTTTATTGCTCAGTCTTTGTTAGGGGAGAGCAGGGTACCAAGCAAGATTGCATACATTGGAGGAGGGTTCTTTCTTCAAGGGAAGATCAAGGTACATATTATTACGGGAAGGGGAAGTCAACATGTACAGGTTAAAAAAAATCCATTACTGCTGTAGTTTCTAGGGTGACATAATATTTCTTTAATCTTATAATGCAGTTTTAACATTTCTTGGCTGAACTCAAACTTTTCAGCCTTTATAGATTTGCCATGATCATTTATTAAATGCCCATGAAGACTACTCTGCTTTATACATCAGTTGTTTTTCTTCTATCTTTTGTTCATACCCTTAAGTGACTGAATGATTTAAACCATGTAGTCTTTTTTTTTTTAAAGATTTTATTTATTTATTTGACAGACAGAGATCACAAGCAGGCAGAGAGGCAGGCAGAGAGGGAGAAGCAGGCTCCCCGCTGAGCAGAGAGCCCGATGCGGGGCTCGATCCCAGGACCCTGAGATCATGACCTGAGCCGAAGGCAGAGGCTTAACCCACTGAGCCACCCGGCGCCCCTAAACCATGTAGTCTTAATTACTTGTGAAGGAAGTTTTTCTTTGTTCCCGTTATTCACTTACTGAATTTTTTTTTCCAGTGCTTGCTATGTGCCAGGTACTGTGCAAGAAACTGAGGTTTCAAAAATAAATAAGAGCAAACATACCTTTCCCCCCAGCCTTGATATATAATTGACATATTATACTGTGTAAGTTTAAGGTATACAGTGTGATGATTTGATCCATGTATATGCTGCAGGATGTTTACCACAACTTTGTGTCGCATAATTACCATTTTGTTATGTTGTTGTGAGAACATTAAAGCTCTGCTGTCATAGCAGCTTTCAAATATACAATACAGTATTGTCAACTGTAGTCACCATGCTGTACATTATATCCTTGGAATCTATTCATCTTACACCTGGAAGTTTATACACTTTGACCAATATTTCTTCATTTCCTCTTCCCCTGAGGCCCCTGGCAACCACCATTCTGCACTGTTTCTATGAGTTCAGTGTTTTTAGATTCCACATATAATTGAGGTCATACAATATTTGTCTTTCTCTGTCTGATTTAAGTTCACTTAGCATAATGTCTTCAAGGGCTATCCATGTTGGAAATGGCAAGATTTCCTTTTCTTAGTGGCTGAATAATTTTATTTTATTTTATTTTTATTTATATATTTTTTAAAATATTTTATTTATTTATCTGACAGACAGAGATCACAAGTAGGCAGAGAGGCAGGCAGAGAGAGAGAGAGGAGGAAGCAGGCTCCCTGCGGAGCAGAGAGCCCGATGCAGGGCTCGATCCCAGGACCCTGGGATCATGACCTGAGCCGAAAGCAGAGGCTTTAACCCACTGAGCCACCCAGGCGCCCCAATAATTTTATTTTATAAATAAAATTTCCATGTTTTGGCTATTGTGAATAATGCTGCATGAACATGGGATATCTCTTCAAGATAATGATTTTGTTTCCTTCAGATAAATACCCAGTAATGGAATTGCTGGATCATATGGTAGTCCTTTTTTTAACTTCCTGAGGAATCTCCATACTGTTTTCCATAGTGGCTGTACCAGTTTATATTCCTGGCAGCAGTGCACTAGGGTTCCTTTTTCTTCATATCCTCACCTACATTTGTTATCTCTTGTTTTTTTGAGAATAGTCATTCTAACAGGTGTGAGTTGATTAATCATTGTGGGTTGTTTTTTTTTTTAAAGATTTTATTTATTTGCCAGCAAGACATAGTGAGAGAGGGTATACAAGCGGGGGAGTTTGAGAGGAGGGAAGCAGGCTTCCTGCTGAGCAGGGAGCCCTATTCGGGGCTCAAATCCTAGGACCCTGGGATCATGACCTGAGCCACAGGCAGGTGTGTAATGTAACAGCTGAGCCACCCAGGCACCGCAATCATTGTGGTTTTGATTTGCATTTCCTCTACGATCAGTGATGTTGAGCCCCTTTTCATGTAGTTGTTGGTCATTTGTATGTCTTCAGGAAAATGTCTATTCAAGTCCTCTGCCCATATTTAAATCAGATTTTTTTTTTTTTTTTGGCTGTCAAGTTGTACGAGTTCCTTATGTCTTTTGAATATTAATCCTTTATCGGACATGTGGTTCACAAATATTTCATCACATTTTGTAGATTGCCTTTTCATATTTATTGTTTCTTTTGCTGTGCAGGAGCTTTTTAGTTTCATATAGTCCAGTCTTATTCCTATAAAAAGAAGGTATACCAATGTTGCTTTTGTAGCTTGTATATTTGATACATAGGGCCCCCCCCCAAATCAATGCCATGACTGATGTCAAGGAGCTTTTTCCTTTGTTTTCTTCTGGAAGTTATTTGGTTTCAGGTCTTAGGTTTAAGTCTTAGTCCACTTTGAGTTGATTTTTGTGTATGGTGTAAGATAGGGATCCAGTTTCATTCTTTTGCCTGTGACTTTCCAGTTTTCCCAACATCATTTACCGAAAGGACGATTCTTTCCCCATTGAGTATTTTTGGCTCCCTTGTCAAATATTAGTTGACCATATACTTAAGAGTTTATTACTGAGTTCTCTGTTCTGTCCCATTGGTCTGTGTCTGTTTTTATGCTAGGACCATATTGTTTTGGTTACTATAACTTTGTAATATAATTTGAAAAGAGAAATTGTAATGCCTCCAATTTCGTTCTTCTGAAGATTGCTTTGGCTATTTGGGGTCTTTTATAGTTCCGCTGGAATTTAAGGATTGTTTTTGTATTTTAGTGTGAAATGTGTCTTTGAAATAATGGTAGGGGTTGCACTGAATCAATGATGACTTTGGATAGTATGAATATATAACAATATTAATTCTTCTGATCCATGAATATGGGATGTCTACATTAATTTCTTCCTTGGAGTCTTACAGTGTTCAGTATTTAGATCTTTCACTTCCTTGGTTCAATTTATTCCTAAGTGGGGTACCTGGCAGGCTCAGTCAGTAGAGCACATGACTCTTGATTTTGGAGTCATGAGTCATGAGTCATTTGGAGTCACGAGTTCAAGGACCACTTTGGGTGTAAAGCTTACTTGAAAAAAAATTAAAAATAAAATAAAGCCGGGTCGCCTGGGTGGCTCAGTTGTTAAGTGTCTGCCTTCAGCTCAGGTCATGATCCCAGGATCCTGGGATCAAGTCCGGCATTTGGCTTCCTGCTCAAGGGGAAGCCTGCTTCTCCCTTTCCCACTCTCCCTGCTTGTGTTCCCTCTCTCCTTGTGTCTTTCTCTGTCAAATAAATAAAATAAAATCTTAAAAATAAATAAATAAAACCAATTCTTTAAAAAAAATTATTCCTAAGTATTTTATTCTTTTTGATGCTATTATAAATGGTATTGACTTCTTTGTTTTTTCCCACATAGTTTATTGTACTATAGTAATTTTTGATTTTCCTATCTTGCAGTTTTACTGAATATGTTCATTAGATCTGTCAGTTTTTTAACTAGTGTTTAGGATTTTCTGTATACAAGATTATATTATCAGCAAACAAAGACACTTTTTTTTTTAAGGTTTTATTTATTTATTTGCAAGAGAGAATGAGAGAGAGAGAGCAGGAGAAGGGTGAGGGAAAGCAGACTCCCCACTGAGCAGATACTGATGTAGGGCGGGCTTGATCCCAGGACCTGGAGATCGTGACCTGAGTCAAAGGCAGACACCATTTGAGCCACCCAGGCGCTCCGAGACACTTTTGCTTTTTCCTTTCCAGTTTGGATGCCTTTTATTTCTTTTTCTTGCCTAATTGCTCTGGCTGGGACTGGAAATCAAATAGAAGTCATGAGAATGGGCACCCCTGTACTGTTCCTGATCTTGAAAGGAAAGCTTTCAGCCTTCCACTGAATGTTCACTGTGGGTTTTTCATATATGATCTTTATGTTGAGATATGTTACCTTCTATACCCAGTTTGTTGAGCTTTTTTTTCCCCAGTTAATTATGAAAGGATGTTGAATTTTGTCAAATGCTTTTTCTGCAGCTGTTGAGATGATCATGTGATTTTTGTCCTTCATTTTAGTAATGTAGCATATTTACATTTACTGATTTGCATGTGTTGAACTATCCTTGCATCCTAGGGGATAAATCCTATTTGATCATTGTGTGTGATCTACTTAATGTGCTATTGAATTCTGTTTACTAGTATTTTGTTGAGGATTTTTGTGTTTATAGTTATCAGGATATTGGCCTGTTTTCTTGTAGTATCATTGTCTTTGGTATCAGGATAATGCTGACCTCATTAAATGAATTAAGGCGTATTCCCTTCTCTAGTTTATTTTGAAGGGTTTGAGAAGAATTGGTGTTAAATCTTTAAAATTTTGGTAAAATTTACCCATGTAGGCATCTGATCCCAGGCTTTTCTTTATTGGGGGTTTTGATTATTGCTTCAATCTCCTTAACTTATTACTTGGTCAGCTCAGAATTTTTATTTCTTTATGATTTGGACTTGGTAGGTTGTATGCTTCTAGGAATTGAGCCATTTCTTGTAGGTTGTTCATTTGTTGGTGTATAATTGTTCATCATAGTGTCTTATGGGCCTTTGTATTTCTGTGCTATCTGCTGTAATGTCTCTTTCCATTTTTAATTTGTTTTTTTCTCATTTATTTTTTCATAAAACCAATTCTTAGTTTCATTGGTGTTTGTATTGTTTTTCTATTCTCTCTTTCATTTTTTTCATCTCTGATCTTTAACTTCTTTCTTCTGTTAACTTTGGGCTTAGTTCTTGTTTTTTTCATTTTTTGAGGTGTAAAGTTAGGTTGCTTGAGATCATTCCTTTTTCTTAGTTTAGGCATTTATCCCTATAAACTCTTTTGCTGTATTCCATAAACTTGGTATGTTGTATTTACATTTGCATTTATTTCAAAATATTTCTTTATTTCCCTGTTAATTTCCTCTTTGACTCTGTGGTTGTTCAGGAGTGCATTATTTAAATTCCACGTTTGTGAATTTTCTGCTTTTCTTATTATTGATTTCTAGTTCCAAATCTTTGTGGTTTGAAGAGATCCTAGCATGATTTCAGTCTCTTAAAATTTGCTGAGACTTGTTTTGTAACCTAACATATGCTTTATCCTGGAGAATGTTGCATGTGCACTTGAGAAAAATGTGTATTCTGCTGCTGTTGCGCATAATCTGTATATGTCTGTTAGGTACATTTAATCTAAGGTATGGTTCAAGTCCAGTGTTTCCTTATTGATTTTCTTTCTGGAAGGTTTGTACATTTTTGAAAGTGGGGTATTGAAGTCCCCCCCATTATTATATTGCTCTCTGTCTTCAAATCTGTTAGTATAATTTGCTTAATATATTTAGTTGCTTCAATGTTGAGTGCATATATATTTACAATTATTATATCCTCATGATGAATTGACCCCTTTTTCATTATTTAATGACCATTTTTGTCTCATTTCAATTTTTGACTTCAAGTCTATTTTCTCTGATAAAATTATAGTTACCTCTGTTCTCTTTTGGTTTCTATTTGCATGAAATGTTTTTTCACCTCTTCTCTTTGAGCCTATGTGTGTCCTTGAAGCTGAAGTGAGTCTCTTGTAGGCAGCATATAGTTGGGTCTTTTTTTTTTTAATCAATTCAGCTGCTCTGTGCCTTCTCATTGGAGTGTTTAATCTATTTACATTTAAGGTAATTATTGATAAGTAAGGACTTATTATTTCTATCTTGCTAATTGTTTTCTGGCCATATTATAGTTCCTTTGTGCCTTTCTTCCTCTCTTGTTCTCCTTCTTTATAAAGTGATGATTTTCTTTATTGGTACACTTTGATTACCATCTCTTTATTTTGTGTGTGCCTTCTTTAAGTTTTTGTTTTTTGGTTGCCCTGAGGCTTACTTGAAACATCTTATAGATATAACAATCTATTTTAAGCTGATATCAACTTAACTTTGGTCTCAAGAAAACAGAACAAAACCAACAAACAGAAAACTGCTCTTTCATTCCCCTCCCTCACATTTTGTGTTTTGATGTCACATTTTAATCTTTTTATATTGTGTATCAATTTACAAATTATTATACCTATAACTATTTTTGTCCTTCAACCTTTATACTAGAGTTAACACACCACCATATTACAGTATTAGAGTATTCGGAATTAGACTACTTACTTGCCTTTATTATAAATATGGCTATTTATTTTCATAAGTTTCCACGTTACTGATTAATGTCATTTAGTTTCAGCTTGAAGAGGTCCTTTCAATATTTCTTGTAAGGGAGGTCTAGTGGTAAAGAACTCCCTCAGGTTTTGTTTGGGAAGGTCTTTATCTTGCTTTCATTACTGAAGGACAATCATCCTGGGTAAAACATTCTTGGTTGACAATTTCTTTCTTTCCATACTTTGACTATATCACCCTCTTCTCTCCTGACCTGCAAGGCCTATGTTGAGAAATCCATTGATAGACATGGGGGTTCCCTTATATGCAAGAATTTTTTTTTTTCCTCTTGCTGCTTTTAAAATCCTCTTTGCTTTTGGAGAAGATTGTTTGGATTGAAAATATGGTGACCTATTAGCTTCATGAACCGGGATGTCCAGACAAATATCCCAAGTTTGTCTTCTCAGCTGTTATTTCTTTAAATGTGTTTTTTACATTTGTATACCTTAATGTATACCTTGCTTCTCTTATTGGTATCTTACAAGACCCATAGAGACCCATAGACATCTGCATACCTTTTCTTTTTTCTCCTTATTTCTTTCTTGCCTTTCTGGATGATTTCAAAAGATCTGTCTTCAAGCCCCCTGATTATTTCTTTTGTTCTTCGATCTGCTGTTGAAGCTTTCTGTTGAATTCTTCGGTTTAGTTATTGTATTCTTCAGTTCCAAAATTTATTTGTTCTTTTTTGTTTTCTGTCTCTTTGCTGAACTGTTTATCTTCTTGTATTATTTCTTGATACTGTTAAATTGTTTTCCTGTGTTCTTTTGTAGCTCTCTGAGCATCTTTAGAAAGATTATTTTGAATTCTTTGTTGGGCAATTCCTGGATCTCCCATTTCTTTAGAGCCAGTTTGTTTCTGGAGGTTTACCATATTGCTTTGGTTTAGCTATGTTTTCTTGATATTTTATAGTCTTGTATCTTTGTGTCTATGTATTTGAAGAATCAGTCACCCCTTCCTGACTTTATAGACTGATTTCAGTAGGAGAAGACTTTCATCGACTGGTGGGGCATGCTAGAGCATGTGGTATCCCTGAGTCTCGTGGTATTAGGGTACCAAGTGCAGGGGCATGTGGCAGCACTGGGTCTTCAGTGGCCATTGTGGCCCATTGGCTAAAGCCATTGGGGTCCATAGCATCAACAAATGTGTGGTTTTTGGCTGGTGTTGTGGGAGTTCTGCAGAGTCACTGAGGATTGTTGTGGTCCTCAGTAGCACCTCCAGATTCAGCACCTAGGGTCCAGGGCAAGCAGGGTAGTGTCTGGAACTTGTGGTATTCACACACTCAGCTATAAGGACTAGCTAGGGGTGCAGCTAGTGGCAGGTGTGGTCACAAACAGACATGTAATGGTGGGGCTCAGGGCAGGTAGATAGCTGCTGGGGCCTTGGCTGTAGGTGTGCACCACATGCTTGCTGTGTCTTGGTATGGGTGTGTGGCAGTAGAGGACAGTGATGGAGTTGGGCCAGGGTGTGCAGGTGCACAGCTCAAGGGGCTAGCTGTAAGTGATTCAGTGGTACCGGCCAGTGACAGAAGACAGGGCCTGATCTGGACCCACAAGAAGCTATGATGGCCCTGGCTGTTGGTGTGCTCCCACAAGAAGCTATGATGGCCCCGGCTGTTGGTGTGCTCTTCTTTGGTTGCAGTCTCCAAAATGTGTATGTATGTGCATGTGATAGTGGAAGGTAGTACCAGATGTCAGGCCAGTAGTGTGCAAGTACACAACTGGAGGAGCTCATCTGAGCACATGCCTATCAGTAGAAGTCAGCTGTGGGAGTCTAGGCCGGTGTCTTGAACTCAGCAATCACAGATGCCTGGACTGGCTGCTGGTATGATTCCCAGGCTCTGGTGGGGGCAGATGAGAGGAAGGAATGTATTTGTATGTGGAGGATCAGGCAGCTAGAGTCTGTGAACTCAAATACCTGTGGGGCAAAAGCTAGTGAAATCTGTCTTTGTGCTGGCTGTTGGTCTGGTCTGGTCTGGTTTGGTCTTCTTTCTTTTATTGTTTTAAGTAGGTCCTATACCTAATACGGAGCCCAGTGAGGGGCTTGAACTCATGACCCTGACATAAAGACCTGAGCTAGGATCAAGAGTCTGATACAACCAGTTGAGCCACCCAGTAGTGTGTAGTGTGTGTCTCAATCCCAGGACCCTGAGCACATGACCTGAGGTTTAACCAACTGAGCCATTCAGGTGCCCAATAAGTTGGATTTTTCTAGGATTTCTTTTTCTTACAAATTTTCAAATTTATTGGTATAGTTATTTATAATTTTCTTTCAGGATATCTTTAATGTTTGGAGGATTTGTTATGATTTCTCCTTTGTCAGTCATAATATTGGTTATTTTTGTGGTCTCTTTTTCCCTCCTTGCTTTTTACCTAGCCTTCATCAAATTGAATCTTTTTAAAGAACTAACTTTTGACCTTGTAGATTTTTCTCTCTGTATTTTAGTTTTCTCTCTTGTATTTCTGCTCTTTGTTATTTCCTTCCTTTTACTTTTTTAGGTTTAATTTGCTCCTCTTTCAAATTAAAAAAAAATTTTTTTTTTAATTTATTTGAGAGAGAGAATAGCATGAGAGAGGGGAGGATCAGAGGGAGAGGCAGACTCCCCACTGAGCAGGGAGCCTGATGTGGGACTCGATCCTGGGACTCCAGGATCATGACCTGAGCCAAAGGCAGTGGCTTAACCAACTGAGCCACCCAGGCGTCCCTCAGATTTTTTGAAATGGTTGTTTAGGTCTTTGATTTTCAAACTACGTTTTATAGATATAAATTTTCTCTATAAAGTGGTCCTATGTTGGCCATAGAGAGTCCTTTTGAGTTGGCTCCTGAGTCTTCATTATATAATTCCTTGCATTTTGCTTGGATATGCAAGATACTGGAATGTAAGATACTCTAGGCATACCTTGTACATTTGTTTTCTTAGACCTAGAATATGCCATTTCTCAAAGAAGCCCTGATATCTTTTAATGAGAAATGATGGAGATCACAGACTGGATGCTGGGTCTGGTTGCTACTAGGTTGGTTATTGTCTCTATGTGCTGTTTTGCTATTTCCTTTTAAACCCATAAACTCCATATTTCACTTTGGAATGATTTTTTTCTTGAAGTATTAAAAGGGAAGTATGAATGTATAGTAAGAGGGATCTTACATAGTTCTTTGCAGATTGGCTTGATACTTTTAAGGAAATGTATTACCTTGAGTTATATTCTGTCATTCATACTTTCTTCTCTGTATCCAACTCTGCAAAATGTCCAGTGAGTTAGATATATAACTATTCTATATAACATATAGAATAGATACATAAAATAGAATCTTGCTGTGCCAAAATTTATTTTTAAATTATGAACTTACCTTTCTAATCTGTTCCTTTTCCACATGTATTTTTTAGAAAAACTGTACTCTATAGTAATTTATTTGAGATTACTTCATTATTTTATATTATTTTATTTTATATTTTGTAGAATTAGGTATTTATTGGGAGATAAGGTAAACTAGTTTTGTTACTAGGTCTAAAACCGGATAGATGAATCTCAAAAAAATGTAACCAAAGTTCAAAATAGACTGCAAAAGTTAAGAAAGCCATTAGATTATAAAGATTTATAAAAGATTCTGCATTAATTAATCCTAGTTAGATTTATTTATATATTCTACTTCTGGTAGTTAATTTGTTTTATTTAATATAAAAAGGCTTTGCAAAGTTCTGTTTTTTTGTGTTGTTACTCTACTACCTCCAGAAGGCTGGGTTTAATATCCTTATGTGCTACGTAGGTAACATCATACATGTAGCTTTGTCATAGGCTCATTACATTGTAGTATACTGGTCAGTTTATTTTGCCTTTTTTTGGCTAGTACAGGAATGATATTGATTGTTCCATATGTGTCCAGAATCTACAACAGTGTCTCCTACGTGACAAGAAGTAAATAAATATTTGATGAATGTGTTTTGAGCCCTTTTAGGACATATAATTGATGGTGAAGCAATATAGGTATAAAGGCTTATTTTAAGCCTTAAAAGTTATGAGTTATGTATATTAATGGTTAATCTAAAGAAAATGGGAAGGGGAATTTGTTTTGTATCTTACCAGAAATTTAGTAGTAGTGATTTTCTGTTTTTCATTGAACTTAGTCGAACACTGTTGGTTTTCCTCTGGGCAAATTGCTAATGATATTATTTTGGCTGAATTCTACATATTGTGTATTTTATTATCATCATTGTTGTTGTTATTATTTTTAGAATGAAAGGAATTTTAACACAATTCATAGATGCCAAAATATTATTATACTCTAAGAAACATATGTACTGCACTATTTTGCAATAATTTAGATGAAAGCCATTTGGATAGATGATTGCTTTATTCCAGCAATCCATTTACATAATTTTTTTTGTCAAAGTGCTTGTGATTATGATGTTGGTGCTGCTGGCTTACTCTTTGGGAACTGTCACATTCATGTGATGAATTTCTCATACTAGGCTTTCCTTAAGGATTTGACTTAGTGTAAATACTGTATATTAGGTCAGAATAGTTAAATGAAATTGTTTTTATTTGCAACCTTTTTTTTTTTTTTTCCAAACTGGCAGTGAGAGAGATTAGGATTATTGAATCTAATACTCTTCTAGTATGTTATTCTTTAGAAGTATGATGTGTTCATTGATAAGCATTCTTGCTTTTGAGAATATTTTTTATTGTTACATAATCATTTAACAAAACAGAACAAATAACTTCTGAGGTATCCTGTGAGTTAGGAGGAAATATTAATCATATACAACTTGTTGATGCCTTCAAATGGAGCCATCATTCATTATAGCATCATAAAGTTGTTAAGATTAAGAAGGGCACTTGGGTGACTCAGTGGGTTAAGTGTCTGCCTTTGGCTCACGTTCTGATCCCAGGGGATCGAACTCCTGGAGTGGGATTCCCTGCTCAGTGGGGAGTATGCTTGTCCCTCTCCCTCTGCCCCTCCCCCTGCTTGTGGTCTCTGTCTCTCTCGAATAAATAAATAAAATCTTTTTTTTTTTTTAAAGATTAAGTGACATGTGTTAAAGATATTAGCATTGCTTAGGAGTTGCTCCTTCCTTTTCTCTGTTACTGAAGTAGCAATTTAAGCCCCCAGTAAAGAAGAGCTATTATAAAAAATTACTTTTTCAGGAACTTTTTAAGTGTAGACAGTGAGGCACCAATTCCCCAAACAATGGCTAGAGTACTAATAACAAAAGGAACAAAAGAGGGAACAAAGTCTTCTTTAAAATTTGCCTTTGACTAGTAATTATATTTAAATTTGGATGCAGGCCTAGCTTTAGCCCTGCAATTTGGAGAAAGGAATCTTCAGGATTATGACACATTGTACTCTTTTACAAAAATTTTATTACACTTTCTTCTTGTATGTAACATATACTGTTAAAAATTTTTTTTAAATGGCAGAAAATATTTCTTCTCAAGCCTACTCCCTTGTGCCTACTGCCATTAAGTTTGTGTTTAGTTACCATTTAAACTTTTAGGAAATAAACTTTTTAATTCTTAGATTATCATTTTGATGAGGGAGCAGAAGGCAGGCCAAGGACAAAGCACTAGCTGACACCCCACAACCTACCCACCCAACCCCCCTCCTGTGTGGAATACATACATGTGACATTCTTCAGAAAACTTCCAACTATATTAATGGTAATGCTTTGTTGTAGGGAAAAACAACCTTAGTTTCACAATAGCCAGGCCTCCAGTATCCTGAGAGTCTTCTTTAGCATATCAACGTCCTTTTGGGCAGCTCCCGTTTTTTCTTTACCTCCCCCCAACACCCAAATATATAATCAGCCATTCCTCAGAACCCCAGTGCAGCTGCGCTTTCTGCCCACCAATCTCCAAGCTTTAATAAAATCAACTTTTTGTGCCAAAGACGTCTGAAGAATTCTTTTTTGTCTGTAGGCTTTAAAAGATCTCCCTAATGTTGCAAAACTGCATCAATATAAAATCTTTTGACTTTCACCTCTGAAAGATGGGGAAATTATTATGCTTATACTTTAAGCCTCCAATCAATCACCCTCTCCCTCTAGGATTTTTTGTTTCATATGTTGTAGTCTTTGGCTTCAAGGAAAGTACTAAAAACTTATTTCTTGACATATTAATAATGTCTCTTATTTCAACTTCCTATTATCAAAGGTAAAGAATTTAGGGCACCTATCCTTAATTTTATCTTTCTTCTCCACTTCCAGCTTCCTCTTTTAAATCAGTCATATTATGATTTGACTTTTGTATGTGTGTGTATCTTCTTTGCCTTTTATATTGGTTAATTCAGTTTTTACATAATGTAATTGATGTACATGTTGGGGTTTGACAACGAACAGTCAAGAAAGAATTCTTGAGATGTCTTAGGTGCAAAAAGGGTGGTTTTATTAAAGCATGGGGATAGGACCGGAGGGCAGAAAGAGCAGCACTAGGGTTGTGAGGATTGCTGATAGTATACTTTCAGATTGAGAGGGGGTTAGGGATAGTGTAAGTTTCTCAGAAATTTGAAAGCAAGGTTACCAGGACCTTGAGGGGCTACTTTTTAGTTAATTTATTTTTTAAGGAAAAGGTCATTTACTACTGGCTAGTAAAACCTTCATCATGAGATCCCTTGAGATGTGTATCAGTGGGCCATAAGTTTGGAGGATGATTGCTAACTTATATCTTTGTGGGGGGGGTAGTTGTAGAGATAAAGGAAGTTTCCAAAGAGATTTTTTTTTTAAAATTTTAAACCAGAATTTTGGAGGTTGAGCTACTGTATAGCCATGGTTGCCTTTTGCCTTGGGCAAAGTGTTAACATGGAAGCAGCTAAGCTTCTTGAGAAAGGTCACTCTGCCTATCTCAAGAAATTGTCTATGGCTATTAAGTTATAAGGAAGTTTAATTTTTTTCTTTTGTCTTTGTTCTCCACATTAGTAATTACATGGAGTAGTTTTTCCAAGTTGAAAAGCAAAAATTGGGATTCATTCATTCTATAAATAGTGATCCTTTAATATTCAAGTACCTCAGGGATCTGAACTTGATCCTTTTTTCTGTCTGCACAGATAACCCAGGGACTCTCATCCAGTTTCATCTTTTAAATTTTTAAATGTGTGAGGGTGGGGTGGGGGTAAAAATGATATGCTTTACCATGGGATCAAACTTAAGTTGTTATCAACTTAAAATACACTGCTATAGTTAGAAATTGTTATATGTAAGCCTCATTACAACCACAAAATAAAAACCTATGGTAAAAACACAAAAGATGAAGCAAAAAGAATGTAAGCATACCATTAAAGTCACCAAACCAAAAAGGAAGAAAGTAAGAGGAGAGATGAAAAGAGGAATTATGAAAATATCCAGAAAGCAGTTAACAAAATGGCAATAAGTACATACTTATAAATAAATAAATAAATATTTATTTATTTTTAAAAAGATTTTTATTTATTTGACAGAGATCACAGGTCAGCAGAGAGTCAGGCAGAGAGAGAGAGGAGGATACAGGCTTCCCGCTGAGCTGAGAGCCTGATGTGGGGCTCGAACCCAGGACCCTGGGACCACGACCTGAGCCGAAGGCAGAGGCCTTAACCCACTGAGCCACCCAGGCGCCCCTATAAATAATTATTTAAATAATAAATTATTTTAAATTTGATTGGACTAAATTCTCCAATCAAAGATTGGATAGTGGCTGGATAGATAAAACAACAATAATAACAGCAAAAAAAAAAAAAAACAAGACCCATCTGTGTGCTGCCTGAAGAGATTTACTTTAGATATTAGGACACACAGAAGTCTGAAAAGGGAGGGATGGAAAAAGATATTCCATGCAAATGGAAACTAAAAGAAAGCTGGAGTAGCTGTATTTATATCAAACAAAATACACTTTAAAACTGTAATAAGACAAAGATGGGCATCATATAATGATAAAGGGATCAATCCAAAAGTAGTATTAACATTCGTAAATATTTATACACCAACATTGGAGCATTACATACATAAAGCAAGTATTTACAAGACCTAAAGAGAAGTAGATAGCAATACAGTAATAATAAGGGATGTTAATACCCCAGCATCACTGGATAGATAATCCAGACAGAAAAGCAATAGGAAAAAACTGCCCTTAAATAACATGTTAGACCAGATGGAATTAACATAATCAGAACATTACATCTAAAAGCAACAGAGTGCACATTCTTTTCAAGTACACATGGAATATTCTCTAGAATAGGTTGTATGTTAAGCTACAAGTCTTTATTTTATTTTAAAAAATTTTATTATTATGTTCAATAAATCAACATATACTACATCATTAGCAAAACAAGTCTTAATCTATTAAAGAGTATTGAAGTCATATCAAGCATCATTTTTACCACAATGGTTGAAAACTAGAAATGAATTACTTGAAGAAAACTGGAAAATTTACAGATATGTGGAGATTAAACAACATGCTTCTAAACAACCATATGAGTCAAGAAAAATCAAAAATACCTCAAAACAAACAAAAATGGAAATATACCAGAATTTGTGGGATATATCAAAAGCCATCCTGAGAGAGAAGTTTACAGTGATAACTGCTGTAGCTCAAGAAACAAGAAAAATCTCATAAACAACCCGACTTTACAGCTTGAGGAAATATAAAAAGAACAAACTAAGCCCAAAGTTAGTAGAAGGAAGGAAATAACAAAGATTAGAGCAGAAATAATGAAATAGAGACTAAAATGACAGTAGAAAATATCAATGAAACTAAGAGCTGATCCTTTGAAAAGATAAACAAAATTGGAAAGCTTTTAGCTAAAACTCACTAAGGGAATAAGAGGACTCATAAATAAATACAATAAAAAAAATGAAAGAGGAGATACTACAACTGATACCAGAGAAATACAAAGGATCACCAAAAACTACTATGAAAAATTATAATTATATGCCAACAAATTGGACAATCTAAAAGAAATGGGCAAATTTCTAGAAATATGCAAGCTATTCAGACTAAATCATGATGAAATAGAAAATCTGAACAGATCAATTACTAGTAAGGAGATTAAATAAGCAATTTAAAAACTTCTTACAAGTGAGAATCCAAGATCATGTAACTTTACTTGTATATTCTACCAAACATACCAAACCAAACAAAGAATTAATATCAATCCTTCTCAAACTCTTCCAAAGTATGAAAGAGGAGAAAACTCTTCCAGATTAATTTGACAAGGTCAGCATTTCCCTGATACCATACCAGACAAGGATGTCACAAGAAAAAATTACAGGTTAATATCCTCGAGGAACAAAGATGCAAAAATCCTGAAAAAAAAAAAAATTAGCAAACTTAACTAAACAATACATCAAAAAGATCATACACCATGATCAAGTGAGTTTATTCCAGGGGTGAGAGGATGGTTCAACATCCACAAATCCGTCAATGTGGTATACCATATTAATAAACTACAGTATAAAAATCATCCGATCATATCCATAGATGCAGAAAAAGCATTTGACAAAGTTCAACATCTGTTGCATCTCAATGAAGCAGATAAGAGGGAATGTACCTCAGTATAGTAAAAGCCATATATGACAAGCCCACAGCTAACATCATATTTAGTGGTGAAAAGCTGAAAACTTTCCCGCTGAGGTCAGGTACAAGACAAGGATTCTCACTCTTGCCCTTTTATTGCATATAGTATGGGAAGATTCAGCTAATTGAAAATTTTATTGGGCAGAAGTCTTCATTTCCAGACAATGATGATTAAGGAAGGCGTAGCATTTAATCATAAATTGGGATAAGTCAAGAAAACATTAGGTCACCAAAAGCTACACATACAACAGACAGACACATACATGCACATCTGTGCTTCATATTAACCTCAGTGTAGAACCAACATAATATATGTAGGCATGAAAGCAGGGGGGGAGAAAGAGAGGAAATAAATGTGTGAACATTTATGAAATTTTCCAATAGAGATAAAACAGACATAGGAGGGTAATTTTCAGGAAAGTAGAACTGAGAAAGTACTTTTTAACAATCAGGGAGGTTTGAGCATTATGGACAAATCAAACTGACAGGACAAATTCTTATAGTAGAGTTCTGTACTGTCATTAGGTGCTAGAAGAAAGTAGCTCGAAAATACGGGTAGAAAGCTTAATCACAGGAAAGATGGTGGCTGATAGAGAAGAAACTCAAAATGGGAGCTTTTAAAATTGCTCTCTTTTAAAAGTAGTTGTTTATGTTATTGAACGTTTCTTTGTTTTAGAAAAGATTCTGTACAGGTAACTTTAAAGTTCAGTCAGAACTTAAGTATTTACAGAACTTAGGCAGTTGGCAAAAAGGAGAAGCAGTGAAGTACAAGTGCAGATAGAGTATGAGAGGTGGGTGCAAACTGGAGAATGTTTCCCCTTGTAAAGTGGATGGCTGCTGCTTAGCTCTAATCAGTTATTGCTCAGTGTTGCCACGTCTTCCAGTGTTTTAGGACAGGCTCTAAATCTACATTGTTATATGTGTAAGTTTTCACCCTTAAAATATTGCTTGAAAAGAACCAAAATCACAGCCATTTGCCTTACATTTTGTGACCTGTTTTACACACTGAATTCCTTGTCATGTATGGTTTCATTACTATTTTGTTTACATAAAACTTTTGAGAGCTTCTTATTGCTAAAGTATAAATATAAGCATAATGGAACCAATCTCCTCTTACAAAATTACTGCAAAGCCAAATACTGGTTTAAAAAATGATTTGAGAAATATATATATGCTATTCACAGGCTAACAAACATTTGTCACATGCCTACTATTAAGAATAACATTCATGTCTTTAAAAATTAAATGTATTCAAACACTTCTCATTTTGCTATCTTAGATTCAGTGTGCTATATTACATCCAACTGCTTGCTTAACATGCCCACTTGAATATCAAATAGACATCTCAAACTTAACATATCCCAAACTAAATATGTTTACCCTGACCAAGTACCACCCCCATCAGACTTCCCCATCTCATCTGATGGCCATCTTTTCATTCATTCAGGCCAAACATCTTTGTGATTATGGATTCCTTTCTCTTTCCCACTTCATAGTCAATCCCTTCAGGAAATCCTGTTGCTTCTACTATCTAAATATATATCGATTTCTACTACTTCTGAGTATCTTTATGGCTGTCATTAAACCTAGTATCATTGTTTCTCTCTGGGATTATTGCAATAGCCTCTTAACTGAATTCCCAATTCCTACCCTTCCCCCACTACTACAGTTATTGTCAACACAGAGAGAAACTTTAAAAATGTAAGTCAAATCATATTCCTTCTTCTGAACCCTCCAGTGATTTCTCGTATTACTTAGAATTAAAAGCTAAGATCTACAGTGACCCACTGGACTTACTGGATCTACTACTTTTGTTCTCTTACTTCTGTGATCAGATCTCTTCCTACTCTTTCATCCCTTTGCTCATGTTGTTCTAGGCACATTGCTTTCTTGCTAAATCTCAAACTTCCAAGTTAGGCACTTAAGGCTTTTTTTGCACTGGGTATTCCCTCTGACCTGAAAATGCTTTTTTAGATATCTATAGGGCTAATTTCCTCCCTACTTCAAATGTTTGATCAGATGTCATCTTTTCAATGAGACCTATCATGAACATGCTATATAAAATTATCACCCTTTCCTCCCTGTTTTTTTCTTAGTCTGCCTTATTTTTTTCTCATAGCATCATGCCCTAACATAAAACCTTTTTCTAAAAAAATTTTACTTAGTTAACATATAGTGCAATATTGGTTTCTAACACATGACTTTTAATTTATTGTATTTATTGTTTGTCTCTTCCTAGAATATAAACTCCATGAGATTAGGGCTGTTTTGTTTATTGATGTATTTTATTATTTGAAAGATCCAGTTGGTTTTATTAAATGATTAATGAATCAGGCAGCATCCCATCTAGCAAGTAGAGGGGAACTCCTTCACTTATGTATTTTAAGTGCCTAATATGATGTCTAGGAATAAATAAACCCTTAAAATGGAATGGGTAGGATGAAAAAAATTGGTAAAATACTTTTGAAGTTGAAGCTTCCTGTGGGTGTTTTATTATTTTGTTTTTAGTTTTGCCAATTTCTAGAATAATGCCTGTCAGTATTCAAGTAATTTTAGTGTGCATCTCAGACATAAGTAATTTTTATATGATCTGTTTTGGATCATTATTCATACAGGTAATTGAGGTGACATTCAGTGCAACAAGTGTTTATTAAATGTCTACCATGAACTAGCACTGGGTAGAAAGATCAGTAGAATGCAGTCTTTGTTCCTGAAGAGAATTAGATCATGAAAACAAATAATTACAATGCATTGTAATACATAAAGTAAGGAGGGATACCTAAGGTTTATAAATTGAAAGTCCACTTAGCTTGGGCTGATTGTATTGATTATATCAAAGAAACCAAATGATAGCCATCCAAAGCCCAATTAAAAAGTATTATCCCCACTGTTCATACTTCATTGTAGCCTTTTATATTTGCAGAAACAAGAAAATGTTTTTCAGACTTAAAGAAAGGACCAGAATTTTGCTGACTTACTGATTTTGGTTTTGTTAGTGCTTTTAAGGAAGGATTATGAGAGAGGTTATTAGAGACATTTGAATATATATAGTTATTGTAAGAGTTCAGTTTGGAGGTTTCTTAAAAAAAGTTCAGAAGAAAAAGACTTGTTATAAAGACATGCTTCTAAGACTTTCAAAATAAAGATATAAAAGTGATACATATTCATTGTAAAAATGGGAAAACACAGAAACACGAAGAGTATTTTATATATAATGTTCTATAATTTTCCATTTCCACCTAATTGGCCCTCATTCTAGTTTATGTATAAAGTAAATACTTAAGAGTATGTAAAGACCTACCTGATTTTTAGAAGTTGCTACATGATACTCCATTTTATGTCTATAGTATAATTTAAGCAAACTCCTAATGATTGACATTAAAGTTCGAGTTTTCTCATCATTTCTATTACTTTGTTGGATGTGTTTATATATCTTTGTGCATTTGTATAAACAAATATGGCATAATTATTAGCCTCAAAATTACTGGATTAAAGTATACATATTTTTTAATTGCCCTGCCAAAAATTGTTATAATTTATATTCTTCTCCCAAAGTATATGAGAATACTTTGTCCTACATTCTTGCCAGTGTTGGCAATATTAGCATATTTGCCAATGTAATCATGAGAAAAAAGAACACTTATTTCCTTAATTGTAGGTAGATTTAAACATTTTACTTCAAACAATCTCATATCTGTAACCTTGTTCTTGCTGTTCGTTACTTGGTATATTTTCTTTTCTTCATTTTTTTTCTCTGAATCTTTACCATTCTTAAAGGCCCATGTCAAAATCTGTTTTCTTCATGATTGGATTTCCCAGCAACCTCATCCTAAAATGATTTCTTCCTCCTAATATACTTACTGATTTTTCCATTTCTCACAGTTTTATACTAGTCCTAATACATAGGATTTTTTTTCTTCCAGGATTTTCAAATTTACAGGATGGCTAAATATTAACGGAAAGAGAAGCATATACTTACCTTCTTTCACTATGGATGGAGGTTTGGCAGATGGAGAACCTGATCAAACTTCGGTGAGTGGTTCAAATGTAGCATAATAAGGTACTATCACCTATAGCTATGAAGTGTTTGATCTAAGCCATTATTTTATCTTAAAAAAATGTATTTAAAACAAACCTAAAAAAATTTAAAATAATTCTTTAACTCTTGCTGGTATGAAAATGACAGATATTTTAAAGCTTGTTGAAGCAGAACCCAGTCAGTTTTCTGATATTTCCATCCTATCTCCTTCTCTGCTTACTTGTATTAATTTGGTTCCAACCCTTGGGATGGTAAATTCTTTGGGATAATGCAGAGGCCAACTTTTCTATGTTTCATATTGCTATGGAATTATATTGAAATGTTTGTAAATTTTAATTTAGTGAAAGTCCTTCGTTCAGACTCAGATTTAGGGACAGTCTAAGGATTGATAGCAAAATGCTATTTTGCTTATTTGTGTTAAATTGTTCCCAGCCTTTTTTGAATTTCTGGTTCAGACTTGTTTTAGTTTCTTAAAGGGTCAAAGAAAGTTAAACTTTAAAATAACTTGTTAATAGAAAATAAAATGGGCATGGAAGTAACTTGGTTTACGAAGGTTATTGTCACAGCGATTATGAAAGGAAAACTGATGGTAGGTTATTTTATTTTCAGTATGATTTCAACGAAAAGTTAAGATTAAAACCTTGTCTTAGAACATGTATACTTTGCCGTAAATATCTTATTTAAGGTTAGTGGACTTAAGTATTTTAGCTGAAATATTTTAAATCTCATTGATAATAAAAATGCCAATAATAACAACAGTTGCTATTCTCTAAGTGTGTGCTTTGTCAGACTGCCCTCACAACAGCCATTAAAGGTACGTATTTGTTTATTCTCACTTTTAAAGATAGAGAAAATGGTTCTGAGCTGAAGGTTAATTATCTTCTCTAAGAGCTCACACAGCATAAGGGGTGTTTCAGTACTTTGCCACTAATGTATTGGCTCTGTGCCTGTCTTTCTGAATAGAATTACTTAAAATTTACTGTTATCTTTTTTTTTTAAGATTTTATTTATTTTATTTATTTGATAGAGATCACAAGTAGGCAGAGAGGCAGGCAGAGAGAGAGAGAGAGAGAGAGAGGGGAAGCAGGCTCCCTGCCGATCAGAGAGCTCGATGTGGGGCTCCATGTGGGGCTCAATCCCAGGACCTTGGTTTCACAACCTGAGCCGAAGGCAGAAGCTTTAACCAGTCACTGAGCCACCCAGGTGCCCCTCTTTTAAACTAATATCTAGACAGTATTAAATTCTATACCAGAATATCTGTGATGTATTAATAAAATTTAATTCATTTTTAATTCTAAATCGTGCTAATATTTATTTATTTATTTATTTATTTTTAATTTTTTTTTATTTTTTAAAGATTTTATTTATTTATTTGTCAGAGAAAGAGAGCATGCACAAGCAGGCAGAGTGGCAGGCAGAGGCAGAGAGAGAAGCAGGCTCCCCACTGAGCAAGGAGCCCGATGTGGGACTCGATCCCAGGACCCTAGGATCATGACCTGAGCTGAAGGCAGTGGCTTAACCCACTGAACCACTCAGGTGTCCCTCGTGCTGATATTTAGAGAGATTGGAGCAAGATATTTAAAAAGCAATGAGAACAGTTTTCTTTTTCTTGTTCATTCAGTTTCTTTTGTGAAATATTGTAGCTTATTATAGAGAAAAAAATACCAAAAATTTCATTTGCACTACTCAAATATTATGTATTTGAAACTAATCTTGAGATCTACTTTTGAGTTACCTATTTATAAAATATCACCTTTGAACTGCACTGCCTAAGCTGGTTACTGTTTAGATCTAAGAGAAGTGGATAAGTACACGGGCTCTGTAGACATTTAGCTACATATTAGAATCTAAGCTTTGTTGCTTTGTTGTATGACCTGGGTAGTTAATTAAATTCTCTAGGCTTTCAGTTTCTTCATCTATTATATAAAGATAATAGTAATATCTACCTTCCAGAATTGTTTTGAGGTTTTGTTTTGTTTTTGTTTTTTTAAAGATTTTATTGATTTGTCAGAGAGAGAAAGGGAGAGAGAGCACAAGCAGGAGGAGCCACAGGCAGAGGGGGAAGCAGGTTCCCTGCTGAGTAGGAAGCCCAGTGCCAGATCTGATCCCAGGAGCCTGGGATCCTGACCTGAGCCAAAGGCAGATGCTTAACTGATTGAGCCACCCAGGCTTCCCTGTTTTGAGTTTTGATTGGGATAATATATCTATAAAGTGGCTATTATAAAGCCACAGACATTATAAACCAGTAAATAAAAGCTATTACTATTATTGTTGATATACCTAGCTGTGTTAAGCTTTTTGTCCAAAAAGATAAATAATTAGAAGGCAGGAGAGGCAGTAATACACATTGAAAAAAGCCCTAGGCTATTCAGTAATTTTGGCTTTATACTTTCTCAGAATCTCAGTTTTTCTTCTTAAAATATTGAGGCACTCTACTTCAATAAAAAATATATAGGCAAGAATATTCCTTCTGAGTACTTGATAGCGTCAGTATGATCAAGAGAAACCAGAAAGTTCTTTGAAAATATGAAGTAGTGTGTCAGTATGAGTTCGTAGTGTTTTTAAAAAATGATCGCAGATACTAGTTTTTAAGATAATAGTAGACTTTTTAAAATTGCCGCCTTTGTACAAAGTACTATTCCTGGTGAAGGGAATGCCAAGATATATACAATATATTCTGAATTAGGTTTATTTGGGGAAGACTAGAGAGATGGATAGATAAGGCAAAAACAGATTTACTCAGTGTTAAGTGATGAACATAAAACAAGGCAAGATTTACAAGCTGTGAAGAGTGGGTGGTTGTTATACACTGGGGTAGTTAGAAGAGTTTTCTTAAGAGAACATGCACTTTGACTAGCACAGGTAAATAGTAGAGGATTGAAAATGAGCAAGGAGAGTATTCTAGGAAGGGAGGATAACAAGAGGCAAAGCTAAATGGGGAGAATTAACTGCTTATGGCTTTTTTTTTTTTTTTAGGGAGAAATGAATTATAAAAATTAAGGTAGATTGGAAGGTAGTGCTATTTACAGGAAAAATGATTCATGAGACAGAAAGAGACCAAAATTATAGGTTTTGAGTGCCATACCTGGGATTTTGAACTTGAATCTGAAAGCCATAGTATATCATTGGATATTTTTATGTAGATCAATGAATCTGGAAGTAAAATATAAAACAATTAGGAAGAATAAAAGATACTAAGAGACTATTACAGGAGTCTTGGTGTGAGATTGTTAAAAGTTTGGACTCAGTATGACTGTCAGTGTCCATTAATTTAGTATTCTTCTTCCATAGAAGTTTACTTTTTCTTTTTCTTTCCTTTTTTTTTAAGTAGGCTCCACTCCCAGCAGTAGCTTGAACTCACAACCCTGAGATCAAGACCTAAACTGAAGTCAGGAGTTGGACTCTTAACCCATTGAGCTACCCAAGCAACCTTACTTTCTCTTTTAAAAAAATTCTTTTGCCCATTCACTATTCCACTTGTGTATAGTTCAGTTTTTGTGGTAGTGTTGTCTTAATTAGTAAATATTGAAAAAATAGGAATTGAATATCTGTACATGGAACTACTATATTTCAGGACACAAGTATACATTTAATATGTATCTTATGGTAGTTTTTAAAAGTCCAGAACTTAGACCACTTTAGCATTTAACCACTAAGAAATGCTTAAAAGTGTAGGAGTTAAATTTTTATTAATAGATTGAGGTAGATTAAGTGAAGCTTTTTTTTTTTTTTTTTTTTTAAATTCAAAACCTGAATAGGTTTTTCACTTTAAGGACAGTCATTGTATTTTTAAAAATATTTTATATATTATTTCCGTTGCTGGAAGAAACCTTCTTTTAGAAGGTCTGTTAAAGGTAAAAATCTTTTGTATTATAAATGAATTATATAAATGACTTCAGAAGAGAACATAGTTTTTAAAATACTCGTGAATCTTTTGTATTATAAGACGCTCTCAATTGAAGTAATCTTTCTTAAGATTCTGACGTAAATGGGGTACTTTGAATCAAAGAATTTCTGAAATGTAAGGAAATGCAAAGATGATTTAGTTCAGTAATTCTTAGAATGTAGTAAATGAGTGTCTTTCTAATGAACCTAGAGATTATCCAGCATCCTGAAACTTCTATTTTTACATACTTACTAGGTGATTTTTTTCATGTTTACTGTGATTTGGTGTTCATAAAGTAAAATTGGTATGTTACTAGACTTCACCAAGAGTTTTAAATCCTATTCTAAGAAATGTGACTACTATATATAATATTTGGCAACATTGTATAGCTTGTATATTTTGCCATGCCAGTTAACGGAATTGCCCCAGTATTTGGTAACATCAAGTATTATTTTGAGTGGTCCTAAATTATGTAACTTCTTAGGTTGCAGAGATCTTCTAATGTAAAATAATGAAACAACTAGAAATTTTAGTCACCAGTTTGTTACCTACATATTTGTTCTCTCTTATATTAAAAGATTTCTTTCTTTCTAATAGCTGCTTCTAACTGTAAGAATTTATATTTTAATCACATTTAAGAGTGGTGCTATCTTTCTTGAACTTTTTATTATGGAAAATTTCAAATATATTTTTAAAAAGATGGACTAGTGTAGTGAATCATCACGTGCTTATCACTTGTCCTCAATAATTAACAGTTCAGGTCAGTGTTGTATCATCTGTAGTCCCACCTTCCTATCCCATGTTTTTTTGGAGCAAATCCTGGATAAATCATTTTGTTTGTAAGTATTTCTGTAAATATCTCTAAAATATAAAGACTTTTCTTTAAACTTCAACCATAAATATCATTACTATCCTAAAAACAAGTAATTCCTTAATCAAATAACTAGTCAATGCTTAAATTTTCCTGATTGTCTCATAAATATTATTTTCTTATAATCCTTATGTTGGCCTTGGTTGATAAGTCATTGAGGTCTTTTTTTAATCTTTTAAGTCTCTCTGTATCTCTTTTTAATTTTTCCTTTTCAGTTTATTGAAATAAATAAATAAGGTAGTTTGTCCTGTAGAATTTCCCACAGTCTGGATTTTCCCCCATGGTGATTATTTAATGTGTTCTTCAGTCACCTAAATTTCTCGCAAGTTGGTCATTAGAGTTAGAGACTTGCTCAGACTCTTTTTTGACAAGTATACTTATTGAGGGTGTTGTGTGTTACCATCAGGAGGCATATAATGTCTGTCTCTCTTCTTGTGATAATAGCAGCCATGGATGATCATTGCCTCGATACGTTAATTCACTGATGGTATAAATTAATGTCCTAACTGGCTTACACAAATGGGGACTGGAGAGAATAACTGTGACTAGTCCTTACCTTTCACACGAACCAACCCACATATATTTTATCTTTTAAACTATTAATCATTTTGCCATTTTACAACTTTGTTGAACCTTCTACTAAAGGGAGACAGTTTTTAAAAGGATAAAGCAATTTGACAAATATGCTTTATGCTTTATTATCATCTTTAACTTATGAACATTACAAGTTAGTAGTATTCAGCATTTGTAATGTTTGCACTTCCCAAGTGGGAAAATACCACTCAGTTATTTCTTACTGTAAGGGTACTTAGATTCTATCTTATTATTGCTTCATTTTTTTGACTTGTTAAATGTTCTTATTAAAAGCTTGAATAATATAACATAAAAAATTTGCAGATATATAATGGGACTCTAATCACCTCTAATGGGAGTTGAAAATAGCTTTTTTTAACTGAGATTTTATTTGAGAGAAAGAGAGCGTGAACAGGGGGAGTAGCCTAGGGAGAGGGAAAAGCAGCAGGGAGCCTGACTTGAGACTCGATGCCAGGACCCTGATATCATGACCTGAGCTGAAGGCAGATGCTTAATTGACTGAGCCACCCAGTTGCACAAGAGTTAGCTTTGAAAGAGAAAAATAACCAGTGATTTACACAGTACATCGGCAGAATTCTAAGCCAGAAATCTTTGGTATTTCCATTATGCTTGGAAAGCTTCTTCAGTAAATGGTATTCTATGTTGTTTGCCTCTTTTCTCATTCTCTCATGAGTGTACAGTGCACTATTCCAGAGACTACCTGAGGTGCTGATGTCATCAATCTACTGGCTAATGGAGTGTGTGCTTGTGTATTCTTGTGTTTTCAAGTTTCCTTAGTTCAGTTTTTTACTAAGCAATGCTTTTTTATTTAAACAAACTCTATTTTTTTAGAATAGTTTTAGGCATAGAAAAAAATTCTAGAGTTCCCATATACTTTTTACTCAAATTCCCTTATTATTAACATATTTATGGTACATTTGATATAATTAATGAGTCTAGGTTGATAACATTATTAGCTAAAGTCCATACTCAATTCAGATTTCCTTAGTTTTTACCTGTTGTCCTTTTCTGTTCCAAGATCCTATCTAGAATAGCACATTACATTTAGTAGTCATGTTTCCTTAGGGTCCTCTTGACTGTGATTTCCTTGTTTTTGATGGCCTTGATAATTTTGAGAAGTACTGGTTAGATATTTTGCACAATGTCCTTCAATTGAGATTTGTCTGTTTTTCTCTGGTCCTTATGGGTTTTGGGGAAGAGACCACAAAAGTAAAATGCCATTTCATCACATCATTGCCAAGTGTATATACTGTCAATCTGACTTGTCATTTCTGATGTTGATTTTGATTATGTGGCTGAAATAGTGAGTTTCTCATTTTTAATTTTTAATAGGGCAAATATAATCCACAGTAAAGAACAGTTCTTTGCAGTCTTCAGTAACTTCTGGGACAGTGAAGGGATCTGGAGACCCAAAAGTTTGAAAATTCCTCAAGCCTTTAGTAATTAACACTTTAAAGAAGAATAACTTATAGCTACCTGATATGAAAAGAGGGATCCAGAAGGGATGGGGTGGGGGCAGGGTAGAAAGAAGAAATGACAGAGTCTTCAGGAATGAGGGAGTGATGATCACAATAAAATTTAACTATTAAAAAATTGTAATATAGTGCTAGCATTATGATCTCTATCTTTCAAACAGTTTTTGTTTTTGTTTTTTTTCCTTTTTCATTTTGACATTTACAGATACTGGTTGAATGCTTACCTATTTTGTCTTTAAGAGTTTTAATGTTTTGTCTGATTCATCTGCAAATAATATTTTATTTCTTTCCAGTCCTTATACAGTTAGAACTATTGTTCTGTGTATGTATGCCTGCAGGTGAAAGTTAATGGAATGGTTATAGCGTTTTATGTTTTTTCAGAAATTAATCTATTTTTTTAATAATTTTCAAAATCATTTAAGATTTATTATTTTGTTGCTTTTTTGGAATACATTGTGTCCTATTTAAGGGGTCTACTCTTTGGGGAATGTGGCACTTTTGTTTCTGTTTTTTATCTCTCGTGTTTTCCTTCTTTTCATTATGCCTTGTTGAATTCCTTCATCACTCTTGCTGCTCACTAATTTATTTATTATATTTGTTTTGCTTGTCAATCCTGCTATATACTTTGTTTCATCATAATATTTTTTTATCATAATATTTTTATACTCATTATTACTAGCTGCTTTTCTGTGAATGTTTGGTTATAAATCATTTTTATAATATCCTCTCTTATCTTTTTGAGCATATTTATTATCATTATTTTAAGTTTTTGATGGGTTTGGTTCACTAATTAGTTCTCCAGCTGAGACTCTTGAGTTTTTCTTTCATAGCATTTGGACTCCTTAGGATATTAATTATTTTTGTTTATGAGTTTATACTTCCTTGGGAATAATATTATCTTGGGAATAATCATTGCTTTGTCTGATTGATACTGTCCTAGATAGAAGAGAAAGAGCCTAGGGGCTCTTTTAGCTGATCTAGGGAATATGTATTGTAGAGTAAAGAATCTCTTAAAATCATTGCTTCATCATTTTCCACTTGCCCTCGCACCAATATTTCTATTTCTTAGGGAATTTTTCTGTGTATTTGCTCTGAGCATAGCTCATAGTCACAAGCTGCCTCTCTAGTTGTTATCACTTAGCTCATTTGGGGAAAAGAGCAGTGAGAGATAGTGGTCAACCTCCTTTCCTGCAATACTGCAGCTGGACATATGCACAGTTCTGTTCTGTTCTGTTCTATTTATTTTTAAGTAGTGGAGCCTAGTGTGGGGCTTGAACTCACGACTCAGATCAAGACCTGAGCTGAGATGAAGAGTCAGATCCTTAACCCACTGAGCCACCTACAGTTTAACAACAAAGTGTTTAGAATGGTGTTTAATGTTTCTAGTTGGTATTAAATCATGTTCTACCCTGGTACTGAGGACAGGGTGGGCAGTGATCTGTCCAGTATTGCCAAGAAAAAAGGGCACAGAAAGATGACTTCCAACCCTCCCTCCTATCTTCCGGCCTTTTCTCCATCTGTGGTACTATACTTGTTCTGGTCTAAGGTTGCCTGCCATACATCCATCTTTAAAAACAGGTTCAGGGAGAGTATTAGTTATTTCACTAGTAAGTAACTCAGCTCCCATTTGTAAAAGAAGCTGGTTACTTTCTTTTTGGCTTTGTGTTCTCTGTATGTAGAATAGCTGTGGTGGTGAGTGAGAGGGGACTAAAAAAATCAAAAGAACAGCAGCATTGTGTTTTTTGTTTTTTTTTTTTTAAAGATTTTATTTATTTATTTGACAGAGATCACAAGTAGGCAGAGAGGCAGGCAGAGAGACAGACAGAGGGAAGCAGGCTCCCTGCTGAGCAGAGAGCCCGATGCGGGACTCGATCCCAGGACCCTGAGATCATGACCTGAGCCGAAGGCAGCAGCTTAACCCACTGAGCCACCCAGGCGCCCAGCAGCATTGTTTTTAACAGTTCATTCCTATTAAGACCTTTGGCTGCTGTGACATGCCCATAGTTTAAAAAACAAAAGTAGAACTATTAAGCACTTAACTTGCAAGTAAATAGATTATCCAATAGAGAGCTATTTGTTTTGCTAGACTAGACTTGAGGAGAAACAGGTTTCAAATTTTGTTATTTCTTTTAATATCCATAAATAATGCAATCATTCAGTTTTTAAAAGTATGGATTGAAGATTTTTTATGAATATTTTTACTTGGTGGTTCTCCTGTTTTAAGACATGTGGGTGCTTCTGTAAGCAGAATATCATTAAAGCCACTGCTCTACATTTAACCTTTTTTTTTCCTGAAGATTTTATTTATTTGAGAGAGAGAGCAAGTGCACATGCGAGTGCTTGAGCAGTGGGAAGGGTAGAAGGAGAAACCGATTCCCCAACTGAGCAGGGAGGCCCCATGTAGGGCTCTATCCCAGGACCCCAGGATCATGACCTGAGCAGAAGACAATCTCGTAACAGACTGAGCCACTCAGGTGCCCTTCTACATTTAACTCTTACTTAAATTTCTTCTTGTATTTTTTTTTTAGAAAATAAAATGTATCCTATCAAACCTCAGATTAGCCTGTGAAGGATTAGAATTTTAGCATGTTAGAGGTACATTAGCCTGCGTGACTCAGTCAGTTAAGTGTCTGCCTTTGGCTCAGGTCATGAACCCAGCCAGGGTCCTGGGATTGAGTCCTGCCTTGGGCTCCCTCTGCCTCTCCCTCTGCCTCTTCTCTCTCCTTGTGCGCTCTCTCTCAAATATATAAATAAAAAGTCTCCCCTCACCCCAAGAAAATAAAACTATAAGAAATTAATAGCAACTAACATTTGTTAAATTTCTGTTCTGTGCCAGAAGCTATTCCTAGTGCTTTTCAGGTAAACTTAAGTAATTTTCTAATAACCTTATGAGATAGCATTATTACCCTCATTTAATGTGGATATTAATTTAATACCTCATTTAATAGAAGAGAACACAGAAATAAGTAAGTTGCCCAGGGTCATACAACTAGTAAGTGGCAGAACTGAGATACATTTGGCTCCATAAGCCAAGCTTTAATTATTTTCCTATACTGCATCTCAACCAAGTTAGAATCAGAATATACAGATCCTTGAATACAGTTTCTATAGTTTGAAATTTTTGTTTTTAAGGTAATGTCAGACTATTGAATTTTTTTGTTCTTGTTTTTTGGAGCAAAACCTGTTTAGAATTGTGACTTGGGAAAATCTTGCAAAATTATGGGATATTGCAGGGACAACCAGCTAAACATTATAGAGCTATCTCTGAGGTGTCTTGAAAAATCCCAGTGCCCACGTTGCACCCCTGTTCATTTCAATTAGAGTCTCAGAGAGTGAGATGCAGACATTAGTACTTTTTAAAAGTCTCCCAGTTGATTTTTGGCCAAAGTTGAGAACTATAAAAATAGAGGTGGTTAGCCCAGGGAATAAGTTAGCATGCAGTTGTGTAATCTAGGTAGAGGGCATTTAAAACTTATAGGGTAATAGTAGCTGAATAGAAAATATGTCCCTTTTGGATTTTGCTTTTTTTCCCTAGATTTTTAGAATTTGCACATTCCATATTTGGGTTAATTTATTAGTATGGAGAACAAACAAACAAACCAATGTATTTTTGCATACTTAACTATGTGTCCTGATCTCGGCTCGGTGTCTCACATACTTTCTCATTTAATTTCCGTAGTACTGTGGGGTAGACATTTACTCTGTTTTTAAAGATGAGGAAACTGAGACTCTGAGGGAGTTAGTAATTTTTTCTGAGATCACATAGCTAATCAGTGCGTCATGTTAGGATTTAAATACATGTACTCCGATTTTGTTATTCTTGTCATTGAATGTAAAGGCTAATGTTTTTATTATAAATTGATCTATGTCAGGCACAGCCTTTTAAAATTTTTGTGTGCATTACCTAGTATAATGTGTACTTGAAAAAGTATGTGATACATGATCTATTTTATTTAACTCAAAGCTTTGTTCTCCTATAACTAAGTTTTTTTAATTTTATTTTTTTTTCCCAGCATAACAGTATTCCTTGTTTTTGCACCACACCCAGTGCTTCATGCAATCCGTGCCCTCTCCAATACCCACCACCTGGTTCCCCCAACCTCCCACCCCCTGCTGCTTCAAACCCCTCAGATTGTTTTTCAGAGTCCATAGTCTCTCATGGTTCACCTCCCCTTCCAATTTCCCCCAACTCCCTTCTCCTCTCTAACTCCCCTTGTCCTCCATGCTATTTGTTAGGCTCCACAAATAAGTGAAACCATATGATAACTGACTCTCTCTGCTTGACTTATTTCACTCAGCATAATCTCTTCCAGTCCCGTCCATGTTGCTACAAAAGTTGGGTATTCATCCTTTCTGATGGAGGCATAATACTCCATAGTGTATATGGACCACATCTTCCTTATCCATTCGTCTGTTGAAGGGCATCTTGGTTCTTTCCACAGTTTGGCGACCATGGCCACTGCTGCTATAAACATCGGGGTACAGATGGCCCTTCTTTTCACTACATCTGTACCTTTGGGGTAAATACCCAGTAGTGCAATTGCAGGATCATAGGGAAGCTCTATTTTTATTTTCTTGAGGAATCTCCACGCTGTTCTTCAAAGTGGCTGCACCAACTTGCATTCCCACCAATAGTGTAAGAGGGTTCCCCTTTCTCCACATCCCCTCCAACACATGTTGTTTCCTGTCTTGCTAATTTTGGCCATTCTATAACTAATTTTGATTTTTCTATCTGGAGTGAATATTTTGGCATTAAGGCAGTATACAATTGAAGAACAGTTGTTAACTGCATTTTTATGTGTGGTAGATATCGTAAGGGCCTCTTCAGCCAGAGCGGCCCCACCCCGGTTAAACAGCCATTTTGTTGTCTATGCAGTAAAACTTAAATTGACCCTGCCCCCCAAGGGGAACTTACTTAAAAGAAAGTCCGGTAAACCAGTCCCAGGTGCAGAGCCCAAATACAAGGGTGTGTCAGGTCAGATGGAGATAACGGCAGGAATGCAGGGATGAGTCCAGGGATGAGTCAGGTCAGGTGGAGACATCCAATCAGTAAAGCTCGCATACTGTCTCCCTGGCTACCAAGGAGTGTGGGCCCCACCTTTTGGGCGCCAATTCCAACTAAGGGGGATAGGCTAGTTCAGATAGCTACTATGGGGTGAATTGTAGTTCAGTTGGCCACCTGTGTGCGACCTAGCATGACTGTGCAGCTTTCTCTGTGCGTTACAATCTCATTCACCACCTGTGTGTGGCCAGGCTCAACCACATGGCCTTTGCTCTATAAGTTAGTCTGTGAGGCAGGTAAGGGGCGGCCCGGACTGGTCTGTTTGCCGGTCGGTTTGATTCTTGATGCTTGGCGAGCAATAAAGCTTTGCTTGACCTTCGCTTTTTATCAGTCTCGCTCCTTTGACCATGGACCCATTATTGGGGGACCCAACAGATAATATGAGTCATGGAAGTTGATGTTTCCAATATTAGCAGTCTTTCCTCTGGCTACTGAACAACATGATATGCTAATCAGTGATTTGTTAGAAATTGAACTCTAGAAGGAAAGAAGCTATTTGTTATACAGCCCTTATGTCTTAATTCAGATCCTGGTCATGATTTAATATAGAATGTGGGTGTATGTATCTGTGTAAGGAATTGGCCGGAATAAAATACCAAGTAACATAACTCTTACTTGAGACTGAAAATCAGAGTTAAGTAGGTCATAAGATTAAGCATCATACACTGAAATATTTTTGTATACAAGCTTATTGTCATCCCTGGCATGATTGTGATGTGATTACATGGTTTCTTTATGCTTATCAGGTGACAAAGGATGGTTAGCTCAAATATAGGGGAGAATGTTAATGAGGTCAAAGGCCAAGATTTAATTCTTGTTGCATAACCACAGACTTCACCAGCAGTCTCACCAGATGCATGACATTAGTTACAACTGACAAAGTCAGTTTTGAACTTTCCTTGTGTATGAAGTCCTTGATGAAGGAGGTTGCTTTCATCTTAACAAGAGACCACCATTACCAGAAGAAATAGAACTTATGCTTCATTACCAAAGACAGGTGGTGAATCTGTAACAGTGTTATTTATAAAGGACAGAATTATTTAAGAGAAATAATGGAATTCCTAACAAAGGACTTTGGGCATATGATAGCCAAAGACTAAAAGTGGAAGAAAATATGAATATGCTTTACATTACAGCTTAAGATGTTCTCAGGTTTTGAGGTAATTTTCTATGTTGAATTGTTATTATAACAGAATTTTAAGACTTTAACAGATCTTGTGAGCAAATAAAAAAGCTGAATTCGAGATATTTATTCAGGTTTATCCAGGGAATATTGAGAGAGCTAGGCTTAGAACTCAGATTTCAGAATGCAAGTCCATATTAGTTCTTTGTGTATCTATGTGAAACATGCAGAATGTTAAGGTTTGGAAAATACAGAGATGAATAAGACTTTTTTTGCTGCTAGAGAATTTAAACCAATTCATTTCATAAACAGGAACTCAGCAAACTACATTTAAGAAATTCTTTGCTAGGTATTAGAGTTATAATAATGACTAAACCTTTTTTTTTCATTCATGCATTTGTCATTCAGTATTTGTTGATTGCCTCCCAAGTGCCAGGCTCTGTTCTAGTCTTAAGGGATACAACAGTGACCAAAACAAACTTAGGTTCCTACTTCAGTAGAGCTAACATTCTAGTGGAGGAAGGAAAAAAAAAATACATAAATATATACCGTTAAGTGGTGATTGTTGTGATGAAAAATAAAGCAGGGTAAGATGGATAGAGAATCTAGGGGATGGGTGTTGCTATTTTCTGAGAATACTGTGGAAGTCTTCTGATGAAGTTACTTTTTTTTTTTTTTAAGAGTGGGGGTGGGTCAGAGGGAGAGACAATTTTTTTTTTTTTTTTTTAAGATTTCATTTATTGGAGAGAAAGAGAGAGAGCGAGCATGAGCAGGAGTGTAGAGGGAGAGGGGAGAAGCAGACTCCCTGCTGCAGGGAGACCAACATGTAACTCCTAGGACCCTGAGATCATGACCTTAGCCCAAGGCAGATACTTAACCAACTGAGCCACCCAGGCACTGAGAGAGGGAGAGAAAGAGAGAATCTTAAGCAGAATCTTAAAAGAATCTTAACCCCCCATGGCGCTCCATCTCACGACCCTGAGATGATGACCTGAGCTGAAATCAAGAGTCAGATGCTTAACTGACTGAGTCACGCAGGTGCCCTTGATGAAGTTACTTTTGAACAGAGTCCTAAAGGATAATTGCCATTGTGGAGCTTGCAGGTCTGTTAGGCAGGCTGTGGTGCTTCCGCTGTTTTAAGTGTTGAGGTTTGTGGGGAAGGTGAATTAGGTGTCTTTCACCTCCTTAGTCAGGAAAATGGTGGTGTGCTGCAGTGGCACTGTCTCTAAGAGCACATGGAACTCTGTGGGCTCTCCCCTGCAGTTCTACCTGATAGAAGGATGCAGTGACAACACAGATATAGTATCCCTTTGTTTTGCCTGGTGTGGGAGTTCAGGAAATCCCTCACCGAGGATGTGATACTTTATCTGAGATAAGAAGAATGAATGCAGCAGGATGGTGACTGGGAAACCTTTAAGGAGCGGGAACTCAGGAGAGGTTTAGGAGGGAAACTAATTTGAGGAGTTGTTGGTGAATAGACCCCATTTAAAAATTAAGTCAATGGAATCATCTGGGGAAAGGATGTTGAATGGAAACAAAAGAGATTCTAAGATACAACCTGGAGGGCAGGGGCAGAAGGGAAAGGGAGCCAAGCAACAAGAGGGAAGAAGAAAAAAGAGAAAATAGCTTGGAAACTGGGGAAAGGGAGAGAGTTTGAGAAAAGGAATGATCCGTGATGGCTAGTCCTAAAGAGTGATCAGTGAGGTTTAGCTGGGAATGGTAAGATTGGTTAGACTTGAAATGTCTAATAAGATAGCCACTTATGTTTAAATTAAATAAATTCAGTGCCTCAGTTTTCAGTAGCCACATTTCAAGAATTTAACAGCTACATGTAGTTAGTAGCTACTCTACTGGATATTGTAGATATAAACTATTTCCATCATTGAAGAAAGTTCTATTTGGTAGCAGAGTACTAGAACATTATAATATTAGGGAAAAGTTAAATGAAAATTCATTTTTTTCTTATTTGTGGTAGCAATAGAGAAAATACTATGAGACAACTAATTATGTTGATGAAGAACTGATATTAGGGAGTCAGAGTTTTATCTTGAACTGTGGTAGCAGAATTGGCAATTTGAGCTGAGTCTTCAAGGTCCAGGGAACTTTCAAGCTATTGAACAGGGAAGCAAAAAGAAAGGGAGAGAATTGCAAATCACTCTGAGCATAATCAATTTTACTAGACAGAGAATTTAGGTAAATTGCAAAGCTATCTTATGTGGGATCAGAACACCCTGTGGCATGAATAACTGGTCCATGGTGTAGACAATTTCAGTATCAGGTTTCGCACTTATTTTCCAAAGAATGGGTACTATCAAATGTTTTTAAATGGAGGAGTAACATGGCCGGCCAATGTGATAGTTTATGGAATTAATTTGCTAAATGAAGTTCTTGGTTTTTTCTTAGTCTTTGTCATTTGTGCACTCCTAAGTAATCCTACCTATGTCTGCATACTGCTTTTTAAAAAAATCTACAAAGTACACTTATGTAAACTGTACCACTTATGTAAACTGTTGTTAAGCCTCACAGTGATTCTGGAAAGTTGTAATATTTATAATTATGTATTCACTGAGAAGAAAATCTCAGAGTTCAATAACCTGGTAATGATTGTGCTAGCTCAAAGGAGGAGTAATATTGGTTGAACAAGATAACTTACCTCAATGTCACATAAATTGCTATTACAGTACATACAGTCTTCAATATATGGTCATCTTGTTGGCAGTAGGAATCATGTCTTTATTGTGTTTTTGAATTCTAGTACCTAGCAGAGTAAATGAATGAGTGAGGTGAAATGTAATGCAGGGACATTTATTGAAAGGGAAGATGAGAAATGAAGATGTGGGTCTGGCCTAGGTAATAGTATTAATGAGAATTGAAGGAAAATACTAGACGTGAAGTAGACATTGTCTCAATAAATATCATCAGAACTTAATGACTTCATGAGATGTTGGGGGGAAAGAGTCTCAGATGATTTAAGGGTTTTGGTCTGAGTGAGAGAAAGATGCTACCATTGAAAGACTTGGGCAAATTGCCATGGAAGCTAGTTTTGGAGAGAAACTACTGAGTGCTATTTTTTACTTAAAGATGCTTTCTAAAACCACTTTCCTGGTTTTAGAGCCCTTCCTTTGTTTATAGATTTTAGAACCAGAAGTTAATTTGCGCTAATGTCTGAACATACAGGTAGCAATGTTTTGGAGTGAAGTTTTAGAGATGGGGTAGGACTTGGAAGTCTTCTGAATAAAGGTGATAAATACACCTTGAGCATGAACACAATCTGCAGAAAAAGAGTAGATAGAGGAAAAAAACAACAAACAGTTGAGGACTGAGCACTGGTTATGGCCACTGACTTACTGAATGAGAAGAGTAGAGTCAGGAAAACAGGAGAAGGGAAGGCAGAGGAGTAGAGTACTTTAGAAACCAAAAGTGGAGAAAGTTTACGTGGGGAAAAGGCTGATAGAATTAAATACATGCAGGGAGGATAAAAACTGTGAAAAAGCCCCAGAGCATACCAGAGAGGACTTCACAGATTATCAGATTGACTGGAATTTCCCAAAGCCTCAGAGTTTTTTGTTGTTGTTTTTAAAAGGATTTGGTTTCCAGTGTAAACATATTGTTGCACTTTTTTTGGGGGGGTGGGGGGCTACTACTTAAAAGATTAATGCACCACTCAATTCATTTATACACTGGATGCTTTCTAAATTCAGATTCAAGTATTTGACATTAAATCACTCCTGAGAAAATTTGTTTTTTTTTTAGATCTTGCCATATTCAGAAGTTGCTGAAGTTCAAGAGACAGTGAGTAATATATGGTGCTATGTTTGAAATGTTAACATTTTTTTATTTTTTGAGGATTTCAAGTTGGATTCTTAAAATATATTTTTCACTGTATTTTATCATAGATTATATGTCGTTACACTAAGTAATTCATGTAGATTGAAAAGATCACTTTAAAAATGTTTTCATTTTTTCCAAAATGCGAATGGATTTAATTTTTTTTAAATTTTAACTGTAAAAATAATACATACCAATGGGGGCATATTTAAACAATACAGAAGAATATAATAAATGAAGTTCTACCTTCTAGAGGCAACCACTTTTAGTATTTTGGTGGCCTCTTTACTAAATTTCTTCATATGTATATGTCTTACATATGAAATTTTATAAAAGTGGAGTCATAAAAACTTTTTTTTAACCTATTTTAAAAGTCAGCACATAATGAATGATGTTCGGCCAGTGGGAAAAAAACTTCAATGGCTACATAGTATTTCATTGTATGAATGTATTATTTAATAATAGAATACTCTTTTAGATTACTCTGAGTGATGTGATAAATATCTGTGGACACATCTTTTTAAATATTTTGGGTGATCACTTTAGTGTACATTCGTAGAAGTGCATTTGCTGAATCAAAAGTCTGATTAGGTTATTTTAAAATAACTGCCTGGCAGGCCAATTAATAATCTCTATCTAACAGTGATAAGCTCTAGTTCCTAGAAAAATATTTCTGTAAATATCTCCTATAAAACCCAGGGATAAAATGTACACAATGTGTGTTTCGCAGTTGATTGCAAGAATATAAAAAGTTAAGTTGAGTGTTGAAAGAGGACTCCTGTAGGAAGAACAAACAAATCTCTGCTGTGTTTTAGATCTCTCACTGAAGACTCTTACTTCAAGGGCCAAAGATAACACTAAATAGAGCACTCTTGGGGTGTTTTATATAATCCTCCTTCCAAATTGTGGCTTCTGAGAGCCAGCTGCAGAAGGATTGCTTCTATGAACACAACTTGACTAACTATATTGGGGGAAGAGGAGCAACTTGCTTGAAACTTCTTTTTTTTTTTTTTTTTTAACTTTATTTTCAAGTTGTAGCAAAGCTGTGCTTTGGCTTAAGCTCAAAAGATGGCTTAAGTCAAATCCATATGTATGTTAAGGGGGAGGTGCTGTGCTTAAGGCAATGGAATCAGGCTTAATAGTTCTTATAGTATTATTTCTGTGTTATAAAGTGGCCATCTGTCCTGAATTGCTTAGGACTAAAGGTTTTCCCAGGATGAAGGTTGTGTGATTATGAATTTCTGCCTATTCATTTATACTTCTGAAAGTTTTATGCTAATTATAGGTGGTGTGGCAAGTATTTAGAAGTACATTAAGTAAAATCCCATTTTTGCATAATGCTCTTTCTCTGAGGTTTGTCAACGAAATTCAGTAAAGATTTAGGTAATGGCTGTATTTCATGCTTTTAGTTAAAATAGTTGTTAGCATACTAATTAGTAATAAATAGAACAATTCTAGGCATGTTACTATTATTTTATCACTTTCACCCCATACTTTGTGCCAAAACAGAGAATCTGTGTATAGGAGAAAGAAACTGTTGAAATGACTGTGTGGACATTGTTGAAGGTATAATGACAAATATGGTGTTATTCAGTTAGAGAAAATGTTTCTATCATATCTTTAATGGTCTTTTTTTGAACAAGCTGAGGAAAAGTTCTGGGATTCTTTGAGTTTCACGTAATATTTTGGTTCTCTAACAAAAGCCAAGAAGAGTGGCTAGCTTTTTACTTTTTAAACTTTACAAGATACTTGCGTAGAGTGTTCCCACATCAATAATTTCGCATTGTCTTTATTCATGTGTTATACAACATGGAGCTGTACAAATTAGGCCCAGGTCCTAAAAGCAGTAAAAGTAAGAAGCGTAGTATGCAATTTTAGCCATGCATACAAGTGTTATAAGTTACTTGGTAAAATTAATATATCTTCAATTACTTATATCCCATTTCCCTTTGGCATTACTTACAGGCAATTCTGGGAGGGTAATTTCATTTGTATTACAGTTTAATGCCTCTGTATCTGCAACATTCTGGGGAAGGTTTCTGAAGTCTTGCGTATTTTTTTTTTTTTAATTTTATTTCCACTTTTGTTTAGAGTGTTTTAGCTTAATTCTTAGTTCTGTTGTTCCATTATAATGTATGTTTTCTGGTGCCTGTTCTTTTTTTCTGTTGCATTTTTAGTCTCCTGTGATTAGCCATTCAGGTCTTACACCCTACCTGTCACACATACTATATACTGTTTCTTACCAACCTGAACCTTTCTCTATACAGGTTTGTATGTCCAGTTGCCTGCTTGATGTTTTGAGTTGGATGGCTAATGAGATTTCAAACGTAACCTGTCTCAAACTTAGCACTTCTGTTTCTTTCTGTAAACTAACCCTTCTCACTGTCTTTTCCATCTTAGACAGTGAGAGTTCCATTCTTCCAGGTACTCAGACTGCAACTCTTCTATCATTTTGATTCCTTTAAAAAAAAAAAATACAACAACAACAGCAACAAAACTTCATACTTTTTCTGTTTGGAAATCCTGTTGGCTTTACTTTCAAAATATATTTAGAACTCACCTACTTCCTCTCACCCTTACTGCTACCACGTGGTCCAAGTTTCCCTTCAGCTCTCCCCTAGAGTATTACAGTAACTTCCTAACTGATTATACTCTTGTCCCTCTAGTCCGTTCTCAACACAGCAGCCAGAACAATCCTGTTAAAACATAATAAGATTATGTCACTCCTTTTCTCAGAAATCCAGTGGCTTCCTATCTCATTCAGAATAAAGCCAAGTCCTGACTAGGTCCTACATAATCTGGCACCCCTTTACTTCTTTGACTTCATTTCCTACTACTCTCCTCCTTGTATTCCTGCCTCTCTGGACTTTTTACTATGCTCCAAGCCTTCCAGACTTGCTCCCATCCCACTCCTCAACTCTACACTTGTTCCTCTCTCTGCCTAGAATACTCTTCCCCTTCATGTCGTTATGATAAACTCCCTCATTTTATTCAATCAATTCTGTAGTGAAGTCTTCTTAGGCTACCTTATCTTAAATTATAACTCCCTCTTCCTTAACACTTTATGTGTCCTTGTTCTCTGCTTATTTTTTCCTTAGTTTTTATACTATATAATATGCAACACATTTTTACTTGTTTAGTATGTTATTGTACCTCTCTCCCACTAGAACATAACTACCACAAAGGGCAAACTTTTTGTCTTTTTTGTTCACTGCTATTATCCCTTGGTGCCTGAAATACCTGTCTATGTAATAGGTACTCATAAATACTTGGATGGGGCCATCAGTGATAGGAATAGACAGTGTTTATTTTGATTCCTCAGTGTCTCAATATGAAAAAAAGATAGATTAATAGAATCAGATCTCTATGACAAACATGTTTGAAGTTATGTTGAAAGCATAATTTGAAACAAATACCAGAATTTGTAGCTGTATGTTAGGGATTATTTTCTGGGAGCAAACAGGCAAGGAGTACAGCTGCAAAGAAGTTGATATAATGCTGTTAATTAACAGAATTTGAAAATATGTACGATGAAAGTGAACTTAATCGTTTATCCTAAATAGAAGACCCAACTAAAAAACCTTCAGAAATGACTGGCCTTGTGAAATTAAATAGTCCCAGCTGTGCATATATGGTTAGAACCATTGTTCTCCTTCAAGAAATTCATATTTAATGGTAATTCTAGGGAAATTAGTAATTATTCATATCAATACAAAAAGATATTTTTAGAGACTGTCTATGAAATACCTGTCAAGTCAGTTTCCTTCTTTCTGTTATCATATTAGTTATTTATTGATATATAGCAAATTATCCAAAAATTAAGTAGCATAAATCAACAGTACTTGTTATTTTATAATTTCTGTGGGTCAGGAATCCAAGAGCAGTTTACTAGGTGTCTCTGACTCAAAAATCTCTCAAATGGTTGCAGTCAAGCTACTGGGGAGGCTGTGTGCTGCACTCTCACCTGAAAGCTGGACCAGGTGGATGGAGGACAAGGAGGGTCAATGCAGGAGATTTATTTACAAACTCAAGTAGTCAGTTGTTGACAGACATCATTCCTTCACCTCATGGGCCTACCTACAAGGCTGCCTCATGACTCTGCAGTTGGCTTTCCCCAAGGAGAGCGAGAGACTATAAATAAGATGGAGGTCATGGTCGTTTTACTGTGTAATCTTGGAAATGACATCCATTCACTTCTGCCATATTCTGTTCATTAGAAGTGTTTAAGTGAGTCCAAAATACTCTCTAAGAGAAGGGATTATACACAAAGACCTGGGGATCACTGGAGCCTTTGTAGAGCTCTCCTGCCAAAAATACTTTAATCTTTTCCCACATGTTTGCTAGTTGTGGTAACATGGCCATAAGTAACAGGGACTTGAGCACAATTAGTTCATTGTCATTATAGATACATTTTTTTAGTTTATCTGTGAAGTTGAAATCAGTTTGTAGAAGAATGGGCAACTGCAGAAAAATGACTAGAGTAAATATCTTTAAAGGAGTTAAAACACAATTTTGAGCTTTAGGGAAGCAACAGGGCCAAGATTTTTCTGAAAGAGGCAAAGCAAACAACTGCTACCTTTCTTTTTGGTCACAGATAATTGATTCCTTCATTCCCTTTAAATAAAAGCAAGCAATAATGTAATCAGTGGGAATTTTTTTATTTTTGTTGTAACTTTAGTTTTGATGTTACTATACTTGGTATTTGAGATGAAAGAAAGCTAAGGACTCTATTTCTACCAAAGGAGACCAAAACACTTGTCCGTAGGCAACATTTAGCATAATCTCCGTAGGCAACATTTAGCATAATGTTCTATGTTAAAATAGTTACTAGACAAAAGGTCAGTAGTCTTTTACTGTTTCTTTTAGTTAATTGCAAGTTACTCATTTCAGAATTGGATCTTCTTACTTCCTAAAGATCAGTAGTTCCATGTGCTAATAGTTCCTATTTAGTGGCTCCTAAGAAAGTTTGCCTGACAATAAAATTTATCAATTTATCATTCTAATCAATATTCCTCTGTTTTTTTGGCCATTTGAGAAAAAATTTGTTCTACTTTATTGATGTCTTTGTACAAGCTCTTTGCACAATGCTTGGCATATAATAAGCACTCGGTAAATGTTCCTTTCTTTTTATAGAAGAAACAGGCTGAATTTCTATGTAGAGTTAGTGCTTTCATGGCATGCAGAACTAATATTTAATAGTGCATGGGTGCTATAGATTTTAAAACCATTTAAATATAAAGAATGAGCGACTTTGGGCTTTCCCTTACATTTCTAAATAATTGTACCACTCCTAACCCATATCTTGAGTTAAAATTGAAAGTAATTTTTGATTTGAATAATTTTCAAAACAAAATACTTAGTTGATTTCATTTTTGTCTTTCCATCTTTGTTTTCCAAAATTTAAACAAATATTTGATAATGCTTAAGCCAACTTCTTTTTACATGTGGCAAAGGAAATTCCTTGTGAATTATGATTATTAGGATTGATGTGCATGTGCTTTCTACTTATAAACTAATGCTTATTTTCCTTGTCCTTTTGTTTCACTGCTGCTTCAATCCTGATGCATTTTGCTTCTTCCTGGTTTGGATTGTATTTGTTTGCTGCTCAATTACCCTGCATTTAAAGCTTCTTGGTGATAGCAAAGATGTCCTTGGGCCCTCAAGTAAGTAGCCAAAGTTTGAATGGCATATTTGGAGACATATTTTGCTATGTACTTATAAAAGGCATACAGTATTTCTCTTTTGATTATTAAGTCATCTACTTTTCTTTCTAGGCACTGAAAAGCTGTCAGTGCCCATCTGAGATTGATAGTGTTTGTATATTTACTTCTTGATTGTCTAAAGATGGATTATTTACTTAGCTAATTATCTGATTCATAATTCAGGAACTCTTTTTCATAGTATTCCTTTGTACAATCATCATAAAGCATAGACTAGACTTCTTTGAGACTAGATATGGAACAAGAAATTCACTACCATTTGAAAATGAAAACTTTTGTTTTTTTCATAATCTTTACATAATAGATAATTTGGTTATGAAATACATTTATTTGTACTTTGGGATTTCATAAGTGAAACATGTTTCATCTAAGGGATTTAGAAAATATATACATTAAATTTATGTCTGAAAAAAAGGTTTTTTGACCACTGTGCTACCTATGTGGAGTGATATATGATGAGTAAAACATGTGCCCTGCCCTAAAGGATCATGATAGTCTAGCCAGGGGAGTTATACCCCCATTAATAGATAATTTCAGAGCATTGTAATAGAGGCAACTTTTGTATTGGAAAATCACAGAATTACTGAGGTGAAAGGAACCTCAGATATCATCTAATAAAGCATTAACTTTGTAGATACAGAGCCTGAAGCTAAGAACTTAAAGGATCAAGGGATTAGAGTTGGGTACTAGCCCAGTGTGTTCTTTCCTGGTTTTAAAACATCATAATGAAACCATCAGTTTGCTGAATTCAGATCTGACCACATAATTAAAATATTACTGTGTCATAAATCAGATAAAGATTTAAACTTTGGGGCATCTGGGTGGCTCAGTAGGTTAAGCCTCTACCTTAAACTCAGGTCATGATCTCAGGGTCCTGGGATTGAGCCCGCATCGGGCTCTCTGCTCAGCAGGGAGCCTGCTTCTCCTCTCTCTCTCTCTGCCTGTCTCTCTGTCTACTTGTGATCTCTCTGTCAAATAAATAAAATCTAAAAAAAAAAAAAAAGATTTAAACTTTATTGAATGGCAATGTAGAAATTACATTGATTTAGAAAGTTTTAGTATTTATTCCTAAACAGTTACCTGACAATTGCAAGTCAGTTCACTGCTCTGGGGCTCATTTTTCCCCCATTGGCTAAAGAAGGAGACTGAGCAGGGTAACGGCAACCATTTTTCTAGCTGTAAAATTCTTTGGTATGGATTGGTTGCTGTTTGTCTCCAATACTGATTATAGTATGTATGTAATTTTTTTTCTAAAAAGAGACTATTTAAAGTAATATGTTAAAATTCCTTTTTAAAGTGGCACCTACCTGGCTCAGTCCATAGAGCATGCCAATCTTGATTTTGGGGTTGTAAGTTCAAGCCCCATGTTGGGTGTAGAGATTACTTTTAAAAAATTTTATTATTATTATTATTTAAGATTTTATTTATTTGAGAGAGAGATAGAGTGAGTGCACCCAAGCAAGGGGAGTGGCAGGCAGAGGGAGAAGCAGATTCCCTGCTGAGCAAGGAGCCCAGTGTGGGACTGAATCCCAGCACCCTGGGTTCATGACCTGAGCTGAAGGCAGATGCTTAACCAATTGAGCCACCGGGCATCCCGAGTGTAGATATTACTTAAAAATAAAATCTTTTTCAAAAATCCTTTTAAAAATTCATAATTACAACAATTCATAGTATTTTAAATATATTGTTTATTTTATAACTAGCATTATTAGAATAGTAGAAAAAAAGTTTTTTAAGATTTTATTTATTTATTTGACAGACAGAGATCACAAATAGGCAGAGACGCAGAGAGCGGGGAGGGGAAAGCAGGCTTCCTGCTAGCAGAGAGCCTAACGTAGGGCTCGATCCCAGCACCCCAGGATCATGACCTGAGCTGAAGGTAGAGGCTTAACCCACTGAGCCACCCAAGTGCCCTTAGAATAGTAGAAATTTTAAAAGTTGAAAAAAGTATATAGATATCAAAATATTTTTATGTTTTCTTGGCAGCCTTACTTGTGATACCTGAGTGGATTTTCCAATTACTTTAGTTACCTCATATATTTAAATGTTGGCTTAGGTGAGCTGATTGGCAGTGCTGAACTGAAAAATAGAATTGAATTTTTAATACAAGTTAAAACAGTTCTGTTTTAGGAATTGGATTTTATAAATGGGGGTCTTTACTTACCACTTGGAATAGAAGAGATTTATTGTGATTACATATTTTCTGCATACACAAACAAGACTATATAATATTTATTAGAGATGAGTTTATATTATACTCTGTCAACTATTAGAAGGTTGAAACTGTATATTTACTGGAGATCACATATCTTTTAGAGTGAAAAGTAATTTCATTAATATTAGGATCTGTATTGAATGAAAAAAACTTTAATATATGCAAACATACTTAGATTCTTTAAGTGTTTGAGAAAAGGTACACCATCTGTAAGGGGAGTTTTATGGTTTACATAGAGATTACTTATGACTTTAATTACTTAACTTTGTCTGAGCTTCCTTAGATTAAGTGCAAACACCAGACTATGAAGCTTAAAAAAATTCTTCAGATTTTTGTATTGATGAGTTGACTTAATAAAGATGGTAATTATAGAATCATGTTCTTCTTAGAGTTACAGCTGGTGCGTTAATTATGTTACTATTAATTATTCTAGCATTGTTGGTTTCTACTATACTTAAGATAATAATGCAACATGAATAGCAAAGTAGGTTACTTTATTTCCACTATAAAGTAGAACCAGAAGAGGGCACTATTATGCTATCTTGAGTAAGTAAGGGAATTGTGTCAGAAAGTATTCTGGAATCATGCAGTGAGTGATTCATTTGTCAAATGTCTGCCTCGTCATTTAGCAAGTATTTATTGTCAGTTTTAGGCCAAGGGGTACAGATGAAAACAAAGTGAATGCCCTTCTTGAGCTTACATTCAAATAGTCTAAGATTGTACAAATGATGTAGGACATTAAAGTGATTTTTTATATTTTGCAAATCCTATCGTCTGCCTAGTTGTTAATGTTCGCAAATGGGGTAAGAGAATAAATAGGGAAAAAATCATAATTTTTTTCTAAATATACAGTATACTCTCTATATTGCTATTTCTTTACACTCTCACTTCAACATTCTCAAAATCATAAATAGTAATACCTCAACTAGTAAGAAATTATAGATGCAACTAAATTTGCACTTCTCAAACTATTTTCTTCAGATAACCTGTTACTGAATGAATACTGAAACATACTTTAATTCTATTAGTTGTTCTTCTCATAATGTATTTTAAATTAGCCTAAAATGTACTGATGACTCATCCAGTGAGTATGTGTTGAACCTACCACTCAAGAACATGAATCTTTAAAATCCCTCAAATTCAACCATGTGCTCCTTCTCTCCTCTGTCCCTGTTGCCTGCCCCCAAGAAGTGATGACTAGATTTTGTTTTATCATTTGCTTTTTTAAAAAATGTATTTTTTTATATTTTTGAATTCCGAAAGTATCACTAAGTTTTGCTTGGTTAATTTTATGAGTGATAAAATGCTGTATGTCATAAACCTAAAAGTGGAGTTGTTGGACCCATAAGGTATGCTGAAATTCAATTTTATAAGGTAGTTCCATATTGTTCTCCAATATGCTTGTATCAGTTTATTCTCCAGCAGCAGTGCTTAAAATGTCTCATTGATTCCCATCCCTATCAGCATTTGGTGTTATCAGACTTACTAATTTTTGTCAGTTTTACTGAATTTAAAATATTTACCTCATTGTGATCTTAGTTTGTCTTTTTCTGGTTACCAAAGAGGATGAACATCTTTGTGTATATTTATTGGCCATTTGCATTTCTTCTTTCATGAACTCACTGTTCATGTCCACTCCCCCATTTTCCTTTTTCTTTAATTAAAAATCTTTTTTGTGTTGAGATACAGTTGACATATTTATATTAGTTTCAGGTATACAGTGATGATTCAGTATTTGTATATTTTGCAAAATGGTCACCACAGTAAGTCTAGTTAACATCCATCACCATACATATAGATTTTATTTTCTTATAATGAGAACTTTTAAGATTTATTCTCTAAGCAACTTTCAAATATGTAGTATAGCATTAACTAGCTATAATCATCATGCTGTACATTTCATTCACATGACTTACTTATTCTGTAACTGAAAGTCTGTACTTTCACCCATTTTGCCCGCTCACTACCCTCCTGTTTGTGTCTGATCTAGGAACTTGGTTTTGTTTTGTTTTTTAAGATTTTATCTATTTATTTGACAGAGATCAAAAGCAGGCAGAGAAGCAGGCAGAGAGAAAGGGGGAAGCAGGCTCCCTGCTGAGCTGAGCGCCCGATGTTGCGCTCGATCCCAGGACCCTGAGATCATGACCTGAGCCGAAGGCAGAGGCGTTAACCCACTGAGCCACCCAGGCGCCCTGGAACTTGGTTTTTGAATTTGGATCATACCATATTTGTCTTTCTCTGTCAGACTTATTTTATTTAGCATAGTTCTCTCAAGGTCCATCCATGTTATGAATGGCAAAATTTCATTCTTCTTTATGGCTGAGTAGTAGTCCATTCATTTATCATTGGCACGTAGGTTGTTTCCATGTCTTGGTTATGGTAAATAATACCATGCTATGGTGAACATAGGGGTACATTTATCTTTTCAAATTTCTGTCTTCATTTTCTTTTTTTTTCTTTTTGTTAATTTTTTAAAAGATTTTATTTATTTATTTGACAGACAGAGATCACAAGTAGGCAGAGAGGCAGGCGGCGGGGGGAGCAGGCTCCCCACTGAGCAGAGAGCCCGACATGGGGCTCGATCCCAGGACCCTGGGATCATGACCTGAGCCCAAGGCAGAGGCCTTAACCCACTGAGCCACCCAGGTGCCCCTCTGTCTTCTTTTTCTTCAGAAAATTATATGGAAGCTGAATTACTAGATTGTATGATAGTTTCTATTATTAACTTCTTGAGGACCTTCCATGCTGTTTTCCATAGTGACTACAACAATTTACATACCCAGCAACTGTGCACAGGCAGTCAGGTTTCTCCATATTCTTGCCAACACTTGATATTTCCTTTCTTTTGGATAATAGCCATTCTGATAGGTGTGAGAATATAGCTCATTATGGTTTTGATTTGCATTTCCCTGATGATTAGTGATGTTTAGCATCTTTTCATGTACCTGTTGGCCATTATTTCTCTGGAAAAGTGTTTATTCAGACCTTCTGCCCATTTTTTTTTATTTTTTTTTTAATTTTATTTTAACATATATTTTAACATATATTTTTTCCCCAGGGGTACAGGTCTGTGAATCGCCAGGTTTACACACTTCACAGCACTCACCATAGCACATACCCTCCCCAATGTCCATAACCCCACCCCCCCCTCCCAACCCCCCTCCCCCCAGCAACCCTCAGTTTGTTTTGTGAGATTAAGAGTCACTTATGGTTTATCTCCCTCCCAATCCCATCTTGCTTCATTTACTCTTCTCCTACCCCCTTCTCTCCCTCATATCAGGGAGATCATATGATAGTTGTCTTTCTCCGATTGACTTATTTCGCTAAGCATGATACCCTCTAGTTCCATCCACTTCGTCGCAAATCCTTCTGCCCATTTTTAAGTCAAATTGGTTTTTGCTGATGAGTTGTATAAGTTCTTGATGTATTTTGGACATTAACCCCTTATGAGATACATGACTTCCAAGTATTTTCTCCCATTCAGTAGGGTTCCTTTTTGTTTTGTTGATGGCTGCTTTTGTGGTATAGAAGCTTTTTAGTTTGATGGGGTCCTGTTGTTTATTTTTGCTTTCGTTGCCTCTGCTTTTGGTGTCAGATCCAAAAATCCATCACCAAATCTAATGTCAAGGAGCTTATTGCCTGTGTTTTCTTTTTTTTTTTTCTTAAAGATTTTATTTATTTATTTGACACAGAGAGATCACAAGTAGGCAGAGAGGCAGGCAGAGAGAGAGGGGGAAGCAGGCTCCCTGCTGAGCAGAGAGCTGGATGCAGGACTGGATCCTAGGACTTTAAGATTATGACCTGAGCCGAAGGCAGAGGCTCAACCCACTGAGACATCCAGGTGCCCCACCTGTGTTTCCTTTTAGGTGTTTTAGGGCTTCAGGTCTTACATTGAAGTTTTTGATCCATTTTGAGTTAATTTTTGAATATGATGTTAGGTAGTGGTCCAGTTTCACTCTTGTATGTGGCTGTCCATTTTCCTTAGTACTACTTATTGAAGAGACTGCCCTTTTCCCCATTATGTATTCTTGGCTCCTTTGTCATAAATTAATTTGACCATATATGCATAAGTGTATTTTGGGGCCCTCTGATCTATTCTATTGTGTCTTGTTTTTATGCTAGTACCATACCCTTTTGATTACTTTGATTATTGTTTTGCTTAGCTCTCTTTTATAGTTTGAAAGCAGGGAGTATGATGCCTTCAGCTTTGTTCTACTGTTTCAAGATTATTTTGATTATTCAGGGTCTTTTGAGGCTCCATACAAATTTTAGAATTTTTTGTTTTATTTCTATGAAAAATGCCACTGGAATTAAAAAAAATTTTTTTAAGATTTTATTTCTTTACTTTAGAGAGAGAGAGCACACATAAGCTACAGGAGGTAGAGGAGGAGGGAAAAGGAATGGGGAAAGAATCCCAGGCTCAGCATGGAGCCTGATGTGGGGCTCGATCTCATGACCTGAGCTGAAATCAGGAGTTGAACACTTAACAGACTGAGCCATCTAGGCACCCTGCCATTGGTATTTTGGTAGGGGTGGCAATGAATCTGTGGGTTGCTTTAGGTAGTATGGATATTTTAAGAGTCTCATGCTCTACCGACTGAGCTAGCCGGGCACCTAGTATGGACATTTTAACTATTAATTATTCCAGTCCATGAGCATAGACTGTCTTTCCATTTATTTGTGTCTTCAATTTCTTTTATCACTGTCTTATAGTTTTTAGTGTATAGGTCTTTAATTTCCTAGGTTCTTTATGCTTTTTGATATATCCCTAAATTTTCCTATTGAATTGGTCCTTTCCCAATTGATTTATAGGGTTATTATTATTATTTTAACGTTCTGGATACCAACCCTTTGTTAATTATATATGTTGCAAATATCCTGTTTTTCTTCTTAACTTTTTATGGTACCTTTTGATTAAAATCTTAATATAGTAGAATTTATCAGTTCTTTGTTTTTTGGATAATGCTTTGTTGTGTCTTTTTCAGGGAGTCATTCCCTACCAAGTTTATGAAGATACTCTTTTTATATTTTCTTCTAAAAGGTTTTAGGTTTTGCTTTTTATATTTATGTCTTTAATTTTCGTAAAACTATTCTTTGTGCATGGTATGAGGGTAGGACCTAATTTTCTAATACTCAGTTTTCCTAGTATCATTAATGGAGTAGTCTTTTTTGTTCCCTACCTCTTTTCAATGTCTAGGCTCAACATATGCATGGGTTTGATTATGAGAGCTCTCTGTTATGTTCTTTAGGTCAGATTGTCTCTTCCTACATCAGTACCATACTTTGTCTGTCAAAAAAAAAAAAAAAAGAGATTACCAGTAGGCAGAGAGAGAGGGGGAAGCAGGCTCCCCGCTGAGCAGAGAGCCTGATGCGGGGCTCGATCCCAGGACCCCGGGATCATGACCTGAGCCGAAGGCAGAGGCTTTAACCCACTGAGCTACCCGGGCACCCCAGTACCATACATTTTTAATTTCACTAAGGATTTTTAGGAATTAAATGGATCTTGAGTTTAGTAACCAAAGGAGCTGCTATTTACTTTATGATAATGAAGTTTTATAAAAATATAAAGTTTGTTGATGGGTTCCTTTGGCAAGATTCTATTGAGCACCTTCACTATGCCAGAACCATACCAGGATTGAGGATTTATGCAAGTGTAAAGCAGACAAAACTCCCTTCTTATGGCGCTTATGGAGCTTATGGTCTAATGGAGAAGGTAGACAATAAACAAACAAATGGTATAATTTCAGACAGTGGTAAGAGCTACAATGAAAATCATGTTCAGTGAAGTGATAGATATAATTGCGGCAGAGTGAACAATAACCAAAAAAAAAATTTACAAGTTGTATTGGGAACTTATCTATCACAAGTACCATGAAGAGCTTTTCTGAAGAGATAACATTTGAACACAGATAACAAATGATGAGTGGGGTCAGTAGTGTGAAAGTCTGGGGTCGGAGTTTTCCAGGTAGAGGGAACCAGAGAGTTAAAGGCCCAGAGACTGGGGCAAAATGCCATGTTTTGAAGAATACCAAGGCCATTATAGCTAGAGCCAAGTAACTAAAGAGGAGTGTAGTAAAGAATGAGATTGAAAAGGTAACGGTGGGGAGGGAGGACACCCACTTCTGAGTTCTTAAGCCATGAATTTATTGCAAGTATAGAGAAAAGCCATTGAGGAAATTTCTGCATGGTGCCGATCTGATTGATGATTTACAAAGATTGTTCAGGCTTCTATGTAGAGAATGAATTCTACACAAGCAAGGAGCAAGACAGTAAGTTTGGAGACAAGTAAAAATCTGTTGCTGTGATCCAGTGGGAAAGCAACGGTAGTTCAGAACAGGGTGGTAGTTGTGGAAGAGGGGATAAGTAAAAGGATTCTTGGGTATTAAGGGGAGGTTTTTTTTAATTTTTACACTGAAATTTATAGGGCTACAATATAATTTTTAAATGATTTGAATTTAAAGCAATTGATTTAGAAGATATGGTGATAAAAATGTGAACATGAAATTCTGGTTAAGTTAAAAATTAAATCTGTAGTGAAGACAGAATCATTCTCCCTCAAGATAAACCTAAAGTTTTTGTAGGCAGAAAGCACAGAAATGTAAAATGAAAGGACATGGAGACCTTAGGGTACTGTGGATTTGGTCACAATTTACTCTATTCATTCATTGAGTATGTTTCTCTTTTCTGTTCTCTCTGCATCTGGGCATTGTTTATCTTTATTAGTAAGCTTGGCCAGATAGGTGAATAACAGCCTTAAACACTATTTTAATTGATTATTGGGGCAGCAGACTTTAAAGAGATTAGACTTTGGAAGCAAATGCTGAGTTGGACATCCTATCTTTATTACTTAGTCTTAGGCAAGACAGTCTCTGAATGAACCTCAAGTTTTTCTATCTCTAAAACAGAAATCATACCTACTTTTCAGGAAAATTAGAAGTTAGAATAGAAATTCTAGTGAATGTAAATATTTTATTCTGCTGTTAATTTGTATTTTTTTCTGATTACTAATGAAGGTTGACTCTCTTCATGTGTTTCTTGACCATTTGTATTTCTTTTATGAAATGTGTTCCTTGTTTATTGCTTTATTGGCAAACATAAAGAGTTAATAGAACAATGAAAAGTCCATAGTAATCTGGGAGTACCTTTCATTATCAGTTGACTATGTATTTTCATTTTTATAATGTCTATATTCTGTGTAATTTGACTCTTGCATACCTATCAATTTCTCTTGGATTGATGGCAAACTAAAATTAAAAGAACAAAGCAATTAAGCAAATTAAAGTATGGAATTGGTAAAATGAATATAACCATTGAGGCTGTTTCAGTATTAGTTCTAGTCCCTGTTATTAAGTATGCCATTTTGTAAATTATAACAGAAGTACTAATTCTTTTTTCTTCTTTCCTTGAGCTGTGGTAGCAAATAGTGACGAATATCAACTTCTGACACCAGCAAAGATGAATCAGCGCCAAGGGAAAGAAGCTTATCCAACGCCAACCAAAGATTTTTATCAGCCATCTTTTAGTCCAGCAAGCCCTCATAGTCAGGGTAAGAAATTGTGCTTTAATTTTGTTGTTGTTTTAAGGGGAGAATGACATTTTAGGTCTACCATAACTTTTTTCTTATTTTGGTTTTATGGTATTCTTTTTATTTGTTTTGGTCATCCATTATACTCTTGAAATGAGTTTATTTTCCTTTAAAGTCCTTTTAATTCCTCTTCTATTCTCCGGTGTACTTGGTTAAGTTATACTTTTTGTCTAATTGAGTGACTCTCAAACTTTGTTTTCTCAAGACCGCTTTAGAATGTTAAAAGTAGATCTTTTAAAAGATCTCAAAGAACTTTTACATGGGTTAACCTATGGATATTTATTGTAAATTAGAATGAAGAAATTTAAAAAATGTTTTAATTCATTTAAAATTATAATAAACCCATTACAGGTTAATATGAATAACATTTTTATTAAAAAGCAGCTATGTTCCTCCTTCCCTTTTCCTCAAAAGAAAAAAATTGCTCAAATTTGGCACTTTTGACATTTTGGGCTGGATAATTCTTTGTTGTGGGGGGCTGTCATGTGTCTTGTGGGATATTTAGCAGCCTCTTTGGCCTCTACCCACTAGATGATAATAGCATTTTCCCCAGTTGTATACAACCAGAAATAGCTGTAGACTTTGCCACATGTCCCAAATTATCTTTGGTTGAGAATTACTGTCATATAATTTTTGCAAATCTCTTTAATATCTATCTAAAGAAAAGACACCTGCATTTTCATATCTGCTTGTGCAGTTCATCTGTTAGGATGTGATGATTTGATTGAAGTATATGAATAAAATCCAGCCTCAGACATACATGTAGTCAGAAAAGGGAGGATTATATTAATAGCTTGATACATAATTGCACATAGTCTTTTTTGATACTACAGCAAAATTTGACAAGTGGTAGTTTTTTAAATACTGGTTGCAAGATGGAATCTGAAACATATCAATAATCTTTTCATACTTTCATAAAGTCCATTGATCTATCTTGAACTTTGAATGGCTTTTTACTCGTGCATGATTTTTTAACATCATGCATTAATCATTTGGGAAGTAGTTGCTTACTGAATTATGCATATCTATTAAGTGGTGACACATTTTAAAATACAATACAAAGATGAGCTTTATGCATGTTTCCCTTGTCATACAGAGTATTAAAACCATATGTCCTCAAGGTTTAAGATTAATAATATTTAGTGTTTCATCAGGAACATCTATAAGTGAAATGGGCCTTTTACTTTAAGTGAATGGCAGTGAAGAAGTCAGTGACTACTACAGTTGGGTGCTTCTGCCTTGATATGTGTTAAGGTGCCAGCAGTTTTACCCAATATTGCTTTTGTACCATCAGTACAAATGTCAACATAATGAATATGTATTATGGAACAGTTTTGACCTTGCAGACTCTCTAAAAGAGTCTTGGGGACTCCCAGGGATTATGGATCTCACTTCCTAATTCATAATTGATAAATTTTGTATATTGAATTCTGCTTCTTAGTAAAGTTTAATCAAATGCTTTGAACTCTTGTACTACAATAGCCATGGTGGAAAGACTTCTGCTTTTAAAACTGAGCACTTAAATTTGGTGTTTGAAAGCTAATAAACACTGATGTGTCTGTTTTTATGCCAATACCATGCCATTTTGATTACCATAGCTGTTTTATAGTTTGAAACCAGGGAGCAAGATGCCTTCAGCTTTGTTCTTCTTTTTCCAGATATTTTGATTATTCAGGGTCTTTTATGGTTCCATACAAATTTTAGAATGTTTTGTTCTCTTTCTGTGAAAAAGTGCCATTGGAATTTTTTTCTTAAAGATTTTATTTAAGAGAGAGAGCATTGCAAGGGGTGGGGAGGAGCAGAGGGTGAGGGAGAGAGAGGGAAAAAAGAGTCCCAAGCAGGCTCCACTTTAAAATACTTTATAAAATATAAATATAAAATACTATAAAAATAAAATACACCCAATACTTTAAAAAATTTAATTTGGAGTCTTAACTATCACAATATCTCTGTATAATTAGTCAGGTTTTGGTGTCGTGACTTTATATTATTTTTTAAAGATTTTATTTATTTGAGAGAGAGCGCACATGCACGCAAGCTGTGGGGAGAGGCAGAGGAAGAGGGAGAAGCAGACTTCCCTAGAACAGGGAGCCCGACGTGGGGCTCGATCCCAGGACACTAGGATCATGATGTGAGCTGAAGGCAGCCTTTTAACTGAGCCACCCGGGTGTCCCAGTGGTGTTGTGACTTTTTGAATTATTCTTTGAAAGTAGGTTTTAGTTACTTCTTTTTAGATGAATATTAATTGGTAAATAGTAAGTTACATGATCATTTTCTACTTTATTTCAGTGGAAAATGTTTTCCTAGTCAAGTGGTTGTTGGAAAATTTTTATTTACCATTGTTGGAACTGGAAAAACTTTATATAAAAACAAAAATAATGACTATGTTAACGTTTATTAAGTAGTTGTTGAATATGTTTTGGAAAGTTAGCATTTTTGTTGCCAAAATGCTTTTTGAGGCTTGAAAGTGGATATATGGTACACACTGGTATAAATAACCTTCATTAAAGGATATAGCTTATGTGGTTTTTCCATTCTGTGCACCACAGTTTTGACTGTAATAGTTTCATCTAATTCATTTATCTGTGTACTAGAATATTTAGAAGAATTCTTTAATTTCGGACTTAATGAAGCAAGAAAAAGGTTAGTTACTAATAATTAAAACTACCCTCATTTATACTTATTATGAACATTTTCAGGCGAACAGAATTTGAGAGAATAGTACAGGAACACTAATATACCATTAGGTAGATTTAAGAAATTATTAACTTTTTTTCATATTTGTTTCATTTATTTGAGGGTAAGGCTAGAATATTTAGAATAAGTTACAGACCTCATGATGTTGCACACCAAAATATGTCATGCAGTTAAGAAACTTTTTCTTACATAACCATTAAAGCCTCTATTTAACAGAATTAATGATAATTACTTAATATAGGCTGATACCTAGTCTATACTCAGATTTCCTCAGTTCTCACATCTTTTAACAGTAGGCTTATTACACAGTAGGCCGATCCAAAAAAGGCTCATAGATTGTGTTTGGTTGTTATGTCATTGTATTTCCTTTAATCCCAAAGAGTCTCCTTGTTTACTTTTATTTTTTCTTGTTGTTATTGACTTTTTAAATTTTTTTAAATAAAACCGGATCAGTGTTCCTATGGGATGTTTGACTTTTTACATTGGATCACCTTATTGCAGGATTATTTAATTTGTTTTCCTATCTTCTATATATTCTGTAAACTGAAAGTTAAATGCAACATTGATTACATTCAGATTGAATATTTGTGGGGACATTATTTTGTAGGAGATGTGTATTGTGGGGGAATGAATGCTGTATTACATGAGAATTCGCCTCATGTTTGATTGTCTTACTGTTAGTGACTTAAGATTAATCAGTAGATTCAGGTGGTAAGAGCCTTATCCTCTTCATTGAAAATTACATGCTTTCTTCCCTTTTGACACTAAAGTAAAATAGATCATTTGGCACCTGGTAAATAGTCTTTTTCCCCATCAGCTTTTTCCTTAAATGTGTAAGCACCCTTTGATGACCATTTAATCAGTTAAAATATTAGGAGTTGAAAATGGTGATTTTCTAATTTTGTCATTCTTTTTACATTTGTTACTAAAATTTTTCTATAAAGAGGAGATAATTGTCATAGAGTTGCTTGGTAAACATTGAAGTATAGTTCCTATAGGAAAGGCAAGATAAATGGTTGTTTCTTCCAGAGAACCTGTTTTTAGATTAAAGAGATGATATAAAGTTTGTTCCCAGTGGTGACACATAAATTTTTTTGGCACTTAAGGTTTTTTGTTTTTTTTTTTTTTTAAAGATTTTATTTATTTGACAGAGATCTCAAGTAGGCAGAAAAGCAGGCAGAGAGAGAGGGGGAAGCATGTTCCCTGCTGAGCAGAGAACCCAATGCGGGGCTCGATCCCAGGACCCTGAGATCGTGACCTGAGCTGAAGGCAGAGGCTTTAACCCACTGAGCCACCCAGGCACCCCTAAGGGTTTTTTTAATATGATAAAGAACTTCATACCTTTTAATATACTCATTGTATTTCAATTATTGGTAAAATGCAGATGACAGTAGTACCTAGCACTAGGTACTATTATAAGGCTTAAAATGTTAATACATATGAAAAGCCTAGAACATAGCTTGGTAAATAATAACCATTCATGACAGCTGATTTAATAAATAACAATTATTACTATTATTATTTTAAATAAATGATTCTTTTGGGTTGAAAGCTGATACTTTAGTTGTTGTACTTCCGCATCTTACAGAGGCTCATTTAGAGATTCCTTCAGGATGGATGCCCATGTAAACCTCTCATTTGCAAAAATAAAGCAGTTGCAGTGACAGTTATATCTTGATTTGCACCTAAATGTTTCTGTATTAATTATGGGTAAGTTATTATTTGTGGAGTGAATTACATACTGAATGTTCTTATTTATTTATTTATTATTTATTAAAGTCAGCCTGTTGACTTTGTGTTATGCAAAATATCTCCCTCTGGTTTAACTACTGAAATTTATATAATAGTTTCCAAGTGTCAAATTTGTTTAAAATATATTAATTAACTTTTTAAAAATATTTACTTATTTATCTTAGAGAAAGGGAGAGAGTATATAGAGTGGGAAGAGGGAAGGGTGGAGAGAGAGAGAATCTCAAGCAGACTCCCCACTGAGTAAGGAGCTCCACACAGGGCTCAATCTCACAATCCTGAGATCATGACCAGATCATGACCAGAGCTGAAACCAAGAGTCACTCAACAGACTGAGCCACTCAGGTACCCCGCTATCCATTAACCCTTGATTATGATGAGGATTATGATGATATGAGGATTATGATATGCTGGAGGAAAAGAACAATTGTCCTGTGAACCTCTTTGAATTGTCTAGCATGTCTCAAATACTCTTGTTTAGTATTATCAGCTTCTGAATGGAAAGAGTTAGACTCCCAAAAACTTACTGACAGTAATAATGACTAACATTTAATGCTTTTTACATCTCTAAGTACTTTTTACACACATTACTTACTGGAATTCTTGCAAGAACCTTATGGTGTATGAATCATTCTCCCTGTCTCACAAGTGAGGAAATTGAGCAATTGGTAAGGGTAATTTCCTTGCCCCCATTCACACAATTAACATATGATAGAGTTCAAATTTGAACCTAGATATGATTCCAGAACTTGTTTGGTTTTTTGTTCTTGTTCTTTTTGTTTTGTTTGTTTGTATGTTTGTTTGTATTGTTTCAATGAATTAGTAATTGGATTTTTTGAGGTTCAAGTTTTCTGAACTTTTACCTTTGGCTCCCGTGTCTTTTGTTAGAACCCCATTATGTATTGAATGCTTTTGTGGAGATTTTTCTTTTTCTTTTTCTTTTTCTTTTTCTTTTCTTTCTTTCTTTTTTTCTTTTTTTTTTTTTTTTTTGAGTAATATGTAACAGTGCAATTATGAAGCATGGTAAGTTTATGTTTTATAAGAAATTGGCCAAACTAGTTCCAAAGTTGTTGTACCATTTTATATATCTGTTAGCAGTGTATGAGCATTTCAGTTGCTCTGTATTCTCAACCTTTTTTATTTAACCACTCTATTGAGCATGTAGTGGTATCACGTTGTGGGTTTAATTTGTATTTTTCTTACAACTTGTGATGTACATCTTTTCACATCCTCATTGGCCACTGGTATATTTGAAGTGTAAGTTCAGAGTTTTTACCCATTTAAACAACTGGTATGTTTATTGTATTATTGAGTTTTAAGAGTTCTTTGTGTATTTCAGTATCATGCTTTGCTAGCTGTGTGTGTTGTATTTGCTTCAAGTTTTGGCGTATCTTTTCATTGTACAAATGATTTATTTCAAAAAGCAGGTGTTTTTTAATATTGATGAAGCCCAGCTTATCATTTTTTGCCCTATGATTCATGCTCCCCCCCCCCACAACTAAAGAAATCTTTGTGTACCCTAAGGTTGCAGAGAACATTTTCTGTGATCTCTTCTGAAAGTGTTACAGCATTAAGGCTTTGATCTCTCTTTATTTTCATTCTCACTGTTACATCTTAAGCCAGGTCCTTATCATTTCAGACCTATGTTACATAGTACCACACCCTCCTGATTCTATTAGGACCTTGCCCTCCAGTATACCAGGCTCATCTTTCTTTCTTTTTCTTTTTTTAAAGATTTATTTATTTTAGAGAAAGAGTGTGCATATGTGTGCAAGTGGGGCAAGGGGCAGAGGGAGAGAATCTTTAAGCAGACTCCCTGCTGAACAAGGAGCCTGATGTGGGGCTCATTTCCATGACCCATGAGGTCATGACCTGAGTCAAAACCAAGAGTGGGATGTTGAACCGACTGAGCCACCCGGGCTCCCCTCAGGCCCATCTTTCTTAATAAAACAACCAAGCAGAAAATTACTGTTTATGTGTTAAGGTGAGATCATAATGGGAATGGGGCTTAAGAGATATATATAGGCAGAGAGTACATAGATCCTCTGAAGTAGGTCTCCAAGGGAAATAATATGAATAAAGAGAAATAGAAAATTACAAGGGAAAATATAACTTTTAATTTTTCAAGCTTGTAACCAGAAAGTTCACTAGATGCCTCCATTTCTGTCACTCCCATTTTCAAAAAAGTTGACAGTTGACTGTTGCCTGAAGCAGTGGCTGCTGAGTCTGGCTGTGTCTGAGAATCACCTGGTAGCTTTGCTTAGATACAGATTTCTATTCCACCCTTATAAAGTCTCTAGGAGCTTTTTTTTTTTTTTTTTTTTTCCCCTCGAGGGCAAGACCATGTATTTATAAAGCTCTCCAAGTGTCTTTGATGTAGTAACGTTTGGACAAATAGTCGAGAGCAGAAAATCCATATTCCATAATCTGGCAGTCAGGACTCTTAGTTTGTCTGATTTTACTGTACCTTTCAAATTTCATTTCGTGTTTCCCCTCCTCATGAACCCAGCAAGGTAGCTTGCTTCCCTGTTCCCTAGCTTGGCTATGCTTTTATTTATCCTGGTTCTCCATTATGGAATGTCCTCTCCCTTCCCTTTGCTTATCTGAATACTTCTCAAATACTAGGGTGCCATTAGTAAAAAATGGCCTCAGAGTAAGGATCAGATTAAGAGTGCTTCTGTACGATTTTATGTGGAGACTTCAGGAGGATTTAAGGCATTGTCTCTTGGATTCTTTCAGCTAGACAAAGGGCTTCAAAGGGTCTTAAAACTGTACCTTTTAGAAAGTCTCAGCTAGCCAAAAGAGCTTCTGAGGCTCTTAAGGTCTGCTGTCCTGTAGCACCATGACATAGCACTAGGTAGTGTATGGTCTATCTCAAAGAAATTTGTGATTGTGGCATTTGTTTCACTGAAGTTATTCTAATAAAATTCATAAGAAACTCACAAAGTTTTTACAAGAATGGTGCTAATGGAAGCACCACCAGCTTAGATGGAAAAGGATAGAGGTAGTTCAAATAAGTAGAGCCTTTGTGTGTGTGGGGAAAATCCCAGTCTTGAGTGGCCATGAAGCAGGCTGAGAAAGCTCCACTGTTGCAAACATGGACCATTTCTTAAGAAATAGGGAGACTGACTCACAGAATGGAGTGAGGAGCCCAGAGGGCAGAGTCTAGATCCACAAAGGACTATTTGCAAAGAACATGACTGTGTTCTACTCAAACTGATAATGACGTGTGCCCAGCAAATTTCACAATTGCTAGCACTGTTGTGCCTTCTGTGTAACTCATTATCCTCTGCATCTTTTGAACTCAAGTCTTCATTGCAGTCCTATCCCTGGCTTCCTGCAGTGGGGCAAATAAGTTATCTTTTGAGGTGATAGGATTTTGGTTTAAGAGGAGCTATCTCTGATGAGCTATATGTGAGGAAGTAAACCTGAGGGGTACCATTTGCACTTGAATGTGGCTTAAATAACTAGATCCTGGCCTTAAAGCCAGTGCTATAGTAGGATGACATTTTGGTTAGGGGGAGATGATGAGTGTATTTTACATGTGGAAGGAATGTGAAGTAGGTGGACTGTGGTGTATTTCATTTTCAAAGATGACTGCAATAGTGTCTTTCATCTTACATGCCTTTTTAAAAAATGTGTCCTTGCAACTTGCCTATCAAGAAATGGACTTTATTCTTAATCTACCCTAACCCCCATTCAATCTAGAATGGCCATGTGACTGCTATGACCAGTAGAATATGACAGAAGTGACATTCTAGGACTTTTGAGACCAGAACTTAAAAACACCTGGTCACTTCTGCTTTCACATATTAGAGGAAGCCAGCTTCCGTGTAAGAACTCTCACTATCCAGATACTACCATGCTGTGTGGAAGCCCATACTGGCTTGCCCCCACTTGTTGTAGTGATCCCAGATATATGAGTGAGGAAGTTGTATTGGGTGTTCTAGCAGATAACTCTGTGAATCAGATATAAGCCCCCCCCCCCCAACTTAACCTAAATTGCAGAATTGGGAGCAGAAAATTTCGTGTTCTAAACCAGTAAGTTTTGGGTAGTTTAAGGTATAGCAATAGATAACCAAAATAGTAAGCAACACAGAGTGATTAGAATTACATTTATAATTTTGGAAGAATATAGTATATATGAGAAGATTCATTACCAGTCTGTACTGTCAAGGTGAGGTGTATACAGCCTGGATGAGAGTGACAGTGGTGGGAATTAAAAAAGAAAAAAAAAAAAAAAGATTTGTCAGCGATTAGTGATTGACTGGATGGAGGTGAAAGTAGAAAGAGTGAAGAAAGAATCAGCAATGACTTCTAGATATTTTGCTTGGGAAACTAATTTAAAAGTTCACCAAGATAGGGAACTATGGAGGAAAACCAAGTTTTGGGGAAAGATGCTCAGAACTCCAGTTTTGGACATGGTGAGATTTGGACATGATGAGAAGTATATTAGAGCTACTGTGTGGTATGTTAAAGAGGAAATTGGCTTTATGAGTTTGGGACTTATTAGAAACTTCTGCACTGGAAATGTATATTTGGAAGTCATCAGCATAGAGAGAGTAATTAAGGACATTTAAAACAATAATGTGCATCAGTTGAGAGATTCCCAGACAGTATTGTTTTTAAAATGAAGTAGAATAGAATCAAAAGATCAGAGCTTATCTGATCTGTGAAATTTTTATTTGATACTCTCTGTGCTTACATACATACTTGATTAAAATATATTTCTTCTTGTGAGTTATAAAAAGTTTGGGAACAATTGAAGCTTGAAAAAAGTAGTTGGAATACCATCCTAAAAAAATGTCAACATTTAAGGGTCTGAAGGAGAAAGAATTGGTAAAGGAGGGTTGTATCCCAGAAGAATGAAACAGATGGTTTTATGAAGGAAGGGGAAGTGACCTATAGTTTTACATATAGCTCAGAAGTCAAGCTAGTTAAGACAGCTGAAAAATTATCCATTGACAAGATGTCATTGCTTGCTTTCGTGAAATCAGTTTTAGGGACAGTACTGAAGGCAGAAGCTGATAGCAATAAAATTTAGTAAGAAAGATAAGGAATTGGAGACAATTCAGATAGCAGACTTCTTCAGGAATTGTGCCCTTGAAGGACCAGAAAGTATATGATAGCTAGAGAAAGACATAGGGCAAGAAGGAGATTAGAGAAAGGAGATATTTGAGCTTGTCCAAACATTGACAGGATAGTCAGTAGAGAGAAATACAAAACATGTAAGAGGGGAGAATTAATAGGGTAGGTCTCAGAGGAGGCAGCAAGGATGGCATCTAGTGTGCAGGTGAAGGGATTGACAGGACTAGGAATACAGCTGGAAAGTAGATGAACCATGATAGTGGGGGTGCTGTTCAAGCCTCAATTGAGGTTAGTATTAATCTGCTTTAGTGTGAGATTTTCTTCTGTAAGGTTAGGTTTTACTAGGTATGTGCAATAAAAGTAATCATGGCAGAGTAAGTGTGGGATGCTGGCAGGGGACTGGAGGTTTAATGGGTGAGTTTGGTGAATGCTTTGGTGAGGGGGGGGAGGTCTGTCCAAATTAGTGGACAGCTTAAAGGCATTGTGTAAGTAAGTGGTTGTGGGGGCTGAGGCAAGGGTTCTCCAGCAGATGAATACTGAAATGATGACATAATTGAGGGTTAATGTAAAAGGAAGAAAGGTGTAGAGAGTAAATGTCATTGTCATTAAACTCCTCATGACAGCTTGCCATTTTTTTTTTCGTTTCTTTTTTCTTTCTTTCTTTTTTTTTAAACTACTCAACTATTCCTAGCACACATAGTACCTGGAACATGTAGATACTTTTGTGTCAAGTAAATGAATGAATGTCTTTACTGAGCACCTTTTATATGCTAGTCCCTGCTCTTCTGAAGCTTTAGTCTCATTTTTTAATGAATAGATGCAAGTTTGGAGGTGATATTCATGTACTTGAATCTGACATGAGCTTCACATATAATACTGTTCCTGTATATGCTAAAGAGAGTCTTACAAGAGAGCGGAAGAGCATGCATCGGGAAGAAATGGCATTTATATTGATCCTATTTCCTGGACTCATGCTAACAGCTACCATTCATCAAGCACTTACCGAATTTGGCTAATATGCTAAAAGTTGTATGTCAAAACTATACAGAACTGTTGAAATAATATGATAAGACACAGGCACAGTTACTATATCAGTTTTACAAGTGAGAAAACTAAGGACTAAAGATGTTAAGAAATTTGTTCAAATTCACAAAACTCGTAAATGTCTGAGGCAGTTTTCAATCTCAGGACTGTCAAAGCCTGTAGTCTTACTGCACTCTACTAGAGTGAATTACAGTGTAAGCTATTTTCTTTTTTTCTCATGCTTATGTGTTAGAAGTTTATATTGCCAGTGCTTTAGGACGGCAGAGATTCTGATAGTTTCTGTTTCTAGCTGAGTCTCCTTCATGCATATTGATTCATACCAATTTAATGTAGGTCATTATCCCTTAAAAACAGTTGTTAAGTTTGTTTGTTTGCAGTGTGGTTTCCTTTTATTGTTTTAGGGTTTTCTTTTCTTTTTTTTTTTTGAAGGAGATAAGGAGACTGATTCTCCTCACTAGAGCCCACGCACATCAAGGTAGTCTTTTATTTGTCATATGTTTAGGTTATGGTAATGAATCAGATTATTCCAGAAATTATTTATGTGTCAGATTTCGTACCTTATTTAAAGTATACCAATTTACTTAAGAATTTTTTAAAACTTTAGTATGATTACAGTCTCTTAAATGGTTTGGTAATTTGTTTTATGCTGACTTCTTTGACCTTTGCTTCAACTTTTCATCAAGAAAGAAAGGCCTATCTATTAATTAGTCTGTTGTCTGCCTTTCTCCCCTCTACTTTTGAATAAGGGCAATGCCAAGGGAGCCTGGAGACCAAATTAAAGCTCATCTCATGGATACTCTGTTCTCACTATATGACATTTGAGATTGTTATCAAAGCTTGATTAGTTACTATAATTCATCTTGTAATTCTTTGGTCATAAAAAGCTATTCTGCATACTTTTAGTTTTACAAAACCATCTTTCAGTTGTAGTGCTTTATAAGAGATCATAAAATGTTGCTTTTTAAAGGAGTCTATGTCAAACAAATTTTATATGTTTAAAATTTAAAAACTTTTAAAACTGAAAGTTACTACTTAATGTTACCTGCTTAACAATTTATCAGAATGAATTTAGACCATGCTTGCTTTATCTAAACTTCAATTAAAATGTGTATGCTTCGTGTTCTGTTTCTCTTATCCTTCAGCAAATTCTCTTAACCCTTCCAAGTCCCTTCACTTGAATTCCCTGGTAGCATTAAACATGACATGATGGGTCTATATCTACAACTTAACAGAAAACTTTAAAGTAAAGGGGATTTTCTTTGCAGAGTTTGCTAGTGTGGAGATGTAGTACCAGATTCCCCAGGGTGACAGTTTTAGACCTTGCTGGTATAATCTCAGGTGGCACCTTCATTAAAATGGTTTATAGACAAAAGGAGACCAAGAAGTCGGTTTCCTCCGTGAATCGAAGCAATTCTTCCTTCCTTGGTAAGATATTCCTAGGATCAATTCATAAACATTTGAGACTACACACACATAACAAATGTGTCTTGAATATATGTGTTCTATTTCATGAAAATTGTTTTATCTGAAAGAGTACTTAAGTTTATCCCCAGTACTTTTAATGCCGTGCTTTGATTTGTAGCCATAGATTGTTTTCATTACAGATAGTACGTGTTAGAGGTATGTTAATTTTCTTCTGAGATATTGAATCCTTGCTGTTAGATTTTTGAAGTCATTTCTTAAGACACAATTGTTTTTAAAACTGAAATACTTTGAAAACATTTATTGAAAAGTGAGAATGAATAAATTAGCTGTGTTTTAAACATCTTTACAAAGATGAGAGGAGTCTGTCTTACCCTTGCCAGGTTTTATTAATTGCTTCCTATTAAAGCAGTAAGATGAACATAAAGAATACTAAAGGATACTTTTTTCTTTATATATGTTCTTTGTATATCTAAATTATGTATATGTGTGTGTACATATATATATTTATTTAAGGTGTGTGTGTGTATGTGTGTTTGTGTGTGTGTGTTTACTTTAAATACATTTAAATAACATTACTTTAAATACATTTAATATTTATTAACATTTAATTAAATACATTTAAATAACATTAAAGAATTATCAAGTACCACTTGGACTAGTTTCTCAGCTGTTTTCTGTTGGGATTTCCTCCTATTTGTTTCCAGAGTCTGAGAGGTTGAGATTGCCTTCTTAGCAAGAGTGGTAAAATAGTTTCACCTATAGAGTTAACAGCTACAATTTTCCTTTCCTTATTTGAGGCATGGAGACGCAAGTTTTCTGTATTGTTAGTAAATATATAACAAGATAATAACTTAATTTACCAGTATTTGTATAATTTCTGAGAGAAGATAAACAGTTTCATAGAAATTTTTCTGTTTTCATTTTGGTTGTTGTAATTTTGAACATACGTAGGTTTTATTTAAGTACGACACAGTGAAGTTTAGCAAACTCCTGTTTTGCAGATAAAGGAAGGGTTTGTGACAGATGGACAAATTCCCCCTGGAGACTACAGGATTTTCTAAGGGTCTCATGCAAGCTGGCCTTTATTCCGTTTTGTACAGAGTTCTGTACTAGAAAGCAGAAACAAACCAGACATGATATTCTCAGTCCCAATTTGTAATTGGGAAATTTCAGGACAGGCAGTAGGGAAACATAAGGAAGCATAAAAACATGTACGTGAGCTTTACATTACAGTTTGAGTAATATAGCAAACTAGACATTCAGAAAAAACCCTCCTAGTAAGAACATCAAAATGATGGATATGGTAGGGGGTTTTTTTTATATTTTTGTTTTTGTTTCTGTTTTTTTATACCACCTTATTCTAACCGGAGCACTTCAGTGTTAAACTAAACACTGGTGAACTATATTCCTTCACTAATTCTGAATTGCTATAAATGTACAAGTTCTAGCAGTTCAACACTTAGATTCAGTCATCTCTGACACATGGTAGATTTCATATAATGAAAATACCTAAAGTAATTAGTGCAGTATACTGAACTGATCAAAATAAAATGAACTTTGGGAAACAGCGTTGCAAGATTATTACTAACACACTGCAATACTTATGTTACAAATTACTCATACATTGTTCTGGCCATGTAGGAACAACTAGACCCCCTTCCTTTCAAAGGGAGAGAAAAGAAAAAATTAGCTCCTTTAGCAACTACATTTTCTGTACTTTTAAGCAGCATAAATATTACAGAAAAGTAATGAACATATTTGGAGACTGCAGTGCAGAACCCTATTTATAGTACCACTGAAGATCAAACTTAATATAACCAAGTTTTGAATGTATATAATTGTTAGTGCCTTGACTATATTATGTCCAAAGAGTACAAAAACCTGCCCCCTGACCAAAACAAAAAAACCTATGTAGTGACCAGCTCTGATTAAACAGAAATCACAGACACCTGATTGGTTTCATTTCTGTTGAAGAGCTCACATGTTTGAAGGGAACACTGTCCATTAAGGTGCACTTAATGCTTTTCATATACCTAAAACAACATGAGGATACATTTGACTTTTTTTTTACCCCACTAAAAATACCAAGACTAGTTATAATTTCCATGCCATTAATGTTTGTTTTCTCCCCCTGAAGATGTGGGACTTCATTATGGTTAATTTGTTAAAATGTGGAATGTTCATTTTAAGTAAGCATACTAAGAGAAATTACCAGTAGCCTGAATACTGTAGCTAAGCATATATATCTGTAGAATCTCCTTCAAAAAAGAGTGTTTTTGAAAAGCCTAAATTAATAGGTACCTAATCTTTTTCATAGAGCTGGCCGGTTAACTCTGGGTTTACATCATCATTTGTCTCTGTCCCTGCTGTTGAGAAATGATTCCCCCTAACCATCCAAGAAAACAAACGTGCACACACAGTGCACATTCCCCACTTCTACTTCTGAAACATTAGTCAGAGGGTCACGTACATGTTATTAAAAATTAAGCTCAAAACACTTAAAATAATTCAATATTAGAAATTGACTCTAACATAAGTCTCTTCTTTATGGAAGTTACACTGGACCAGTTAAGTGCTCCATTTCCACTCTCATTAACATTTAGGAAGCAGAAGAATATTCCAGCAAGTTCAAACTGGAGGTTTAGTTATCACAACACTGACTCCTAGTTGGCTCTCTGGGTTCAGTAGATCTACTCCTCTTCCTCCGACAGAATTTGCTCCTGGATTCAGTCATTCATCTTTGGCCACTTTTTAGCTGCTGCCATGAATATTTCATTTATATTCGTCAATGTTTTAGCTCATGTCTCCCTGAGTAACTGTTGTCATCTACACAGGACTGTGCTTCCTAGAAATCGATAGCTCTTTCATTTGCAAGGTCAGCCTTGTTTCCTGATAAAGCTATTACAGCATTAGAATCGGCTTGCCTCTTAAGTTCTTTAATCCATTTTTTGTTCTGGCAAAGGGCTTGTCATTTGTGATATCATCTACAACTATGGCTGCTTTGTTCCTCTCTAGTACATTCGTGCTATGGTATCGTTCTTGCCAGCTACATCCCGTATTTCAAACTTTACTGTTGTGCCATTAAGACACACAGTTTGGGGAGCACCTGGGTGGCTCAGTCAGTGAAGTGTCTGACTTCAGCTCAGGTCATGATCCCAGGGTTCTGGGATCGAGTCCTGAATTGGGTTCCCTGCTCAGCAGGAAGTTGGCTTCTCCCCCCACCTCATGCTCTCTCTCTCTCTCTCTCACGCTCTCTCTCTGAAATGAATGAATGAATGAATAAATAAAATTTTGTTTTTAAAGTGCAGTTGAGGGGTGCCTGGGCACCTCAGTTAGTTGGGCATCTGACTCTTGATTTCGGCTCAGGTCGTGATCTCAGGCTCATAACATGAAGGCCTGAGTCACTCTGTGCTCAGTGGGGAATCTGCTTGAGATTCTCTCCCTCTGTCTCCTTCCCCCTACTTGTTCTCTTTTTCTCTCTCTCTCTCTCACATAAATATTATTTTTTGTTAACTCTTTAAAAAAAGAAAATGTATGGTTGAACTGTCAACAAAGTAAGGGAATTAGCAGGTGGAGCAGAATTATTGAAAGTGGGAATCCAGAGAGGTGATAAGTTCTGGAGTCAGCATTTGTCCTGACTAGCACTTGCTACTTTCTGAAGGTCTAGAGCTTGAGTTTAATGAGAAAAAGGGAGAAAAGGTGGCCCATTAATGATGGAAATTTGGATTGGAGATGTCTCCATGTGAAAAAAGGAGTCCTTCTTAGTTTAAAAAAAAAAAAAAAAAACCTGAAAAGCATAGCCATGGAGGAGGATGCTGGTGTATTTGCCTATCTTGTTTGTAACTCCAGGTAGAATGGGTGAGAGAGGAACTCTTCTTTGAGAAGCACAAACATATACTACTGTAGGCTCGGGGTCAGAATTCATACAATCTCTGGGGCAAAAAACAAAAATACCCTTCAGTTTAGTTTAAAATGATCTTGAGTTATTAGTATTCCCAGGTGCCTAGAACAATCAATGCAGATACTTGTTAGAGGAGAGGTTTAAACACATGCCTCCAGAAATTACTGATTTTTAGTTATGAGCTCATGTATAAACAAAACAACAAGATAGCATTATGATGTGGAAAAATCGGTAAACACACGAGGTAACAAGCCACCATCAGAGGGAATCTGCATAAACTGCCTGCCATCCAGACCAGCATCTGCACCAATTAAAATTACAAATGCCAGAATATGATTTGATGGGTTAAAGACAATATTGAAAGATAATGCTGGGAGCCTTTCAGAAGAATGAATGGGTGGCTCATTCAGTTAAGTGTCTGACTCTCCATTTTGTCTCAGGTCATGATCTCAGGGTTGTGAAATTGAGCACCACATTGGGCTCCATGCTCAACACAGAGTCTGCTTGGGAGTCTCTCTCTTCCTCTCCACTTGTGTGTACATGCTCTTTCTCTCACTCTTTCTCTCACTCTTTCTCTCTCCCAATAAATAAATACAATCTTTAAAATAAATAAATCAAGGGTGGAAGACAGCAACCCTCTGATTAAGGAGGCCTCACCATTCCCAAGCAGGAAATGTAAACATTAATAGTTGTTGGTTTTTTCTAAGATTTTATTTATTTGAGAGAAAGCACAGAGGGAGAGTAAGAGGGAGAAACAGGCTCCCCATTGAGCAGAGAGCCTGATGCAGGACTTGATCCCAGGACTTAACCTGAGCTGAAAGCAGATGCTTAACTGACTGAGCCACCCAGGCACCCTAAACAGTAATAGTTTTAATGCTGATACTTGACAAGAAGGAGAGCTGAAAAGTAATGAATCAAGTAAGCATTAACTTAGTATTAGGAAAGTAATAGGATAAATGCAAAGTAGATAGAAGGAAGGAAAGAATAAAGATAAGAGAATAGATGTAGGTGAGAGCAAGAAAGACAAAATTGATTGTTTGAAAAGGCTAATAAAAGTTATCAAAACTTGAGCAAGACTAGAGGAAATAATCATGAGGAATAAAAAGATACAAGTAGGGGTGCCTGGGTGGCTCAGTGGGTTGAGCCTCTGCCTTTGGCTGAGGTCATGATCTCAGGGTCCTGTAATGGAGCCCCACATCAGTCTCTCTGCTTGGCAGGGAGCCTGCTTCCCCCACTCTCTCTGCCTGCCTCTCTGCCTTGTGATCTCTTGTGATCTCTCTCTCTCTCTCTGTGTCAAATAAATAAATAAAATATATTTTTTTAAAAGACACAACTAAAAATATAGGCAGGTGTTTAAAAGATATAAATAACTAGCCAATAAATTTGAAAGTGTTTTAGAAATATTGTACTTCCCAAAATTTATTCAGTAATAGAAAATTCTGGTGATTTTTGTATTCTAATTAGTATTATAAATTAGCTATACAAAGACATCATAGGCCAAGATAGATTTACAAACAAGTTCTACTGAACATTTAGGGAGAAATAGAATTCCAGTTTTGCCTTAAAACTGTATTTCATTAAGTCTAAAAAAGGACCCCTCCTCCTACTTTAACGTCTCTGAAATTGGATTTGATTTTTTTTTTTTTTTTAAGAGGGGGAAAAGATGTTGGCGGCAGGAGCAGAGGCAGAGAGAGAGGGACAGAGAGACTCTTAAAAGCAGGCTCCATGCTGGAGCCAGGGGGCTTGATTTCTTGGTTTTGGCTCAGATCTTGTGGTTGTGGGATCAGAGTCCCAAGTTGGCTCTGTGCCCAGTCCAGAGTCAGTTTCAGATTCTCTCTCCTTCTCCCCCCATTAAAATAAATAAATAAAATCTTAAAAAAAAAAAAAAACTATGATGTTATGTAACACACAGCTTAAAGAAGAAAAACTATGTTATCATCCCATTAATAAAATGTATTTGAAATATAGAAGGAAACTCTTAACCTTGTAAAGTTAGAATTAGGAACAAAAGGTGTATACCATCTATACTTCATTTCAATGTTGTACTTGGAATTTAGCTAGTGAATAAGATCAAACGAAATAAAAATAAAGGAGCAAACAAATTTTATTTGTAGTTAGTATAATTGTTTATATAGAAGCTCTCCCAAATTCACAGGTAAATTATTAAAGTTTTAAGAAATTACTGGATACATGTTAACTGTGGTTGTATATACCAGAGACAAATGGTTAGAAAAATGCAGTTCAAAAAATACCACTTAAAAATAACAGAAAGTAAGGTACCTAGCAATAAGTCTAAAAAAAGCTAACATAGTATCTTTATGTAGAAAAGTATAACACTAAAATGGTGTATTCTCAATAAATGGTGAGGCATACCATATTTCTAGTAGGAAAATTCAATATTATTAGTATGTCAGTTCTCAAATTGATTTCATCTGTTAAAGGTATTTTGAATTCATATCTCAACTGGATTTTTTCATGGTACTTGATAAGATTATCCTTAACTATCTAGGGAGAACAAAGGGCAAAGAAGAGTCAAGACCCCCCTGAAGAACTGGAGCCAAGCAAGAGTCAGGGGCTATTTAATACTTACCATAATGGTCCAGTAAGTAAGACAGGAGGTGTTGGTGCTGAAATAGAGACAAATGAAACACCAACAACAGAGACTTTGAACTAATGTTGCTCATTAGAGTTCTACATGACATTGTGGCAAAAGCAAAACTATGGAACAACAGTGAAAAGATCAGTCCTTTCTAGGAGTTAGCAGGGAGGCAGTGGTGAATAAGCAGAGCACAGGTTTTTATGGCAGTTAAAATATGTATGATATTGTAATGATAGATACATGTCATTATGCATTTGTCCAAACCCATGGCATGTACAACAACAAAAAGTGAACCCTAAGATAAACTATGGAATTTGGGTGATTATGATGTCTCAATGTAGGTTCATCAATTAGAACAAACGTCCCACTCTGGTGTGGGGAATTTATAATAGGGGAGATCTTGCATATGTGGAGGCAGGGGTATATGGGAGATCTCTTTATCTTCCTCTCAATTTTGCTGTGAACCTAAAACTTCTCTTAAAAAATAAAATCTTAAAAAAAAAAAAAGTAGAGGGGCGCCTGGGTGGCTCAATCATTAAGTGTCTGCCTTTGGCTCAGTTCATAATCCCAGGGTCCTGAGATTGAGCCCCACATTGGGCTCCCTGCTCAGTGGGAAGCCTTCTTCTCCCTCTCCCATTCCCCTGCTTGTGTTCCCTCTCTCACTGTCTCTCTCTCTGTCAAATAAATAAAAATCTTAAAATAAATAAATAAATAAATAAAAGTAGAACACTTCAGTGTACTGCAAGTGTACTCACCTTATCCAAACATCATGGCATGGGGGAACAGAGAAGAAACTTCATCAGCATACTATCAAGACAAGCCAAAGTCAGAAAAAAAGTTGGGCAGAGTTCACCCAAACAGCTTGTCCTTGGTTTACAAAGAAGTAATAAAAGCTTGGGTGATAAAAGCTCCTTTTTTTTTTTTTTTTTTTTGTTAAAGATTTTATTTACTTATTTGACAGAGATTACAAGTAGGCAGAGAGGCAGGTGGGGGGGAGGAGCAGGCTCCCTGCTGAGCAGAGAGCTTGTGGGGCTTGATCCCAGGACCCTGGGATCATGACCTGAGCCCAAGGCAGAGGTTTTAACCCACTGAGCCAGCCAGGCACCCTGATAAAAGCTCTTTTATATTGAGTATCCTGTTTCCTGTATCCCATGCATTCTTACTTTTGCTATCAACTTTTTGGTAAAATACATATTCTATGATATCCATTCTCAAGTGGGGTCATATGAGGGAAGTAAGGCCTTTAGAAAATAATTTTAAGTGAATATTTTCTGAGTTCTTCCAAGGATTATTCATGGGTATTGCCATTATAGATGTTGGGGAAAAAAGGTTAATTCATATTGAAAAGTGGATGTTTCAATGCAGTAGGCCCAATGAATCCCAGGTGAGAAGGTCTACTCTAGTAAGTTATTTGAAAATTTGCATGGAAAGTAAATTTTAGACTATATATGTCTAAAAATATCTTTATTTTGCCCTAATATGTAATTGATAGTTTAGCTGGGTATGGAATTTTAAGTTGGAAGTCATTTTCCTTCCAATTTTGAAAGCGTTGCTTATATTTTGGTCCTGATTCCAGAATTGTTGGTGATGTCAATAGCTTATCTGATTCCTGATCTAGAGGAACTTGGTGTTATGAATTATATACAAAAGGATTCTTTGGTATAAATAGGGCTGGTTCTCAGTTTTTACCATTGCTGGTTTGTGATTCAGCAAGACAGTGACTACTTGTTAATCTCATGCTTTCTGATGTCAAATATATGTTGTTATTGTATCGTATCCTGGATCCATACTTGTGGAATACATACCTATACTTGTTTTATATTTTTAAGAAATAACCCCTCTCTTATAATTTTAGTTTTAGGAGGGAGTACATTAGGTTAGTGTCTTCATTCTGCCATTTTAATGTGAAACCTTTCTAGATTTCACACATATTACCCAATTTGATCCTAATAACAATCTGATAATACAGGTAATATTATTAGCATTTTATAGATGAGGAAACAGAGACCCACAGAAATTAACATAATTGAATGCCTCCAGCTGGGATTTGAACCACATTAACATTATAATGCCTTGAGAGTCAAGCACAATTGAGTGAATTATAGTTATTTCTCTCTCGTCTATAATTAATGGTCATTTATATTTCATGACATGGAGAAAAGCAAAACAAAACAACCCAAATCCTTGTTTGTAGTTGTAATTATCAACTGTAAACTTATTTTTACCTTTGATTTTTGAAATGCCTTTACCCAATAGAGAACATGTTACATAAAGGAAATGTATTTGTTGTTAAGTGTACTTTCTAGTAAAGAGAGACAGACTTAGATTACATGGGGTGCTATTGTATCTTGAGTGGAGAACTAGCCTTGAAATGTATGCATAATAGTAGGAAGGAAACTGAGATTGTATAGTAAGGTACCTATAAAAATGAACCACTGTCAGTTGAAATTTTAAAGGTTAGTTATAAAGAGATAGCATAGTATATAAATTTGGCTATTTGTACTTTACTATTAGATTTAATAATGTGAGATCATACCAGTAACTTAGTTTTAACCTAGTAAAGAAAGATAGTCCATTTGTTATTGTGATAATAAAGTTGCATTTTTCTTTAAATAGAGTTTTAAGTGGAAAATACTTATTGGTAGGTGATATATTTTGCAAAGTTTAAATGCAATGAACAGGAACTATAGCACCTCATATCTGTTTCAAGAGGACATGTATTAGAGGACTCTGTTATTTTGGTGTCTTCAGTCTTCCCTCTGGATTGGTTTGCATTAACATCGTCTTAATGACTCAAATATCCTTGCTAGAGATAAAACTTAAATATTTGTTACCACTTTAGCTGCTAGAATCCATCAAAATTGTACTTGAGAGAATATCTTTCCTTATGAATTCTTAAATATGGCTGAAGCAAGCAGTGGATTAGATACAGATCTAGAGGCTTCAGGAAAGATAAACAGTGTTATATTTATATCCATATATGAAGTAAGCAAAAACTGGAAGGAATTGGAAGAGGTGGGAAGTGTGGCAGATACTACAAAAAACATAACAGATATGAGAAAAGGTTGCATTTTACTTCATCCTAAATCTCTATTGATCTTGCTTTGTTTTACTAAAGCAGCTGTTCAGTTCAGGGCATTGCTGGTTTGATAAAAAGGTAAAACATTAGTGGAATAGCCTTTCACGTTTATCAGTTCATTAAAAAACCAAAACAAAACAACAATCCATTAGCAAGCTTAATGCCTTCTCTGTTTATTGCTGATTTGACAGTCTCTGGTCCTTCTCCTTTGCTGTTTAATGTGTGTGTCCTTTGTTTGTGCTGGTGGGTTTCGCTACATTTAGATGTGAGAGAAAAGCCTCTCCTTGCCATACTGATCTAATTAAATTAGCCTTTTGAGCGAAAGTATACGTTAAATAGCCCTTCTAAGCCATGAAAGAAGAGAGCTCACAACAACGTAGATTTTCTTCCTGTACTGTGGTTTCGCCTGTTTTATTTCCTCCACGAATTGATGGCCGAAAGCTTGTCCGGAATGCTTCATTTGGAGGATACAATGAACTTTCTCCTTCTTTGCCAGGTTTGTTTGTTTAATCTTGCCTTCTTTTCTTAATTTCTTGCAGGCTTTTCATTAAACTAGATATTCCAATATCTTAAAACTGCTTTTATTTAAATGAAACAGATTCTGTAGTGAAAGGTTCAGTTTTAGTGACTGCTGCTATATGGCTTGGCTTTTCCATGTTTTCTCTTAAAATCTCTTACACTCAAACTTGAGAACTAGTGTTTCAGTGAATTACAAATCTTACATTGCTGATAGCATGAATTTTTGCTTTAATTATAGAAATAAATATTATGGCCCTTTGATAAAATCAAAACCTTTTCTAGACTTGAGATAGATGTAAAATTCTATAAATAAGCAAATTAATCTGAGGTTTTTGCCAATAAAACCCAGATATTTAATATTGACACTTGTTTCGCTGTTTTCTTCAGAATAGTAACTGTGTTAAATTGATGTTTAGCTTAAGCTTTAATAGTTCAAATGCTGACTAAAGTGAAGTTTTCTAAGTATAATTTTTGAAGTAGCCTTCTTATTGTTAGATGTGTCTTTGTATAATTAGTTTGTGCTAAGAAATTGTTATTTTTAAAATAACATTTTAAAAATAAAATTGGGCATTTGACAGCTATGATTTAGACATTAAATAATTGGTTAATGAAATAGATCTTAAATTTAATTGTATGAAAAAGATTTATCATAGCAAAGATTTGGATATATATTTTAAAATCCTTTTTTCCTTTTAAAATTTTAAATTGCAACATAAATTTGTCTACTCTTTTGAGGTTATATTTTTCTTTTAAAATGAAAATATTCTTTAATATTCATGGCAAAGAAATCACTGAAACTGGTGCTTACTTTAACCATCTATAGATTTTTCTGACACATTTTGTTAAATTTGTATTATGTTTTCTGCTTCATGCTAACATTTATTCTCAGCTTTTTTGAATATTCATTCTGATAGATGATATATGCATTATTTTGATATCGTGAAACACCTTATAGAAGGTGGTACCTGGACAGTAAAAATACATTATTATAAATTCACTGATTTCATTTTCTTTCAAAAAATTCTTTCAAAAAAGAATTGGAAACCATAGTCCTGAACTGTTGCCTAAGGAGCATAAGCTTTGAACAGCATTCATAATCTGTCTTTCCTCTACTCAGTATAGCATGGTTACTGTCATGCTTCTTATGTTCTCAAAATGGTGTATGTTTTAGTATTTGTCTTTGTTCAGAAGTGGCTTTGAAAATACAACATACTGAAAAATTTTAAAGTTGCTAAGTACTCTGTTTGCTTTTACAATGTGATTTACTTCTATTTGTGTGTATGTCTCTTTTTTTAAGCTAGCAAGCTTGCTAGCAAATGTTTGCTGACTTTCATGCAATGAGTCTACTTATATTAAAGAATAACCATGTGACTCTACTAAACAACAGAAAACTTCACTTTTTAAAAGTTTGGTATTTACTTAATTAGGTAACTAAATGCAGAATTGTCAGTTTCTCTTGTCAAAGAGTATATTGAAGGTCACCCTGGGTTGATTTGTTTGAATGGAAAAGTAAATGGTTGGCTTTGTTTTCTAATTCTTGAAATAAAATCATATTCATAGGGAGGCTTCCATATTCCCCTTTTTACAACCAATAGTTGTACTGCAACCAGCCATGATGGAAAGCTCTTTAAAGTATTTTGCATTTTATCAGATAAGAAATAGAATGGAATTCTATTCATAAAGATGAAGATGTTGTAGTTGTTTTTCCAGTTAAAAAATAAAACCTATATTTTTCTGGGACCTTTCATTGTACTGAAAAAAATTTTTAGATACATTCGTTTTTACCTGACGTTATTAGAGGAGAGGTTCTACATTAGTGGTATTTTAAGATCATTTTGCCTTACTACTTTGAACATAACCTTCTTTTCATTTTAGTTTCCTAAAGAAATATATTGGTATGGCCTTTTTCTTTATGCTGAGCTATAATATAGAAATGGTACCACCTGCCCATGTATTTCCAGTAACACCATAGTGCTTTTTTTTTTTAAGTTCATGTCTGCTCATCTGTTTCTTTCCCCAGTCTTAGGTATAACTTCTAGATATGCTTATTGGACCAATCTCTAGAATAGTACCAGAAAATTTGAGTAAATAAACTAAGCAAATAAATCACTTTATGGACAAACTGTGTGAGCTTTAGTGCACAGATAGGTTTCTTTTTAGTATATTTTGACTTCTCAGAGTTTTTTGTTGTTGTTTTTTTTTTTTTTTTAGTAAAATTTCTGGATTCTTGGCTGTGTTTAATATAGTTAATCGATTTATATTTTGTAAATACCTGCTCAATCTGCATTTGTAAATAATGTACATATAATCTCATTTTAGCAAGACTGAAGCAGCATAAAGCTTGCTTTGTTATATCTAAACATTTATTGAACCAAATTTATTACGGAAGTATATGAAAAGGTTATACCTTGTTGATGATAGCACTTGTATTCTGTTAACAAATTAGAAGTTAAGGACACAGTGTTAATTTATTTAGGGATAATATTCCATTGGGTTAGTAGGAGGAAGTAAACTCTGTATTACTATACTACTTAAAAATATTTTTACGGTGACAGATACAGGGAGGACTTTCTTAAGACCAAAAAGGACTAATCATTAAAGAATGATATGGCTTAAATTTGACTACCTTAAAATTAAGAGTGGTTTATTTAAAAAAATGCAGGTAATAAAAAGATAAGAATAGGGAATTATTTGTACCATATAGATGGCAAGGGACCTGGAATACATCAAAAATTCCTATATAAATCAATAAGAAAAAGACAATATATTTATTTATATTTTAATGCACAAAGGATTGGGGCACCTAGGTGATTTAGTCAGTTAAGCATCCGACTCCTGGTTTTGGCTCAGGTCATGATCTCATGGGTCGTGGGATTGAGCCTCTTGTCAGGCTCCACGCTCAGTGGGGAGCCTGCTTGAAGATTCTCTCTCTCCCCCTCCCCCTGGGTGTGTGAGCGCATGCATGTGTGCACTCTCTCAAATAAATAAATCTTTAAAAAAAAATAAATGCCCAAAAGATCTGAGAAGGTCCTTCACAAAGAGAATGTTAAAATGGCTAATTAACATGAGAAAGTGCTCAACTTCATTAATAGTCAGGGACATGCAAACTAGAACCTCATTATACCATTGATATACGCACCCCACAGATTAGCAAAAATATTAAAAACTTGTCAATATTGATGTTACCATGAATATGGAGAAAGGAGAACTCTTACATACTATTAGTAGAAAAATAAACAATTTGGTATCCTCAAAGTTAAAGATACACATATAGTATAACCCAGGAATTCTAGAATTTAGAGAAAATCACAGGTAGGTATATATATATATATATGTCTCCCAGGATACACTGCCAAGAATATTTGTGGCACTGTTGTTGATAAGAGGGACAAATTAGGAACAACCCAAATGCGTATCTATAATCGATAGATACATAGTGGTATAGTCATGCAATTGGATTCCAATATGCAATGAAAATGAGTGAAATACGTGCTTGACGTGCTGGTAAAGAATGTTTGCAAAAGTCAAGGTGGTTGCCTTTGAGGAGATTAGACTGTGATCAAGAATGGTGCTGGGAAGTAGGGAGGATCTTATGGTATTTTGACTATTTTTTTTTTTTTTAATTTGGGTGGTGGTTCTGCCGGTATTCACTGTATACATTAAATTATACATTTACATTTTATGCATTTTCTGAAGCTGTTCTATATTTTACATATTTAATAAAATGATTACAAATAACTGGAGTCCAGTTTTGCTAATTTTTGGATCAAATAATCAAATTTTTATGTTTGAAAGGGTGAATAAGGATTAGACCTTTCTTTTTAGGAATTCACAGTTAAGTATGGAATATGAACATGAAAACAAATAATTGAAGTATATTGTGATAAATGGGGTAGTACAAATATGTATGAAATGCTATATATCTCAGAGAATGGGAGAGCTAACTCTGCCTATAGAATCAGAGCAAGGCCACCCAGAAGAGGTGTCCTTGGGTCTTGAGGGACACCCAGCATTCTAAAAATAGCATGAATTTTAAAGTTAGACCCAAGTTTGAATCAGCTCTGATACTTTGACTTACTAACATTGTCAAGTTCCTTAATTTCTGTGAACGTTGGTTTTTCTTTAATTATATAAAATATAGTTAATACGTAGGGGTTTTTGTGGTGTTGTTTTAAAGTAACTAAGTAGAGCATCTAGCATAGTGTCGTAATCACAAGTGTTCTTACAAATGGATATTGGTTCCTTTATTGTTGTTTTCATTAATATTATGTTAATTACTATTGATGAATTAGAATTAGCTAGGTGCAAAATAAGTTAAAGGGATATAGACTAAGTGAGGAAGGATGTCAAAGCAGGAGAGGTCTAATAAACTGAAAGAATAGAGAAGGCTGAGCTTTTATTTTTTTATTGAGACATAACTTACATATAGTTAAATGCATAACCTTTTGATTTTAAGTTATATATAGACCCCGTAACCACTTCCCAGATCCACATAAGACTGCCTCTTGCCCCTCCCAGTCCATTCCTTCTATAACAAAGGTAAACCACTGTAACAACCTCTAACTCTATAGATTAGGTTTGACAGTTCCTCAACTGTGTATAAGTGGAATCATACAGTATATGCTTTTTTTGTCTGTGTGGAAAGACGGCTTTTTTCACTCAAAATTGTGTCTGTTGTTTCTGTAGTAGTAATTGGTTCCTTTAATTACTACTACATTGCTGTAAAACATTCCATTGTGCAAATATATTCACTTATTCAACTTTTTTTTTTTTAATTTCTTTTCAGCATAACAGAATTCATTGTTTATGCACCACACCCAGTGCTCCATGCAATACGTACCCTCCATAATACCCACCACCTGGCTCCCCCAACCTCCCACCCCTGCCCCTTCAAAACCCTCAGATTGTTTTTCAGAGTGTATAGTCTCTCATGGTTCATCTCCCCTTCCAATTTCCCTCAACTCCCTTCTCCTCTCTATCTCCCTTTGTCCTCCATGTTATTTGTTATGCTCCACAAATAAGTGAAACCATATGATAATTGACTCTCTCTGCTTGACTTATTTCACTCAGCATAATCTCTTCTAGTCCCGTCCACGTTGATACAAAAAAAAATATGGAACGCCTCACGAATTTATGTCATCCTTGCGCAGGGGCCATGCTAATCTTCTCTGTATCGTTCCAATTTTAGTACATGTGCTGCTGAAGCGAGCACCACTTTTTCAACTCTTAATAACCATTTGAGTTGGTTTCAGACTTTGGCTATTATGAAGAAAGCTGCTATGAACATTTTTGTATCTTATTTTGACAAATATACCCAACCATTTCTGTTGGGTATATCTAGGATTAGAATTGCATTGTGTTAGAATATCCGTAAATTCCGCTTTAGTATGTACTTTCAAACAGTTTTCCAAAGAGGTTATGCCCCATTATATTCTTACCAGTAGTGAGTAGAGATCCAGTTGCTCCACATTCTCATCTGTACTTGGAAGGTAGTATCCCTTTAATTTTAGCCATTTTGATAGGGTATAGATTTCTGTATCATTAAGGCAGTGGGGAGGATAGTAGGAAGAGAATTTACTACCTAAAATCACTAACAAGCAAACTTGGTAAAAAGTTATGATCTGAAACTGCTCTGCATTATTAATAATGGTCAATAATGTGTTACAAGCTTCAGAATTTTGTCTATAAATACCACTTTTTTAAAAAAGTAATTTTAAAGTAATTTTTATCTCCCACACATTGTAGAAAATAATAATTTATTAATATTAAGAATCACTTACTATAGGGGCGCCTGGGTGGCTCAGTTGGTTACACATCTGCCTTTGGCTCAGGTTATGATCCCAGGGTTCTGGGATCCAGCTCCACATCTGGCTACCTGCTCTGTGGGGAGCCTACTTCTCCTTCTCCCTATGCCACTCCCCCTGCTTGTGCTAGCTCTATCTCACTCTGTCAAGTAAATACATAAAATCTTAAAAAAACAAAAAAAAGATTATCTTGCCCTCTCCCTCCATGCTCGCACTTGCTCTCTCTCTAATAAACAAATCTTAAAAAAGAAAGAATTACTTATAAAATATTACTACTCTGAATAAATATTTTAGAGTTTTTCAACTGAATTAGGTAACTTTGGTTTGCTTTATACTAAAGTCTAAAATTTTGATAAGTTATTTAAAATTTCATGTTGCATTTATGGAATAGTTTAATTTCTCCCTAGTATTGGGATTAAGTGATCATCCTTACTGCAGTTGGAGAGTAGGGGAAAATACTTCCTTCTTCGTATTATAGAAACCAATTCAATAAAATCTCTGGATTAGGAAATTGGAATGGATTTGTTTTTAGCTAATATAAGTGAAATAGAGAAAAAAGTATAATTAATATGTTAGAAATGATTTTTAAATGCTTCAGGCACTGGTGCTACTGATGATTTTTTTAAGTGCTACTTTATGAATAATGATGTATGTATTTTTAATATAGGCTTTTGTTGGACTTAGAACAAATGGTTATAGGGAAGAGTTAATAATACTTGCCTTTAAAAGTAGAAGGAACATTTTTAAATTGAATACTGCTCCTTTTATATCTGCCACACAAATTTCAGTGTTAACATTTCTCTAATTATACTGTTAATAACATTAATCTGTTCATTGCTTTTGGCATACTGTTATGTTAATATGTTACATAATTGCAGGGATCCCTGCATGTTCATCCTTGTGCATTTATGTATTTTAGATTCATCCTTTTAGAATTTGTATACAGTAGTCGGTACTGATGATCATCTTAAGAGTCAACATGAATTGAATGTATACTATGTGGAAAATAGTATGCTAAATGCTCTCTAATGGATCCTCATTTAATTCTCACAATAAAAACATTGTTAATATTTTTTTAAGTCTGTCCCTCAGTTTAGGTTGATTTTCCTCTAGTCTTTTATCACCAGTTGTAGAATTGTTTACAATTTGGCAAGAGGTATTAAAAGATGCTGGGTTGGCTCTTTCAGTTAGGATTGTTCATTAGAAAAAAGCTCACTACAGGGTAGCATGGGTGGCTCAGTCACTTGAGCAACTGACTTGGTTTCAGCTCAGGTGTTGATCTCAGGGTCCTGAGATCGAGCCCCTCCCATGTCAGGCTCTGCACTCAGTTGGGGAGTCCCTCTCTTTCTCTCTGTCTCTCTCTCTCTCTCAAAATAAATAAATAAATCCTTAAAAAAAAAAAGTTCACTAGAATAAAAGCTCCATGAGGCCTGAGTTCATGCAGAGTGCTCTAGGAGCACAGAAAAGAGGTATTTAGCTTCATGTTGATGGGTTCAGTTAATAATTAATTAATTATTATCAGTTATCAGATAATAATTATCAGTTAATAATTAACAAGCCTTACTTCATTCTAAAGAGTTATTATACTACATATGATCCCTTAAAAGTATTTCAAACTGTAATTAGTCTAGGCTTTTTGTACCAATATATATCAAATACAATGTATATTTGAAATTGGATGACTTATATGCATTTGCTTCTTAATGCCTGAATGCTATATAGTAATACTAAAATAATAACAATGTTTTTTAAAGGTTTTGAAAGAGGAAAGGAAGACATTTCTCAAAATAAAGATGAATCTTCACTTTCTATGTCAAAGAGCAAGGTAAGGATGTGTTATTCCCAAATAAATGATTATGACATTTTTCTAATATTTAAGAAGAAGAACTAACAATAAAATTCTATCAGATTTTTAGGGTATGTTTTTATGTTGGTATATCTAAATCATGCAGTGTATATGAAGAAAGGAGTTCCACTGGGGTTGATGTTGGTCCTCTTGGTTACTTGGAAATACAGCCTATTGGTAACCAGTGTGTTCTCTCCAGAGTTATACTGCAAGAAGTTTTTGGTTGTGGAATCAAAGTTCAGTGACTGTCAGAAAATTCTGTTTCTTAAGCTAGTAAATTCTCTGCGGTTCATAGCTACTGAGAGCTACTACCCATTATTTTCCTGCCGTAGCTACTAGTCTTTAGCTGTCCTTATGGTAGCAGTTGTGGCATTCCACTGTGAAAAACTGTTAAATGATTAAACACCCCTTTCTTAGCAAAATAGAAGTGGGCATATGTGTGACGAACAGAACATGAAAAAACCCTACATTTTTGTTTCCATTCATGGCAGTGGTTGGGAAGGGTCCATGACTTTTTTTTTAATGTATAATTTTACCCAAATTTTATCCAGACTTTTCAAGTATTCATTACTTAAATATCTATCATATGTGTAAAAGTACTTAGGATAGAAGTTTTCATAGTAACGTGTGTGTGTGTGTAAGAAATTTCTTGATCATTTTATGGGATGTGTAATTAAAGAGAAAATAATTTATCTGGAGTCTTCAGTAGCTAGATATATAATGAAATTTATAGAGTTTTTAAAACCTATTTTCAAGCAGTTAATACCAGAGTTGGTGAATATATGGTAGAACAGTATTCCTACTCAGAAGTCTAAATACTTAAACCCCACACTTATATATCAGAGCCACCTATATGTAGTGTCTAAATTGGGGGGAGGGAAAGAGGGAGGGTAGGGAGCCCCCCAAAAAGAAAATTTACATACCTTAATGAAGCAGGGTGGATAAATGAAAAAAAAAAAATCGGCGTTAGAGCTGTACTTCTAATAACGCCAATCATATATGACTCTTTAAATTAACAAAAATCAAATGAAATTAGAAGTTTAGTTCCTCAGTTACACTAGCCACATTTCAAGGGCTCAGTAGCCACCACATATGGCATTTCTGTCTTTCAGAAAGCTCTGCTGGACAGCACTTTAAAGTCAAAAAAGCAAGTTTGAGATTCATATACATTACCTGTGACTTCTTGGATACCAATTACAGTTATTTTAATAGCTATTTTATTTTAAGAGCTTACTATGTGTCCCCTTAACTCATAACAGTACTAGAAAGTAGTAGATATTATTGGCCCCATTTTCTAAGTGAACAACTGAAGCTTAGAGAAATTAAATAAGGGTTAGAGTAGTAAAGCTGAGATTCAAAATGGCTTCAGTTTTCTTATCTGTACAAAGGAGATAAGGTCCTTGTCCCAGATTATGATACTGCAACTGCCTGACAGAGTACCTGGTTAATAGTAGGTATTTGAGAATTCATCTTCTTTCTTTGAATAAGAATTACAGTGGGGGACACCTGGTTGGCTCAGTTGGTAGAGCATGTGACTCTTGATCTTGGGATCCTGAGTTCAGGCCCCACATTGAACACGGAGTTTATTTAAGAGGGGGGGATTATAGTAAATGAGTGGGATTCTTAACATGGTAACTAGTGTAAGTAAAATTGTACTTAAATCCTGATATTTTCCAATAGTTGAAACCTATCGATTCTGCCTTAACTTAGATTTAATCCTTGTTTATTCTGTTAGCTGAAGAGATGCATAGTCACCTGTTTGTCCTTAAATATTCTAACACAAAACCCACTCTTGTTTTTCACGACAATCCTAAAATTTATACATTTATCATTAAGCCACAGTCTCATGGAATTCTGATCATGTTAACCATACTTAAGTAACTTCAGGAAACAGAGTTTTGTTACTCCTTCTATAATCAGTGTGCATAACTGAGACCATCATAATTTTAACCTTATATTTTTCTGAATTTGATGCAAAAAGTATTAATACTGCCATTTTGGTCATGGGATTTGGGATTATTTCTTAAAATATATGAATACACTTTTTTTACCCCCCCCCATTTTTAAAAAATAAAGGCAGTTTCTATTTCTCATGCATCTTTTAAGTGATTGAATTGAAAAAGTCAGTTAATCAAATCCGTCCCATCTTGCTGTTAGCATTTTTAAAGGTATTTTTAGTAGTCCATCTCAACAGAAGGAATTACCAGCATGGGTAATGTATTTAGTGGGATAAAAGTAATCCTGTTACAAGGATAGTGGTTTTTGAGCCCAGATCTATGTATTGACTTGATTCTCCAGTCATACATACATCTGCTTATCTATAGGGATGCTAAATATCTATTACTTGCTGTAAAAATATATTTACCGGGATATTTAAGAAACCCTCCAAATCAGGATATCTGAATTAGTCATATTAACATTATTATTATCCCTTATATCTGTAGTATTTTAAGTTTTCAAAGCAAGAGGAAAGTATTCTTATGTGTTAATGTTCCAGTTATTTAAAGGTCAGATTTTTGACAGCACTTGCCCTCTATAGTCACAAACCTGAAACGCAATATATACCAAGTAGTATGTTAAACATATCATGCACACTACCTCATTTAACCCTCAAAGCAACCCTACAATAGGAATATTCTTATTTTACAAACAAGGAAACTAAGACTGAAAGAGATTGAATAACCTGAAGTCACACAGCCCTTAAGAGGACAATAGTTACAGGGGGGTAGGTGATGAAAAGAAAGAAGGGAAAAGAAAATATAACATACTGAGCATTCTAAGGCCATTTAATGAAGAAACAAACGATACTATACATTAAACCCTGTGGTTATCATTAAGATAGTGTTCAGTTAAGGGTTTTGTTTTGTTTTGTTTTTTAATTTATATTTTTAAGATTTTTTTTTATAATTTTAGTTTGTGTTGTTTTATTTTTATTTATTGTTTCTTTTTTTTTTAAGATTTTATTTATTTGACAGAGATCACAAGTAGGCAGAGAGGCAGGCGGCGGGGTTGGGGCAGGGTGGAGGTAAGCAGGCTCCCTCCTAAGTAGGGAGCCCGATGCAGGGCTCAATCCCAGGACCCTGGGATCAAGACTGGAGCCGAAGGTAAAGGCTTTAATTCACTGAGCCACCCAGGCACCCCAAGGTTATTTTTTCTTTAAAGATTTCATTTATTTATTTGACAGACACAGATCACAGGTAGGCAGAGAGGCAGGCAGAGAGAGAGAGAGGAAGGGAAGCAGGCTCCATGCTGAGCAGAGAGCCCAGTGCGGGACTCAATCCCAGGATCCTGGGATCATGACCTGAGCCAAAGGCAGAGGCTTAACCCACTGAGCCACCCAGGCGCCCCCAATTGAGATTTTAAAAGAAGGGCAAATTAGTTTTATAAAATATTTCCAACAAAAATAGTTTGTGTTTTGCTATTTAAAAGGAAACCTGTTGATCCAGAAAACTTAAGTGTAGTGTATTTAAAAAACTTGTAAAACTTGGTCAGTGGGGTTTTTTATTGTTGTTGTTGTTGTTGTTGTTTCCCCAGAACTGCCTACACAGAATGGCAAGGATTCCTTGAAATAATGTGTTCTCTAAAATTTACCAAGTTCACATGGACCCCCCCTTCTGGCCTGCTGGTGCTTTATATACTAGAATCTTTTAGGAATCACCAAGCCAGATCATGTCATGTGAGGGAAGCATTTCCTGTTATTCATGAAGATAAATCTTAAATTTGAGTCTGACTAAAATTCTGTGTGAATAGTTTTAAAAGGTGAGAAATCATTACAGTGAAATGGCTAAGAGCATGAGAATTAGGTAGACCAGGGTACAAATCCCAGTTCATCTACTTACTGGCTCTGTGACTTTGGGAAGTTATTTCTAATTGGTTAGAAATTTGGGAAGTTATTTCTAATTGGTTATTAGCAAAAGGGAGATACTGTTACTATCTCATAGGATTGCTTTAAGGTTATATGATGTAGTGGAATGAGGTAGTGCACATGAAGTGTTTAGAAAAGTTCTTGGTAAAGAATAAGCACCCATTACTTTCCATTAGTGTTTATTCTTCACTTACTAGTGTCTAAGAAGTACATTATAACACACATTTTCCTATTAAGATGTGAGAAATAGAAATCATCCTGTTCTGATGGTAGCTATGCCATCTTTAGGTTTTTGGGGACAAGGAGAAGACAGAGACCATTTGGGATTGAGCAACTTTATAAATTTGTTTTGGTATCACAATCAATGCCATTGCCACGAGAGTAAGTAGTATGATGTTTCAAGTTCAGTTCTCAAGGGAGTGACTTCAACAAAAATTTAATTGGGTTGATCCCCACCTTCTGCATTAAGCATAGTTTGCAGTTCCCTTCTATCTAGTGCAGCCAGTTATTGTCATCATCACCATAATAACCCGTATTTTTTTAAATTAAGTAACATTTTTATTTTTTTTCAATATTTCCTTATTTGCTCCCTAAAAATTTTTTTTATTAACATATAATGTATTATTAGCCCCAGGGGTGCAGGTCTGTGAACCGCCAGGTTTACAGTTCACAGCACTCACCATAGCACATACCTTCCCCAATGTCCATAGCCCAACCATCCTCTCCCTACCTCCCCCAACCCTCAGTTTGTTTTGTGAGATTAAGAGTCTCTTATGGTTTGTCTTCCTTCCGATCCCACCTTGTTCCATTTATTCCTTTCCTACCCCCCAAACACCCCATGTTGCCTCTCAACTTCCTTGTATCAGTTTTTGTTTTTGTTTTTAAAAATTTTATTTATTTATTTGTCAGGGAGAGAGAGTGAGAGCAAGCACAAGCAAGGGGAGCATCAGTCAGAGCAGGCATTGGGAGAAGCAGGCTTCCTGCTGAGCAAGGAGCCGGATATAGGGCTCAATTCCGTGACCCTGGGATCATGACCTGAGCCAAAGGCAGACGCTTAACCAACTGAGCCACCCAGATGCCCCAATAACCCATATTTTGTATCGAGTAGCAGAGGTGTTTTTTCAGAGAGGTAAAAAAAATGAGTTCCACATGCTAGTTTAATTTTTATTTTATTAATTCATCAGATATTTAGTGAGCCCTTTCTTTTCCCCAGGTGATAGCTAGGTACCATTGGTGAATAAGTATGGTCCCTGCCTTCATGGCTCTTAAAATTGAGTGAGGGAATTTATACCCAGAATTTTGTTATATATAATCACACCTAGTGCTTTGCAGGTATAACGATTCAGCATTTGAAAGCCACCATTTGGATCAAGCCCCGTATACTTTTTTGGCCCCAAGAGTCATGCTAAGAACTTTGAATACCTTCTTCTGTGTCTAATAATAGATAAAACAGTAGATAAAAATGAAAATCATAGGACACATGACACTAAACATGTTTAATTTTATTGTCCAAGATTTACAAAAGCAACTTTCACATTTATGCTCTTTTATTCTGGTGAAAGAATGTAGTCTCTTCAAAAGAGTGCTGTATTAGGAGACCTATTATTCTGGTCCCTGTTACATTGTTAGTTTAGAAAATCACCTCCAGAACCTCCCTTTCACAATTTGTAAAATGGAGATAAAATCACTTGTTATGTCTATTCAAGATTGATTTCTTTATCTGAGAGAGGGAGAGAGAGTAAGAGTGCACCTATGGGGACGGGCAGAGAGAGAGGAGTGAACTCCATTAAGCGCAGACCCCAATGTGGGTCTGGATCTCACACCCTGAGATCATAACCTGAGCCAAAATCAAGAGTCAGCTGCTTAATTGACTGAGCTACCCAGGCGCCTCTATTTGTCAAGGTTCTTATGAAGATCAAATAAAAATAAGTATGAGCAAAGTCGGAAAACAAGTTTAAGACAATAATAACGGACACTGGATAGGCAGGAAGAAGTAGATGCTAGGAATACTGGTTTTTAAACACTACAAATTTACAAATTAGATGGTGTTTAAATACTAATTTCTGATGATACATGTGTAGCAGTAGGGCAATGTGTGCAGTAACTTGCTAGAATGTACATGGTTTGGTTTATTTAGAATATTTTAACTTAAGAAATTACGTTACTTTGGATACTTTTAAGAATAAATAATTGCATATGCGTCTTAGAAATATTCTGGAAAATGGAATGCACAAATTACAAATGATCTTATTTAACCTCACATTGTAGATTAATTTATTGATTAGGGTTTTGGGGTTTTTTTAGTTAGGTTTTTTTTTTTTTAAGTAATCTCTACATCCAACATGAGGCTTGCAGTCACAATCCCAAAATCAAGAATTGCATCCTTTTCTGACTGAGCCAACCAGGCATCCTTGATTAGTGTTTTGTGCTTTTGTGGATTTAACATGGATTACTTTAAACTGAAACTATCTATCTATATAGAGAAAATTGACACTTGAAAATTTATTTTAGCCTAAATCACAGCAATAAATGGGAAGAATTCACAAACATAGCTTTAACATTAATTTTTATATTCTGTATGTATAAAAAAGTGAAGGTTTGATTATGATTTCTCTTTTGTTTATTTCTATGTGATTTCAGTCTGAATCTAAACTTTATAATGGCTCAGAGAAGGATAGTTCTGCTTCAAGCAAGCTCACAAAAAAAGAATCTCTCAAGGTTTGTTTCCAGTTATTATCATAAATAACATTATGCTTTGCATGTGCTTTTGAAAATGGGCTAACAAGATAAATAGGTGTCTCCTAAGGAAAGAAAAATAGTATCCAGACAGGCACACATAAAGAATGTTAATATTTGTATGGCACACTGGAGTCAACAGAGGAGGCTACTTGATGACTGTCCAGTGCTGCGTCGGGCCTCAACTGGCCATGCCTTTGGCTGAGGACTGGATAGCTCTGCACAGTTGTACCTATTTAGGCACATCACTGTGTTGTAGAACGTGTAATGGGAAGCTCTAGTGCTTTTTGAAATTCAAGTTTACTAACTGCAGGATTATGGGCTGAATTTGACCCACAGGTAGATATATTTTAATCTATACAATGTTCTAAAAATTTGAGGTAACAAATACAAGTTCAGCTTTCCAGCCTCTCTTTAAGAAATACGGCCTTGGGCTTGCCTTCCAGAATGGCCACAGATCCTGGATCTTCAGAAATACATGCTTTCTAATTGACTCTGATCCCTGCATGGTCTGTTTTACCCCTTTTTTTCTTATATCTGATCCTGGATGCATTTGTGTTTACAATCCCATATTAAATCAACTGTTATTCAGATATGCATATTAATAAAGACTAAAAGTTTGAAGTTTTTTGGCCATAGAATTATTTAAATTTTTTAGATGTATATAGTCTTTTTGTCATTAAGTGCAACTAGGAGTGTTTTATAGCTAAAAGAAATGTATTACTGATAGTTTATCACCACTCTTCTCCCATCCATGTAATAACAATAAAGTAATAATAAGACTATATTAATCCACTGCAACCTTCCCAGATTATCTGAGAGGTAACTTATGAAGGTATTTTGATATTTTGAATGAATTAATATCATTTTATGATTTCTTAATTATTTATATCTCGTATCTTCATATCAGGAAAACAAAATTGCCAGTTGAAAACAAATGCAGCATTGTTTGTAATATGAAAAAACTGATAACAGAATGGATTTCCATCAGTAAGAGAACTTAAGAAAAATTATAGAAGCAGTTAGCATGATGGTTAAGAGCATGTCCTTTAAAGCCAGTCTGCCTTTGATGAATCGTGCCTCCATGACTTACTAGCTGTGTGATCCTGGGCAAGTTACTGTTTGTGCCACAGTTTTCTCATCTGTAAAATAAGGATAATAATTGTCTTACTTTCTGGGGTTATTTTGAAGATTAAATGAGATGGTACTTGTAAAGTGCTTAGAACAGTAACGGGTGTGCAGAATGTGTCCAGTAAACATTTAGCTGTTACTGTTTTTTTCATACTATGAAGCTTATGTGGCAATTAAATGAATGAAGTAGGCGTGGAGATGCTCCAAAAAATATTGAATGGGAGAACTTTAAAAAAAAAAAAACGTTTAAAAAAACAAAGCCACGAAAGCTGTGTATCTCTATAGATTATATACATAGAAAAAACCTGAAAAGATAGTGTTTTCCAAAAGTGTTAATAGTGGTCAATTCTGGGGATTGGAATAGGGTAGAGTATAGTAAAGACAGCTTTTAGCTTTATTTGTGTTGTTTCAAATTCTTACCATGAGAGTGGATAGATACATGTAGTATTGTGTAATTTAAAAAGATAAAATTCTTCAAAAAGATAACAGAGAACTAGTGATCAGAAAAACTAGATTCTAACCTCTAAAAATTCCTACCAGCTCTTAAAAAGTGTTTTTTTTAAATCCTAAGATGCTAGAATTCTAAAACAGGTTTAGAATCTTATATTCTACATGTTATAGACCTAAAATTTTTGGAAAGAAATTGCCCATTTCTAATGAATTTTTAATTTTTCTATTATTTGTATAAAATAGGTGCAAAAGAAAAATTACAGAGAAGAAAAGAAAAGAGCCACAAAGGAGTTACTCAGTACAATCACAGATCCTTCTGTTATTGTTATGGCTGATTGGTTGAAGGTCAGTTTGCATTGAAGCTTGAATTCAAATTGCTGGATGTTTACCTACTGGAACAGGAAAGCCCAGAGTGCACCTAAAGCCTTCAAGACAAAAACAACTCCTGGGATGATTGTTTATCACTGGCAACCTATTAATTGTATCCCAGAGGATCTATGTTCCAGTCTTAATGGGGAGAAGGAAACTTAACGTTGTCTGTCTTGAAATAACATAAATATAGATAGCAGTTCTTTTTAAAAAGCTTTTTAGTTTGTGTGGTATTATACAGTCTAGAGAAATATTTTGCTGTTCAGACTGTCATTTAGTATTATTGTAGACTTGGTGTATGCATTATTGAGAAGATATGAAATAAAATTAATGTAAAAGTTATCATTCAGAAAGGATTAATTTTTAGAAAAACATGCATATTGATGTTCTTTCCACTTACTTTTATTTCCTTTTTTATCATCCCCCACTATCCTCCTCCTCATTCTTACCTGATGAATATTCAGTTGGAATCTTTCAGACTAATGCTAAGTTTAAGAATGATCTTGTTCAGATTCTGACTCCTAGGAAATTTAGTTCCTGACCTTAACCTAAAAATCACCTCAGCCCTGAAAGTTTTCCACTCTCCCAAAAAGTTGGTCGAACCTCCAAAGTAAAATTGTTAGATCTTTTGTGGATGTTCTCTCATTAAAATGGGAACCTAATGATAGTTTTCTTGTTAGTTCAGGTAGTACTAGGGTTTTCTTCAGTGTTGTGCTGAAAACACATTCTGACTTACTTTGACTCTACTTAGAAGTCTTTAAGCTCTATGTCTCACTTGAGTTTTTCAGAGCTAAACTTCTTTCTGTCTTCTAACATTGGATTCCTACAACTAATCCCCTAGAAGTCTCCAACACATCCCCTGCGTGACTTTCTAAATCATACCTTCATTTTGATATTTGCCATCCATGTTCTATTGTCACATGTCCCAGATCTAGAATGTTATCTTAGGATAACTGTTTTGCTTTTCTTGTCTTTTAATTTCTTATATATAAGCACATACTTTTCTCAAAGATATTCTCGTTTCTTCATTCCTGGCTCAAAATTCCCCCTTACTAATTTTTTCTTCTTTACAATTACAGTGGTATGCCTATTTCAGACTTAGGGAGTCCTATATTTATTTCATAATTCATAAAAGTGTTTGTTGAGAGAGCAGATGTTTTACAGTAAATAAAAATGAGGATAATTACTAGTTTTTATTCTAAATATATTAGCATTCTTTTCAGTATTGTGAATTCAGTGACTTGCATAGAAACATTTTAGTGGATGACAGAAATAGAAATTGATAGGAGAAACAGTTATAGACCTGTTACTGACATAACATTAAACCCTGGGATAAGGAACATTTTGAGACTAGAGAGAGAGATTCAGGTAACTGTATTTTTAAATTCCCCCAAGAACTTAAATGGCCTACTTTAAGTAATTACTAAGAACAAAGTAATTTAGAGAAGGTAATTTTAGGGGTTGGAAGAGAGTTCTTCCCTCTTCCTACCACTCAGTGAATACATAGGGAATAAATGCCTGGTGTATGTGCTAGCAGTGATTTCAGCACTGTTGATGTAGTGTGTGTGTTGGGTGTGGGGAGGGGTCTTAAAAGGTAGAATAATCTTGGGATGCCTGGGTGGCTCAGTCAGTTAAGGCTGCCTTGGGCTCAGGTCATGATCCCATAGTCCTGGGATCAAGTCCCACCTCGGGCTTCCTGCTAAGCTGGGAGCCTGCTTCACGCTCTGCCTGGTGCTCCCCCTGCTTGTTTGCACAGGCGCACGCACTCTCCTTCTCTCTCTCTCTAACAAATAAATAAAAATCTTTTTTAAAAGGGTGGAATTTTCTTATACTCTCACAGATAAAATTACAGTAGCTGCTAGTAAGAGGAGAATCTCGATACTAGGAAAGTATGTTTTAATGGCTCCTGAGCTGGCCGGGAGGGTTTGGCATTATTTTGAAACTGTTCACTAGCCCCTGGCTAGACTTTAAGTTACTCAGAGGCAGGAGCCATGCTATTTTTACCTTTGTGTGCAGGTAGTAGCTTACCATCTAGTAGCTTAAAAAAAAATCTACTGAGTCTAAAGTGTATATTTTGTGGAAATTTTAGATTAAAATATCCTATATAAAAACTGAGTTTTTATATTGCAGAGCAAAAAAGAAAAAGAGCTTTATTTCCTAAACAAACTTATCTTTCTGTAGATTCGTGGTACTCTAAAGAGCTGGACCAAGTTGTGGTGTGTTTTGAAACCCGGTGTGCTACTGATTTATAAAACCCAGAAAAATGGTCAGTGGGTAGGAACAGTCCTTCTGAATGCCTGTGAAATCATTGAACGTCCATCAAAAAAGGATGGCTTTTGTTTCAAACTTTTTCATCCTTTAGAGCAGTCTATTTGGGCAGTGAAGGTAAGTAAGCGCTTGTTACATAGGTGAAAGGTAAAGATGATCACCTGTGAGTTTCAAAATGGAGATAAATCAATCTGACCCCTGCCAGGACGTCTAAATTTGCTTGTTTTTAAGTGCATTATTCCTCTTTTTATCTCTACCCGCGATGAACTGTGTACACCAAAAGGCTTTGTTTTCCTTTAAGATCTAACTTAAAAATGCACTACATGCTAATAAAATAAATGGATTTAGTTTAAATTTTGACAAAGCAACTGTTTTAGTTTCTAAAAAGGTCAGTTTTACATAAATAAAGGGTTTGGGGGAAGCCACCTAATTGAGACTTGGGGTTAAACAAAAGTAACTTCAGCTTTTAAATATTTCTTGGTTTTGCTTAATTAGGCAATATATATACACCTATAAAATATCTGGACTTTTAACCTTGATTTCAGTAGCCTATAGTCATAGCAGGACCAAATTTAGGATTAGAGAGTTAATTCCATTCCGGGATTAGGCATTTCCCACAGGGAAAGAATTTAACCCAAATAACGTCTGTTCATTATGTATCATGTCATTCTCAAGTGAAAAAAGAAAAAAAATAACTTTCAAAACCTTTTATGCACAGTATTTATTCTTCACTACTACTTTTAGGGATTGTATGAGTTATAATGAATTTTTAAATTATTAAAAAATATTTTTAATGTCAAATTTATTGAATTCTCACTATTGTTGGGAGGGAAATTTGTCCATTAGATCATCATCAGAACATTTCCACAAGCAAAATATGCTTAGGACATTGTTTAAACAACTTTAAAGTCAGTATCCTATGATAGGGTAAAAGTAATATTTATCAGTTCTTACTTTGTATAAGGTACTCTTGAGCACTTTTGTGGACTCTTAAAAATTCTCATACCTTAGCAGATTGTAATTTTCTCTGTTACCCATATTAAGAGATTGAGGCCTAAATAGGTTACTTAAGTAATTTTTCTAGCATGGAACCAAGCTCAAAACCCAAGTAGTGTGACTGGATCCTACTCTCTGCTGGTTCTAGGAGCTGGCCTATAAAATATAAAGCTATTTGAAAATACCCAAGTGGTATTACAGGACTTGTTAAAATTATATTGACTTTTTCTTTTTTTGTTTTTTGTTTTTCTTTCATTTTGAATCTATATCTTCTTTATGTTTATGCTTCTCAAATTCATTTTATTCTTTGATCTTACAGCTTAAAATTATGGTTTGTCTGTCAAAATTATACTATTAATTCTATCCTCAGATTTTCTCTCCAGGGAAGAACTGGGTTCACCTGAGGTTAGCCTTGGTGATACTAATTACTGTAGAGTTCTTGGTGCTGTATATTCCTGGCCAAAAAACAGCAATAACAAAACTCATTTCTTTCTGGAAAAATAAAATTAGCTTTTTTCATTGGTATTTTATAACAGTTTTATCAATGGTTGTGAAATGGAGATTTTTTTCCCCTAGATCTAGTCAAAATTCATTTTTTTTTCTTATAAATTATATTTCCAGCTTTTTTTTAGGTCTCTCGAAATTTAATATTATTTATCTTAGTAGTATCTGTGGGATGGAAATTTCTCTTTTAAATTGAAGTTTGGTCTAGTATAATAAATTGCAGGTTTCTCTTTACTACATAAATAAGTTAGCTATAAGTTATTCAGTTTTCTGGTAAGGAGCAATATTTGTTGGAAGAGGAAAACTTTTCTTATACTTACCATCTGCTTTCTTAAGCATGGGATTAAAGCTTGTTTGCTTTTAGGTTATAACCCATACCTATCTTAGATTGTTACAGGTAATAATGGATAATATCAAGTTGAGATTTCATAATACCTACTGTATACTGTTTATTTTATTTTGTTTTAAGGGTCCAAAAGGTGAAGCAGTTGGATCTATAACTCAGCCCTTACCTAGCAGTTATCTGATCATCCGAGCTACTTCAGAGTCAGATGGTAAATACAGATTTTGATGGATTTGATTTGGGTCCTGATTTTTAAGGGTTTATTTTATATACCACTGTGTATTTACCTTTGGGGATAATCTCTTTAGTATGGTATTTGCAGCAGAGGTATTGTAATCATAAATTGCTTATGATACTAAAATATCATTAACGTTGTAGACAAACAGGGAAATCTGATAGGAAGGAAGCATTGTAAAATCAAGTGACAAATGGGCAACCTGAAGTTATCTTCTTCATCCTCCATTGATGTATTAACACCTTTTGACTTTGTTAGTGTTCTTTGTGGTAACTCATTAAGTTTTATAATTTTAGAGGTATATTTAATATACTATTTGTATTTTATTATAAAAATTAACGTTTATGGGGTGCCTGGGTAGCTCAGTTGGTTGAGCGTCCAACTGTTAGTTCTAGCTTGACTGGGAGATCAAGCCCCACGTCAAGCTCCGCACTCAGCAGGGAGTCTGTTTCCCCTCTGCCCCTCTTCCGTGTTCTTGCACATGTACTCTTTCTCTCAAATAAATGAATCTTTAAAAAAAAAAATTAACATTCAGGGGTACCTGGGTGGCTCAGTCGGTTAAGCATTTGCCTTCGGCTTAGGTCATGATCTCAGGGTCCTGGGATCAAGCCCCACATCAGGCTCCCTGCTCAGCGAGGGGAGTCTGTTTCTCCCTCTCTCCCAGCCTGCCACTCCCCTTGCTTGTACTCTCTCTGTGTCAAATAAATAAATAAAATTTTTTAAATTAACATTATAACACAGATACACTGTTTTGAGTTTTTTTATGTAAGAGATTCAAGTACAAACTTTGCACTTAATTCTTAAAACAATATGGGGAGAATAAAACTTATGTTATAGCAAAACTAACTTTAAATCTTAATAATTGATAATGGATTTCTTCCTCACTTTAATGTTTCATAATTTAGCTTAGCCTAGAAAATCTTGTAAGTTTTCAAAGTTTACATTACCTGATGATGATTTTTAAAATTAAAATACCACATTACGAAAAGTGTTTTACGTGCCTGATATTTCCAGCACATATTAAAATATATATACGTTTTTAAGAGCAACTAACAGGTTTTTTGTTTTGCTAATACAGTTCTAAATTTTAATTTTAGGGGCGCCTGGGTGGCTTAGTGAGTTAAAGCCTCTGCCTTCGGCTCAGGTCATGATCCCAGGGTTCTGGGATCGAGCCCCGCATCGGGCTCTCTGCTCGGCAGGGAGCCTGCTTCCCTTCCTCTCTCTGCCTGTCTCTCTGCCTACTTGTGACCTCTCTCTCTCTATCAAATAAATTAAAAAATCTTTTAAAAAATAAATAAAAATAAATAAATTTTAATTTTAAAAATTAGGTAATTAGTGTTTCTACTAATACGGCAGTTCAGGACAATACCATATAGGCATTTCCATGACTCAGAAATTTTCATACATGTAAGTAGAATGGATGGTAAACCTGGGGATAGACCTTTTATCAACAACAAACCATTGTTTTGATAAGTTTGTTTATTAGAAACCTAATATCTTCAGTATATTTTATGTGCCTTCTTTGGTAGTTGCAAATTATACTACGTGTTACTGCTCTAAGATTTTAAAAATAAAGTACATTTATTTTAGATTAGGTGTACTTTCTAATGCATCCTATATGCTGTTCATTAACCCGTGGTTACTAGCTGCTTTGTCTGTAAAAAGCACTTGTTAACATTGGGGAGGTATGTGCTATGGTGAGTGCTATGAATTGTCTAAGACTGATGATTCACAGACCTGTACCCCTGAAACAAATAATACATTATATGTTAATTAAAAAAAAACTTGTTAAAATGAAAAATTGCATTAAAATTATCCTTGCAAGATTTTATATTCAAATTAACTTTGCCAGTTCATGTTTCTCAAAGAAATAATAGAATGCTTAAAGGTTAACAGTGTTAAATTAAGATGCTACTGGTTTTTATAGTTTCTTGATCTACACTGCATATGAATCTGTGTTCTTCTAGGAAGGTGCTGGATGGATGCTTTGGAGTTGGCTTTGAAATGTTCTAGTCTTCTTAAACGTACAATGATCAGGGAAGGAAAGGAACATGACCTGAGTATTTCATCAGAGAGCACACATGTGACTTTGTATGGCTTATTACGTGCTAACAATCTCCACAGTGGTGACAACTTTCAGTGAGTAGCTTCTGTCACTAATTTTTATGAGGGACTATGTTGTTCACTAGGTTAGTTGGTCAGCCTAGAATTTTTGTAGTGTATCTGAAATTGAACTTGTCTGTTTTCTTCCCATTATATGGCTTCAGGGCTGGTTGGAGATCTTTTTAGTTGCTATTATAAGGTATGGAAAGTTATTTCCTTGATTTCAGCTAATATGAATTAATTGTTCTTTCCCAAATATATACCTTGTCTTTGTACATGGTGTTCCCTCCATTAACAACATTTCCTAGTCCTCCTTGCTCTTTTTTCCTATAATAATGCTTTTCTTCAAGACCAATCTCAAATATTACATCAAATGCAAAGCCTTTATTGCTTCATGACAGTAAGGTGTAATCTGTTCTTCTATAGCTGTTCTGTAACACTTTTTAATTTTTTTGATAATGGCACTGATTCTATCTGGTATTTGTGGAATTCTCCTATTTTAAGTGTTTTCAAGTTAGAACTGTATCCTGTTTGTGGTTTTATCCTCTGAGATAGTCATTGTAGTTAATACTAAAAAACATTTCCCTGTGGAACCTAACCAATACTTAGTTTGAGGTTCACACAGCTTGTTGCTTTGTATGAAAAAAATTAGATTTCCCTTCCCTTGTCCCAGTACTCAACTTCTGTTCTGAAACTACTTAGTCTCATCAGCATTGAGGTGACTTTCCTCAAAGTTAGGAATGAATGAATGAATGTTGGGGCTTCTTCCCAAGATTTTTCCCTCAAAGCTCTTCAGCTATTAATAGTCCATTATTTTTTTTGAATCCCAGGTAATTTTTAAGTGCTATTATTTTGGAATCTTAAACCATCATCTTCTTCACATATTTATTCATTGAAATTTTTTGAGCCTCTTTTCTGTATAAGACATAATACATACTTTTTATATTATCCATTGCATTATAAATAGGGAGATCAGATATGACCTAAATTTGAATCCAGTACAACAGTTTTTACTAGCTGTGTGATCCTGAAGAGAGTTTTTGTTTGTTTGTTTGTTTTGATTTGTTTAAAACCTAAAAATTACCAGGCAGCTATAAATAATAAGAATGATATAAATAGCCAAAGGGGAGGGATGCTTTAGGATGTTACAGGATCAGGAGAATTTAGAGGATAGGAAGCTAACATTCAGCTAGGGAATCAGGAAACAAATTTTTACAAAGGTAGAATCAACATAGCTATTTGTTCATTTGGCTGTATGGCAGAACATGAGCTAAGAGCTGATGATGCAGAGAAGCGGGGAATGGAGGCCTCCCTGAGATATATAGTCTGCTTGGATGTAAGGGATAGGGAGTGAGTGAAGGTAAATATTGCAGGTTTTAAGCCTGAATGACTGGTAAGATGATGGTAAAATTTTTAAAAAGACCGTGTTGGGAGATGATAGTGTGTTAAATATTGGACGTGCTGAGGACGCATTGGTCCCAGGATATATAGATGATATCAGCCAAGCATTTAAAAACATGGGCCTGAAGCTTATTTATGCATGCATGGGTTTGAAAATCAAATAGAAATGATGATGAAGGCTTGAAATTGGCAAGCTTGCAAAAGGAGAGAAAGGATAAAGAAAATAAAAGGGCCAAGGAAGAATAAAATATCTTAAGGATGGAACGAACTAAGAGGGATCAGAGAGCTCAAAGAGTCAAACCATAGTTACATGCAACCCAAGCACTAAGACCACTTCAAGGAAAATAATCATCAAAAATCACAGAGAAGTCACAGAAGATGAAGATAAGACAAGGCCATTGGATTTGTCAACTAAGCCATTATTAGTGACCTTTAAGGGAACAGATTCAGTGGATTCAGGGGAGTGAAAGCCAGACCATGAAAAGTCAAGGAGAGAGTAGGTGGTAAGAAAATAGGGACAGAATTTGAGACTACATTTATAAAATACATGATTATAAAGGGAACAAAAGAAAATTAGTACTATAAAAATGAATTTCTATTAGAAATGCTTTGGTTAGGGGAGCCTGGGTGGCTTGTTCTATTAAGCATGCAGCTCTTGTGGGATCCAACCCTACATCTGGCTCTGTGCTTAGAACAGAGTCTGCTTGAGATTCTCTTTCTCTCCTTCTGCCCCTGCCCCCACTCTCTCTCTCTAATAGATAAATAAATAAAATCTTTTTTTTTTTAAGTATCTTTTGTTAAAACCCAAACAAATGAGTATTTTGGGAAAGAAATTTTACATTTTTTTTATTCTGGAAGTGAGGGGTTTTTAAAAAATACCTTTCTGGGGGCACCTGGGTGGCTCAGTGGGTTAAGCCTCTGCCTTCGGCTCAGGTCATGATCTCAGGGTCCTGGGATCGAGCCCCGCATCGGGCTCTCTGCTCAGCGGGGAGCCTGCTTCCTCCTCTCTCTCTGCCTGCCTCTCTTGCCTACTTGTGATCTCTCTCTCTCTCTGTCAAACAAATAAATAAATAAAATCTTAAAAAAAAAATACCTTTCTGAACAAATTATTAATGCTAATCACTGTAAGTAAGAATAGAATTGGGGTATAGCAACTTCATCAATTTTAGTATAGGTTTATTTCTATAAACCAAAATTTCCATTAGCAATTCTTCTGAACTTTTTTTTCAAGATTAAGCCCATGAGTCAAGTATTAAAGATAGAGGATTACTTTTATATATTCACTTACTTTGATTGACTTTGGAGAGACCTTTATAGGAAGAAAGTCATAATTCATTTGAGCTCACTTGAGAATCTGATGACGTTTACTTGAAGTTTTTCTTTAGACCAGAACTGATAGTGAAGTTGATTCAAGTGAGGATGTTTATAAAATTAAGAAAAAAATATAACAAGGGGAAGTCTAAAATTTTGCTTTAAGGAGCTTTTAGCCCTAAGTGTTAAAGAGAGAACTCAGAGTGTTCTCTTTTAATATTTCCCAGGTTTTTATTTAATTTTTCTGTGCCTTTATTTACTAATCTGTAAGGTAAGAATAATAATAATACTTATACACTTATTTTTGAGGGTTAACTGAGTAAAGTTGTGTAAACCACAGAATATAGTGCCTGACATTTAAAGTCTTAATAAATGTTTCATATCATCTGATTTATAAATTATATATTCTTAATCTCCTTATTCTTCCTAATCTTTCCCTCAAGGTTAAATGATAGTGAAATTGAACGGCAACATTTTAAGGACCAAGATATGTACTCTGATAAATCCGATAAAGAAAATGATCAAGAGCATGATGAGTCTGATAATGAGGTGATGGGAAAAAGTGAAGAAAGTGACACAGATACATCAGAAAGGCAAGATGACTCTTATATCGAACCTGAGCCCATTGAGCCTTTAAAGGAGACTACCTACACTGAACAGAGCCATGAAGAACTTGGAGAGGTAAAAATCTCATTTTCAGAGATTCTGTTTTTCTAATTCTTGGGAACTTCCAAGTGAGATTGGAGACATTTCTTTGACCTAGTGCTTATTTTTTGAAAGAAAATATTTGTGTGATACCTATTTTATTTTTAAAATCACATACATATGAAATATATCAGAATTTATAAACAATTAAATACGTATATATACTCACACAAGTACCGACATATTCTGTTAAATATAAAGTTTACATTTTCTTCAGTTTGTTTTTGAAATAGGATAGTACTGCTTGATATCATTGCCAGGTACAATGTAAATGCAAAGATACGTGAGCTTACAACTTTCTTGTTATTGCTAGGGCATAGAAGTAAGTATAGTATAAAATAATAGCGTGTAATGAATTCTTTGTGTATATCCTTCCCTGTGATGTCTATTAACAACTACTATTTTACTTAAGTTTTATAGCTATAGACTTACTACCTTATGAGTTATTTCCACTCATGTTAAGAATGCTTGAAATAGTTATATACCATATTCAGATTTCAACATCAAATGTCTTATCTACATATCTAAAATGCCTGAAATAAATATGATATTTCAGTATTTTTTGTTAATTGCTAAAGGCAGGTGAGGCTTCTCAAACAGAAACTGTGTCTGAAGAAAACAAAAGCCTTATCTGGACCCTGCTGAAACAAGTCCGTCCTGGCATGGACCTGTCCAGGGTGGTTCTGCCTACATTTATTTTGGAACCTCGTTCTTTCCTGGATAAACTTTCAGATTACTACTATCATGCAGATTTCCTGTCTGAGTAAGTAGATTCTTACCTTTTTCTTAGATTTTTTTTGTAGATTTTTGTAGATTTTTTAAAAGCAAAGACACTTCATGGTTTTAAGAGATTTTTCAGAAGTCTATAAGTACAGTGATTATGCCTTGCCAAAATCCATCTCTTACGAGAGATCACTCTTCACTCTCTTCATCATTTCTACAGTTGACCTAAATAAGAGTATTTAATACTTTGCTATAATGTTTCCATTTATGAAGTTGTGTCGGAAGACAACATGCTTGAGGAAGACAAGGAGTCTACCCCTTTACCAACAGTACTGCTTGCTTCCTTGCTTTTTTAAAGATTTTATTTATTTATTTGACACACAGAGAGAGATCTTAAGTAGGCAGAGAGGCAGACAGAGAGGGGGGGGAAGCAGGCTCCCTGCTGAGCAGAGAGCCCGATGTGGGGCTCGATCCCAGGACCCTGAGATCATGACCTGAGCCAAAGGCGGAGGCTTTACCCACTGAGCCACCCAGGTGCCCCCCCCCCCCGCCTTTTTTTAAAACAGCACTGCTTTCTCAGGCTCTCTGACCTGTTCACTGTCCTAACATAGGAAGAGGTGATTGGGATTCCTTGTGTTCCTCTTGCCCCCACCCCTGCCTGGGTCGACTAAGCTCTTGTTCAGGTCCCATCCTGGGGCTTGTGCTTTTGTTTACACGTATCTTCTCTACATGCTCATGAGGCATGTGCAGCTTACCACAACCAGGCCAGTTGCTGGCTCATGATATAAATCCCCACTTCCATCTTTGCTTTTCTTTCTGCCAGCTGATCCTGGGTATAATTCTGAGGAAGGCAGGCATAAAGAAGGTGGAGGAAGAGATGCCCCTTTCCTAGCAGTTTCCTGGAGAACCAGTGAAAGACATCAACTTAATGCATACCTTTCCAAGTTTTGCATGCTGCTCCCATTCCAGCTATTCAAGACACTGTTTTCTAGGATACTGAGTTCTGGTATTATGACCTGATTTTTAGATTCTGCATCAATATCTGTATTCAGTTTAGTAATTACATTATTAGTCTACCAGTTACAATAATGAACATTGCAAAAAAAAATCATAAGCTAAATCAAAAGATAATTGAGAAACTGGGAGATTTTTGCAAATTAAGGCACACCCAAAGTGTTAAACTCCCTAAAATAAAAAGGGCTCTTAGAAATTTAATGAAATGATCAGCAACCTAATAGAAAAAGGAGTGGAGGAAATGACCAGAGTTTGAAAATGAATAGAAACGGTCCTTAAACATCTCACTCAAAATAAGAAAACTGCAGGTTCAAATTATGAGCTAATATTTTTTATCCATCACAGTGACCAAAATCCAAAAGCTTTTATACCCCACTTGTGCTTTACATCTTACTATAGTTCTTTTATTTGTCTAGAAGTTCATTACTCTCAGAGTATGAGGCAGGTTCCTATAAATCACAGTAAGATCTTCTTGCGAGAAGCCCATTATCCCAAATTGTTCTGGCTACACATACCATTGCCAAGGCTTTGTGGGGCAATGGGCACTTGTACTCTGCTGCTGCCTGATAAAAATTAGCACGGTGCTTTTGATGGGAATCCGGCAATATTTATCAGAATTACAGTTTCATTCAGTCCTTTGATCCAGTAATCCTGCTTCTGGTAATAACTCCTATAGATATACCTCTGCATATTCAAAATGACATATATGCAAGATTGTTGCAGCAAGGCTTGTAATAGTAAAAGATTTGATAACTCAGGTATTCAGCCATAGTTGAGGTGGTTAAATAATGTATGATACTTTTATACATAAGAAGTCTATAACCTGATTTGGAGGGATCGTTAGGATTATGCGTGTGTGGAAAAAGCAAGGTCCAAAGAAATGTGTGTGGTTTGCTACCTTTTCTTTCACTTAAAAAGTGTTCTGGCTACATAATTCTATTTGCTAATAAATAGTTAAATTATAATTATTATAATTATTATTCATATATATTATATGTTATGTATGTATGAAAACTCAGTAGAATTCACTTGTGGCATACATGGTCAGTGTTCTGCAGTGTTTATAGCAACAGCAAAAGGGCAAGGGGGGTAGCTGAGTAATGGCTTCTAAAAATTTCTTCTTTAAAATGAAAATTGTTCTTTGATTATCTGCTACACTGATAGATATTATTCACTGGAAAATCACTAAGAATAGGTTAAATCCTTTTTGATGACTCAGTTATCTTAAAACTTCCATATTTGTGATATGAAACTTCTGTATTTTGTACTAGGAACTAAAAAAACATACAATCCTTTTCTTTTTTTATATATATTTTTTAATTCTTTTTTTATAAACATATATTTTTATCCCCAGGGGTATAGGTCTGTGAATCACCAGGTTTACACACTTCACAGCACTCACCATAGCACATACCCTCCCCAGTGTCCATAACCCCACCCCCCTTCTCCCAACCGCCGCCCCCCCAGCAACCCTCAGTTTGTTTTGTAAGATTAAGAGTCACTTATGGTTTGTCTCCCTCCCAGTCCCATCTTGTTTCACTTATTCTTCTCCTACCCCCTTAACCCTCCATGTTGCATCTCCACTTCCTCATATCAGGGAGATCATATGATAGTTGTCTTTCTCCGATTGACTTATTTCGCTAAGCATGATACCCTCTAGTTCCATCCACGTCATCGCAAATGGCAAGATTTCATTTCTTTTGATGGCTGCATAGTATTCCATTGTGTATATATACCACATCTTTTTATCCATTCATCTGTTGATGGATATTTAGGTTCTTTCCATAGTTTGGCTATTGTAGACATTGCTGCTATAAATATTCGGGTGCACGTGCCCCTTCGGATCACTACGTTTGTATCTTTAGAGTAAATATCCAGTAGTGCAATTGCTGGGTCATAGGGTAGTTCTATTTTCAACATTTTGAGGAGCCTCCATGCTGTTTTCCAGAGTGGTTGCACCAGCTTGCATTCCCACCAACAGTGCAGGAGGGTTCCCCTTTCTCCGCATCCTTGCCAGCATCTGTCATTTCCTGACTTGTTAATTTTAGCCATTCCGATTGGTATGAGGTGATATCTCATTGTGGTTTTGATTTGTATTTCCCTGATGCCAAGTGATAGGGGAGCACTTTTTCATGTGTCTGTTGGCCATCTGGATGTTTTCTTTGCAGAAATGTCTGCTCATGTCTTCTGCCCATTTCTTGATTGGATTATTTGTTCTTTGGGTGTTGAGTTTGTTAAGTTCTTTATAGATTTTGGACACTAGCCCTTTATCTGCAAATATCTTCTCCCATTCTGTCAGTTGTCTTTTGGTTTTGTTAACTGTTTCCTTTGCTGTGCAAAAGCTTTTGATCTTGATAAAATCCCAATAGTTCATTTTTGCTACAATCCGTTTCTTAATGGAACATTTTTCATGGGAGATATTAATATCAGCCTATCGTCCTCCCTTCTTGTAGGATGGCACTCACCCGTTATTGATCTCCTCTAATTAACATTAGTTACTGAGAACAGACTAAATCAAGTAGGGAGCTGAACACCTTTAATGAAACTGTTAATGAGACTGCTTGGCCCCATCGTTGTAAATGCTAGGAACCATGCAATCCTTGAATCTCAAATGTGTTTATTTTTATTTTTACTTTTTAATTGTAATTTCTCACAGAACTCCTAACAACATCTAGGGCTCCAAGAACCCACTTGAAAAACCTCGGTTTGGAGAGTTTCCAAAAACTGCTTGAGCAAAGACCTGGGCGGTATATCAGACAATAGGAAAAATGGGGAGAAAAGCAACCAGACTATGAAAAGTTATTCTTACTGACTGATATACATGGTTGTTTTTATTATCTGTTTTAAATATGACTTAGGTTTTCCAGTCATATCTCATACTCGGTTGTTTACTTGAAAGTAGAAGGGAGAATTTGTGATATATTTTGTGAAAGTTTAGTGTATACCATTTTGGTTTTTTAGGGCTGCTCTTGAAGAAAATCCTTATTTCCGTTTGAAGAAAGTAGTGAAATGGTATTTGTCAGGATTCTATAAAAAGCCAAAGGTAATGTTTATATTTTATTTTCTTTAACCTTATATGAGCTCCTTATTTATTTATCTTTATTTATTGATAAGCATTACAAGGCCTCTTTGAGTGAGCAAAATTGCAAACTACTTGATCATTTAGACCTGTATTGTGTATTGAAGTGATTTCATTTTATTTCGTTTTTTTCATGTCTCTACTGTGAAATTTTAAATTTTCTTTTTAAAGATTTTATTTATTTATTTGACAGACAGAGATCACAAGTAGGCAGAGAGGCAGGCAGAGAGAGAAGAAGGGAAGCAGGCTTCCCGCTGAGCAGAGAGCCCGAAGCAGGGGCTCGATCCCAGGACCCTGGGATCATGACCTGAGCTGAAGGCAGAGGCTTTAACCCACTGAGCCACCCAGGCGCCCCTCTACTGTGAAATTTTATATGGATAAATCCCAGATGACACCGATAAATCCATTTTGACTAGTTTAAACTATTTTGAATCTTTCAGATTTGTATTTTGAAACTTGTATTTTTTTTTTCTTTTCTTTTCTTTCTTTTTTTTTTTTTTTTTTTTTACCAGGGACTGAAGAAACCTTACAATCCTATACTTGGTGAAACTTTCCGTTGTTTGTGGATTCATCCTAGAACGAACAGCAAAACTTTTTATATTGCTGAACAGGTATTAGAAGTGCATGTTACAGAAACAAAACTGGTTTGGAAGTTATTGGAATATTTTAATAAAGAATATTAACTCAGTAAATTCACTGTTGCTTAATCTTTCTTACTAGTGAACATTTAGTTAAGCATTTAACCTTTTAGTACTGAATACTACTAAATATCTTATTTTTAAGTATTACTATTATGGTCATGGAAGCCTGTGACCAAAAAAATCTTGTTTTTCTGTGCCTCCCCCTACCCAGAACCAGATTTTGTTTCCTTTATGACCAAAATTGTCCTGTGGTTTCCTAGTTCCTAAATCAGATTTACACCCATTTCTCTGGCATTCAAAGTCTTCCATATCTTTCTAAATTAATCTCAAATTAGATGGCTTTCTGAATCCTCTATAGTAATCAGACCTCTGCATTCATAATTAGACAACCTGATCTTGTACTTTTTTGTCTCATTATTTTATAATTTAATTCTCCCATTCTAGTATTTTTTCTCAGCTGTTCTCCATCTAAACCAACCCTGACCCGCTCCTCTTTCATGATCCCAGTGACTGTATCTCCCAGTGATTTCTAGCTTCTCAATCTTTTGTATTATTTTTTGTGATTATCCATTAAGCTGTTATTTTTAACACACTGTTTAACTTTTTACAGACTGTTTACTTCCTAATTGAATTGTTGGCTCCTTGAAGGAATACCCTCCCTATAAACCTCTCTTTTTGTTGTATGCATAGTAAGCAGTCAGAAATATTTCTTAGTTTTAACCTTTCATTAATTTAGACTTATATACATTCATATTCATGATTCTCAATCTTTTCCCCTCATCCTCCTTTGCCCCTGGTCCTAATACATTGTTATTTCTCAATAACAAGGACAACTTACTGTAATTATTCTCACCTAGAGTGTAAGAAGGATGAGGATTATGTGTCTCATGAAAAACCTTCCTCTTTTCCCTAGAGATTTTGATATACCTCTCAAGTGGAGACATTTTATCTGTGTATTAATTTTTTAAAAATTATTATATCACCTTGCATTTTAGTTTACTATAATTCCTCACTAAATTGAGAAGCTTGAGAAGAGTTTGATTTTAGCTTTGACTCATTTCAGAAAACATAAGGGGGATGTGTGTGTGTGTGTATGTGTGTGTGTGTGTGTGTGTCTTAGATTACTAAAGTAACATATTTGTCAAAGCTTTTGTTTCCTATTGCCTATTTTGTAATCCATTTGAAGAGTAGCCACTGTATTAGTTATCCATTGCTTATATAATCAATGACTGCCAAAATTTAATGGCTTAAAACAACAAGCATTTATTAACTTCTATAGTGAAGTTTAGGAATCTGAGAGCTGCTTAGCTGGATGGTTCTGGCTCAGGGTCTCTCATGAGAGTGCAGTGAAGGTGTCAGCCAGCTTTGTAATTATCTGAAGACTTAACCTGAGTTGGAAGATTTCACTTCTAAGCTCATCACATGTCTTTTAACAAGAACATCAGTTCCTTTCCACATAGGTTTCTCCATGGGATTGTTCACAACATGGAAGCTGGCTTCTCAGAGCTAATGATCTGAGAGAGCAAGAGACCAAAATGGATCGTGTATTATAACTTAATTTCAGAAGTGACATATGTCACTTTTACACAAAGTAACTTTGGTACAGTGTAAAAGGAGTCCACCTAATGGTGTGAATACCACAAAGTGGTTTCCTTGGGAGATATCTTGGAGGCTGGTTACTGTAATCACCAATGTTTAATTTTACCACTTAACAAACATTGCTTCTTATTAGAGTATACTTTTAAGACTTGAGCTTTTGATAATAACACAATAATATGCTTATGTTATTATATTTACATTTTTTCCTGTGTTCAATAGGTGTCCCATCATCCACCAATATCTGCCTTTTATGTTAGTAACCGAAAGGATGGATTTTGCCTTAGTGGTAGTATCCTGGCCAAGTCGAAGTTCTATGGTGAGTTCTCCTTGTCTCAGTTTGCACCCTTTTCTGGAAGGTAGTATTTAAAAAAACAAAACAGGGGCACCTGGGTGGCGTAGTCATTGGGCGTCTGCCTTCGGCTCAGGTCATGATCCCAGGGTCCTAGGATTGAGCCCTGCATCAGGCTCCCTGCTTGGCAGGAAGCCTGCTTTTCCCTCTCCCATTCCCACTGCTTGTATTCCCTCTCTCACTGTGTCTCTCTGTCCAGTAAATAAATAAAAATCTTGAAAAAAAAATAAAAACAAAACAAAACAAACATAGACTCCAATTTCAGATGTCTTAAGTTCTTCTAAATATTTAAAGAAAAATAATACCAAAAAAACTCCAAAAAACAAAACCACTGAACATTTTACAGAAAAAAGAAAGAAACATTTCTCAACTCATTTTATGAGACCTACATTATATCCTAATCCCAAGACCATACAGTACAAAGAAACTATAGATCATCGTCTCTCATGAATGTATACCTAAAAATCTTTACAAAATTAGTAACAAATCAGTATATATAAAGGGAGGTACACACACACATAAAAGGATATATTAAAAAGATATATATCATGATCAGTTTATCAAGGGGAGTTTCTCTTGGAGGTACAATGTTGGTATAACATTGAAAATCAGTGTGGTTCATATTAATTGAAGGAAAACCGTATCATTTTTAAAAATGCAGAAAAAGCATTTGACAACTTTCAACACTCATTTATGATAAAAGCCCTCAACAAACTAGGACTAAAGATATCTGTGAAAAATATATAGCCAATTTCATACTCTTAAGGTGAAAACTAAGTAATTTTTACTTAAGATCAGGTACAAGGCAAAAATGTTCACTCTCACTACTTCTGGACAAAATTGTATTAGAACTCATAGCCAACACACCCTCAGGAATATACAAAAAACTACTAGAACTGATAAATGAATTTAATAAGGTTGGTGGATACAAGGTCAAAATACAAAAGCCAATTGTATTTCTATATACTAAAAATGAACACTTACAGAATGAAGTTTTAAAAATATCTTCAATTACAATAGTATGTGGACAAATAAAATATTTAGAAATAAAAAATGCGTAAAACTTGTAAACACTGAAAAACTACGAAGCATTGCTGAGGAAAATTAAAGATTTAAGAACATAGTTACACTATGTTCGTATATTAGATTTTGAAAATTGTTACAGTGGCATGAAATGTTGATACAACAACATGGATGAATGTGAAAAACATTTTGCTGTGTAAAAGAAGTCAAACACAATAAACTGCATATTCTGTGATGCCATCTGTATAAATTCTAGAATAGGTAAAACTATAGTGACAAAAACCAAACCAGTAGTTTCCTGGGGCTGGAAGAAAGGATTGGCTACCTAGAAGCAAGGGGGAGTTTTTGGGGTGATGGCAAAGTTCTGTATCATAATTGTGTGATGATGGTTGCATGACTGTATACAATTACCAAGACTAATGAAATATCAGAGTAGGTCACATATTATATGTAAATTTTGCCTCAATAAAACTGATGATGGGGGAAGAAAAATGGGAGAAAAGCTAGAAGATAATACCATGGAATTTTATCAACAATTGCATTTTGATGGGTTATGCTTATGTTTTCTTTTTTCAAATTATCTGTAATATTATTATGTCAGTTTTAAGTACTGAAAGCTTGGGACTTAACTATGTAATATACAGGTAAGAAATAATGTTTTTATTCAAACACAGATATGTTACTAAGCCCTACCATAAAACAGTGTTTTGTTTATTGTATGTTCTATGTGTTTAAGATTTTTAAGAGCCTCATATAAAGTAACATAACATAATAAGCATGTAACTGTACCTTTTAAAAGTACTCATTTTGTAAGACTAGGAATGTGGAACACATATGTTTTGGATATAAAATAACAAATACACATTTGGGCACACTGAGATTGAGACATTTTTAAGATAGTCCACTGTAGATGTATGGTAGGTGTCCTAAATATATTTTGTTTATTTTTAATTGGTTGCATTAGTTTTCTGAAATTTAATACATGATATTTATTCTAGGAAACTCATTATCTGCAATATTAGAAGGAGAAGCACGATTAACTTTCTTGAATAGAGGTGAAGATTATGTCATGACAATGCCATATGCTCATTGTAAAGGTAAGTGTTTTCCATACTTGAGTTAGATACTCTATAAACCTTTTTTAAGTAAATGTACATGGCTATAATTTGTTGTGTTTTGTGATTGAGGGAGTCAGCCTTTTGTTTGAAAATGTCCTTGATTTATAGATATTTAAGATTATCGCTGTCATCTACCGAATGTTTCTGTGGTGAATTCACCTACAACAGACTTCTATGACACATACTTTGGTTGGAAAAGACTGAGTTATAATAATGGAATTCCATTTACCTAATGTACAGGTTTTAAAATTTAAAATTTAAAACTGCCCGTTATTTCAGAATCTTATTAAAAATGATTTTTGTTTTTTTGCACCTCCACCTCTTTTTAAAATGTTAATTTGCTTCTTTTCAGTATGCTAACTCCTTTAAAAATTTTTCTTATCTTCACTTGGCAATTTCTTAAAAACTAATGTATTATACTTTACCCCATTATTCAAGACACAGATAAAGATACTATCATTTACAACAGACCAGGGACCCAGCCATTCTGTGCACCTTACATTTACAAACTCATTTAATCATTTCAGCAGCCCTATAAAGTAGGTAATATTGTCTCTTTTATGAATGTGGAAATTGAGGCATAGCAGAGGTTAATTTGCCTGAGATCAAACAGCTAGGATGTTGCAGAGTCAAGATCTCTGTGACCTACACTATTAAGCTGTATGGCATCGGCTTCAACACTCAGTTTGGTCATTATCTGTATAATCCTTTGCAACCCACTTTTTTTTTTTTTTTTTTTAAGATTTTATTTATTTGTCAGAGAGAGCATGAGCACAAACTGGGAGAGTGGCAGGCAGAGGTGGGGGAGAAGAGCCTGATGCGGGCTTTGAGCCCAGGACTCTGGGATCATGACCTAAGCCAAAGGCAGACACTTAGCTGACTAAGCTACCCAGGCTTCCCTGCAAACCATTTTTGAAAAATAACTTTTTTGAGTAATGATTATCCTCTTTTAGGAACTGATTCATGAAAACATGGATTATTTAATGTGGCCTCATTTCACAGATGTAAAAACTGAGAGGGTTAAGTATCTTATCTAAGGCCAAACCAGTGAGAACGCTGAGACTCAACTCCAGGCTTGTTTACTCCCATCCACTGTAACATGGACTTACCTTGTTTGAAGTATGAGTGGCCACCTGTGGCCTCAGGCTAGATAATTCTTAGAGCTTCCTGTGTGGTTCTTGAAATAGGCATGAAGTGAAATATCTGAAATTATGAACTAAATTGATAAGTATATTTTAAAATCTTTATCATTTAGAATATAACCCCTCATGGATGAGCATAGGAAATGATTCTTTTTTACCCTTGTGTATTTTCTTTTTTCTTTTTTTTTTTTTAAAGATTATTTATTTATTTGAGAGAGAGAGAGTGAGAGAGAGCATGAGCAAGGAGAAGGTCAGAGGGAGAAGCAGACTCCCCATGGAGCTGGGAGCCCGATGTGGGACTCGATCCCGGGACTCCAGGATTATGACCTGAGCCGAAGGCAGTCGTCCAACCAACTGAGCCACCCAGGCGTCCCTACCCTTGTGTATTTTCTATGATGTTCTCCTCAAATCGTTAATTTCACAAATTGTTTTACAAAGTGAGTTCCATACTGGACTGGAAGAGATTATGCTGAGTGAAATAAGTCAAGCAGAGAGAGTCAGTTATCATATGGTTTTGCTTATTTGTGGAGCATAACAAATAACATGGTGGGCATAGGGAGATGGAGAGGAGAAGGGAGTTGAGGGAAACTGAAAGGGGAGATGAACCATAAGAGACTATGGACTCTGAAAAACAACCTGAGGGTTTTGAAGGGGCAGGGGGTGGGAGGTTGGGGGAGCCTGGTGGTGGGTATTATAGAGGGCATGTATTGCATGGAGCACTGGGTGTGGTGCATAAACAATGAATTCTGTTACATTGAAAGGAAATTAAATTTAGAAACAAAACAAAAACAAAGTGAGTTCCATAACCAATTAAGTATGAGACACATCGTATAGTCTCTTCCTTCTTGGAAATTAACATTATTCATTTGCATATTAAAAGCTCCCTTAACAGTTTAGTCCAAGAACAAGTCTTGCACAAACACACTCTTTAACTAAGTTAAATGAATTTTCTCAACTTTTAGCCACAGAACCTATCTTGAGGGATTTTCTTTTTAACATGTTTGTCTTACTTCTACAGTTAATTCTTGTGATTAGCAGTACTTACGTTCGGTAAAGTTACCACAAACACATTTTAATGAATACTAAACCATTGCCCCTAGGGCAAACATAAAATTAGGTTACTTTGAGTCACCTTTTCATCAACCAATCAATATCTAACCTTGTTTCTATTTAAAGATACCTTATTGTATATTATTGATTCAGCCAAACAGCACTCTAACTCATGCCTAAACCAAGCTTTGACACACATTTTCTCCATAAGGTACATTATAACCTTCTATGCTTAGGAATGCTAGACAGCATTTTAGCACTATATTTGGAGGTTATTTTAAACTGTAAAATTACCAACAAAAATCACCAAACTGTGAAAAATGTGGCTCTTAAAAATACCACAAAAAAGGCACTTGTTTACCAAATGAGGGATGAAACCAGAAGGCACTGTTAACCTTGTTCAACCTCAGCTGGCAATTTGCACATAGGACAACTCAAATTTTTCACGACTCTGTGCATATCCATGAAGGACTACAAAAGTGCTGTGAGTATTTATTTTGGAATTGCTAACGTGTTTTAGTGTGAATTTGAATTTGCAAATAATTGGATCTACAAATGGAGTGGAATCTGCAAATAATTGTATCCTCTGTTACCTATTTAAGTCCTACAGAAACAACTCTGTGTATGTGACAGATTGTTATTGGGTGGGACAAAATACCCCTGAATTACGGGTTTCTCCTAGAAGGAGAGTAGATTGTAAAGTTTTGCTTGTTATTATTAGCCAGCATCTCTCTTGAACCTTTTGTCAAAATTGTTTTATTTTGTTTTCTTTAGGAATTCTTTATGGCACAATGACATTGGAGCTTGGTGGCATAGTCAATATTACATGTCAAAAAACTGGATACAGTGCAATACTTGAATTCAAACTAAAGGTTAGTACAGATAGAAGGTGTCACCTAATTAAAGAGGATCTGTGCTATAGATATTGAACAAAGAGCACAGTTTACCTCCTTAAAAAATAAATTTAAGAACCCAGAATTCATCAGAGGGCAGCTTTGGCAGATCCAAATCAACAGAAGGCCTTCATTTTTTGTTTATTGATTTTAATTAATAAAACTGTTGGTATTTTATGAGAGATGAGGTATATGAAGTGAATGGATAGAAATTTCTCAGTAAATTAAAGCATTTCTTTACAGATACCACAAAGGTAGGTATCAACTTGAGCTAAAGTTCTATACACTAAGAGTTGTATTGTTTACTATTTCTGCCTAACAATCTACTCAAACTCACAGCCTTAAAAACAACCTTGCTCTGATCTGTGGGGGTTCTATCAGTAGGGAGCCTATCAGTAGGGAACTTGGACAGAGTATATTGGGGATGGTTTATCTCTGCCACATAATGTTTGGGGCCTCAGGAAGACTTGCAGGTTGTGAGTGACTCAACAGCTGGGGCTGAGATCATCTGAAGGCTCATCACTTACATGTCTGGTGCATGGGTTAGAGACAACTTAAAGACTAGGACTGCTGATCTGAACACCTGTATGTATGGCCCTTCCATGTGGCTTGGCTTCCTCACAGCACAGTGGCTTCAGGGTAGTCAGACTTCTTACTTGGGAGCTCATGGTTCCAAGTGCCGGTGTTCTCGTGAGCAAGGTGGAAGCTGCATTGCCATCCATGACCTGGTTGCAGAAAAATCAAATTACATCACTTCCACCATTTTCTGTTAATTGAAGAGTTCTAAGCCCACCCAAATTCAGGGGGAAAGGATGTAGACCCCACTTCTCAATGGGAAGATGGCTGTATTTTGGAAAATTTTGTCTGCCTCTAAGTGGAAGGGAAATTTAAGACCTTTTCATTGTGGCAGTTATTGGTTTAGGACAATACATATGGTCAGATAAGAGTATTTCTATGAACTGTTTAATATTTGTTACTAAATTTCTTCTATTTTGATATCCAACTGATCCAGTGACTAATCAGCAGCTTTGTTCTGATAAAAAGTGTCTCTTCAGTATTATTTAGTGCAGTGCCCTTTTTTTTTAATCTTAGCAGATTTTTTGCTTGTATGCTGATAATGATATCTGAAAATGATGACTAAAGATGTCTTAAGTAATTTCTGACACCTTTAAGGACTAGATTGGAACATCAAAATTTTGTTACTGATAAGAGCCATCAGTAAGGCAATATAATAACTCAAAGTGTATTTCTTCTAATTTGATTTTTGGAGGATTTTTTGGTTAATTATTATTTTATTATTGTTTTGAAGGAAGAGCTATTCTAATAGATGAATTAAGTCCCTCAAGTCCACTGACTATTATTTAAGTAGACTACAACATTGATGGACCAGAGTTGAGTCGGAAGAGAGCACAGGGGCATGAGTCATCATTTGTGACCTTTCTCACTACGTTTATTTGGACTTCACACACTCTGTTTTTACCTTTTTTCCCCCACAAATTCCAATTTCTTTTCATGGAACATTTCTGACTAAAATTTCTCCCTTTTAGCCTTCAGTAGCACTGTAACTATACAATTACATCTTTCATTCTTTTTTGTCTACATTATATATAAATATAAGTTAAAAGCAAAATATTTCTTAACATTTTTCTCTTTTAAAAGCCATTTCTAGGTAGTAGTGACTGTGTTAATCAAATATCAGGGAAACTTAAATTGGGAAAAGAAGTCCTAGCTACTTTGGAAGGCCATTGGGTAAGTATTTTTGTATTTTAGCTTTAGAAAAAGAATTTTATTCTGTGAAAAAAAATAAAAATAACATTTTATAAGTTCACTTATTCCATTGCTAAGAGCATCATCACTATTCAACATAAGCTTCAGCTTAACAAATATTTTGTCATTGAACTGTTTCAACAGTATTTAGTTTCATGTAATACTTTATCTTTCCAAAACTTGAATTCAATAAAAATAGCTAACACTTACCACTTAAAATGTACTGCACTGTCTAAAAATGTTACTCTTATTAATTCATTTAATACTAAATAATTGTATGAGGTGGGTTCTGTTAACTATCTCTGTTTTACAGAGGAGGACACTGAGGCACAGAGAGTTTAATTTGCTCTCAAAATGATGGAGCAATATTCCAGCCCATGCTCTCTGGCTCCAGGGCTGTGCTTCTACTCAGAGCAGTATACTGCCTCTCACCTCGAAGAAAGAGGCATTTCCAGTTAGAGTTACATTTCCTTTTGAGGAACATGGAAAGGATACAGTGGTATTTGAGAGCAATGGTTTTTCTTTCTTTCTCTACTGACGTAAATTCACATTTATGTAATTTTGTTAAGAGGAGCTTAAATGAATGAGAAGGATATATCATGGTACTGGCTAGATGCAGTCTCTGTGAACAAGGAGTATATGCTATATTCTACATTGTAATAAGCAGAAAATGAGAAGTGTGATGAGATCTAGAGACTCAATCAATAGGCCACATATGCTCTGTAATATTAAAAATTTACTTCTACCCAAAAATCATTTGGAAAAAAAGATAAAAATATATTTTTAAAGAAATGAAATTTCTAAGATTGTGCTAAAATTTTTAATGGTAAGAAAAGCTTGTTGAGGTTTTTGTATATATTGAGTACATAGATAGTCAACAGCATCTCGTAGTTCTAGCAAATACTGTGCTCTACTTTGACAGTTCTGAAATGGTTGTTGAGGTTTTTGCAAGTAATTGTTTGAAATTTGTTTATTAAGTAAAACTTGTGAAATCTCATGAACTTTTTGTGTGTTGAAATTTTTTAAATGATTAGTATTACATATTTAATGATTTTATAAAATGACGAGATTTGGGACCTTTAGAAAAGTGCTAGTTGTATTTGTTTTTAAAATGTGTTTAACTGTGGGATTACATCAGGAAGAAAGTATTATTATGTTGTTATACTAAATAATCCTTTTTAAATAATGAAAATTCTCTACATTAATTTTTAATTTCTTTAAATGTAGGATAGTGAAGTTTTTATTAATGACAAAAAGACTGATAATTCAGAGGTTTTCTGGAATCCAACACCAGACATTAAGCAGTGGAGATTAATAAGGCACACTGTAAAATTTGAAGAGCAGGGGGATTTTGAATCAGAGAAGTAAGTATACCATTTGTCAGCTAATATCATGAATATTGAAGAGTGTTTTTTAGTCCCTCAATAGTATGGACACTTTTCTCTGTCAGTTTTCAGTCACATTTTAATTCAGCAAAATAATTTAACATTTTTGGGAGGTGTTAGGACTTTTTTTTGATATATGTGAATGTCAAATAAATATACAAAACATACTGGTTTTCTGCAGTTCTAAACCAAAATTTCCCATTTTTTTCCTTTTCTTATCTGCCCTAGGGCCTATTAAAAACAAAAATAATAAACTTATGTTCTCTTTGTATAAAATCATGGGACTAATTACTCTTGGTTTTCAAAATAAAAGAATCATGTCACAGGATATGCGGGCTTCTAGAGGACTTACATTAGTTGGGTAATAATTACCAGGATAGTTTCTGTTCATAAGTTGTGAAATTCTTGCTGATCTCTTATACTTTTGAACCAAAAATATTGTTTAAGTATTGCCCAGTTCTATTCTTATTATATATTTATTTGTGTTAGAAGTTTTCTATGTAAGGGACAGTCTACCAGGTACTTTACACAATTTAGCTCTCACCACATGTTTTCATATGCATATCATTCTCATATCTCATTGGAATGAGGATTCATGTCTGTGTACTTTACTTCTACATTCAAATTGAGGTTGTCAAAAATGGAAGAATATGTATGTACCAGTTCTAAAAATTGTTTCAGCTATAACCACGTGATGCTCTCTATCAAGAGTGAAGCTTTGCCAAGGCATACAGCAATTTTTGAGGTGTGAATCTAATTTAGCATATTTTAAAGATGAGGAAATGAGTCTTAGGATAAGTAACTTTTAGCTCACCAGCCAAGAATTCATCCCAACTCTGATTCCAAAGCTTGTGTTCTTTCAGTCACAACATGCTGTCTTCCTAGGTAGATGGAATATAGATAGTATATTTTTATTTGTCTTATAAAAAAAACTAACCTTTAAAAAAAAAAAACTAAACTAAACTTTAGTAGGGGAAAAGATTTCACCTCAGTCTTTTCTGTTATATCATTGGTTCTAAACACTGGCTACACATCAAAATCACCTGGAAAATGTTTTAAAAACCAATACTTGGGCCTACCCCCAAGGTTTTGATTCTAAAAGTTCCTGATGATTCGTGCATCCAAGGTTGAGAAGCATGCATTACAGTATTGGATCTTTGAAGCCAGTGAATCTTAAACTGATAAGAATCATCCAGGGAGCTTAAAAATATAGATTCTTGAGGCTTCATTATATTCTTATCATCTTGGGTCAGCACCATTCATTGCCATATGTTTAAGAACCCAGGTAATATCTCTCTCCTGGTGAGAAAAAAAATTAGTCTCCACTGTGATCTCTCTACTCAAGGCACCACTTTTTATCTTTTGACACATTCTGATGCCTGTGAGCATAAGCTTTTTCAAAGCCCAAAACCCACATGGGTACCATTTTCTCTCAAGGGGATTCAAGTCTATTCTATGTAGATTTGATTTTCTCTTGCTCTTTATTGCTGTTTTTGCAAATGTATTAGACTCTGGCAGCGGGTAACTCGAGCCATAAATGCTAAAGACCAAACGGAAGCTACTCAGGAGAAGTATGTTTTAGAAGAAGCTCAAAGACAAGCTGCCAGAGACCGGAAAACAAAAAGTGAAGAATGGATATGCAAGTTATTTGAGCTTGATTCACTCACGGGGGAGTGGCATTACAAGTTTGCAGAGTAAGTAATTAAAAAGAGTATATTACAAACAATATACCAACATAGTTTTTTGCCTTTATTTCTGTAATTTTTACTGTTGGTTGAAGTAGTTTTTCATTAAGCCACATATATAAATTAGTATGAGATTTTTAAACTTGATGTTCCATTCATTATAAATTTGACCCCATGAAAGTAGTCTACAAAATAAGCTGAGGATCAGAAGATTAGATATGACAAATCTTAATATTACAGCTAGGTTCATAATTGCTAATGTAAATCTATTTATAGAATACATTTTTGGCAAAGTATTTGAGTGTTTTGTTCAGTTATTAAACAAGTGGGATTTTTTTTTTTTTCATTTTTTCAGTACTAGACCATGGGATCCACTTAATGATATGATACAGTTTGAAAAAGATGGTGTTATCCAGACCAAAGTAAAACATCGCACTCCAATGGTATGTAATAAAAAAGTAACAAGAGGGGCGCCTGGGTGGCTCAGTGGGTTAAGGCCTCTGCCTTTGGCTCAGGTCATGATCTCAGAGTCCTGGGATGGAGCCCCGCATCGGGCTCTCTGCTCAGCAGGGATCCTGCTTCTTCCTCTCTCTCTCTGCCTGCCTCTCTGCCTACTTGTAATCTCTGTCTGTCAAATAAATAAATAAAATCTTTAAAAAAATTAAAAAAAAAGTAACAAGACCTGCTAGGTATGCAAATTTTTCTTTTAAAGATTTATTTATTTGTTTGTTTTAGAAAAAGAAAATGAGCAAGGCAGAGGGAGAGAGATTGCTCCCTGAGCATGGTACCTGACTCACGGCTTGATCCCACAACTTGTGAGATCACAACCTAAGCCAGAACCAGGAGTTGGACTCTTAACCAAGTGTGCCACCCAGGCATACATAGGCATACAAATTTTTAAAACCCTTAGTATCTTTGGCCACCAATGTTTAAAACTTGGCTTCAAAATTTAAAATTTGGGGTCAGCAAAATGGCAGAGTAGGCAGCTCTAAGCCCTTGTCCCTTCAAGGAAACAAAAAAGCAAGCAAAAATGATCAGAACCAAATTTTCCAAAACTATGGAAAATAGTCAGAAGTTTGCAGCAACAAAGTGAATGTTAAATCAAGACAGAGGTGACCTCAAAGCCATAGGAAAGCTTTATGGCATTTTTATTTATCCTTACCCTAACTCCTCATGGGTGTACTGGTAGTCTTGAAGGGTCCCCAGATTCCCAGTGTGAGACGTGGTTCCAGAGGGAGCAGAGCAGACCTTATTCACAAATTGTGTTTGTCTGTTGTAACCTCTCTGGCGGCTACCTGAAGGATGCCTGTTGTCACTAACTCAGAGCTCCAGCACGAAGGCTGCAGGCATTGCTTGGAATTACTGTGAGCCATCTGACAGCCTGCCCAGTCCTAGGGCAAAAGATTACCACTGAAACAAAACAACAGACTGTGGAAGGCCAGAAACAAAAGCTAGGGAAAGAATCTTTTTGGGAAATTAGGGAATCAGGGATTTTAGAAAACCATGGAAATGTCCAAGGCAAAATGCTTTTGCTCAAAAAAGACATGTGCAAGCCTGACTTAGTGTTGAAAGAGAGCCGTTACACAGAGCCAGTCTGCTAAGGCTGGGAGATTTTTTTTGTTTTGTTTTGTTTTTTGTGGTTGTTTTTGTTTTTGTTTGTTTAGCTACTGGTGTTCAAGGAAGCTTCTGTCAAAATGCTAGCTGAACACAAGCTAAGGAACAGAGATTTCAGTAACCATGAACAAGGAATACAGTATTTGCAAAAACAATTTAGAGACTTTACTGAACAAATGGAGTACTGTAGCTTTCATCAGTCCAGAAGACAGCAAGCCCTGGGGAAGGTGGAGAATATGATTTCCTGAATTACCACATTATAACAATCAGATTCTGGTTTTCCATAAAGAATAACAAGGCAGGGGCGCCTGGGTGGCTCAGTGGGTTAAGCTGCTGCCTTCGGCTCAGGTCATGATCTCGGTCCTGGGATCGAGCCCCTCATCGGGCTCTCTGCTCAGCAGGGAGCCTGCTTCCTCCTCTCTCTCTGCCTGCCTCTCTTCCTGCTTGTGATCTCTCTCTGTTAAATGAATAAATAAAATCTTTAAAAAAAAAAAAAAAAGAATAACAAGGCATACAAAGAAGCGTGAAAGCATGACCCATTAAAAGGAACAGAATAAATTGACAGAAACCATCCCTGATGAAATCCAGACATCAGACTCAGCAGACAGAGTTTTTAGAACAGTTATCTCAAATGTGCCCACAGAGTTAAATGGGAACAAGAACAAAGAACTAAAGAAAACCAAGAAAAAGATACATAAACAAAATTAGAATATCAATAGAGAAATTATACAAAGGAACCAAATTCTGGAGCTCAAAAATAGAATAAAGTGAAAAAGAGGCTACTGGACTGAGGGGAAGAGAGAATGGGAAGTTGTTGCTTAATTATTAGTCTCTCTTTGGGATGATGAAAATGTTTTAGAAGTAGCTGTGACATTTGCACAATACTGTGAATCTACTTAATACTACTGAATTGTACACTTAAAAATGACTAAGACGGAAAAATTTATTATATATATATGTATATCTGTAAACATACATGGTATCACCATTTAGAAATTATAAAACATTTTAGGGGTGCCTGGGTGGTTTAGTCATTTAAGCATTTGACTCTTGATTTTGGCTCAAGTCATGATCTCAGGGTTGTGAGATCAAGCCCTGAATCAGACTCCATGCTTAGGCATGGAGCCTTCCTAAGATTTCTCTCTCTCTCTCTCTTTCTCCTCTCTCTCCCCACTCTCCCTCCTTCCCTCCCTCTCTTAATAATAAATTAAAAATAAATTTTAAAACATTAAAAAATTTTTTTCTTCCTTTAACAATGTTAGCATGATAGAGACAGGGCATCTGTATTTCCTCCTAAAGGTGGAATTTACTGAGAGATCAATTGCTGACTTCCTTTGTCATTTTAAATACTTCTCACCAGTCTTTATCAGTCTCCAGTTTGAACTACTCTAAGAATGTGGATTTGGATTCTAATCCTATAATGTTCAGTCCCTATGACTTGAAGTAGGGCATAGTTTAGGCTGAATCTAGAACCTATCTGCTCATTACTTATTTTCTGTAATAAAATTATAGAAATTGTATTTGAATTTCAGTCTTTTGAATAAGATTTTGCAAAAGAATAGGTAATTGATAGATGATTCCTATTTAGAATAGTATGAATAGAATCTAGGAGTTATGATGACTGGTTCCCAGTTTTTCTAAACATATAAATTACCCTTTTGATTCTAGTTTCTTCTCTTGAATTTGAGTTTTTAACCTTAGGATTGACCTCCAAAATTGCAAGCCTATTAATAGAGTCTAAAGTACATTATTTTAAGAAAAATTTAGTCTTAGTTGATCATTTGATATACTTCTGAATCTTGTGCATGCATTCAAATACTTTCTATAAGTTGTTTTGGTTTTTTTTTTAATTTTTTTGTTTTGTTTTGTTGTTACTTTCTGAAAGTTTAAATCATGCTCTGCAACGGAGCACCTGGGTGGCTTAGTTGGTTAAGTATCTGTCTTCATCTTAGGTCATGATCTCAGAGTTCTGGGATTGAGTCCTATGTCAGGCTCCCTCCTCAGTGGAAGTCTGCTTTTCCCTCTCCCACTGCCCCTCCCCCTGCTTGTGCTTACTAACGCACACACTGTCTCTCTCAAATAAAACTTAAAAAAAAATAAAAAGATGCCTTCTACGTTATCCAGATATTATTAAAAGTAAGTGAATAATTTTATGGGAAACCCAGCATTATTCAAGGGAATGTTTCTAATGTTGAGAACAAGATAAATACAATTGAAAAAGAACACTTTTATTTGACATTGAACTAGAGATATTGACTGGTGCAGTTAGAAGTATGGGGGGAGTCTATATTCATATTTTTTTGTGTATAGAAATGTCTCTTGAAGGATATACAAAGAAATAGTAAGTATTTTTGTTGATAGAGTTCAGGAGTGAAGAGAAACTCTTCATTGCATGTTTTTAAAATTTTTTTTGTTGTTTGTGCCAAATTAATGTTTCTTGTTATAATTTAATAATTTGATTGTCTAAGTGTATCACATCTTGTTAAGTTTTAATTAGACTATTTCATGTCTGTTTTTATTTCAGTGTACTGCACCCATGAATAGATAGTTTTGACAGTTGTACAACATTGATCTTTAATTTAAAAATTCATTGCAAATTCACATAGCATGGGTTCTTTTTCAGGTTAGTGTCCCAAAAATGAAACATAAGCCAACCAGGCAACAGAAGAAAATGGCAAAAGGCTATTCCTCCCCAGAACCTGATATCCAGGACTCATCTGGAAGTGAAGGTAAAAATATTTACTACAGACTATTCACTAAACTTTTAAAAGGATATTACTGTAAAAAAAGGTGGGGGATATTACTACATTATGTTTAATATATGAAAAGTATTTATCATATTTAAATCAAGAAGTTAATGTAGGAGTTTGGAGACAGAGATGGTTTGCAAAAAAAGCTATTTTAGGTTATAGATAAATTTCAAGACCAGGTCACAAGGGAAAGGTAAGAGAGAACATGAAAATCAAGAACCGCACTGTAGTACTAATTCTTATGTCTTGTTAGCTTCTGAAAAATTGTTGATGGTTTCCTAGATTCAATGCAGGAAGCAATTTTTGAGCTTTGAACTCATTTCTATGCTTCAAAAAAAGTTTTCCATTTTTAGAATAAATTCTTGTAGTGTTTAGAAGTTACAGACAAGTAAAAATATAACTATATCAAAATTATGGACTAAATTAAATAGTATGTCATTCTTGTTCAAGTCAGATAATGTGTAAAATGTCTTGAATTACACTGAGATATAATCAAGAAAGTGTTCGAGTAATATCTGAGAAAATAAAGCTGTAGTTCTCTACTGAGCTCACACTAAGCTGGGTAGCTTATTTTTACAGAGATTACACTAGAGGTGAATAAATGATGAATGCCAGGAAGTTTGTAGACAACAAGTAACAGTTTAAGGGAAAGGGAGCTGAATTCAGTTTGAGGAAAGTTCTTAGAGGAACCCTGATGAATTATTAGGATTTCTAATGGATTATAGCAATCTAGGCTTGAGGGGTGTGGTTGGGGGGCAAGATTTCCAGTGTAAAAGAGGAATAAAATCAATAAAAGTTTAAAAATATGAGTCACAGGGTACTGGTGTGCTAGAGGGAGCAGTATTAGTTATACTATTTTGTTCCCATTTTACAGAAAAGGAAATTGAGGCACAGATTTACCTGCTCAGGGTCACATATCCCGTAAGGCAGTATGTATATGTAATATATACAGATATTTTGATTCCCTAATTCACTCTCTTACACACTCCACTATTTACCTGTAATTTATTAGCTGACATTCACTGAGTACTTAATATGCGCCAAGCTAGATATTACACACTGTACTATTACCATGTGAAGTTTGTGTGGCGTTATTGTTATTCCTATTTTACAAATGAGAAAGCTGAGACGTGGAGAGAGGTTAAGATCTGAACAAAAACAGAAAGGAAGGAATGGATATAAGGCTTGATGGGGGAAAAAATATAGTGTACTGGTCGACAGTAAAAATGTATAGAAAAGGTATACATGTATTTTTAATGTATTCTTGTCTATTTTAATAAGTTTTAAAAAACTGATGCCATCTAAAATGTAACTAATTTGTGGTTACTTTAAACATATTTGTAGTTTTCTAGTTTTGAAGTGATATGATTGAAACTTTAAAAATGCAGAGTATTAATACGTTACTCTCTAAGTCATAAAAGTAATGCCTAGGAAAATTTTACTGTACAAGAATCATTAAGCTGAAATGTAAATTGTTTATAATTAAATGTGGTCACTGTTTTCACCAATTTCATTCCAAATGTCTTTTCAGCTCAGTCAGTAAAACCAAATACAAGAAGAAAGAAAGGGATAGAACTGGGAGACATTCAAAATTCCATCGAATCTATAAAACAAACACAGGAAGAAATTAAAAGGTAATATATGGACAGTGGCTGTTCACTTAAGTCTAGAGGAATAGTTAAGAATCCTGTTATGTAGGAAATTATATGCAAACTTTACAGTTTTATAACATTGTTGGGCCAAAATAGAACCTTGGCTTCTATTGCCTGATGACTAACGCTTATGAAATTCCTTCACCACTAAAATATGGGGGGAAAGTGGTGGTTTTTTTCTCATCTGTGAGGGTAGAATTAGAATCTTACTGCTGTACGGGCGCCTGGGTGGCTCAGTGGGTTAAGCCTCTGCCTTCGGCTCGGGTCATGGTCTCAGGGTCCTGGGATCGAGCCCCACATCGGGCTCTCTGCTTAGCAGGGAGCCTGCTTCCCTTTCTCTCTCTCTCTGCCTGCCTCTCTGCCTACTTGTGATCTCTGTCTGTCAAATAAATAAATAAAATCTTTAAAAAAAAAAAAAAAGAATCTTACTGCTGTAGCATACTAGAAATATAGCTGGGTTAGGTGTGAAAGTGGGGTGGTTTCTGAGAAAGTCGACTAACAAAGTTTTCTGCCGTCCCTTTCTATGTGGCTGATTTTTAATTGGAGTGCATCAGTTGTTGAAATACGGAAATACTTCATAGCAATGGTTAAATAGCCTGAGACCTTTGAGTGCTCTTTTTGTAGTTCCAGACCCTTCTTCCTACACACCTCTCCTGATCCAGCAGCACAAGGTCATTAACATGTAGGAAGGCTCCTTGGAGGGGGAAGGGTCCTGATCGTTCCTGCTCCATTGCTAAGCTAGCATGAGTGCAGACTGGTTGCCTCCCATTGCTGTGTCAGAGAAATTGTTTTTTTAAGGTGATTTTTCTCTTAGTGATCTTATGGCTTACATTTAGTTGTTGTTTTCATTTACAGCCTCATCTTCTGCCATTCCCCTACACCTGTCCCATGTTCTAGTTCTATGAATGAAGCTCCTCACATCTCCAGGGTACACTGTGCTGTGTCATCTTTGGAGCTTTGCCAACACTGAATTGTTCTTCCTCCTACCCTGCCCATTAAGAAAATCCCTGTTTATCCTTCAGAATATAATTCAAATACCACCCTTTTACTAACATTTCTCATTACTCACCATGACCTGTAGTTATTAATCTTGTCATTCTTGTACAGTTCTCCATACATAATGCTTTTGAGCATTTACTAGACTACAAAGTTGTTACTGTGTGTGTCTGCTGACCTTGCCCCCACTGTCCCCCCTCAGACCATGAGTGCTTTTACAGAAGGGGGCTTGTCTTCTGCGTCTTGGTGTCATCAGCCCTTATATAAAATTTTCGTTTCCTAGTTTAATTAGATTTATAAATTAATGAGCCTACTTGTTCATTTACTTCCTTTCTTTCTCTATACTGGTAAAACACATTAATAGAAGAAGTTGGGGTGAGAGTGGGGTGGAGTGTCTTCACTAACCAGTTTTTTTGTGTTTTTTAGCCAAAAGCATTTAGGATAGCATGAGGATGGCATAAGCTCATTTCATGACTAAGTTAACATTTTGTTAGCATATGAAGTGCCTGTGTAGCATTTTTCAGGTTAGGAATGTCATGAAATCTATTGAATTATTTTTTCCTGGAGAATTTAACATTTTTCTACAACTCTATTTCTATCTTCCCTAAAGTAAAGGTAAAAGAACCTTAATGGGTTAACTTAAAAGGTATAATTTTTGTTTTAAAAACACTGAGAGAAAGATGATAGATTTTTATATCATCAAGTTTTAACATTATGTTTGATGAACATCATTGAGTAATATTTTCAGTAAAACATGGAATGTAGATTTAGACAAGACCTAAAAATGGCTACATGTAGAATAATCAGCTTCCTGTTTAGGTAGTCGTAATTGATTAAACTAGTTACTTTAGATAATGTAATTGTTTGGTTAACTAAGACTTTTCTAATAAGACTCATATATCAAATTGTGAGTTCTCTGCTAACACTTTTGACATGTAATTATAAAATTTATTGTTTCTTATTTTTGTAGAAATATTATGGCTCTTCGAAATCATTTAGTTTCAAGCACACCTGCCACGGATTATTTTCTGCAACAAAAAGACTACTTCATCATTTTCCTCCTGATTTTGCTTCAAGTTATAATAAACTTCATGTTCAAGTAGAAGTTCCTTACAGTTGAATCAATGACCTGGAATGATCAGATTTGGCCTGGGACCAAATGTTCAAGTTGCTTTGGTCTTTATTAAAACGTCACAATATTTCTAAAACAAAAATCTTAGAGATAAATGTAGAGGTGTTGACCTTTCATACATTTTATTCTTAACCTGAAATAAGAACTATTGGTTATTAAAGTGATCTCTGTGTTAAGTGCCAGAACATTTCTAGCTTTTGTGACAATGTGTTTACATGTGAGTATGATAAATCCACATGTATACAAAATTGTGTCTTACATATATCTGACAGTAGTCTTTGTATTCTATAGTATGTTCTGAGATATAGCATTAACATTCTTATGAAATATATATAGCAGTCTATTTTCTTCATAAAACAGGCACAAGACTTACCCATAAGGAATTACAGAATGGGAAATGATGGCATAATAGACATCAGTAGTTCAAAACACGGTCCTGTTAAAAAAAAAAAATCATTTCCAAAGTACCCAGATCAATTGTCTTCTTAGAAATAGCAAGAACAAAGTGTAGTCAAAATTGATGTACTGAGAGAGACAAGATGGAAAATTGCTTTTTTAAAAGTTTACACGTGATTTTTTTTAACCCCTAGAATTTAATATTTGTAGATAAAAGTATAAGTGTATGTGTGTATATCAATATAAAGAATTGGTATGCAGCTATTTGGATCTGTTCATTATGTCTTTTCTTATACCTATACAATACCACCTTAAGCACTTGCTTAAAAAGGTCTGGTCAAAATTTATTGCTGTTCTTTTTTCTTATTTTTGTTTTTTGTAACTCCATTGGTCCAATAGCATATGCCACATTCTGGAGATGTTTATAGGGCATATGAAATTCTGATAATTTATGTTTCTTTCATTATGAAACACGTACTTTAGCTTTCATTTAGATCCTAGTGTGTTCAGTGAACAAATAGAATAGAAAAAATTACAGCCAATATTTTATTTCAAAAGCCAAAAGAGAGAAAAGCGATAAGAAAGGACACTTTGTGTAGTAGCATTTACATGTACATTACAATTGGTTTCTTTAAAGTGTGCAATAAGTTGAGCATTTAAGAAGAGCATCAAGTTCTGAAGTTTAATTCCTTATTTTCTTCCTCTGAGCAGCTTCATTCTGTGATAAAACCACAATTATTGAAGATTTTTTTTTGTTCAGGCTCAGGCAAACATTTTCCTAATTTGGGGGGTAATATTTTTACTTTTTTCATAAATGTTTACATTCCTCAGAAGCAATTTTTGCAAATGTAGTTAAGCTTATGAACATGTTTTCCTAAGATAGGTCTCAGAATCCTGAAAGTATAGATTTCAAAATGGCTATTAATAAAAATAAAATAATAACTTCTGGCTACATTTGCCTTTGATTAAGAAGAGATGTGAGACACTAGCAAGATTACAATCAACTGTTTATGCCATGATAAATATAAAATCAAGGAATGATTGCTAAATTGCAAAAATGGAAAGTGATGAAAAAGAGCCTGCTTTTTTCCCCCTAATATAGCTATCTTAAGTAGCCTGAGGTTTTAAAAAGAGCCATTTCCCATGTAGTTTTGGCAAAATAATGCTGTATTCCATATGTACATGCAAAAACATTTTTTTAATTAACTGAAATATAAATAAGATATGCCTACACCTGGTGTAAGTATAGGTATAATATGACTACACAGAACAGGTTGGATCTTTTGGTATTTCATACTTGTCAATATAATTTTTGTCCTTACTTTCTGTTACCAATGTTGTATGCTCAACGGCCTATTCATTGATAGATGATATTTTGTAAATATTGTACAATTTGATCCTTTTTATGGTTTAAATTAGTATTTATATCATATATAAGTTGATTGGCTGATCACAAAAATCATTTCATCATTAAACCCTGAAAACTTATTTTAAATTTTTTGTTGATAACCCACTTTGGGGTTTTAATCTTACCTACTTGTGTATTATTTTCACATGGTCTAAATAGTGTTTTATTTGTATAGGTATCTTCTAGGACTGGAAAGGTAATTATTTTCTTTTTTTAAGGCAATGTTTTAGGTTCTTTACTCGAGTCAAAAACTATTTCATGAAAAAGAGCAGGGTTACTCATGACTGTTTCTTATACACTGAAAGCATATATCTAATCGAATGGTCTTCTTATGCTTTTAGTTGTATGAGTTCCTTTCTGTGAACTGAACACGAAACTCAGGAATTGGTGGCTTAGTTTTAGATCAGTGCTTATACTAGGCTTACTTAGTATGTGAATCCTTTAAAACACATAATTAACTTTGTATGTAGCCATATATGTAATTGACTTTGAATGTTCTCTTCCTGAAATTAATATTCCTTCAAACATGGATTCATAAAAATTGTGATTACAGTTCCCAATTTTCTGAGAATCTCATAACAATTTCTAGGATTTAAGATCTTATGACCACTTTTTTTTCATTTGATCAAAAATTTTATTTTTTCACAGGAAATTTTAGATAGTAATAATTATTGACATTTGCATTTGTTTTGGTTATTAAATGTACTATGCCTTCACTTATCTACCACTTAGTGGGGTGTAGCTGGCCCAGGAATAGACAGTAAATAGGGCATGTAAAACAAGTAATTTTCAGCAATAGATACTTCATTTGTATTTCATGTTAGTACTTTTTTGTATCACTTGTAAAGGTACAGTGTAGTCTTTGTCACCATTCCATTGAAAAAGTTGGCCTTGTAAAATACAACACTCATTTAGTATTCATGCTTTTGTGCCTTTAACAAAATACTTTTTGTTATTTTTGTGTTACAGAACTCTCCAGTATAATTCAAAGTGTTTATAGGCTTACTTGTCATAAAGGGTCATTTCTCTGTGTCATTTTATTTCCTTTTATATAGCTCTAGTATATATAAACAGTAATGCTGTACTTTTATAAGGGTTTGTCTATTTAACTATTTCAAATATATTCACTCTCAGATATCATTGAAGTAGACGTGTCAGAGTATTCTGAGTATTGTAAACAGTGCCTTTTTGATGGAATTCACACTGTTTTGGCTGTCAACTTGTGCCATATACACATAAAATTCTGTAGAAGGCAGTTTTAACTTTTTGAAGAATATCTTAGTCAAATATTTAAGAAAATAAATGTATAAAATTCCCTTTTTTCCAGTGTTTAGCATTTCTGATGAGTAATGAATATATTTGGGGGTTTTTTTGGGTTGATATACAGTGATGATGGCAATATTGATGAGCCATACATGATGCTGTAGATTATTTTGAATTATGTTAAATGTACAGAAATAAAATACTAATATTAGCATTTATACCAAATTTTCCAATTTGAAACAATAAGGGGTAACACCATACAAATCAGTAAGTTTACATTTCAACTTCTATCTCATTTGACTACATGGATAAAGAAATTCTTTAAAATGTGTAATCTGCCACTATTATGTAATTTGGTTTCATTTTGTTTACATACAGTGTGTGAATTTAGTATATTTAAGTTACTCTTTGTTACTCTTTAACATACTGTTTGTTTTGTTACAGTTTTTAATTGAAGATGGACTGTTAAAATTGTATAAGACCAGTGTCTCCTTCATATGATTAACATATTTAGAAGAGCCACAAGAAACCCATGACAAAATGAATGTGAATATACTTTCTAAAATGTTTGGAAAATATTATCTTTTTGCATTTATCATGTAAAATTATTTTAGTATTATAACATTGAAATTTATTTTAAGAATGCCATGAAACATTTGAACTGATGAGCCACAGAACTTCAGTTGAAAATTTTTTCACTTTTTAGCATGCTAAATATACATCTAAGTTAAATATACTGTTGAATGGCCATTTATAAATTCAAACACTACCACCGGTCAGTTTTGTATAATAGAATAAAAGTATGTTATCTGCAGTGTAAGTACAGCACACTGTCAAATCCCTTCCCTAAGGTGCATAGTAGATGTACAGATAGTCATAGGCAACTGTTTTGTAATGTATCACATTTCTAATCTGTTATTCCTAATAACCTATTATAAATGTTTGCAGAGACAAAAGTTGAATTTTTCTAATCTGTAAAATTATGCTAACTTCTACATGTAGGTATTCTGAATAAAATTCTTAAAAAGAGCTAACTGTGATCACATGACTTTGAATATAACATAAGATGACTTCATCCTAGTTTTTAAATTAAAAAAAACCTTTTTTGTAGGGATTTTTGTGAAGGATGGTGAAGGGCTAGGAAGGATTTAATAGTTAGAATCCCTTATGTATGCTTTCCTTGGTGCTTTATGTTCATTCTTCTTAAATGCTCATCATAACCTTAAGGTAAGTGGAAGTTAACCCAACTTTATAAATAAAGAATCTGAGACTCAGAGAAGTTAAATGATTCCAGGAGCTACGTAGAGTGATGGCAAGCACAAGTTTAAATCCATGTCTGGCTTCAAGGTCCATTCTTCTTCCACTGTACACTTAAATAGAACCCTGCTGGTAGTACTTTCCTTTTAAAAAAGTTTGGAGTAATCCACTGTTCCAATCTATATACTATAGCTATATCTACCATTGTTTTGTGATGGGTGGAACTAGGAAAAAAACTTACTATTAAACAAGTATATATACAAAACATATATAAAAAGATTTTCCCCTCAAATCATTTATTCCATACTGAGTCAACATCAGGTGAGTTCCAAATCATTCCTGTCTGGTTTTCTCTTTTCCTCCATCCTCCTCCTCTTCCATTCTTGCTCTCTCCTCAGGGTCTGTTTTGCTTCTGGCTAATAATCACTCGGTTCTTATTAATTGGAGGTGGGGGCGGGGAGGAGGGCTTACAGGTTCCCCCTGTTCTTTGCGTAGGAATAAGAGTTAAGGAGACAGCCCCTCATTGTTTAACCTCAATGAAAAATCTGCAAGATCGTTGTCTAATATTGACTGCACTGTCATAGGTGTCCCGTATTACCTATCTTCCTAATTGGCTTTTCCGCACTTTACAAAAGAATCCTTTTCTTGTAGAGTGGGTCCATACATTAGTGAATATCACAGTAATGGGGGGGGTGCTATAAATATTTGGCCGTTGAGTACTTGGTATATATGCCAGGCATCTTATGCAGTTGTATCCAACAATCTCAGGCCACTATGTTTTTAAAGCATACTAGTGATCGCCCATGTAGCTGTTTTCACATCTGTCTCCTCTGCTAAAGAAAAAGTGTGGTGGCTGGGGTTTTCAAAAATCCGCGCCCAGGAAATGTGGCAAGGTCCCCGGCAGAAAGCGGAAAGCCTGCCGCTGTCCCGCATCTAGACACTGATTTTGTGATGGTTAGGAGAGCAACTGGTGATACCGTGGACAGAATACTCCTGAGTCAAACGCAGAGATTTTGTCAGGGGTGGGGCACGAAACCGGTTCCACCGAGGCTACCCATTCTCTCGTCCACGTCGGCTCCCCTAGCTTGCGGACTTCCGGGAAGGAAGGGCGTTTCCTGGGAGACAGATTTGGTGGCACTTGAAGCCACTGCTGGGAATAAATTCACCCAGGGAGCAGGGGAAGGGCTGGCAGTTTCCAGTGCAGGTACAGCTCCTGAGAAGCCCTGACCACTTTTCCAGCTTCGCGGACTATCGGGACCGGTGGCCGAACGGCCGAATACTCGGCCCGTGGAGGGTAAGGGAGTAAGCCCAGCAGCCCCGGCGCTTGCCCTCCTCCCCGCCCCTTCCGTTTCCGGCCGTCCCACCTCTCTCCTCCCTGGTGGTGCAGGTTTTTCGTCGCAAGCTCTTCCAACTTTACGCGCCATGGCGGTCCTCGGTTCTGCGAAGGCGGCGTTGCAGGTGACGGAAGTGCTGGAGACCATCTTGAGCCGCTGCGTGGGGCCCGAGGGGCGGCAAGTTCTGTGTACGAAGCCCACCGGCGAGGTGCTGATCAGCCGGAGTGGAGGCTGCCTCCTGGAGGCGCTACACTTAGAGCATCCCATAGCCAGGTACCTGCGTCGCACATTTCTAGCTCGTAACAGCGTCCCATAGCCAGGTACTCTTGTCCTACTCTTCTACCCAGAGCGGAGCACCTCAGGCCATCTCCCTGAACCCTTAGCCTGTATTCCTGGGAAGACACCTTGGGCGAAACCAGTGTATGCTTAGGGATCGAGCGTTGTCCCGTGGAACGTTCTTTTGGAAATCAAATCTTACCAAACACCCAAGAACATTTATTTCCCTCCTCGCTCCACCCAACCCCAGAATCTTAAAATAGAACAAAGTAAAACTTTGTAAAAAGTAAAACTAAAAACATCAGTCATTAAAGTCTTACGACCTTAGTTGTGAAACCATGGTTTCAACTTGGTTTACATGTGTGAAGGCAGCCCTCTGAAAATCTGAGATGCTTTCTTTCTTTTTCTGTACAGGATGGTGGTGGCCTGTGTTTCCAGTCATCTAAGAAAAACAGGAGATGGTGCTAAGACATTTATTATCTTTCTTTGTCATTTACTCAGAGGACTTCATACAGTCATAGACAAAGAACAGGATTCTTTGGTTTCCAAAAATATTCAAACCCATAGAAGGCATTGGAAAAATTGTTGTCAGTGGAAATTTATTTCTCAAGCTCTTCTGACGTTTCAGACACAAACATTAGATTATATTATGGACCACTACTTAAGTAAACACTTTCTAACCATCTTTTCTTCATCCACTAAAGAGAGAGCATTGTGTAGGAGCTCTTTAGAGCTGCTCCTAGAAGCATACTTTTGCGGAAGAGTGGGGAGAAATAATCACTACTTTATTTCACAGTTGATGTGTAACTACTTTTTCAAGTGTATGGCTTGTGAAAGTGGGTTTGAAGAAGTATTTGACTTAGTGGATGACTATTTTGTAGAGTTGAATGTTGGCGTCACCGGCCTTCCTGTCTCAGATTCCAGGATCATAGCTGGGCTTGTGCTCCACAGAGACTTTTCTGTATACTGTCCAGCAGATGGTGACATAAGAATAGTAATAGTAACAGAATCCATTCAGCCTCCTTTTTCAGCTTCTGCATCAGAGTTTATTCTAAATTCAGAAGCACAGTTTCAGACCTCTCAGTTTTGGATTATGGAAAGGACACAAGCAATAATGAAACATTTACAGAGTCAAAATGTAAAATTGCTCCTGTCTAGTGTGAAACAGCCGGACTTAGTTACTTATTATGCCGGACTGAATGGCATATCAGTGGTAGAGTGTTTATCACCGGAAGAAGTTTCTCTTATCCAGAGGATCATAGGTCTTTCTCCCTTTATACTACCACAGGCCTCTTCCCAGTATGAAATCTATAACACAGCTTTGGTGAAATTTTGTAAGCCCCTTATCTTGAGATCCAAAAGGTATGTTCATCTTGGTTTGATTAGCACATGTTCATTTATACCACACTGTATAGTTCTCTGTGGACCAGTGCAGGGTCTTGTTGAACAACATGAAGGTGCTTTACATGGAGCATTTAAAATGCTTCGACAGCTGTTTAAAGATCTTGATCTAAATTACATGATACAAACCAGTGATCAAAACCATACATCAAGTCCTCTTACTTATAAGGATAGCAGAGAAAGTAATCCATTGCCAGAAATTGTTAATGGCTTAATACAAAGGCCGTATCAGGGCACGGTTGTAAAGAACAAAGGTAATCTGGCAAAGACTCAAACATATTTAAAAGTATATTCAAATTTGGTAGTTCCGAGTGTAGAATTAGAAACCTGTATTCCATGTTCCACACCAAAAGTGACACCAACAGATACATACCAGACAAATGAAACACTGAGATGTTTAGCTCCAACTAAAACCAGGACAATTGATGACAACGAACCATTTATTGAGAGTAATTCTGCTAATTCAACAGCAGAAAACACTGGAATAGAAATTTCCTCTGAAAATTTACAAGTCACAAAAATTGTTGGAAAGGGAAACATGTTGCCAGTGAGAGAGAAGTCACTGGAGATGTGTACTTCCCAGAGTTACTGCTGCTCCACTCTACCAGCAGGTTGTGTTTTGCCAGTGGGTGGTAATTTTGAGATCCTGTTACATTACTATCTTCTCAACTATACCAGAAAATGTCAGCAGTCAGAAGAAACTATGGTTAGCATGATAATAGCTAATGCTCTTTTAGGCATTCCCCAAATCCTGTATAAGTCTAAGAAGGGAAAGTATAGCTTTCCAAAAATATATATAAGAACTCTCCGTGCACTACAAACCAATCAACCCATTGTGAGCAGTCAGACAGGTTTTGAATCAGTAGCTGGTAAATACCAATTACTAACTTCAGTTCTTCAGTGTTTAACAAAAATTTTAACCATTGATTTAGTAATCAATATTAGGAGACATCCTCGGGAAATGTATGACCAAGATTCAGATGAGGAAGTATAAAATTGGAAGTTTCTTATTAACTAAAATTTTAATTCAACTCAAGCAATAAAGAAGGATGTGACAACTGATTCTCAAATCAATTCAGTCTAGTTAGGAAAACATCAAAACTTAAAAAGCCTTTAGAATAAGTACACTAGGAGGCTGGCAGACATTCAGACACAAATACTAGAAAATATTATGGAACAGTTCCGAGGAGGAAGCCTTCCACACGGGGAAGCCAAGATCTGACTAAGTGTGTCTTTCTTCCTCTTACAGGTGCCTGTCTCAGCTCTGTGTTAGTTCGTGTATATATGGGAGGGTGTTTCCTTATAGCACCTTTTTGCTTTTCTGTATTTTCTTTCACTCTCTTCATCTGTCCTCACCTTTCCGTATTTATTTAGTTCATAGAATCATTTAATCTGAGATTTGGATGGAGTCTTCAGGTGTCATCCTGTATTAAAGGTTTAAAATACAAAATTCAGTATTTGCTTCATTCAGAATAATTTGTTTTCTCTACTCATAATTTCTAAAGCAGTGAATAAAAGTCTTGATTTTTTTTCTCAAGCATATAAATTAGTCTTTACTTTTAAATATCCCCTTATTTATATCCATTTTATGTGGGAAAGCCTGGATATATTTTTTCACTATCCATACACCACTGAATATATAACTGGCAATATGACTTTGTGCACTATAAACTTATTTTCTTTTCTGTAGTTAAAAGTTAGTTTCAGAAAGGTTGTGAAATTCATTCTGTCATTTTTTCCTGTCCCCTAAGAGCTTGTAAAAATAATTGATGTATGTGCTGGCTTTTCTAGTATTTTGTGCATAGCCAGAGTTCAAGAGTAATAAATAGTTTGAAAGTCCTTCCTTCCTTCCTTCCTTCCTTCCTTCCTTCCTTCCTTTTTGCTCTTTCTTTCTTTAGTACTTAAGCGAATTGGTTTTAAATTAAAAAAAAAAAACTCAAAGATGTGTAATAATAATATTATTATTACTCCATCATTATACAACAAGATCCGCTATTTTTTTGGCCTTTTTGAAAAATTCCTGGTTTACTTAACTTTTTATACAGAGTTACTGTTTTACTTTCTGTTATGAGAAATACTGTTAACATACTCTGCTTATACCTTCTTTGAATACTTTTTTAAAAAAAGTAGAACTTTCTCCTGAAGGAAAGTTTGAGACTTTTACATTAATTTGGTATGTTTTTGTTTTTGCTTTTTTTAAAGATTTTATTTATTTATTTGACAGAGGGAGAGTGAGCACAAGCAGGGGGGAGTGGCGGCAAAGGGAGAGGGAGAAGCAGGCTCCCCGCGGAACAAGGAGCCAGATGCTGGTCTCAGTCTCAGTACCCTAGGAACATGACCTGAGCCAAAGGCAGACACTTAACTGATTGAACCACCCAGGTGCCCCTCTGTACAGCGTTTAAGTAAAGAATTGATTATGCAGTGCTAAACTTCCACTTTTAGAAAAGGGGTCTAACACCAAAGTCTCACTTAGGTTTTGAGTGTACAGAAATTAATCATACTGTGAATTTCCCCTGAAAAGGGTGACATCTTTGCAGAAGGTGGTTTCAATACTACACCCAAAACCAAAGTTACAATGATTTACATATACTTTGCTTTCCCAACTCAAGTTTTTAAACATTACACTCAAGAGCAAGTTCATTCCAGAGACCTTCAATTTGAACAATGTAATCCTGAATGTATTCCAGGGAAACAACTCCAATGTTGTTTAGGGTTAATTCAGAGTTTCTTATAATAGAAGGATGTAATGTACTCCCTTATACATAGTTGCAAAACAAACCAACAACACAACATTTAAATCATTATGTTCTCAAAGAACACAAGTCATGATGTATGTACCCTTGCACGCGGATTCACTGCACCATAGCTTGAGAACTTTATCCTCAAAAACCTACACATTGCCTTTCTCCTGGCCTCAACTGTGGCTTTGGGATTATCGTCAAGAATAATAAGCACAGTACGCAAGGAATGGGCAAGCGGATTCACTGCACCTTAGCTTGAGAACTTTATCCTCAAAAACCTACACATAGCCTTTCTCCTGGCCTCAACTGTGGCTTTGGGATTATCGTCAAGAATAATAAGCACAGTACGCAAGGAATGGGCAAGCACTAACCAGGATGTACACAGCACAAGAATGGATTTCCTTTGCAAACTAGACTTAGTAGTATTTTCAGTCTTCTTAAGTCTTTAAAATTCTGCAGCACAATGACTGTGACATGTTATATTACCGTAAAAAAACAGGATTACCATATCCATTTTTTTTTTTTTTACCCAGGCCAGAAAACAAAAATCTTTTACTGCTATTACAAAATTTAGGAAAATAGAAAATTTCTGTGTTTCAGGCAAGTATGACATCTGATTGAGACTTTCACAGTCACAATCTTAGACACTGAAAATGTCACAAGACCGTGGAGTCAACTGGGGATGGCTTTTCATTAGGAAAAAGTCGTGCCTGGAGTAGCACAGCAGTAGCAGTTCCCAGATACCATGGTCTCCTAAGTTTGGATCCTGCCTTTCCTACTTTCCTTTTTTTTTTTTTTTTTTTTGGGAGTCATTTCCACTTCCGCAGGAGCAGGTTTAGCTAACAACCTGTATGACTTCCTCTTGGGCTCCTCCTTCGCTGTGCTGTCGATAGAGCTGCCCTTCCTCCTGGGCATCATTGCCACAGCTGGCAGGGTTGCGGGGGGGGGGGGGGGGGCACCAGAGCCTTCCGGAAGCTGGGCTGTCTGGCTGCTGCAGCTCCTTCCACTGCTCGAGCAGCTGCGACCTGCTGAAAATTCTTCATTTCAAAAATGTGAATTTTGCAGTATTTATATTTCATTTTAAAGGTTTTTAAGTGCTTGTAATACTCTGCATGAAGCACAGTGTCTTCTATTTTTAGTAGTTCTCTGCAACACCCGAAACACGGCTGTTTGTACCAAGTATTCAGACCTGCCTATTGTTTAAAACTGCTACATTTAATCTATTCTCTTAAATACATGTTTGCAATACATAAATTCAACAAGTTCTTTTGTTTGTTTGTTTGTTTGTTTGAGAGAAAGAGTAGGCTAGAAGGGCAGAGGGAGAGGGAGAAAGGGTCTGAAGCTGACTCCACTCTGAGCTTGGGGCTTGTGGCTGGGCTGGATCTCACCGCCTGAGATACCAACCTGAGCTGAAACCAAGAGGCCAGGCTTAATCCACTGGAACAGCCAAGAGCACCACAAATTTAACGAATTCTTAATTAATGCCTGCTATGGGCCAGATGCTGAATACACAGTGGTAAACAAGTAGCTGTGGTTCCCATCTTCATGCCCCGCTCTTGAAAAGTTAATGGATGTGACACTACTTGGATTGAGATTCAATTTAGGAAACCGGATTTTAAAATTCTAATTATAGTAAAACTCTAAAAAGTGGTGACTACGAATGTATTAATAAACTGTAACATCTTAAAAAGAGGAATGTCTTATCTTGTGGTATCTCATGATCTTTCATATTAACTGTAATTTCATTTTTTAAGGTTAGTATAATATTTTCATTTCTGTGGTTATGCAGAGAATAAGTTAGCTCTGGTTTTTTGTTTTGTTTTTTAAGGAGGCTTCCCACCCAGCATGGAGCCCAACATGGGGCTTAAACTCAGAACCCTGAGATCAAGACCTGAGCCAAGATCAAGAGTCACTTAACTGACTGAGCCATGCAGGTGCCCCAATTAGCTCTGTTTCTTATACCGAACTCATAGATGTATGAACCTACTGTAAAATTGCTGTATAACTTTTTCCATTCACTTTTTAAATTATCTGTCAGATCATTTGATAGTTCTGCTTTATTTCGTTATTGTTATTTTAAATACTTCTCCATCACTGAAGGCATTTAAAGACTTCCAGACATGCCTAGACATGACCTTGCGTATGATACGCATTTTGTAACTATAAGTAATCAGGAGCCCAGAAGTCCCTTTGTAAGCTGGCCTGCGTCTTTGTATTTTTGGTACCTGGTCTAATATCTAGCATACAATAGTAGCCTGTAAATGTCTCTTGAGGAACTATTCACTGAATTAGTCATTTGATCCTCATAGATGAGGTCATAATTATTTCCATCAAAGTTTCATGGGAAAGGGTATGTTTTGGGGGAGAAAGAGCAGACAAGGTAGAATAGATCCACACAAAGCAATCTTTTCTCCTTTTTTTAAAAGATTTTATTTATTTATTTTCCATTTTATTTCATTTTATTTCTTTTCAGTGCTCCAAAATTCATTGTTTATGCACCATACCCAGTGCTCCATGCAATATGTGCCCTCCATAATACCCACCACCAGGCTCACCCAACCCCCCACACCTCTCCCCTCCGAAACCCTCAGTTTGTTTCTCATAGTCCACAGTTTCTCATGGTTTGTCTCCCGCTCCGATATCCCCCATCTCACTTCTCCTCTCCATCTCCCAGTGTCCTCCCTGTTATTCACTGTGCTTCACAAGTAAGTGAAACCATATGTTAATTGACTCTCTCTGCTTGACTTATTTCACTCACCATAATCTCTTCCAGTCCTGTCCATGTTGATATAAAATTTGGGTATTCATCCTTTCTGATGGAGGCATAATACTCCATTGTATATATGGACCATATTTATTTATTTGACAGAGAGACACAGCGAGAGAGGGAACACAAGCAGGGGGAGTGGGAGAGGGAGAAGCAGGCTTCCTGCTGAGCAGGAAGCCCAATGTGGAGCTTGATCCCAGGACACTGGGATCATGACCTGAGCCCAAGACAGACGCTTAACGACTGAGCCACCCAGGCACCCCACAGTCTTGTCTTTTTTAACTCTCTTCAAATCTCTCTTTTTTGTTTTTAAATCCCTTAAAAGTGGTGCTAGAGCTTTCATGGGTTATCTTTATAGTTTATAGAATAAGACTAGGGAGCTTACATCACCAGGTTAGACAGAAGAGCATTTATTATTATTATTTTTAAAGATTTTATTTATTTATTTATTTATTTTTTTGACAGCAAGAGAGCACAAGCTGGGGGAGCAGCAGAGGGAGAGGGAGAAGCAAGCTCCCTGCTGAGCCACCAATGTGGGGCTCTGTCCTAGGACCCTGGGATCGTGACGTAGGTAGGCACTTAACCGACAAGAGCTGCCCGGAAGAGCACTTTAAAAAATTTGATTACATTTGTATGTAAGCCCTCTTCCACAAAGGCTTTGAAGTGACCTGCAATAAGAACAGATAAAATTGCTATAAAATCTGAATATAAATGTAAGGATCAAGAACAAAGAAAATATAAAGATGATTAAAAGTCAAAACCATGTTCCTGTTTTTTGTTGCTGCATAATGAATAACCTCAAAACTTAACAGATTTTACCTACTGTATTATTCCCTCTCAGGGTTGTGGGAGTTGCCTGGCCTTAGCTGGACAGCTTCCACTGTATTCTGTTGGTTCAGGCAGTCACAAAGGTCAGCTGAAGTTCAAGGAGAGGGAAATAGGCCCCACCACTCAGTGGGAAGAGTGTCAATGTCCCATTATTAGAAGAGCATGTGGGAAGAGAAATAGTGAGGCTGCTATTTTGGAAAATACAATCTACCACACCCTGGAAGGGGGAAAAGGACAAATACGCAGTAACTTCTCAACTGAGTTTTTTATTACTGTGTTTTGCGGTTACGTGATTACCTCCCACAAATACGTTTCCCCCAATAACTTTTATGAACCTCCTGATTTTTTTTCATTGAGCCAGCATAAGCTATTTTTATTCTCCAAACAATAGGCATTAGACTATTGAATAGCCCTAACAACTTTAGCAGGGGAGCTATTTAATCATATTATACCAGAAGTAGAGTGGCATGGTATCCATGTTTCAGACTAAGGGAAAGGGAAGAAGAATGCAGTTTGAGTCTAAACTTTTATCAGAGATTGTTTACCCCCTCTCAAAAGGGATAGAATATGTCTTTCCTGTCATCAGGGCCAGCAAAGAAGAAAAAAAACCTATAGCTTAAGAACCATCTCTCACATCATCATTATAGTTACTCAATGCAGCTTTGTAGTAAGTTGTTAGCAACCTAAACTCCAAGTGAATACACAAACTAGGAGGGGTAGGGGCAGTAATTTTGGGGGTGAGGGCATATGTAGGGAAGAGGTAGAGAGGTGATTGCTCACTATACCACTATATGCTGATGATTTCGAATTTTATTCTCCCAGACAACCTCTTCTCTGTGGCCCCAGCTCACTCACCGAACTGCCAACCCAGTCTCTACTCGGAGACTCACCCTTAACTTGTCCAGAACAGAACTGCTTTTTCCCATCTCCTAAAGCTGGCTCACCCCTGCTGTCCTGTCTCAGTTAATGGCATCTACCACTCTCCCACATGCTCGGGACAAAGACCTAAGAGACACCTTGACTCTAAACTTTACTTCACATCCCATTGCCAGTCTATGAGCAAGTCCTTCTGGCTCCACACAGAAATTAGATTTCAAAGCCACCCATTTCTCACAATTGTTGTTCCAGCCCAAATCACCTCATCTCTTACCCGCAGCAGCCTTCCTATGGCCTTTGCTTCTATCCCGTCTTGATAGAGTGATATCCCCCAAGCTTTTTAGATTTACTCATGAGAGAGCATGTGTGCATGTGTAGCTAGGGAGGGGCAGAGAAGAGGGAGGGAGAATCTGAAGCAGACTTCAGCCCCACGAGAGACTGTCGCACAACCCCCGGATCACGACCTGAGCCAAAATCAAGAGTCAGATGCTCAACCAACTCAACCACCAAGAGCCCCTATTTAAAAAAATTTAAACCTACAAAAAAGTTAAAAAAGCATACAATGAACACCTACCTACCCTTCATCTAGATTTACCAACTACCATTTTACCCCTTGTTCATGTGCACACAAGCCACACACACTAAAACACACATTTTTACTGAACCATTTACTGAAAGCGAGTTGAGGACATTATATCCCTAAAAACCTCACTATGTATTTCCCACTAATAAGGACTTCCCATACATGACTGAATGATTCTTTTCAAATGCAAATCTTCATGTCATTCCCCTGCTCAAAACTCGGTCCAGAGTTTTTCTTTCACACGGAATGAAACCCAAATGTACCATAATCTACAAGGCTCTACGCTATCTGTCCACTGCTTATCCTTTAGATGACATCTGCCTCCCTCCCTCTAGCTTTGTCCCCACTAGTTACATTGACCAGGACAGGTATTGGTCAGGACAGGTGATGTCAGACCGAAGTAACAACTCCAAATCTAAGAAGCTTGACACAATACAAAATGTATTTCTTGTTCGCATTTATGTCTTTTGAGGGTCAGCCAAGGACCTTGCCTGCCTTGTTGTCTTCCTCTTAGATTGTGGTTGCTGGAGCAGTCACTGTCTGAAGTATTACTTATCATCAAGCCAGAGACAGAAAAAAGTGCTCTAGAGAGCATGCTGGCTCTGTCCATAAATGGCACGTCATTTTTGCTCATGCCTCACTGTCCAAAATAAGATAAAACACACTAGGTGTAGTCCTACCCATCCACAGAAGAGCCAAGATAAGGCAACCTTGTGCCTAAAAGGAGAGAGCACCAGAACATTTTGGCAAATGGCACTAATGACTCCCCATACTAGCCTTTCTGTTCCTTGCACACACAGGTTCACTCCAACCTCTGAGCTTTCTACTGGCTGTTCTGTTCACTTAGAACAATCTAACCCCACTAATCTTCATATGGCTCACCTCCTTTCTTCATTCAAATATCTCTATCGTAATGTCACCTCAGATATGCCTTTCTTGACCTTTCCATCTAAAGTAATACCATATTCCTTTCTCATCATCTCCCTCATTCACTGTCTTCCTACCTTGTGAAGGTTTTTTGAAGCACAGGCCTCATGTTATTAGTATATATGTTTATTTTTTTGTATTGACTGCCTCCCCCACTGGAATGTGAACTCCATGAGGACTTTGACTTACTCACTTCCATATTCCCAGCATGTAAGATAATGCCTGGCCAGGGAGGCACTTGAGAAAGTTCAATGAATGAATGAATAGGACCATACCATCCAAAATGGTCCATACCGTCCTTACCACTAAGGCTTCCTCCTCCTGGGCAATGATCAGATAGACCCAACCAACATTTGCCCCAGTGACTCCACTTTTGTTTGTTTTCAGTTCTACCTAAATTCTTGTGGACACAGTGCTTTCTGAAAATACTAAATTACTGCAGAGCTTTCCTAGCTTGGAAGCCATTCTGTTTCTTACAGGTAACTTAGCATGTTTCTATTCTGTGCAATCATTTGTTCATTTTAAAGAGTAGGCCTCAGTGGGAAATTGAATTTCCAAGTCAGTGTCAAAAGCCTCTCAGTAGCCCCAAGAATTGATGACATATTGTGTTACAGTTGAATTGCATTTATGTTTAGGTTATGGTAAAATACGTGTCATCCTTTCAGTCTCTGTCATTCACCACCACTCTGGGTTTTCGAATTTAGCACCAGGTGAAAGAGGGGTATTCTTATCCTCTCCATCACCTATGCCAGATCTTATTATAAATAGGTATCTCAGTGAAAACCTCCCTGATCATTGCAACAGGGGTCCTTATGCCCAGATTAAACACACCTAGTTAATGACTGGGGCATTCTAATTATGATGAACTTCATTATCTGTGTCCCCCTCTAGAGAAATTCCTGCTGCAACAAGAGAAATGTGCATTTTCTTTAAACAGGGAGTCCTGTGGTATATTTAATATTAGTACATCTAATATTAGTATGTCTTCCAGGGGTGCTTGGGTGGCTCAGTCAGTTAAGTGTCTCTTGATTTTGGCTAAGGTCATGATCTCAGGGTCATGAAATGGAACCCCAGGCTCCATGCTCAGTGGGGAGTCTGCTGCTCTCCTCCTTCCTCTCCCTCTGCCCTTCTCAACCCCAGGTGCGAACGCTCTCACTCTCGAATTAAATAAATAAATAAATCTTTTAAAAAATATATTAATACATATTCCCAAAGTACATTTATGCAAAGCTTCTTGGGACTTCACTTGTATCACAATGTACCCATCATTTTGTATTAATAAACTCCCATGTTGAATTCCGCTCTATGTCTTAACATTTACATTACCTTATAACACAATTAGCTTAATAATTAGTAAGGGTTTCTTATCTAATCCCAGCTAGTAATTTCTACATTCCTACAGGGACAAATGATAACTAGGGAATTGACTGAAAAGGAAGTTATCTAATGTGCTCCTTGAGAAGACTTTGTCAGTTATTTGGAAAAGAGAAGCCCATTTATACATCTCTACTATTTGCCATATTTTACTCTAAGCCTTTTGAGAGGTAAAAAAGGGGATCTTTTATATAAGTAGAAGAAGAAACAAAATGAACTACATAGCAACATTGTACAGAATGTGTTTATGTTCTATGCTCAGAGGCACAATATAGTAGCAAGAACATAGTGCTTGAAGTCGAGCAGCCCAGTATTGCCATCCTGCTGTCAGTTACAGGTTGTATAGCTGGACAAGTTGCTAAATAGCTCTTCTGCCTTAATTTCCTTATCTTCCAAGTGGTAATGATAGTACCTACCTCACACAGCTGTGGTGTAAATTAATAAAGATATTGAAAGCTTGAAAGTAATAAGGACCTATGAGAGGCGCCTAGCACAACGCCTGCCACGTTAAGTAGGAGTTTCACAAATGTTCACTTTAGTTCTTCTTTTGGTTGCCTATGCATTTTTAACTTTTCCCTTCTTCCTCCAATCTTTCGGTTATACTAGCTAATCTGTTCCCTACATGTGGCAGCGTGAATAAAAGCAGAGACCTTTGGAACCCAGGCCAACACGGACTGTAGATATCACAGACAGCAGAAGTGTGTTGTAGCATATTGTATTTCCTCCCGTGTCTTCCTTGCCATATGCTCTTCTTATAGTACGACCTCAACACTCCTTCCCTGGAGGGGTGGGGTATTAGTCCCCTCCCCTAAAAAGTGGGTGAGCCCCTGTGACTACCCTGCCCAATAGATTATAATGAAGTGACACTATGTGACTTCTTTGATTATAAACGGACGCCTCCTGATTTCTCTTGGAACCCAACCACCATGCTGAAAGGAAGCACAAGCAGCCTGAGGAGAGGCCCAGATGGAGAAGAACCAAGGCACTAATCCACAGCCCTGTTGAGGTTTCCAGCCAACAGCCAAGCCTCAACTTTCCAGTCATTTGAGTGAAGCTTTGAAGTGGCTCCTCTGGCCCCCAGAATTCAGATTTTCTTCATATGACTGGTGCCTGTTCCCAGTTGAATTAGATAACATAGCATAGGAAGGAAACTTTCCTATTACAGTTTAAGAATTTGACCTTAACTTATGAGTAAGTCAACAAGTATGTTATTCAAGTAGAATGCATTGATAGAGCTGGACATGTTGTCAAAACATTGAAGTGCTTCTGAATTGGGTTAGTGAATAGCTACTGCCTTGAGCGTCTCAAGTGTTACCACCCTCAGCCCCCAAATCCCATCCTACCACCCTGGTCTCCCAGTCTCTCTCCCAAAACCCCTTGGGCCACCCTCCACTTCAGATGAATGCCTGGTTCAGTGAGAGAATTTTCAGGGATTCTGCCCCAGTTCTTTGGTGTCTACTTTAACTGGAGGGGTATGAACCATGCTATACAGGTTGAAGAATTTTGAGTATCACTTCTTTTTTTTTTTTTTTTTACTTTATTTATTTACTTGACAGACAGAGATCACAAGTAGGTAGAGAAGCAGGCAGAGAGAGAGAGAGGAGGAAGCAGGCTCCCCGCCAAGGAGAGAGCCCAATGCAGGACTTGATCCTAAGACCCCGAAACCATGACCCGAGCCGAAGGCAGAGGCCCAACCCACTGAGCCACACAGGTTCCCTTGAGTATCACTTCTTAAGGCAAATATACACACATACACACACACACACATAAATATAGAGTGATCACACCGTACATACTGTTTCTTGGTGATTTTCTTTTTTTTGTTTGGCTTATCTCTATACTCTCTTCTCCTGCTTTCACATTATATCCCACCCACCACCCCCCAAACTGGGCAATGCTGTGAGCCACCTACCAGGTATCCTTCCATATCTTTCATTATGTTGCTTATAAAATTAAGTTAAAATGTGCATGTGTATTCATACATGTGCATTCTGATTGGTTTTGTCCTATTTGGTTGAGACTTCTCTCAGCCTCTAGTTTCACACCCTCCCCATCCCAGGAGGCAGAGGGATTTGCCCAATTGGTGATTGGGGGTAGAGGAACTGTATGTGTTCACTCAGCACTGTCTTTCTCCCTCTTGGCTGTGAGAAAGGAAGGATGGTCACCTTCACCCCTGCAGGGCCATAAGAGAAAGTGGCAGTGTTGGGAGCCATGACTGGGTCCATCTGTCCGATGCAGAGATGGAGCATTGACCTGCATGCTGTGTTTAGCTCCATAAGCCCTGAAGGCCAGTAGAAGCATTATCAGGAGTTGCCATGGTGTTCCTGTCTCCCATAGCCTGAGTCCCACGTTTGCCTCCCAGTGGAAGGGGGGTTATTTTTTGGGTCCCCAAAAGTCCCATCCCAGCCACAGACAACACCAGCATTTTGTAGCCAGTGGTAGGTAAAGTAGCCACAGGGAACAAATGGACCTGCTCAGTGTCCCCATGGTCACCCCCAGTGTGCCAGCACTCATATGCTCACATGCCTGAACCCTTTCCCCACTCATCCGACCAGCGGGAAGCAGGCCCCAAGAGGAATAGAAAAGAGAGGCCAAGCACCATGTCATAGACAGCTGAGCTCCCACTGAGGGGATGGGCTGTGAACTGGACAGGAGGCTGAGATTTTAGTAATCCACTCTAAAGACAAGCACTGGAATGGGCTTAATTTAGCCAAAGAGACCCAGGAGCTGCTACTTGGCATAATTAAATTTTTTCCAGCTCCAGAGTGAATTGAGATTCTTGAAAGCAAAGTTATTGGGAAAATGAAAGTGTTCCATGTTGTTTGCCACTGAATAGCAATTCTCAAATCTCCACAGACATGAAGACGGGATCGCTGACAACAGATGGAGAGACATCTCTCTGGTTCACACTTGCGGGCCTTACCATGGCCCAGCAACGTTCCTGCATCCTAGTGCCAGGAGACCTCAACATAAATTAGCTTAAAGAGTCCAGTACTCGTGAGGAGGGAACTAGTGACAATGCTTTAATGAAGAAAGACAATAAAGGTGAGTGGAGTGATTAGATGACAGGAATGTTTTATTAATTTGGGAAAAGGAAAGGCATAAGAGGAGAAAGGGAAATGAGTCAATCATTCTAGAGGGATGGGTTGAAGATGTTCAGTCTAATCAGCATAGACAGCAATACCACTGGGCACCATGCAGATAAATAGCTTGCAATGGCTAATTAAGCTTGTATGTTGAGATTCATGCTTTTGTGTCCTATTTAAGAAATCTTTGCCTACTGCAAGGTACGAGCCTTTGGAATGTTAACTAGGAAATCTGAGCAAAATACTGTATTTAAGGGACACCTGGATGGCTCAGTCAGTTAAGCCTCTGCCTTCGGCTTGGGTCATGATTCTGGGGTCCTGGGGTCCTGGGATCAAGTCCCACATCAAGCTCCCTGCTCAGCCGGGAGTCTGCTTCTTCCTCTGTCTGCTGTCTCCCTGCTTGTGCTCATGATCTCTCTCTGACAAATAAATAAAATCTTTTTAAAAATACTGAATTTCGGGGCACCTGGGTGGCTCAGTGGGTTAAGCCTCTGCCTTCGGCTCGGGTCATGATCTCAGGGTCCTGGGATCGAGCCCCACGTCGGGGTCTCTGCTCAGCAGTGAGCCTGCTTCCTCCTCTCTCTGCCTGCCTCTCTGCCTGCTTGTGATCTCTCTCTCTGTGTCAAATAAATAAATAAGATCTTTAAAAAAAAAATACTGAATTTCAGTAATTCCTTCACATATATACTAAATATTTACACTATTTACAAACATATTTACAAATATTTACACTATTAAAGATGTGTAATATGTGAAATACTAAACACATAAATATATTGGATATATAAAAAATGAGCATTCTAGGAAAATGCATTCATACTGTGTGAAAACTGGTTTACAATACCATAATAATGAGCTAAAGAAAAACAACTTTTAAGTTATCTCTTTTTTAATTTCTAACAAACTTGCCTCAATCTACTCTTCCAACAAATTGTCTTTGCAGAGACTAAATAGTTCAATCCAGTATAACTTCTTCATTAGAATTGCCTTTTTACTTACCATTCTCCAGAAACTCCTCCAGTCAGCAGCTTCTTTGGCATTCCGCAAAGCAACCTCCTAAAACTGTAACATGAACCAATTTGCAAAGATTTTATACTTGCAGCCGGATGATTTTGCATTTGCCAGGCTAAGCATCTTGAGGAGGCAACGCAGTGTGGGACACAGAACATGCCCTTCGGAGCCACACGACCTGTGCAGGGATCCTGCACCCGCCATTGACTGGTTGTGTGACCTTGAACAAGTCACCTCCACTTGCTGTTCTTTATTTCCCCTATAAGTTCTTTCAGCTACTGTTGTGTAACAAACGATCCTCCAACTTCGCAGCCTGAAACAGCAAACATCTCACACAGTTTCCCGGGGTAGGAATATGGGAGGGGCGTAGCTGGATTGTTTCTGCTCAGGGTCTTTCTTGAGGGTGCAGTGAAGACATGGGCCAGGACTACAGTCCCAGAGGCTTGACAGGGGCTGAAGGATCCAATTCCCTCACTGACGTGGCTGTTGGCAGAAGGCCTCAGTAACTCACTATGTGGGCTTTTTCATAAGGCTGCTCTCACATGTCTGCATGACATGGCAACTGGCATCCCCCGCCCCATGACTGAGAGACCCCGGGGGGTAGCAAGGAGAAAGTGCAGTGCCTTCTATGATGCTGTCACTTCTGCTGCATTCTATTCATTAGAAGTAAGTCACTGAATCAGTGGTTGGGGAATTAAGAGTCCACCTTTTGGAGGGAGGAGTGTCAAAGGATTTATGGTTTAAGATCATCACATCGAAAAAAAAAATCAAAGATTTTTTTTATTAAAGAATCAAAAGCAAACACCTAGAACATTGCTGGTTTCAAGGTATCTATGCATGTACTTAGTCTTTATTGGATACCTATGATCGTACTATAGACTAAGCATAAGATCATGGTCCCTGCCCTTACGAAACTCGAAGTTTAAGGGGAAGATAGACATTAATCAAAGAATACACAAATATAAAATCGCTGTGCTCAGTACAATGTAGAGGGAATGGAGCTACTCAGGAAAGGCTTTGAGGAAAAGGTGTCAATGCTGAGATCTCAAGGATGAGTAGGGGTAACCTAGGTGCAGAAGACAGAGAAGTATGTTCTAATAGAGGTAGACCTTGTGGGTGGGAGCACGGAGAGCACAAGGAACCTGTCAGGCTGGTGTGGCCAAGGCAGAGGCAGCTCCGTTTGGAGGGCGGGAGTGGTAGCCAGAGGCCAACCTCTGCTCTGCTTATCTGTGCCTGTCATGAGTTCGCTGGTAGCCAGGGAAGAGAGCTGACCACAAAGGGCTGTGAAAGAACTTTTTGGGATGATGGACTGTTCTGTATCTTGATCATGGGGTGGTTCTAAGACTCTAGGTGTCTGTTCGAACTCAGAACTGTAGACTAAAGAAAGGTTAAGTTTTACTCTATGTAAATCACATCTCAATACATCTGAGTTAAAAAAGGTATGCTTTCATGCAGGCACTTTAATGGAGGCCAAAACATTGACTTTTTCTGTAATATGTGTTTGGATTTCTTCCAAACAGGTTTAGTGCCCGCAGTATCAACAGAAGAGTGCCCAGCTGAAGTCTGACCTGTGTAGTGGTGCTGTAGCTAAACCGTGCATGCAGTCATTGAGCTCTATGTGAGTGTGTGTGTTCTGGTGCGGGAATAAACACATAGCAAAGTAAACTAAATATAGTATAGTTCTTGGCACTAAAAGGAACATGTTTTCACAACTGTGGAAAGTATGAAGGGAGGGAAAATTTCAGAGGTAATAAATTAAGCTCTTTAATGTAAATGATGACTTTTGGGTTGCTCTGTTTTTATCCTGAAGAGACATTGCTGTGAGAATGCAGTTCTAAGATCAACCGGAGTGCTTAACAATGGATTTAAGAGACTGTTATTTTGTTGGAAAACCAGTAACAGGTATGAAGCCAAACTGGTTTCCCTGTTAGGACTCACCTCATCCCATGAGCCATGGCGGAGTTTGCCGTATGTGACTACTGTCACAAAGTGTGTCACAAACAGAAATGTATTCTCTCACAGAAATGTATTCTGGAGGTCAGAAGTCCAAAACCAAAGAATCAATAGGGCTGTGCTCCCTGTGATGACTCCGGGGAGAATCTGTCCCCTGACCCTTCCAGCTTCCGGTGGCCCACAGCACTTCCAGTCTGCCTCCGTGGTCACATTGCTGCCGCCTCTTCTGTCAAATCTCCCTCTGCCTCATTCGTATAAGGACACTTGTCACTGGATTATTTAAACTCCTGTGGATAATCCTGGATAAGCACCCTCTTGAAAAATCCTTAACATCATCCCATTGTTTGCCATATCAGGTAATACTTTTTTTTTTTTTTTTTGCCATATAAGGTAATACTCACAGGTTTTGGGGGGAATTAGAATGTGGACAGATTTTTTTAAAAAAGATTTTCTTTATTTATTTGAGAGGGAGAGAAAGAGAGTATGAGCAGGGGGAGAGGAAGAGGCAGACTCCCCACTGAGCAGGAAGCCCAACACAGGACTCGATCCCAGCACCCTGAGGTAGTGATAGAAGCTCACGGCAGACGCTTAACTGATTTGAGCCACCCAGGTGCCCCTAACTGCAGACAGATCTTTTTGGTTCAGTCTGCCACAATCACTGAGTTCTCTAAAGGTTCTAGCATAGTCATTTTTATAGTGATATAAGTTTAACTGAGTTGTTCTCCACACAGAAGTAATGGTGGATGCTGTGAGCATGTAGGTGGGACACAGTTATGCCAGGCTCAAACCCAGCCTGTAGGACTCCAAAGTTCATGCTCTTAACCACAAACCAGTATCGTCACCTTCTTAACCTTTTTTTTTGTGTTAGCTGTCAGTATGCTCAAAAGTCAGCAGTTACAGAAAGGAAGCATGGGCTCCAGTCGCACCAGTATCCCCTGGAGCTCCCATGGACATAAGAAGACCTTTTCACGACCACTGCTGCTCCCAGAAAAGATTCCCCCTACTGTGCTCAAGATGGTGCATAGATTATCTGCATTGGAGCAACCAGGAAGCCAAATTCTTTCTTGCCAGTTCCTTTCGATTTGCAGCTCAGAGCTCCAGAGTCCCAGTCTGGCAAGGAAAAATGACCCTGACAATTGTCTGCCTTCCCAATGAGTTCTTGAGGGGGGTTGGCTCAATCTAGTGAGAAACAGCCTTGATTGGGGACATTCATAATCAGCTTCTCATCTCGAAGCAGAGAATCTCTGGCCTGAGGGCCTCATAAGAACACGGGAACATAAATCCTGAAGACGTATGAGGCACTTGATATTTCATATGCGCTTAGCTAAAATTAATTACCCAATTAATCTCCAAGGATGATAACCAAATGAGCTCTTCTACAAATTATCATTATTTATTAACAGATCAGAAAGCCAATGAAGATATTTTACATAAGTTTCCGCAGGGGAAACGAGTCACGAGAAACCAATGCCAGTCCCTTCAAGGTCTCCTAGTGAAAAAGCAACAGAACCCAAAGTCACTGTGGAAGTAGGACCCATGGAGGAAGGACACTAGGATCTGCCCATCTTGCTGTGTGAAAAATCATGAAGTAGTAGAGACCCCTGGAGGCTTCTCTTTGTTTATTTTCAACCACAACACTGGAATTCTGCCCTTGCTTCTCTTGCTGAGTTGACAAGGAAGTATTCATGGAAATGAAAATGTTATATTCTGGAAATGTTGATTGATTTGCATATTAAGTTACTTTAAAATAAATTATAATTAAGCAAGAATTTTTTATTTATTTTTGTTTTTTAAAAAGATTTTAAAGTAATCTCTATCCCCAACATGGGGCTCGAACTCACAACCCCAAGATCAAAGTCACATACTCTACTGACTGAACCAGCCAGGTGCCCCAAGCAAGAATGTTTTTAAATCATGGATCCCTTAACAATTGTTTATTACATAACTGTCTTTGCTGATGCTACGTCATGGCTGAGAACATAGGCTCTACAGGGAGATGGCAGGATTTGAATCTCACTTACTACCTGAGTTACTTTGGGCAAGTTACATGCCTCTGTTTCCTTTTCCATAATATGGGTATCCTGATAGTACCTGGCAACTAGTGTCATTTTGAGGATTCAATGAGTCAATATAGGTGAAAGCACTCAGCCTGGTTCCAGGTACATAGTAGATGCCCAATAAACAAATCACCTCCACACTGCACATTAAGGACATGGAAATTTTAGCACAATGAAGAGGACATGAATGCATTCCCCCACATTTCTCTGTCTCCACAGCATGGCACAGACTGAGCATCCAGCAGACTCATGAACCCCCTCATACCCTTCTTCCCTTTCCTTCATCCCCTCTCCATGTCTGTCTGTCTTTCCCCATGTCTCTGTTTTTCTATTGCCTTCTCTGTCTCTCTTCTCTCTACCTTCCATTTCTTTTCACCTTGTTCTTCCTGTTTCATCACCATCCACGACAATGAGGAATGCTATGATTGTCTGGGTCTACTTCCAGGAAATATTTTGTCTCATAAATTATCAGAGAAAATCAACTGAGTCTGAGAAGGCATGTGAATTCATTCTTGCTGAATTGACTCTGTCTGTGCATTTACCCCTCCCCTTTTTATCTCTCTATCTCTGCCTACTTTCTTCTCTGTTGCCACCTCTCTGACTCTCTGAATCTCCTGCATGTCTTACTGACTGTCAGCTTGTTTCTTGGTCTGCATGTCTTTATTTATCTCTATATCTCTCTATTGCTACCTGTTGCTGTGTGTGTGTGTGTGTGTGTGTGTGTGTGTCCCCTCAGGTGGGGTGAGATGAACTCCCTGGGCACTCTGAAGACCTTCTGATGGGGAAGTAGAGGAGGAAAAACCTCAGATTGTTTGTGCCTCCTCCTACTTTAGGATATGATAGAGAAAACTGCTTTCTCTAGTTTGAGAAAGTCCCTCTTGTTAGCCCCCGAAGTAGCAATGACTTTAAGCAATATATCTCTGAACAGGTGTCTAAGTGGACCAGAGATGTTGATTCTAATCAAGACAACTTACATGGACGTTAACTGGGCATATATTTAATGACACATATAATTATGATTGTACAGCATGGTAATTAAGCATAAATGGTAAGGGGCTAATGTAAATTACTATAATTAGTATTACTTTTTCACAGCTAAGCCAAATTTCATTTCCCCTTTCTACACTGCTAATTCACCAGTATCTGTAATCAGTGTTAATGTTGATAATTTCTTGATGTCACATTCTGCTTAATCATCACATCCCATCAACATACACAGATCCAGACACAGACACACACACACACACACACACACACACACCCCTTGCTGGTCCTGGAGTAACTAAGATCTCTTTAGAGAGGCTTGACCACTGGCTGAAGTCATCTGTGAATTCCCTTCTAATCCTGAAATTCTATTTTAAAAATAGTAATGAGGGATGAAAACATAGAAATGAGTAGGTTTTAATGCCTTCCTAATTATCATCATCATCATCATCACAAAAAATGATAGTAATTGGATTTTAATATATTCCATATGTTCTTTACATGCATGATACCTTTAAATTTTGAGGTAGGCGTTATTCCTCATTTCCCAAATGAAAAAACTGGAACTTTTTGAGGTTAAGTATTTGCCCACAGTCATGGAGCAATTAAGTGGGAAGTCAAGATTCAGATTCTGGGGATTTGGACTTTAAAGTCCATGATATGTCACCAACTTGTTCTTCTAACAAAATAAAAATGCTAAGGACAGATATTTCCTTCCCCTGAATCTTAATTATTTTAACTATGTTCATAGGGCAGATCTGTCTTATTTTTAGTGTTAGGAAGGAAGATCTTCATCTGTCCTACAAGGTCCTTCTAGCTGGATAGGATCAAATTGACATGGGACAGATTAACAGGAGAAAATCATATTTAATAGGCATATGTATGGAAATCCACACAAACATGAAATTCCAAAGACAATGAGGCAATGTGGAATTTATATGAGCTAAAGAGGGATAGGGTCTGAGGATACAAAGGGGAGAAAGGTGAAAGGAGTGTTTGGAAAAGCAAGGTTGTTCTATTATGCAGACAAGTTTTTTAGGTAAAGAGAATCTCTGTTAATAGCTCTCTGGTACAGGTTCTCCTCTCCTATATAAATTTAGGCAGCTGAGGGGGAGGCAGAGAGTTTTTCCTGCATCTGTTGGGTTTTGATTACTTTTAACTCAAAATAATCTTTTTTGCCACAGTGGTCCATCTTGGGGCAGCCTGCCCTGGGCTCTACAATAGGAAAGAAGGGGCCATGGGCACTGGACACCTGAAAGGGGAAATAGAAAAGAATGAAGAGACAGGGAGCATTGCCAACATTGGGATGTTTATTTAAACCAAACTTGTCTATCTTCTGGAAGTGACCATGGTGATCATTTAGAAAGTTTTAAGGCTTTCAGAAGAAATCTGGGCATCAGGGCTGTGTCAGCCTTTTGCACTAAGATGCTCTCAGAAGAGGCTTTCCTTTCCCCTGGGCTTGCTCCCCATACTCATTTAGCAAAAAGTTCTCTGAGTGGTCCTCCCCTAGGCAGTGTCCCCTAAAGGCAAAATTGAGCTGTTTCCCTGGGAGGAAGAAAAGGAAGCTTTTGTGACCATAAATGAAGATGGAGGGTGGACTGTCCTGCTCACAGTCCCCATGGGCCATGGTCTGGGCTATTCCCTCCTGATGACCCCTGGGGCCAGGCCTGGGGTACTCCCTCCTGCTCCTACCCTGCTATAGTCTTTGGATCTGCCTAGATACAGCCTCTTCATTCTTGACTCCACTCCCTGAGCACAGTAAGTCGTCCAGAGATAGGCACGATCAGTCAAAATCCTTCCCTAAGATTTAGCCAACTGCACGTGGGAAAAAGGGTCTCTGTGATCTGAGGACTGTAAGGTCTAAGAGATACTGAAGTTTCTATATAGTTTCCTTATAGAAACTATACAGTTTCTACTGTGGCCCTCCATGTCCTTGTCACTGTAGATTGCACACCCTCTTGCACATGACCTCAGCCCCTCACTGTTCCTTCCACTTCTCTTAGTAAAATCCGAATTGTCCATATAATGGCTGCTAATTAATCAGAATAATTCCTCCCTTCCTTGAGTACCATCTTTGAACAAATATTCTTGAAACTAGCTGAACTTCAGGTGACCCTGCCTGCTGAAACCCTATAAAAAATTCCACCCTTCTTCCCAAGTTAAAAGGCTCCTTCTCCTTCTCATGCCAACAGTTTTGAAAAAAGACTTATGCTAATGGTGCTCTTGTTTTTTTCCACAGAGGATATGAGTAAGAGATGCCGAGATGCTAGCAGCCAGACCACAACTAGTGTGGGTGAGAAGCTAGCCTGGGAGAGTGAAATTAACACGGGAACAGGCGCTGGAGAGAAAGGTAGGGGGTGGGGATGGGGAAGATGGAAGCAGAGACAGAGAGATATCCAATGGTGTTCAAGTTTCCATTCTCTTTCTTAAGCCTAACACATCTGTTATTACCATTTTTTTGTTACATAAGTGAAAAAGTTAAAATGGTAGGATTAAAAAAAAGGAGAATCACAGCAGTCCTCAAATTTGGATGTGCAGACATAAAATGCTTTTTATAACTCTATTCTGAAATCAATCCAAATCTAGAACCTCTATATCCAGGAATAAGTGTAAACATTATCTTGTTTTTTCAAGTGGTTCATTCAATCAGTCACTTCTGGATAAATGTTCAGTCAGAAATTCAGGGTTCTCCCATCACTCCCCTCACTTTTGGGAATAAACTAAGTTGCTGGAAAATCAGAGTCCTAAAAGGTAATTTTTAGAAATGTTGACTCATACAAATATAAAATGAATTTGTGTCAAAGATTTTATTTCACTCATTACTTAGTGAGGAAATTAATGAGAAGTAAAAACTGATTCAAAGGAGAATCCAAGGAAAAAGACATTTATTTACAGGCAATCCAGAATAGCGAACTGAATTTGCTGATAAAGGCAAAACTGGCCTCTTCCGCTAAGTAGAAATTGATGCATCCTCATTGGACAAAATTCATTTGCATTTCTAAGAATGGGAATTATCTGCATTATCTTCAGCCTTTTACAAATTAACTTCAGTTTCTATAGACTTGCAAAATAGTCAAGGGCAGTGAAAGACCAGACCCCTATAGAATCCAGATAATCCTGGAAGTTTCCAGAGATTTTGCCAAGAATTCCGTCTGTACATTCTGATCCTCTACGCAGGCTCTACAGACTGGCTTAAATAGAAGTGAATTTGAATAAGCGAATTTGAGACACTTCCTGCCAAATGACACTATCAATTACTGCCAAACCAAAAATATTCTTCCATTTTCATATAGTCCCCCAACTCAATTCATGGGCATTGTGACAACACAATAACCTCCTGAATTTCTAGTTTTCCCAGTTGATTTTAACTATGGCAGGTTAGCCACGTACGCTGAAAACCCTGTCACAGCCTTTGGCTCCCCACCTTGAGATGCATGTGCAGATGGAGAGCTAGCTCAGAATCTAGGTTGTTTCTCATAGGAGGGAATAGGTTTAAGATTTCAAAATCAGACACAAGAGGCATCCAGTTATGGACTTATAGCCCCAAGTAGGAAAGCCTGCAAACCATGAAAAATACATCCTTAAGGGCGCCTGGGTGGCTCAGTGGGTTAAGCCGCTGCCTTCGGCTCAGGTCATGATCTCAGGGTCCTGGGATCGAGTCCCACGTCGGGCTCTCTGCTCAGCAGGGAGCCTGCTTCCCCCCCACCCCGCCCTTCCTCTCTCTCTGCCTGCCTCTCTGCCTACTTGTGATCTCTCTCTGTCAAATAAATAAATAAAAATCTTTTAAAAAAAATACATCCTTAAAAACCAGCACCCCTGGGGCACCTGGGTGGCTCAGTGGGTTAAAGCCTCTGCCTTCGGCTCAGGTCATGATCCCAGGGTCCTGGGATCGAGCCCCACCGTTGGGCTCTCTGCTCAGCGGGGAGCCTGTTTCCCTTCCTCTCTCTCTGCCTGCCTGTCTGCCTACTTGTGATCTCTGTCTGTCAAATAAATAAATAAAATCTTAAAAAATATATATAAAAAAAAAAAACAAAAACCCAGCACCCCTGTGCTACCAGGCCCCCACCTGCCTCTGGGACACATCATGCTTCCATTTGGATATTTCATCCTGGGTTTTTGTATCAGGGTGCAAGCTGCATCATTTTGGGTTCAGTAAATATCAAGAAATAAAAATATTCATGATCTGTTGGGATTATTCCCAAGAGCTCCTGGTGGACTTATTTACTCCCAACTGGGAGAAAAATTGGTCAAATATGGCAAATTAAACATTTCACAAGCAGGTGGAAGATCAGCCTCTTAAACAGCTGCCTACCTCCTGGCTGTGGCAGAGGTAGAGGCAGAAGCTGAGGGTCAGTAATTGCAAAGGCAGAGGAGGGTTCAGTGCAGACCCAGGTGAGGAGCACCAGATACAATTCTAGATTACAGGTTTATGGACTAAAAGGAGTTGCATACGTGTGCCCCATTTATTTTGCTTTTCTCTTGTTCTGGGATGATATTCTGGGCTTAAATACCAAAGTTGGTATGGTGCTCAGACATACAGTACTAGATCCACTCTGTCATCAGTATGTATGCTAAACTCATGCTGGCTATCATCTTGGTGTCCCTAAGTCCTCTAGCTGTGTAGTTGCTTATATATTTAATGTTTAAACAGAGGTGGCTTGAGTCTCTATCCTACACTGTGGAAAGTCCTGTGCCTTTCTCAAGATTTCTGCAAACCTCAAGTTGCATCCATTGCTGTGTTTGCTCCTTGCTCAGACTTCCTGGTCCTGCTAAACTCTCAGGCAACCTCCCATTCCTCTTCTATGGTTCTTTTCTTTCTATCCTTTGGTGACTCATAAGGGAAAAACAGCACACACTTCCTTGATTTTGTCACCAATGAAATAAGTTCACATGTAGCACACATTTGTCAAAATTTAAGATAACTAACAGTTGTACAGTGCCAAAGAGCACAGCAGATGATTTAACATAAAACATGCCTCTTCTTGGGGCACCCGGGTGGCTCAGTGGGTTAAGCCTCTGCCTTCAGCTCAGGTCATGGTCCCAGGGTCCTGGGATAGAGCCCCATATCGGGCTCTCTGCTCAGAGGGGAGCCTGCTTCTCCCTCTCTCTCTGCCTGCCTCTGCCTATTTGTGATCTCTCTGTCAAATAAATAAATAAATAAATATCTTAAAAAAAAAAAAAAAAAACAATAACATGCCTCTTCTTAAAGATCCTTGGAGGGGTGCCTGAGTGGCTCAGTTGGTTGAGCATCTGACTCTTGATTTTGGCTCAAGTCATAATCTCAGTTTCCTGAGATGGAGCCCCAAGTCTGGCTCTGCTCTCAGCACAGCATCTGCTTGAGATTCTCTCTCTCCCATCCTCTCTGCCTCTCCCTCCACTGATGCTCCTGCTCTTTCTCTCCCTCAAATAAATAAATCAATAAAATCTTTAAAAAAAAAAAAATCCTTGGAAGGGGTGCCTGGGTGGCTCAGTGGGTTAAAGCCTCTGCCTTCAGCTTGGGTCATGATCCCAGGGTCCTGGGATCGAGCCCTGCATCGGGCTCTCTGCTCAGTGGGGAGCCTGCTTCCCTTCCTCTCTCTCTGTCTGCCTCTCTGTGTAGTTGTGATCTCTGTCAAATAAATAAATAAATAAATAAATAAATCTTAAAAAAAATATATCCTTGGGAAAAAAAATAGATGGAGTAAATGTGGTGAAAAGTTGGTAAAGTCTAAAACCAGATGACTACAAAGGTTAATTATACCAATTTTCTGACTTTTAAGTTATATAGTTTTCACCAGAGTTTCAAAAATACACTCATCCTGAGATCATGAAGATATTTCACTGTCTTTGTTAATTAGGGTGACAGCAAGACTGCCAATAATAACAGAGTCTCCAAAACACAGAGACTGATAATGTATATGCTTATTACACTGTCACAAAACAGTCTTGAGGTTTACCCTCTTAACACATTTTTCAGTGTGTATTACAATATTGTTAACTACAGACACTATGTTGTACAACAGATCACTAGAATGTATTCATCTTGCATGACTGGAAGTTGATACTCATTGAGCAACAACTCCCCATTTCCTCTTCCCTCCAACCCCTAGTAGCCACCATTCTACTCTGCTTCTGTGAATTTGACTCTTGGACACTTGATAAAATGGCATCATAATGAGATATCACCTCCCACCTGTTAGGTTGGCTATTACCAAAAAAAAAAAAAAAAAAAGAGAGAGAGAGAGAAAGAGAGAGAGGAAGGAAGGAAAAGAAAAGACAAGTGTTGGTGAGGATGTGGAGAAACTAGAACCCTCATATGATGTTGGTTGGAATGTAAAACTGATACAGCTGTTATGAAAAGCAGTATGGGAGGGGAGTACCTCAACAAAATTAAAAATAGAACTACAATATAATTCAGCAATTCCACTTTTGGGTATTCACTCAAATGAATTCACATCAGGATCTCAAAGAGATATCTTTGCTTTCATGTTCATTGCAGCATTATTTACAATAGCCAAAATACAGAAACAACTGAAGTGCCCATTGGTGGATGAATGGGTAAAGAAAATGTGGTATATACTGGTGATTTTCAAGCTCCTTGGGAACTTCCCTGGTGAAATGTGAAACTGGCCCCCTGTAAAGGGGAAAGGCAGGGAGAGAGGGAAGGAAGAGGCAGGCCACTTCGTGCTGGTAGGTGGCAGAGTTTAACAAGCACAGAACTAACACGCAAGGCTTGTCTTGGACGGCTGCAAGATGAGCAGATTTCCACACCTGCCTGCGAAATCAGTCAAGTTTATATAGAAGCTTAATTAGGTTCAGTCATATCTACCATCCAGATGGTCTCAATACCACGTCATTGTCACCAGTTCATGTCCCTGGGGAAGCCTCTGAGAACAGGGAAGGCAAGCAGAACCCACATTCCAAGGACAGGGGAGGGCTGTGAGATGCTCAGGCCCAGCTCATGGGTTAACTGGCAGTCACATCCTCTTGATGACCTCCAGCATAAGCATGCAATGGAATATGACTCAGCCTTTGAAAAAAGGATGTCCTACCATACACAACAACCAAATCCAGGTTTGTGTGGATGAACCTGGAGGATGTCCTGCTAAGTGAAATAAGCCGGTGACAGAAGGAGACAGGGTCTTAAACGAGGCAGTTAAAATGAGGTCAGGAAATTGGGTCCTAATTCAGAATGACTGGTGTCCTTATAAGAAGAGGAAGTTAGGACACGAGCACACACAAAATAAAGACCATGTGAAGACAGAGGGAGAAAATGGCCATCTACAAGCCAGTGAGAGGCCTCAGAAGAAGCCAACCCTGTCGATACACTGATCTGGGACTTCTTATCTCCAGAACCGTGAGAAAAGAAATTCCTGTTATTGAATCCCCCCCGGATCTGTTTTACTTTGTTAGGGCAGCCCTGGCAAAGTAATACACTGCTCATTCTTATGTAGAACAGTTTTCTTCCACTCTTCACTACTCTGAACTCCTGAAAGCCTCCTTTGGTAAATCCTTAACCTCATTAAGCCTCCTTTCTACACAAAGGACCATTCTCTCAGGGTATCTGCCCTTGAGTAGCGCAGAGCCCCCACGGAAGCTGAGAAATTAGTCTTTCTTCCAGGAAGATCAAACTGTTTGGCACATCAGTCCCTAGGGAGCAGTATAAAAGTCTGTTCTTCCTTAATAAAGAATATGCCCCTCTTAAGAAGCCGGCGGCATCTCCCGCCAGTTTCTCTTGTTTGCTTCGAACGTGGCGGTCTCCCCGCCCCACCCCCCACTAAGTTCACGCGCATGCTTTCCGGTTCCCGGCACCGCGGGTCACGCACAGCCTCCCGCGTGCAAGTCGCTGGGTCCGAAACAAGCCTGTGAAGTTCTGCTTCACGGGGATCACAGAAATGAACAGTAGCTGAAGGCGGATGTGGAGGAAAGGGAGAGGTTCTTTTTTTCTTTCTTTAGTTCTCTTTTTCCAAAGCAAGAAAGGAGACACGAGGTACTGCCGGGAACGACCCAACAGGAAGGGAGACCGAGACGCGCGCAGGCGCTCAGGCGCCCGAGCAGGCGCGGCGCGCGCGGTCGCTGCGCAAAGCGGGGCAGGACCGGTGAGTGTCCGAGCGTCCGGGCGGGACGTGGGGACACTGCGGCAGAGAGGGAGCCAGGTTTCTCAGGGACCTGGGCGTGGGAGCACAGGCAAGTTCTCGTCAGATTTTCTCAGGGAACTGAGAATCTAAGAGGTTGTGAGTGTTTTGGGGGGAGGGACCACTGAAGCTGAAGGAGAAAGTGTAAAATCCTCTCAGAAAGTGGGCTGGAAAGTGGGCTGGAAGCGGCTCTCCGATTTTAGGGCACATCAGATTCACCTGTCTTGCGTGGTGTTTCTCGCTCAGTCCCTCTGGGATAGGGCCCGAGAATTTGCATTTCTCACAAGTTGATCCTGATGCGGCTGGCCCAGGGATCTCCCCGGGGAGAACCGCTGGACAGGACTAAGCCCTAGTTTTGCACTTTGTCGACGAAAGACTGTAACACGGAGATGTATGCTGCACAGGGGCATTTGGGTAGGGGGCTGTGCAGAAAAGTTATTGGAATTCTGACAACAGAAGACAGTTTCCAAATGGGGATCCAAAGGGACTCTCTTGCCAGCACAGATAAGAGCTATGAGAACTAGGACGCGATCTATGAAGGTGCACACATGAGGTGTGTCTTTTCACGAGGTCAGCTTTATTCAGCTAGAAAGCAAAGTGAAATCACAATTATAAAGCAGGTTCAGGATTCTAGACTCAATAACGATTCATCATGTGTTTAAACTTGGCTTCTTACACAGCACCCAAAGCAGCACAGAAGACAAGCCACACAACAAACAAGATGGCAGAAGGGTGCAGGAAGCTAAGGAAGGAAAGGCCAAGTCAGTCTGTGGGCGGGCAGTTGAGATGAGGCCTCCCTCTGGCCTGGGTCAGCTCTTGGCACTTACTGCTTCTGATGTTCAAGCAGGGAAGGCTCCAAGTTCCATTCAAAGATCAATCTGTCAGAGCTTTAGGTGGTAGTTGCCTTTTTTAAGTGGTCATATATGGAGGGGTCAGGTCTGAAGGGTCTGCCAGTTTGCTGCCAAAATCCTTCTCCTTTTAAGGGGATTTCATCAGTTTTGGGTCTCTGCAGCCCTCCTCTGGTTCTGCTCCTTACCGGTTCTGGGTTATCAGCTGACATTGCTCCCGGCAGTATCTCCTAGCTGCAGTACCTTAATTGCTTGTGTCATTGCGATACAGACTCTTGCTTGACAGGAGAGACTCCGTTTTGCTGTCTACAACTATAGAGAGAAAAGAGGATGATATTAACACACACAGAGAAAGGGGGCTAACCTACTTCTTGCCATTACTTAGAAGTCTGAAAAGTTTGAGAAGCAGATTACAAAATGACTCCAGCAGCCAAGCACACAGGGAAAGCCCTTCCATAAACGATGGCCATTTAAGATGAAGGGGCTATAAGATGGTGTCCACAATAGTTTGTGGAGAGATATGGAAGATAAAGATGGCCCAAGAGGGGCACCTGGGTGGCTCAGTGGGTTAAAACGTCTGCCTTTGACTCAGGTCGTGATCCCAGGGTCCTGGGATCGAGCCCCCCATCGGACTCTGCTCAGTAGGGAGCCTGCTTCCTCCTCTGCCTCTCTGCCTACTTGTGATCTCTGTCTGTCAAATAAATAAATAAATAATCTTAAAAAGGAAAAAAAAAAGATGGCCCAAGGGACCATCCTGCCCAGTCAGCCATGTGAGTGAAATGAATGATCACATTTTAGAATTCAGGTAAATACTACATTTTGAAATTCAAGCAATTTTGGCTTCCATCTGGAAATGTTGACTTGATGGTTGTGACATGCTAATTCCAAAGTTTGGCTGATTTCTTCTTCAGATAACTTTGGTAATGGTATGTGTTCCACAGTTCGAATATTTTCAGAAGCTCTGGAAAAAGGGAAATAGGTGAACAACAGTTGTATTCCAACTAATAAATGGCAGGGGAATTGGTGAAACCTGTGCCCAGAAACCAGAGTAATATCTGTTTGTTCCTCCTTTCATATTTGATCTTTCGATGCTCTCATTACATCCATTTCCTTAAGTTGCCTTCTCAGACTTTGGCATCCATCACTTGGCTATTCTGGAAGTCATGTTGCTAATCTTTTCAGGCATACCCAGTCTCAAGTTCATCTCTGTCGTCTCCACTCTGTCTAATCATCCCACTACCATTCATTTCTGGCCCAGTTCTGCATTAAGAGCACACACCAGCACCAGTCCGTAACATGGCAGGGTGGAAAATTCTCACCTCCATATTTCTTATTTGCTTATTCACTCATTTGTCCATTCATTTAAGAAACATTTATTGAATGCCTACTATGGATCAAGAACTAGGTGCCAGAGGAGGATGTTAGAGCCTGGGGATTGAGAGATGAATGTGACACAGATTCTGTTGTTAAGGAGCTCACACTCTAGTAGAGGAGATAGACATGTTAACAAGTAATTGCTGTGTAGTGTACTGTGCTCACCAGTGGAATTACACATACTGTATCATGGTAAAACAGAATAAAGAGTAAATAGTTGTGCTTGGGGAAGAACACAGAGAAGACATCCCAAGGAGGTCATACTCAATCTGTGTCCTAAAGAAAGTTTCCACTCCAAGGAAAAGATAAGGGCATTTCTTTTTTTTTTTTTTTTTTTTAAAGATTTTATTTATTTATTTGACAGAGAGATCACAAGCAGGCAGAGAGGCAGGCAGAGAGAGAGGAGGAAGCAGGCTCCCTGCTGAGCAGAGAGCCCGACGCGGGGCTCGATCCCAGGACTCCGAGATCATGACCTGAGCCGAAGGCAGCGGCTCAACTCACTGAGCCACCCAGGCGCCCCGATAAGGGCATTTCATACAGAAGGAATGGGGAAGACTTGAAGGCTCAAAGGGGTATGACATGTTTTGGAGAGGACAATTGGTCTGAGGCAGTTTTACACTGTGCTAAATTGTGCAGATTCCAAAGCCAAACTATGTGGGAAAATGTGGATTAAAACAGCTTCTATCTCGTAGATTTGATTTGGAGATTTAGTGAGTTAACACATGTCACCTTTAGAACAATGCTTCATGTATAGTAAGTGCACAGAAAATATTGGTTATTATTGCTGACATTACTGGCTATTGTTATTGTCGTCGTCGTCACCATCATCATCAACCTAGCTTTGCTTTTTCTTTTTAAAGATTTTTTTTTTTTTTATTCAACAGAGAGATCACAAGTAGGCAGAGAGGCAGGCAGAGAGAGAGAGGAGGGGAAGCAGGTTTCCTGCTGAGCAGAGAAGCCCAACGTGGGGCTCTATCCCAGGACTCTGGGATCATGACCTGAGCCGAAGACAGAGGCTTAACCCGCTGAGCCACCCAGGCGCCCCTGCTTTTTCTTTTTATCATTGAATCTAACTAGTTCTATGTCTCTGTTCTATCCTACGTTCTAAATATTTTTCAAATCCATATTCTCATGACTCTCTCTGTTACTTTTGTGTGACTTTAAGTTCTCATAGTCTCTTCTAATACCTGGAAAGTGTGCTACTTGCAAAGGTTTAGCCCTCAGCCATTGTGTCTTTCCCAACATCTTCCAAGCTTTCTATCCCTGGACTTTTTTTTTTTTTTTTTTAAGATTTTATTTATTTGACAGAGATCACAAGTAGGCAGAGAGGCAGGCAGAGAGAGAGGGAAGCAGGCTCCCTGCTGAGCAGAGATCCCGATGTGGGTCTCGATCCCAGGACCCCGGGACCTTGACCTGAACGAAAGCAGAGGCTTTAACCCACTGAGCCACCCAGGCGCCCCTCCCCTGGACTTTTTCATGGAGCAAAGAAATCAATGGAGATGAGGTTAGAAAGGTAATCAGGGGCTAGAGTATGAATAGTTTATATGTGTGATAAGTGGATTTAACTTCATTCTGTAGCTGATGGAGAGCCATTTAGAATTTTAAGCAGAGAAATGGCTTAACCAGGTTTGCATTTTATAAAGATGAGGTGGAAATTCTAGAAATGGAATCTTAAGTCTTTCTGGAAGATTGATCGGGGAGGAGAGGAGAGGGCAAAGGAGGAATCAAGATGATCTTTGAGGCTTTTGGCTAGAGACACTTGGTGGATGGGGGTACCATCTTTTGACATGGCTAGAGCATGGAGTATGGGAATAAGGGGGCTAGAAATGAAGCTGGAGAGGAAAGAATGACTCCAATTACAAAACATTTTGGTCTTTTCCTCTGAGTCCAGAACTAAGGGTACAGAGGTAGGTGCTTTTTTTCTTGGGAGAATGAGAACAATCCTTCTTTCCCATTGGCCTCTCTTTCCTGGGCATCCTATGATGATATTCTTCTCTTCCCCAGTTTTTGAATTCTCCCCTTTCCTTTTCAGGCTACTTAAAATCCAGTCATCATTAAAGGACCAGAGAAAACTCTACCTCTTCTAAACATCTATTGTATGTGACTACTCTAGCCCACATTAATATCTGTGGATTACCCATCATACTGAATGTTTGAATGTTTGGTCTAGTGATTAAAAGTTCTCTTATTTATAGCTTCTTTACTAAAATAAATTACTGCCCTAAGCGCAAAACAAATGATTGAGTTTCAAAAGGCACATAGTAAGAAACCTGAACTACTTTATGGATTCAGAGAGTGTTTGAGGAAAAATGAGATCACCTTGTCTAGTGGTGTCCACCTAGAATCTAACATTCCAAGACATTGTCATCAGTGTCCATATGCCTTTTTTTTTTTTTTAAAGACCATAATAGGTATTGTATAATTTCTTACATCAGGTCTCTCCAGGCTGCTTTGGGCAATAGCTCTATCAATCCAGTTTAGTAACTCTGGTGATCACATAAGAAATGAAGTAGCGATTTAACAAACTGCAGATCCTTAGAAAAATATTTCAAAAAATGGAGGACATGAAAAGAGGACAAAATCCTTGTTAGTAGAAATTAGCAAACAGTGCTCTCTGCCAAGTGTCATGTTAATGAGGGCCCTAGTTGAGAAGCTAGCCCAGGGGCACAACCTACTAAATAGCTCTGCTGGGGCGAGGATGTAGGTCTCCATCGCACTGCATGGAATTCAGTGCTCCTCCTCTGAAGGGTCTTCTTGGATACCAGGAATTTCTACATGGCAGGACAGAAGAGAAGAAGCTACCATTTTTGAGAGTTTAATATTTACTAGTCACTCTATTGGCTGTTTTGTTATGAATTATTGCATTTCTTCTCCGTAAAAACCTATTAATTTCATTTTGCTGTAATAATTTTTTTTTAATGTAATGAAACTGAGACCAAAGAAATGCTCCCCAGGTCCACCAACCCAAAAGTGGCAGAGACTTTCCAAACTCAGGATGTCTCTGACTCTTAGGTATATATTCATCCCATTTTTGAGAAAAGTCTATGATACAGGAAGTTTGAAAGGTGCTGGGAAAGATAGGGGTCCAGGGCTCATGAGAGCACTGGGTAAAATGAGAGAAAGTCCTAAGTAAACTAGAAAATTCTTTAAAGCCAGTTCTTTTTAGGATCATTATCTGGACTGAGCCTCATCCTTTGCCCAGCTCTATACTTCAGTTCTCTACGTTTCTGTTGTCATAGCCCAAGCCCTCCCTTCTTCTCCCCAAATCATTCTCAGACATTCATCCACTAAGGGACATCTGTGAAGATAGGCAACTTTGCTACAAAAGTGTTCCTCTTCCCTGAAATCTCTCTTTACAACCCAGTTAGAAATTCAGATATCATGGTGAACTTCAAATTTAGAATATGTTCATTGTAAATTAGTTCCTTTTCCACTATTTCCAATTTCTATGATGACATTTTGATTTTTTTTTTCATCAGCTGGGCTCAACATTTCAAAGTCCCTCTTATCTCTCTCCCATGCAGGTCTAAGATCTACCTTCCTGATGTCTTTCACAGCCTTCTCTACAATCCAAGGTCACTACCACTGCTCTGTCATGGCCTCCATGACCTCTTGTCTGGATTACAACAATAACCTCCCCTTTCCCATCCCATCTCACTTTCTTTTTCCGTCCATCCCATATATCTCTGACAGATCAGTTTTTCTAAAGCTCTGTTCTGGTCATGTCCTATTACTCCTCAAAAGCCAATAATATTTTCCTGTTGCTTCCAAAATAAATACCAGTGCTCGGACTCCCATGCAAGCCTCACCCAATTTCTTTTCTCATCTCTGATCTCCCCATGTAGCATCTTCTATGGATGACCATAATAAAGTGCTTCCATACACTGTTTCCCTCTGGCTTTTCCATGTCTGTGCATTTGCTGATACTGGGATGCCTTACACTCATCCCTCCACCCCTGCTGTCATTTGGAATCCTATATATCAACCTTAGATCCTGCATAAAGTAATTTTCTGGTGACCCCCAGTTAAAAGGTTCTCTTGTTTTTAGCCTCTTAACATATGCCTCTCTCTGGCATCTATCAAGACTGTTACTGTTTGGTTCTTTCTTCTCTTATGTAGTGGGTATAAATGTACAACTAAAATTCAGAAAGTCAATAAATGTCAGTTCAAAACTGTATTATAGCTGACTCCAAGTCCTAGTGCCCTCAGATGAGTGGAAAAATCAATCTTCCCCAGAAACAAATGAGAATCTAAGAAACCATGGTATCCACAGAGCCCAGGTAATGCAGTTATGAGCCTTTAGTTTCTAGCCCATCATCTGGTTCCATCATCTGACCCTTCAGAGTTCCTTGAAAGAAACCCATTGGCTGGGACATGCCCTCTTTCTGCCATCTACTCTTCCCCCGTTAAACTCTGTCTTCCTGTTAATGGAACTGGTGGAAGGAGGGACAGGCTCCTACCTCCCATGGATCCAGCTGAATTTTATTCCCTTTCTGTTTGGGAGAAATTCCTCCCCTTTCTTGGCCTTCACAGATAATCCTTTTTTTCCTGACTCTCCTTACTGGATACCTAATATTTTCATAAAAATCATAAAGCCTTTCACAAAAGATTGAAGGAAAGATTGTCTTCCTGTATTTCTGTTTTCTGACCTGAAACACAAACCTCCCAAAGGCAAAGGACCCAGTGAGCTCAGTGATCTTCTTAGCCTGGGGGAGGCTGAAAAATCATAGAGAACAAAAACACGAGTTCTTACTTCAATCTGGAATCCTGCCACACTTGTCTAAATTACCTGACTACAGCAATAGCCATACTCATATTTCTATTCTTTGCAGCCTGGGCACATTGCAAAAATATCTGGCTTAGCAAATGGACAGGGCTTAGGAGAATTCAGTCAGGAAATGTCCAGTTTTTCCTCTACCATCACACATCCGGTTGGTTCTCCTTTCTCTGCGCTTGGACAATATCTCAGGAATATCTCTTGGCTTTATCTGTCACTTCCAAGTATTAAAACACTTCTGTTTTCAGCAATTGGGAAATCCGGACCCATCTAATGATAGACTTTTGCTCTGTCATGTGATTCACAGCTAATCACATGACATTGTTCACACCTAACCTGCAGTCAGAACCCCGGATCTGGGGTGAGGGGGGGCCATGGTCCATTGTGACTTTGCAACCTCTCCCATACCCCGGGGTGCTACTGACACCTCCACATTCAGAGAAAGGAGAGGAGGGGAGAAAGGATGGTAAGAAAGGGGGCAAAATGTGATTATTTAGCAGGTGTTGTTTGAACAGCTCTCTTGGCTGTTGAATGCCTTCTCTTGAGGAAAAAAACTGAATACTGCTTGTGTTTCTTGTAAGGAATGTTCGTGGATTCTTTGGAGGACACTCTCCACACCCATTTCCAGACTTCCACTCTGCTGTATTCTCCACTGTGTGTGATACATGCCTTGCGTCGTTCCCACACACCTCTTTCCCGTGTGCCCAGCTTCTCTCCCTGGTGTCCATTTAGCCCCCTAGAACACTGATGTCTTTCATAGCAGTGAAAGGCAGACTTGCCTCCCTTGTCCCCTGCCCCCACTGAAACCTAACAAGATCAGGCCACTCACCTTGACCTGCCACCAGGGTCCGTGTGAGGCAGCTTCTGTCTTCATCAGGTACACGCCTCACAGCTCCCTAGTTCCATGTAGATTCCCCACCCCAGTGGGAGGACTGGCGCATCTCAGTGAGGACTAGGTGAGTGGTCTCTTTCCCCTGGCGGATCTGAGAGGTTCTCTTGCTGGTTCCTTCACTTGGCTTAGGGTTGAGGGACACTCCAGAATCTGCTCTCCTAACTGACAACTCTCTTTAAAGAGAGCCTCTGTCCACCACTAAATCTCTAGCCTTCTCTTAGACCGGCTGGAGGTGGTGACAGGTGAAGGGCTGTATGATCCCATTTGACCACTCTTAAGTCCTGAGTAGATGTGCCCGCATCTCTCTTTTTAGAACTTGTAGTACTCCTCAGCTATTTTTCTCAGCTTTGGATTTCAGCTGAAATTCTGAGACAACAGAAATACCTTTTGAATTAAATAAAGTGCAAACCCATTCATTTCTTTGGGTACATGAACACAATATAGTAAGTAAAGGAGACAACTTATGACCAAAAATAATGAACTTTATCCTTATGAGCATATTCTAAGCACCAACTGGATTAGGCAGGCTGTCTGTCTCCCACCCCGCTTAAGCCTGTTGAATAGCCTTTCTTTATCACCTATGATAGATCTTTCCTTGATCATTTTAATTTGTTACATGGCAAATGTTTATATAAATTACATTTCAACTGCTTGGGGGAAATTAATATCTGTCAAACATTTACTTGTAAAAGTTGAGGTGCATTTGCAAAAATTAACCACATTCTCAAGTGCTGACTCTTTTCTGAACCTAGAAAAAGGACTAACACATTCACCTGTTTCCTACCATACCATGGGGGGAAAAAAAAAAACAACAGTTACAGTGTTCTAGAAGAACTGTTTGCATGAGGGAAAAAATAGCTTTAGATTCAGGCAGAACCTTCCTTACCATCCAAGCAGCTTGTGGAATTGAGTAGCCTGTAAAATGATGGGGTCAGAACCTCAGATTGCAGGCATGGGCAGACAATTGGGGACAGAACCTAAAGATAGGCTCTGCAGGGGCCTGGAATTTAACCTTGTGATCTGGAGGAAGTTCTTGTGTTTGCATTTGTAACATGTTTTTCTTTTAATCATTAAAAATCCTGGCTTTATTTGTGTTTCCCAGAATATGGCCCAGGGACCATCTGTATCATAATCAACTAGAGAGCATGTTTAAATGTAGATGCCTGGGCCCCAAGTAAGACTATAAATCAGGACCATGGTGTTGGGATCCTGGAATTTACATTTTCAACAAGCCACCAACCTATCAAGTTTTAGAATCCCTGTAAGTTTCACTCTCCTTGTGAGCACAGACACCCTGGAGAGGTAATCAGATCCAGGGCTGTTTGTCTTCTTGTAATAAAACCACCGAAGCCCCCAGTTTTAACTTCCAGTTCTTCTTGGTGCCCTGCTTTCCTGAAATAGTGTCACATTTGGTCCCCTCCTAATCCGTGATTCTTTTTCTCTTTTTTTCTCCATTTTCTGTCTTCTATTCTTCCCACTTCCAACTCATTGAGATCATAGTTTTGTTGAGTGAACCAGAATCCTTAAGTTTCCATTTTTAGGGAAATTTTACAGATTGTTTCTTATGTCTCTCTACGAATCAGTTGTACTCTGGCCAAGATTGTTTTTTGTTTTTTGTTTGTTTGTTTTAAGATTTTATGTATTTGAGAGAGAGAGAGAGAGAGGGAAAGCACAAGCAGGGGGAGGGGCCGAGAGAGAGGGAGGAGCAGACTCCCCTGCTGAGCAGGGACCCTGCCACGGGGCTTGATCCCAGGACCCCAGGATCATGATCTGAGCTGAAGGCAGACTTAACCTACTGAGCCACCCAATTGCTCTTGACCAAGATTGTTCTAAGGGTCACTCCATGATGGCTGTTTTCTCTATAAAATGTTTTCTCTGTAAAGTTCCAGAATACTTTTTGCTCCAAACTTGAGATACACTTCTCAAGTTCTACAACTTGGTTTAATGGACAGCTGTGAAAACCTGCCTGGCCTAACACAAACCTTTAGAAACATTCAGAGGGGCACCTGGGTGGCTCAGTGGTTTAAGCCTCTGCCTTCGGCTCAGGTCATGATCCCAGGGTCCTGGGATCGAGCCCCGCATTGGGCTCTCTGCTCAACAGGGAGCCTGTTTCCCTTCCTCTCTCTCTGCCTGCTTGTGATCTCTCTCTGTCAAATAAATAAATAAAAATCTTTAAAAAAAAAAAAAAAAGAAACATTCAGAGTCAAAGACCCTGCCTACACATCCAAATCCAGGCCACAAAGTCACAGGTCATGGCATTGCCAAAATAGTCCCTGCAGGTATATTGTTCTCAACCAAAATCTCACTGTTTCAATTTCTCAATATTCCCAGCCAAGGACCAAACACTGTAGTCTCTGAGAGGTCAGGCCTTTTCTCATCTGAGTTCCTAACCAACTGAGAAACAAGACAAAGGGTGGCGGATGGAAGCCAAAGTATTATTAATAATAATAATAATGATGATGATAATACTAATAAATTCTAAGGTTGAAATAAGGATCATGACCAAATTGGGCAAAAGGCCAAGACCTAAGAAGGCAGAGCACCAGCTGCTTCCCAAGAGCAAAATGTGTGGAGCTGGGTGGACAATGCCCGGTTTATTTTTGCCAAGTGTACCAATCAGATTAATCACTGCCCAGCACCTGCCACCCCCATTACCATTGCTGAGTATAGGACCATAGGGAGAGAGGCCAAGAGCGTAACTAACAGGATACCATTCATTTGAAAGGAAATATGAAATGCAAGAGTTATTTCCCCTGCAAAATTATTTTATGATCCAAAATCTGTGATTCCAAAGTCAAAAAAGCTCTGAAACAAAATGTTTTATTTTAAGTTTGTAGAAAACTCATGTGGTGGCAAAATCAGACCTGAAATGATACCTGTAGTCTTTATGTCATTTGGTTGAATATTTGTATGTTATGATACTAAAATATAAATGTGTTTGATTATGGGATGCTTCCCCAGCCCCAGTTGGATGTATTATTTAAAATATAGGGGTGCCTGGGTGGTTCAATCGTTAAGTGTGTCTGCCTTCGGCTCAGTTCATGATCCCAGGGTCCTGGGATCAAGCCCCACATTGGGCTCCCTGCTCAGCAGGAGGCCTGCTTCTCCCTCTCCCACTCCCACTGCTTGTGTTCTCTCTCTCGCTGCCTCTCTGTGTCAAATAAATAAATAAAATCTTAAAAAAACAAACAAAAAATAAAATAAAATACAGTATATGTACCATGTTACCTTTCTAAAGTCCAGACAATTCTCAATTTTGCAACCTATTAGATCTCAAAAGTTTTAGGGGATAAAGTATGTTCAGTGTGCGAGACAATGATTGAAGATAAATTAGTAAGACATGTTGGGGATGTGAGGAAAACAAGTGTAGGGGAGGAAAAATATCTTTTCCCCTGTCGTTCTGAGTTCTTGGTTGGGGCACCTATAGCAAAAGATAGGTTAACAAGAGAAAATCTTATACATTGATTTAGCATAAATTTTACAGGACATAGGAAACTTCATAAGGAAATGAAGACCCAAAGAAGCAGTCAAACCTGAATGTATTTTTTCTTACACTAGGTTTGATGAAGAGTGGAAAGTCGGGGGAGAATGTGACAGAATGAGAAGGGGTGTGAGCTGAGTGTGGTAAACATGGGGATCCGGCAAGGCCTATTGGTTCAGATTAATCTTGGTGTCTTAGAGATAAGAATGTTCCTTTCGCCCGGCTGTAAAAAGGGCACTTTTTGCATGAGAGTTTTGTGTCCTGCTTCAGGGGAAGGTCAGAAAACTTTTTCCACTCATGCTATTTCTTAAATTCCTTCTGCTTAAAATACTCAGTACATCAAGGTGCCATGGTTTGGGGAGTGTACCCTGAACATTGTCACAAGGGAGGAGGGAATTTGCCTAGGCTTTTTGCTTGGGCTATGAAAAACAAAGTGAAGGTTTATAGTAATTAGAATTTGGTATGGGATTGCCTGTCATTTTTTAAAAATTTTGGACAATTATATATATTTTATTTTTTTTATTTTTTTTTTTTTTTAAAGATTTTACTTATTTATTTGACAGACAGAGATCACAAGTAGGCAGAGAAGCAGGCAGAGAGAGATAGAAGGAAACAGACTCTCTGCTGAGCAGAGAGCCCGATGCGGGGCTCGATCCCAGGACCTGGGATCATGACCTGAGCCGAAGGCAGAGGCCTTAACCCACTGAGCCACCCAGGCGCCCCAATTATATATATTTTAAAAAAGCATCTAAATAAGAGACCCTTTTTCCACTGGGAGATGCAGATACCGATATAAGAACATTGCTGGCAGCAGTCCATAGGAGTCATGGCAGTGGGGATGTTAACAATCACATGGAGTGAGTTGGAGGTCAAGGAAGATCATTCCACTTTTCTATAGAAGATCCAGATTGAAGAGTACACATTATAAGGCTATGCAAAGAAGGATTTGAATTATCTTTTTGCTGGCTGAACATTTCCTGATTCAAGGCTGAGGACATACTTCATCAGCTAGATAGTTCCATACAGATAGTCAAAACCATCTGGACACAATCAGGATATCCCTGAACATGCCCTCTTGGAGAATAGACAGTATTCAATAAGTTTTGTAATGGCCAACCCTGCTTAAGCGTGCAAATGCCTGTGAAATTATCCCATTAGCAGTGGAAAAACCTATGTTACAATCCTCAGAGAGTATTTTCTCCTGGAGGGAATCTTGGATAGCATGACAGTTTCTGATGTCAGAGGCATAGAAACATGTCTGCCATAGATGCCATATGGAGTTGCAGAATTTTTGAGTTATTGGCTACAAGTCACTTGTTTTCACCTGTCAATCAGTGGAGAATTTTTCTAGATAATTTCATTTTCTATTATTTTTGAAATAATTTCTATTTTCTAAATAGTAATGAGGTGAAGGTACCTCATCTTTATGGAGCCCTAACTCTATGCACACTGCTAAGTGCCTTGCAAAGATTATCTCATTTAATAACGGTAATCGCTGTTATTCCTTGAGTGCCTTCTCTAAGCCAGACACTTGATTTATACTCTCATTTACTCCTCACATCATGTCAGCAAGCTAGGTGGTATTTTTACCCCTCATTTCACTGAGAAGAAAACTGAGGCCAGTAAGTTAAGCAATTTATCTTTGAACCAATGCAGTGGGTGAGTGGGAGAGCCAGGGTTGAAATTAGAATATTTAATCACAAGTGTGGCCAAGGCAGCAGCCAATCAGACATTGGCTCCTGAGGTCCCCCACTCTGCCAGGCATGAACTCTTCAGTAGCTGGAGAGTAGTTCCTGAGACCAATCTGAGTAAAGCCGCTTGCTTTAGGGTCTAATGTGAATGGGCCGCATCCAAACAGTTGAAGACTTTCATAGAACAGAAAGGTTTACCCTACCCCTTGGTAAGAAAGAATTCTGTCCTGGGGCGCCTGGGTGGCTCAGTGGATTAAAGCCTCTGCCTTCAGCTCAGGTCATGATCCCAGGGTTCTGGGATCAAGCCCCACATGGGGCTCTCTGCTTGGCTGGAGAGCCTGTTTCCCCCCCCCTGCCTCTCTGCCTACTTGTGATCTCTATCTGTCAAATAAATAAATAAAATCTTAAAAAAAAAAAAAAAAGAGCTCTGTCCTGATGGCTTTGAACTGCGATATTGGCATTGTCTTGCCTTCAGAATAGAATTGAAACATTAGCTCTTCCTGGATCTCAGCCCCACTGGCCTTTGGATTATAACTACACCATTGACTCCTCTGGGTCTCCAGCTTGCTGATTCACCCTGCAGATTGTGGACTTGTCAGCCTCCATAATCATGCAAGCCAATTCCCTATGATAAATATATATACACATACATCCTATTGGTTCTGTTCTTCTGGAGAACCCTGTCTAGTACAGAGGATAATAATAGTAATTGCTTTGTCAGGTTGTCGTGAGATTAAAGTCCATGTATGGTACTTAATACGCATAGTAGCTGGTCAAGAATTGTTAGCTTAAAATTTTTTCCCTGACTTTACATTCTTTTTTTAAAAGATTTTATTTATTTGAGAGAGAGAGAGAGCACGAGCAGGGAGGAGGGGCAGAGGGAGAGGGAGAAGCAGACTCCCTGCTGAGCAGAGAGCCTGCCATGGGGCTCAGATCATGACCTGAGCTGAAGGCAAATGCTTAACCAACTGAGCCACCCAGATGCCCTTACATTCTTGATATTAGCAAACATAATTCCCATAAAAGTTTAAAGCAAAAAATCAGAAAAACTTCACTTATTCTCCTAAACAGAATTCATAGCCTCAAATACATCAGGAAAAAAAAAAATTAGATAAATGGTGGGAGAGGTTGGGGTGATTCATTATCACCTGGCCTAAGAATTTCACAATAACCAGAACCCCATGAAGAAGTGAAAAGAAGAAGGAGGAATAAGAACTAACATTTAATCCTTAGTTACCTTGCATTAATCCTGAAAAGTAGTCATTAATTTTCTCATATAACAGGTAGAATGGAAGGCCTGAGAAGATGGGCAAACTGAGGCACAGGAAGAGGCAGGGCTAAGGGCTTGGATGCGGGCCCCAGGTCAGTTTAGTGTTAGTCTGAATGCCCTTTTTTCTGACCACATTCCAGAGATGGTGCATCCCATCACGTTCAGATGCAGAAACTCAAGATGGGGAAGCTGAAGAGCCAAGTGTCTTGCCCTGGAGCTAGAACCCTGGTGTGTTCCTGGCTATGGATTTACCTTTCTCAAAATAGAATCTCCCACCACTACCTTTACCCCAATGAACAGAATTATTTCTATTTCCTTGCTTCCAGTGCTTGAAAATACATACCTCCTTTCTAGCAGTTAAATATGTTTTGTATTTGTGTGTTTGTATGTCCATCTTCCTATGACATTGGTGCTCAGAGGAGAAGACCAGAACTTTCAGTCCTTGTATCCCTCAGAGCCCAGCATAATTCTCTGCATACAGTAGGTGCTTACTAACTAAACAGAACAAACAAGTGGATGAACAGTTTGAAGTCTCTGCCTCTATAACATTGATTCAGGCTACGTGGAGTAACTCGTCTCTCACTTCCACCTCCTCTCACCCTCCAGACCTCAAGAGATCAAACCAGTTCTCACTGACAGAACAGACAGACGTGCTCCAAAGCAGAACCAGCAAGACATCTGCATCGCAGAAGACCTGAGAACACATTCCTCTGAAATGTAAGTGGTTCTAACTTGAGTATTCTGTGTTTCAAGCCTCCCTTTGACCAGCACCTTTTGACCAAGTAAGAGAGAACAAGACAGAGAGAAAGACAGACAAACAGATGGACAGAGGAGGGAGACAGAAAAGAAAAACAGGAAAGGTGAAAGAAAGAAGGAGACATTAATTCTGCATACACTTTCATATATTAACAGGCAGCAGGAACTATTAAAAACTGCTTCCAGAACAGGAGGTCCTGTTTCCTAGTACATCAGAAGGGAGAGGAATGTTGATCTTAAAATCAGGTCTTAGTGGAGCCCAGAGAGCAGGAAAACATTTTCGTTTATTCTAAATGTCTTGGGAGATTGATAGGATGGAAAAATGATACTGGCAAGAAGTCCCATCTCATTCCCTATTCATATCTGCTAGAGGGATGGTTCTTAGTGTTTTTGAGTTTGAAGATCTGAGATCCTTTCAAAAATCTAATGAAAGGAATAGACTATCTTTCTAGAAAATATGTGTTTGTGTGTATACATATGCATGAAATACATGTGAAACATAATTTTGAATTAAAAAAACCCTAGAATTAAGAATCAACCATTCACATGGGTGCACCCATATATACACCCATGTCTATACGTAACTCTCCTTGTGGTTTCCTATTCTTCCCAGCCCTGGGCAGCCTCAAGCCTGCGTGACATAAACACTGAGGTCTGTTCTTCCTACCCCAAGTTGAAATTCCGAACGCAGTTTTCCATAAAAGTATGCTTCTACCTGTTGATGACATTCTAGATTGTCATTAGATTCATATTTCTTGTACCTCGTGGGTGAACAGGCTGTGAATTTGCCTGGGGACAGAGCCACTCTTCTTGTCTCTTTGGGGAAACGTGTTTAATCTGTTCCAACCAAACAACTCCTGAATGAGGATTTGGAATTTAGTAGGTTGGATACTTAGTAAGTTGGGGACAGCCTGTGCTTCGTTTGTAAAAGAGGAGAAATTGTACTATCAGACAACCGTGGAATTGGGCTATAAGCCCAAAGACTGAAAAGGATGCCTTGTTATGGGAAAAAACAATTTTCAAATAAAAAACTGAAATATATACCCCACCACCTGAGGCCTCTATACCTTTAAGCCCCTTGTGATCTCTGTGATCACCTCTGTTGTGTAGGGAAGGTAGGGTAAGTATAGGGTAAGTGTAAGTGTTGGTAAGCATAGGGAACGTCAGACTTCTTCCAGCTGGTAAGAATTTTTACATAACCATAGATTAAAAAGAATTTTTTTTTTACTGCAAGGCTGAATAACCAGCTCTTTTAGTAATCTGAAACCACCTAAGGTTTCAATAGTTTGAATTTGATTTTGATGCATAGTCTTCTATAGAAAGCACAAGAAAAAAAATGAATAATTCATGAATGATGTGGTACATTCATGATTTATTTACAGCCCAGCACTCATGGTAACTCTGAGAACATCAAACATCCTACACCCTGTCATGCCATTTAAAAAAGCATTTAGGGGAAGAAAAAAAAAGGACAAGCATAACACAGGAAACGTACTGTTAATTTTACATAAGGGTAATGAATAAGAAACCTAAGTTTTGCTGAGAAATAAACTGAACGTTGATGAAAATAAAAGTTGAAGAAATATCAAGAGGTTGACTATTGAGGCCATGAGAGAAATTATGTATGCTGTTGTTTGTTATGGTCTTCTCTCTATGTAATTTTTTTGTAATTAATTCTTCGTGCTACCCTGGGATTTTGTTCAGTCTTTCTGAATATTCCTGTTTCCTTATAAAATGTTAACTATGAAAAACCACCTAAAATCCTCACAATCATAAGAGGGATATACTTTTGTCAGTTTTCCAACGTACTTACTAGTCTGTTGTTTTGCAAATGTCTTGTTAAGTAGCACAGATCTCCTTTCTAGCCTTTGTCATCACCCTTTGCCCACAGAGCCTTAGAAGGGAGGCCTTTTCAGTTCCAACTCCAAGCTGGGTGGTGCAATGCCAGGAACTGAAGTCACACTCTCAGCCGTCACATAGTTGGGGGTTGGGTAGGAGAGAGTAAGGATGACATAGTTCCTTTCTTTTTTAGCAGTATATTTTCTTCTCCATGGGAAAGTGATCATATCGATTAAATTGGGGAAAATAGTTAAGAAAAAATAAATTTTTTATTATAAGGTATTATTTATTTATTTATCAGAGAGAGAGAGAGAGAGAGAGAGAGCGAGAGCACAAGCAGGGGGAGCGGCAGGCAAAGGGAGAAGAAGCCTCCCTGCTGAGCAGAGAGCCCAGTGCAGGACTTGAGATCCAAGGACCCTGAGACCATGACCTGAGCCGAAGGCAGACGCTTAACCAACTGAACCACCCAGTTATCCCAAAAGTAAATATTTAAAAATCCTTCATCTTGGGGAACCTGGGTGGCTCCTTGCTCAGCAGGGCTCTCTCTGTCAAATAAATAAATAAATAAATAAATTAATTAATTAATTAATTAAATCTTTTAAAATATTTAAAAAAAATAAAACCTTTCATGATTTTTTAAAAAGCTTTTATTTATTTGATAGTGAGTGAGAGAGATCACAAGTAAGCAGAAAGGCAGGCAGAGAGAGAGGGAAGCAGGCTCTCCTCTGAGCAGAGAGCTAGCTCTCCAGTGAGCAAAGAGCCAAATGTGGGGCTCGATCCCAGGACCCTGAGATCATGACCTGAGCTGAAGGCAGAGGCTTAACCCACTGAACCACCCAGGCACCCCCTTCATGATTTTTTATAAAGTGCAACTCCATGTGCACCAGGACCTCAAGGCTAATGCACGCCCTCCACTTGGACTTCAGGCCTAGGGAACAATGTGTGTTCCTTGAGGCCAGTCAGGGATTGGAGGGGAGGCCTAGCCACCCAGCCTGAGCTGATCCTACCATCCCAGTGGAGGTGAATCCCAGTGATGAACAAGTTTTTTGTAAAAACAGGTGGTTCTTGAGGGCTTATTTCCCCAGGGGCCATCAAATCCCACCTTCTCCATGAAGCCACCTCAGCCACAAACACAGGGTCACTGGTGTCTTTGTCTTTACTAAAGAAAAAACCCAACTTTATTTTTTTTTAAAGATTTATTTATTTATTTATTTATTTGACAGACAGAGATCACAAGTAGGCAGAGAGGCAGTCAGAGAGAGGTGGGGTGGGGGGAAGCAGGCTCCCTGCTGACCAGAAAGCCTAATGTAGGGCTCGATCCCAGGACCCTGAGATCATGACCTGAGCCAAAGGCAGAGGCTTTAACCAACTGAGCCACCCAGGCGCCCAAAAAAAACCCACCTTTAATACATTCCTATCCTGCTGGGATGATTCTCCCCATATAATGCCTTCTTTCACCTTTTGTACAGATAGGATAGATGGGATTAATTACCGTCCTTGGGAGACAGTTTGGCAAGTGGTCCTTAGCATGTATTTTGCCTCTGACTAAGACTTGTGGGGTTTTTTCTTAGCCGGCTCAGGCTGCTATTAACAAATTACCATAGACTAAGTGGCTTAAAAACAGCAAATACTTATTTCTCACAGTTCAGGAGGCTGGGAGGTTCGAGATGAAGGTGCGGGCAGATTCTGTGTCTGTTAAGGGCCCTTTTCCTAGTTTGCAGACAGTTGTCTTCCTGCTGTATGCTCACATGGCAGAGAGAAAAGTGATTTCTCTCATGTCTCTACTTACAAGAGCATGAATCCCATTCACCAGGGCTCCACCCTTATGACCTCATCACCTCCCAAAGGTCCACCTTCAGTGCTGTCACGCTGAGAATTAGGGCTTCAACATGTGAATTTGTTGTATTCAGTCCATAGCAAAGTTTATTTCTGAGTTAGGAAAAACCAAGATAAGACAAGACAAAACAAAATAAAACGAACCCAGAATTCTGAACAGATAAAAGACTCTCAGTGGGCTAAGGCCGGGGGGGCACAGAGGTCCATGAAGTCCTGGCTCCCAGTTGTGATGTGCATTTGACTACCTGCGTTGTTCACTTTCAAACCTGCTATACCACCGTTGATGGCTGCCCCAGAGACCCAATCATTTGAAGGCTTTGTGGGAGGCATGTTAAACCGTACAGGCAGTTAGAACAGCATTTAGAGTGACGGGTGAAGCAGGACTCCATGTCAAATTCTGTTATATCCACACCTGTGGTTAGGGCATAGCCACACAGAGCAGGTACGATGTCCCACACAGCAGGTCCCAGGCCAAAGACCTCTCAGGAGGATCATAAATGAAGACAAACTGGATCAATTAAGGTTTTGTTTTGTTTCTTTCTTTTTTTTTTTTTTAAATAAATGGTTCTTCTACTTCCGGTCCCTTGGGTTTTTGAATTAGTCTGTGTGATATTAGTAGCATCTGTCTTACTTTTTCCTTTAGGACAAAGAATAAAGTCAGTTGCTTTAGAAGAACATGTAAACATCTTGCAAAACAAGGAGGAAAACTGAGGTTTTTTTGGAATGTAAAGGGCCCCATTAAATGGGAAAAAGTGAAACTGACCCCAAGTCATAGAAACAATAGTTATAGGATAGGGGCGCCTGGGTGGCTCAGTTGGTTAAATGTTTGCCTTCAACTCAGGTCATCATCTCAGGGTTCTGGGATTGTGCCCTGTGTCCCATCTGGCCTCTGCTCAGCAGGAAGACTGCTTTTCCCTCTCCCTCTGCTTGCCACTCCCCCTGCTTGTACTCTCTTTGTGTGTCAAATAAATAAGTAATATCTTAAAAAAAACCTGTTATCGAATGGAGTAAACTCTTCCACTGGGAAATCTTAGACTCTGTTTGGTGTGGGCATCATAGCATAAACATCTCCCACAAGCCATACACACCACAGAGCCAAATTCAACTCAGACTATGATACTTCTAGGGAGCTTGAATCTATGTACACAACATTAACAGATGACCTCCAAACAGGCTGAATACTGTGGACTAGCTGTGTTGTGAGTAAGTTCCTCTAAAACAGCGATATCCGTAGGGGTAGGGTCGGAGGTTATTTGCCCCGCAAGGCTGTTGGTGGAGCACCAGCATGGAAGACTTTTCAAGAAATCTGCTTTTCCTGAGAGGGGTCCTCTTCTAGACCTCTCTCTGGAACAAACCACCTGCCATGAACCTGTAGTGACTGCTGGTGCAAATCACCTAACATGGAATTGAGCCAGAAGCATAGCAGTCTAGGGGGTAACAGAGTGTGGGGGAGAGAAGAACAGCCACACCAAGCTGTTTATTTCAAAACGCTGAGATTCTCTGGTCTGTCTGAAAAGCACAGGACAGTAAACTTGGGAGATCTGACCTGGGCTGGAATTGATTAGACATGAGTTGCACACAATGGCAGATGGGTTTTAATTGGCACTCTATGCCTACCCAGCTCATTAATGCTCTCTGGATATTGTGTTGAGGAGGATCCTGAGGCTGTATCGAGCCCAACAGGAAAGACAGCTATGAACAGTGGCATTATCTACTCATGGACCAGGCAGAGGTGGAAGAGTAAAGGCCAGGTGCCGTATATGTACCACCATCTCTGAACCACACGCTGACATTGAAAATTTTGGGTCTAGAAAAGTAGGTTAGAATTGTGTCATGGGGAGCTTTGAATATTAGACCAAAGAGTCTAGCCTTTATTTTGTGAAATTTTGTGGTTCATTTGGTCAGAACAGTAGTTCTAAAAATAGGGAATGTAAATGCCTTGAGCGAGATTCATTCTCTCCACTTGTCAGCAGGCCTACATTGCTCCCTGTTGTCCTAAACATTCAGTCACATGCTACACTTAAATCACCGAAGGTATTTGAGTTTGCAGCCCTGTTGCAGGAATTACCGAATCACTGATGAATTGTGAGATGGAAAATGACAGGCTCAGAACATACTTTAGGAAGATTGTTCTTGTGGAGATGTGAAAGATGGATTGGAGGGGAAAAAAGGGTAGAAGCTTCCAGACTAGTTAAAGAAGTCCCTGGAACCTTCCATGTAAGAGTTATACATAACTCAACTGGAACTATGAGAATAAAAAGTGAGCTAAGAGACTTTGTAGATGTGATATCAAGGTATAGATTGGGTGTAGGGGATGGAGAAAAGAGAGACTTCAAAATGATGTTAAAGTTAAGCCTGGGACTGGGTGCAGACTGGTGATCCCATTAAGAAATAAGGAATTCAAATAGAAGAACAAATTTAGGCTGGAATGTGGAGAAGAAGGAGATAAGCAGATGAATTTTAGATACCCCACAGTTACTTTTCTGATGCTGCCACTGTTATAGATGAGATGGTCTCACTCACAACACGGCATTTTCCTGAGAAGAGCTGGGGGTTGGACATGGTATCTTGTTTTATCTTTTCCAAGAAAAATGGGAGGGAATCCAATTTGGACAGCTGGCTGTGGTTAAAGGTTTAGTCTGTGGCCATGGAATGAAGCCAAATTAACTGGGTGAAATCTGTGCCCTTGTCCACAAAAACAAAGGACTAACTGGTAATCACCTTCAGCCATTTCTGTTACAACATCTCATCAGGTATTGGCTTCCTGTCCTCAAGACCCTGCCAGCTGGGTGATCACCTAGCCTTACTGCCTGGCCCAGGTATGGATGGATGTCCCACTGTCACACTTGTTTGATGCTTCATCACTTTTGATCAAAAGTGTGGGATTGATGGGATGAGCATGATGGAGAGTGGAGGAGTGTGCTAGGTTGACAACAAGTGTGGGGATGTCCAGTCTTGCTGGACACTTGCTATTGCACCCTGCCTGCCCATCCAGTCTCTGAGCCCTGGTTCAGGATGCTGACTGACAGTTTTGCATCTGTTGTTACCCATCCCTCACCCAACATCTTCTCACTGATGCTTGATGCCACAACTGATTATTGCCTGCTGAGTCCTGATTTGGTGATCAGCTAACATAGTGGCTTGGTATGACCTTTTTATTGCTTTTCATGATTCCATGGGTGGACGGGGATACAGGTAAATGGCTCAAAGGACACTCACAAGGCTGTGGATGGGGGTGCAATACCAAAGAGGCTTCATGCACATGTCTGGCCCTTTGACAAGTATAAGTGGAAGCTGGAGCCCATGAGCGGGGCTGCTATGACAGGATCTCTTGCTCTCTCCGTGTAGTGTCAGGTCTCTCCCTTGCTCTGTGTCTCCCTCACGTGGTCTTTCCAGCAGCAGCAAGGCGGCTGAACTTCTTAAATGGTGCTGAGAGATTTCCGAAGCACAGTTCACAAGCCACCATGGTTTCTGATGACTTAGGCCCAGAACTGGCACAGTAACCCTTTCACCTTGGTCAAACTGCATCACACAGCCAACCTAGATTTAGAGTGGAAGAGACTACATGAGGATGTGGATATTAGGAGCTGCAATTCATGGGCTATATTGGACGTCCCCACTTCTCTCTCAGAATAAAATCCTCTGAGGACTTCTGTGAACTATCTCCCACACCCTCCGACCTCAACTCTGTCCTCCCTCCTTAACCCACTTCTCTCTAGCTACTCTGGTCCCCTTCAGCCTGAGAAAGATGGGGTAGAAGGAAGCCGTCCATGAGGTGGTAGTGGGAGCCTGAGTGAGTCTTGCCTGACATGTAGGAATCCTTTGGGTAGACAAGTAATGGTATCAGAATCCCAAGACAGGGTAAAACACTTAAGAGCACTGAGGGCTTTGAATATTACCAATCGATTGTGTGCTTAGAACATAGAGTAGGTAATGAGGTATTGTAGAAGATGAGGCTAAAAGAGACAAGGAGAGGCCAGCTGACAGGAAGGATTGTAAGCAGGAAACACTTCATTGGATTTGAATTTTAGAAAGAGCACTCTGGTGGTTTGGAAGATGCAGTAGAAACTGTGGAGATTTAAAAAACAGAGATACCAATTGAAAGTCAGGCAAGACAAAGTGAGGGACTCAACAGCTCTTTCTCTAGAGTGTGTGAGTCCCTGGGCAAAATATTTCGGGGGAACCCTGTCTATATTAAAAAAATTGATTGAAAGTGTATTACAAAGTTTTTGAACCCATAAAAGATAATTAACTGATGGTTTAAGAAATGGGTAGAGATTTTCTTAATTGTTTTCTATCCAATCAGTGCATGAAAAGATTCTTTGTAGGATCCAGGGCCCTGTCTCTTCCTATTGAGGTCCAGGAACTATCTCCTCATGCTCTTTCATGTTAGATACGCGGTTCCTGGCTAATTTAGATCTCCCACTGCAAGAAAAAGGTAGCAAGGCAGTTAGTACTCACAATGCCATGGCTCGTTGCAAGCTATTTGTACAGAAGTAATACAGATCTTTTTGTCCCTGCAGCTCGCTAACATCAGTTATTTCGTGCTGGCTACATCATCATTCACGCTGTGGCATCATCTGATGTGTTGCCTCTGAATACTGCTTCCAGTGCTTCTCTAGGGGGTTGTTATGGTGTGTCATTGACAATGACCGCAAATGCAAGTCTTACCCAGGGTATGCTAGGAAAAGGTGAGCAATAATTTGTTTTCTGCTCATGTGACATTTATTGATCAGAATTTTATACGTTAAGTATAAAATAGCACATATCCCAGCCATGACTTCTTTTGAACTCTTTAGGCTGGAATGCCTGCATTCCTAGAATGTTGTCTCTTTTAGTATTAATCCCACTGGTGCCTTCCACATCACCACCTGCAGATATGATAGGAGAGGAGCCTGTGGGAAGAGCATGGTCTCACTAGTCAAGCAATGTCCATCCTTTGTCGGGAAGGCCTTTAGAACAACCTGGGAGAGGCACTTGGATGGCTCAGTCTGTTAAGCATCTACCTTTGGTTCAGGTCATGATCTCAGGTCCTGGGATCAAGCCCCATGTCGGGCTGCTTGCTAAGTAGGGAGTCTGCTTCTCCCTCTGCCTGCCGTTCTCCCTGCTTGTGCACTCTCTCTCTCTCTTTCTGACAAATAAATAAAATCTAAAAAAAAAAAAACAAAAAAAAAAACAAAAGAAAGAATAGGCTGGTGGATATTAAAGCTGCCTTGCTGTTCACCCCACTGTTAATTTTGTAGCCATCTGCTAATATTTTCCCTGTAGTGGTTTCTAATCTGCTCTGAGAGTTTGTAGAACTTAATCCACTTTTAAAATCTTTTTCAGTTTCCCTTTTTCCTCAGGAATTCATTTAAAATCTTTACTAAAGTCTCATCATTCTCCCTTGCGTGCAACCCTTCCTACATAAGACCGTAAGGAAGATTTAGGGAAGGGAGTTACTATTTACAGATAATTATTATGACTCAAAAAAAAAAAAAAAAAAAAGGAAACACCAGAAGAAAATAGCAGCCCCAAATCCTTACAACTCAAATGGATTGGAGCAAAACATGCCAATGAGTGTCACGCACTTGTGCATATTCTGCGTTCAGGAGGCAGTTCTTTTGATCCCATTGAAGCCTCACTTAAAAACAAACTATTTTTGCTGGAAAGTCACATAATTTCTTCTCCTTTTCTTCTTCTTCTTCTTCTTCTTCTTTTTTTCAAAATTCCTTTACCAAATGGCAGCAGGAGTGTTTCCCTGTTTTCCGGAGAACAGTAGGCTATTGTGCCTAAAACTGGAAAGACAAACAGTGAAGGAGGCCGACCTGACAGCCCCAACCCAGAGACAAAAGGGCTGCTTTGAGATTCTTGCCGACCAGCAGACAGTATTTTCATTATTTCAGTGAAGCTGAACGCTGGAAACCTTTTAAAGGAGCAGCACTTTGTGTCTCACACACAGGGCAAGTTAGCTAACATAGGCCATACTCTCCCTGACCCAAAGCTTCCAGAGACTACTGGCTAACAACCTATGTAAAAGTGACTTCACTCAAGATGCAGAGACAAAACCCAGACTGATTGTAATGATGTCAGATCAAAACTGACCTCTGAAAAAAACATGGAACAATTGAGAGGAATCTATTTCAGTGGCCTGCAGGCAGATGCCTGGTTAAAAATTAAGAGGAAGGATCCAGGGAGTAAGGACCAGAACAGAAGCCAGGTCTATTCCAGTGGAGGATGGAGTGAGTCATGCAGGAGGAACTGCCTTTGGATCACTTGTCTTTTCGAGTCCTTGCACAGTAACCCCTGATATGTGGAGTCCCATGTCTTACTGGTCCTTGAAAAGGTTCCACTGCTGGAGAATTGTGCAGACTTGCTCCTCTTATCCTCCCTTCCCTCGCACCACCTCCTGCAAGGCCCTGTCAGCTGGAGAGGTGCTCATTATCAACTCATACATTTCACCATCCATCAGGGCACAGCTCAGTGTCATCTCCTCTGAAACCTGCTTGTTCCTTTCACTCAGGATTAAGCTGTTACCATCATGAGCTTTAAACCTTATCTTTATACAGTGTAACTTGTGCTTTATTGTGCTGTGTATTTTAATGAGATGAGCCTCACAGACACAATTTTTTTTTTTAAGATTTTATTTACTTGTCAGAGAGAAAGAGAGCACAAGCAGGGGGAGCGGCAGGCAGAGGGAGAAGCAGGCTCCTCAATGAGCAAGGAGCCCAACATAGGGCTCCATCCCAGGACCTGAGATCATGACCTGAGCCAAAGGCAGATGCTTAACAAACTGAGCCACCCAGAGGTCCCAACAGGCACGGTTTTTGTCTTAGGCATGCCTGATCCTCTAAGAGCGCTGACACAGCACTTGACTTTTCTGGATTTTCTGATCCTTGGACATTAATTTAGAAGGCCACAGGCTTGATAGATTTCAAAACAAATACATGCATATTGGCCATTTTGATTATCTCTTTTGTGAAATACCTGTCTGTGTCTTTTGCTTACTCTTCTCTTAGGTGACATGGCTTTTCTTACTGGTTTTAGGATTCTTTATCTATTCCAGATAAGAATTCTGTGTGGTTGTAAGTATTGCAAATACCTTCTTCTACTCTGTGGCTTTACTTTTCATTCACTTAATGGTGTCTTTCAGTGAAAAGACATTCCTAATTTTACATCATCCAATTTATCATTTATAGCTAGTGTTCTTTGTCTTAAGAAATCATTGCCTGGGCAGCCTGGGTGGCTCAGTCGGTAAAGCATCGGATTCCTGGTTTTGGCTCAGGTTGTGATCTCAAGGTCATGAAATCCAGCCCAACATCAGGCTCTGTGCTCAGCGGGGAGTCTGCTTGAGATTCTCTCCCTCTGACACTCCCACCACTTGTGCACGCACACATGCTCTCTCTCTCTCAAATAAATTGTAAATCTTTAAAAAGAAAAAGATGGGGTGCCTGGGTGGCTTAGTCAGTTGAACATCCTAGTCAGTTGAACATTCGTGGTATTGGGCCCTGCTGGATAGGGGTCTGCTTAGGATCCTCTCCCTGCACCCTTCTCTCTGATCTCACATGTTCTCTCTCAAACAAATGGTTAAACTTTAAAAAAAATAATAATAAAATTTTAAAAAAGAAAAAAAGAGAAATCATTGCCTAGCCCCAAATTATAAAAGTAGTCTCCTAAATTTTGTTCTAGAAACATTATTTTTTTTTCCACAGTTAGATAATCAAATGTGATCAACTTTTTCTAGACAGACATGTAAATATCCATGGCTCTCAAGTCTACCACTGTTCAGCCTAGTTCTATTTACAAATACGTAATAATACCTTGTGTAAGTTCTCAAACATTTACCTTTAATATCTTAAAAGAGAATACAAGCCAAGTTGATACAGTTTCCTACACTATGTTTACTTCTCTGAAAGCCCTTTGAACACAAAGCTAGATTAGGAAAGGCAGAAAAGATGGTCTGCCAGAAAAATCTTTGGTGTTCAACAGTGCCAGGTTTAAATCCCACTGTTACTTTTTCATTGTTTGTGACCTTGGGCAAATTACGTAATTGCTTTTAGCCTTTGTTTTCTGATCTGGAAGATGGTAGTAATAATAGCTAAGATGTTGGACTGTTTGTTATGTGCTGATGTTTGACTCTGTGTCAAGTGTCTCACCTGTATGATCTCATGTAAGCCTCAGAGCAACTCTGTTAGTTATGTACGGTTAATATCATATCATGTCCTCTTTGCAGATAATAAACAAAGCCACATAGCGAGTCATTTGGTGGATTCGGGATTTTAATCTGGGCAGGCTGATTCCAGGGCTCATATATGTAAACACTACTCATACTTTCTCCCTATTGAAAAATCAAAAGTCATGTTCTTGCCATAAAATGAGATAAACCATGTAAAGTGCTTAACTCAGTGCTCGGACCCTGTAAAGAGCTTCATAAATTAGGGTTTGTGAATACAGTAGTAATTATGGAACTAATTTGTATTATCCTCATCCTTAGGCACTTTGAAAGTTAGAGCTACATTCCTTATCCTCTTCAGGAAATGACATAAGGAAACCTTTCGAGTTACACATGAGGAAATTATGGACATCATGTGTTGGTGTGATTGGGGTTAGAAATCCTTACTGATTACACAACCAGTATCATAATTTCAGTGAATTGCTCAGTCTTGCTCACTCCATTCTACCAATCCTTCCTTCCTTCTTCCACCCAGCCAATATTTATTGTGGGCTTAGTATGTGCCAGACCTGTTCTAGAAGCCAGGAACGTAGCAGTAACACAACAGTCAAGTTCTCGGCCCCATGGAGATTACTTTCTGGTTGGAGAAGATGGACAATAAATAAATAAATTGGTAACTGTGTAATATTAATAAGTGCTATGAAGAGAAATGCATGTTAAAATAGAGAGTGAAGAGGCAGGGGCAAAGGAATTAATTTACATATAGAGAGGTCCGGAAGTCTGCTTTGTTGAGGTGACATTTGAATAGCCACCAAAAGAAGTGAGAAGAGTCATGAGGATACTTGAGGGGGTAGAGGTTTGCAAGTAGAGAGAACAATAATTTGGGGGACTGAGGTGGGAATGTATTAGAAATATCCAAGGAATAGCAAGGAGGCCAGTGTGCCTGGAACGGAGTGAGCATGGCAATAAATAAGACCAGAGAAAAACGTGGGGTCAGATCATAGAAGGCTTTAGGACTTTGGTAATGGAGGGTATTAATGAGAGGTAATTTTACATAATGATTAAGAACATAGCTTCTGTTGGCAAATTCTCCAAGTTCAAATGCTAATTTTCTTCTTATTTATGTGACCTTGAGCATTATGGTATCTCTTTGTGCCTCATGTGTATAATGGGTACACTGTGATGCCTTATCTATACGGTTTCCTCATCTATAAAAGTGTATTAATAATATCAAGTTAGGACTGAGCAAATTCTGGATTTTTTACCTTTTTTTTTTTGGCATCCAGGTGAAATGCTGAAATTAAAGTATTTCTCTTTTGGAGTTGTGATTCATTGAAGGTAGTAAGATTTCACTTGCATAAATACCAAACTGGTATTTTTTAAATACCAAACTGGATTTATTTATTTATTTATTTGAGAGAGATAGAGTGAGTGGAGGAAGGAGCAGAGGGAGAGAGAGAATCCCAAGAAGACTCCCCACTGAGCACCAAGCCTGATATGGGACTCAGTCTTACAACCCTGAGATCATGACCTGAACAGGAATCAAGAATCAGACACTTACCCAGGCACCCCAGATTTTTAATTATATAGAGGATGGTATTTCAGACTTCTGTCATGACACAATTGGCAAAAGCATATCAGTGATAGTATTTCACTCATCAGTAATAGTATTGATCAATAAAAGTACTAATAACTAATTACAATGGCTAATCAGTAATAGTATTTCAACCAACAAATGACTTTTATATTACCAATGAGTTACCAGCAAGACTTAAAGATAGATCTGGATCTGAACACAGACCGCGTATCAGACCATATATCAGAATGAATTTCTCCCAGACTGATTCAGGGCATTTTGTCAGGATGGCTCAGGTACTATGAATGAAGACGAATTTAGGCCGTAAGTATACAGCCTATAAAGGAAGACAGGCGTTGATGGAAGCACATCAGTATTAGTGTTCTAATTATGCAGTATAATTAGATTTCAGGTCTAGACTTCTCTGAAAACAACACAAGCAGACAAGTATATTAGGCCAAGATTTTAATTCAGAGGGTAGAGTAAGAATACATATTTTATGGGGTTGTTCTTTCTTATGAAAGGGTGACCTTGATACAGAGTATGTGTTGAGGCTGATATACATTTGGCAGCGCCAACATCTTCAATGGCTTTGATTTACTTCCCAAAATGGAGAAAGAAACACAAGTGAGGAGGAAATTGGGGTTTATTTGGATTCCTTGTTTCTAAATGGAGCATATTCTGCATTTATATCTCTAAACTGCCTTAGTTTGCCATTAGCCCAAGACTGAAGAGATTATTTTTTCCTCCAGGGTGGTAAGTTAGCAAACGGTTTGAGCAGCACCCTCTATGTTGCGTTCTGAGGTAAGGGATGGTTGCCAGTATAAGAAGTCTTGCTCCATTTTCGTTTATTCAACCATCACTTTGAAACATCCACCTTGTTGACCATGAGAAGCTTAGAGTTCCACCCTCTCTGGTATCTTTGCTCTTTCCTCAACAGGTTCAAGGGCGAGGAGAGTCCCTAGAACAGGTTTCTGGGGAGTACAGTGTTATTGGAAATGTTTAAATTAGTCGTTTCAGAGAAAGCATTCTGCTGACACTGAATGTGTGGGTACTTATCATCCCAAAGGGCCAGTTAAGATGAGCCTAGAAGTTAAGTCTATAGAACAACAGGTCAAAGAAGAAAAATCAGGGATGCTGTTGCCTGGCAGGGACTCAGTAACTCCCATTCCCCCCAAATCCCCTCCTTTCACTCCCAGCAGGGAAGAATGTGGCCATACCATAGGTTCTAGATGCCTTTTCCTTGATAGAGCCAAAACCTAAAACAGGAGGCCTAAGAGCTCAGGCTAGTCTGGGTAAAATACACTCACCAAGTTGCATCTGGTCTGCTCTAGGTCTCAAGGGAATGTGCTTGGGCTTTGGCTAGAGCCCAGCTAAATATAATATGCTTCATCGCCAGTGTCATTTTCTGTCCATGTATTTCACTCCAGAACAGAATTCAGGTTCACAGGGTTCCTTCGTATCAATCCCTCCATTGCCTGTATTCCTAACAGGTGGTATAAATTTGGTGAGCCAAGAAAGCATTTTCACTGGCAAGTAGAGCATCTGGGGAGTAGAGATCCTCAGAGAGTGAGGGAAACTTTTATAGGATTTGGTATTAGCAGCAAAAGGGATTCCTTTTGGATGCCAGCTTGTCCAGGACTTAAAATGCTGGGCCCGCAAAGAGCTGTGAGAGCCCAAACCAGTGCATCAGTCAGGCTGCCTGATGGATCTGGAGGCTCTGACTGCCACTGCTGTGGAAGCTCAGCCAAGGAAGCCAAGCCAGGAGGATGAGCTCACCATTGCCTTATTAATGTCCCATGTGTAATACAAGTGGGTGGCAGGGAGAGTTCTCGTTCCAGAGAACACTATGTCTTATTGCCTAGTCAAATAAGGACAAGTACGTTTCAAAATGTGTGACATTTCAGCAGGAGACAGTCACAGGTCCACAATCCTTTCTCTGCAAATATAACATCCCCAAAGCTCTGAAAAACAGAAGGCTTTTTGTAAGTGCAGGGACAAAACTCATTTGAGGGGCAAAACCAGTTCTCACCATTACTTGTGTCTCAGGGCACCTACCCATCACAATCATATCTGCTGTGTGCATTTTTGTTAGTTTGAAATTTGGGTTTAATTTCACTCTTGAAAATATCTAGGTGGCAGATTTTTCTCAGGGGTCACACAGAAGTTTCACCACTATTTTCCTAGAGCTCCAGATATTTCCCTTCTTATTTATTATAGGATCAATCCATGCAAGGACAGTTCTGTAAAAATACAGGCCACACACGGCCATCTGCTCTGTGTTACAGAACTCTCTGATGTAGGGGTCAGGAGGATAATAGCCTCAGAGCTTGTTGAGAACTGCTTGGAAGGATCTCTGCCATGGCTTCGAAGCTTGCTTGAGCAAAGCCCACTTCCTGTAGCACACCACCAATTATCTGTCCCGACATCACTGCTTACCTATTGTAGGGTTTGCCATTACATCCTTCATACCCATTTGTGAATATTATGTGAGATTTTAAGCTGGAGTAAATAGAAGGGGCTATAGTATGGCAATGCATATTCGAATTAACTTCACTGGTTTCTTTTTACTTAATGGGGTAACTAGAAACTTTAACATTATATATGGGGCCTGCACTATACTTTAATTGGACTGAGCTGCCTTAGGGAGTTCTAGCTACTTTTTAAAATGAAACATATGCGTACATTTATAGAATACTTAAATCTGAGGGCTCACTAACACCTTCCATGCTTTCCCCTCAGCCTCAAGGCCTCTCAGGAAGCAGCTTAAATTGCCTCTTCACTTACTAATGACCAAAACCTCAAATGTTTGGAGGATTAAAAAAAACAAAAGGAAGTCAGAGAAGGGGAGATTGTCTCTGCTGGCAGTGTCCTTGTCATATGCTGTGAAGTGAGTTGGCCAAATGGTACTTCCCATGTGACATGTGAAAGGGAAGAAAACAAATTAGTGTTTAATCCTGATGTTGTAATCCAACCTCTAATCTCTCTCCTCCCTCTGTCTTCCAGGAGAGTGGGAGGCTTTGGGTTGGGAAGTTGAGTGACCTTCAGCATGACCAGGGTAGGGTGAGGGGAAGCTGGCTCCTCAGAACAAAGAGATAAAGACAAAAACCAAAAACAGAGAGTAAGCATTTGTTTATACTCAGTGGTCTGCTTTCATAGGAACCAATAATCTCAGTATGAGACAGTGGGATCCAGAGAAAGTCAAGGCAGTAAGAAGGAAATTCTAGAAGCCCCCATCCACAGGGGACAGGGAGTAAATAGCTGAGTGAGCAGTCTTCCAGTGGATGATGAACAGGCAGCTCTCCACTAAGGCTTGTCCCTGGAGGCAAAATGGCAACACCAAAATTATCTTTCTTGAATCACAGAGTCTTCAATTTTCTCTCTTGCCGTTCACATGTCATTTTGCCATTACAAAGTAGAATGTTGGGGGCACCTGGGTGGCTCAGTTGGTTAAGCACCCGACTCTTAGTTTTGACTCAGGTCATGGTCTCAGGGTCATGGCATCAAGCCCTGTGTAGGCGAGAGAGATTCTCTCTCTCCGTCTGCTCCTCCCCTTGTGCTCTCACTCTCTCCCTTAAAAAAAAAAAAGAAGAAGAAGAAGAAGAAATGGAATGATGTGTGAAGTAGAAACTACAGAAACTTCCCATGTCCACCCACAGATAATGTATGGATAGCAACATCTACAAATGTGTCACTCATTTATTTCTGCAAGTGCAATATTCTGAGTATTATTACTAACTGTCTTACACATAATGTCTTGGAACATTTTAAGAGAGGTGGAAATTTTTTAAATATCTTGCTTTGAATATGGTAGTACAGAAATATCTGTACTTTACAATTGATTTTTCTAAGCACCATATAAATATAGAACCAGAAATTTGCAGAAAATTTCTAGAATATTTTAACATTAAAGATATCATTGAAAGGTTGAGGTATTAAGATTTTTAAGATGCTCATACTGTCTTGGTATCTGATTTACTCTCTCTTTCCATGGTTTCTTTGTTACTTTAAGGTAAGATCATTGCATCATTTTTTCCTAACACCAAATACATCATTCCGACACCAAGCAAATCTCTAATTCTCTGACACCAATTGGGTGTCCAACAATCCAGTTAAATGCTAACACTAAGTACCCAAAGTTAGCATAGACCCCACAGGTTAAGGGCTCAGTCCCACAATGCTGCCCCCACTTCAGACTCAGCTACAAATAGGGTCCCCACCTCCCAACACTTATGCGTGGCTGACTACTAATTCAGGGGTTCCCATTATCCCCTCTCAGACTCAAGAATTCATAATAATATCTTGCAAAGCTCAGGGAAGTAATTTATTTACTATTATTTGTTTATTATAAAGGACATAACTCAGGAACAGCTAAATGGAAGAGATACGGAGGGCAAGTATTGGGGGGAGTGGTACACTCTCCTGGCTAATTCCACCTTCCCATACCTTGATGTGGTCACAAACCAGGAAGCTCTCTGAACCCCATCATTTTGGGTTTTTATGGAGGTTTCATTACATAGGTGTGGTTGACTAAATCAGTAGCCATTGGTGATTGATCTCAGTCTCTAGCCCCTTTCCCTTCCCTGGTGTTAGAGGTGAAAGTGGGGCTAAAAGTTCTAACCTTTTAATCAGACAGCTGGTTTTCATGGCAACCAGCACCCCCATGCTGAAGCAATCTAGGGCCCCTCCGTGAGTCATCTTATTAGCATAAAAAAGAGAGTAAATTTTAAGAATTTTAGAAGCTCTGGGGGGCAGCTGGATGTCTCAGTCAGTTGAGTTCAGACAATCAACTCTTGATTTTGGCTCAGGTCATGATTTCAGGGGTGTGAGATCAAGCCTTATGTCAGGCTCTGTGCTGAGCATGAGGCTGGCTTGAGATTCTCTCTCTTCCTTTCCCTCTGCCCCCCAACCCCTGACTGATGCCCCCTCTCTCTTTCTAAAAATAATAATAAAAATTTAAAAAATAATAATTTTAGGAGCTCTGTGCCAAGAATCAGGAACAAAGACCACGTGTTTATTTTTTTTTATTATGTCCCCAAAATGATCATGATAATTAATATCAATCATTGACATTTGAAGATGTCAGACAGTGTTCTGGGTGTATGCAAGTATTTGCTCATCGCTGTGTGATAAGGGCCGACAGGGTTAAATTGGAGAGAATGTATAACCCTCAGAGATTCTCTTGTCGTAGATAGGAGAAGGGAGACACAGGGGTCAGCATTTTTAATAAATACTCTAGGTGATTCTAGGGTGCTCCACAGATTACTCCCTGGAAAGAGAAAAGATACTCTTAAAACAGTTTGACACTGTTCTACTTTGTTTAGCCCAACACTGTAGTAAGATCAAATGGTATGTTTTATTCAGATTCAGAAATGTCTAATTGATTTTCTTTAAAATATTTTTTTAGGTATTTATTTGTTTGACAGAGAGTGACCGAGAGAGAGAGAGAGAGAGAGAGAGGACAAGCAGGGGGAGCAGCAGAAGGTGAGGGAGAAGCAAACTCCCCACTGAGCAGGGAGCCTGATGCTAGGCTCAACCCAGGATCCTGGGATCATGACCTGAGCCAAGGGCAGATGCTTAGCTGACTGAGCCACCCAGGTGCCCTAATTCATATTCTCTAAAGCTGATTTATCTAATGTTTGCAAAGATTTATTCTAATGCTAATTTCATGTCATAGAACTCAAGAGGCACTCAGGCCAATTTGGTTTCTGAAATGGAAAGCAAAGAAGTACTTGAAAATTTTTAGTGCTCCCATAGACTTAGTCAAGAGTTATACCTTAGCAATAAATCCAAAATCTAAAAGTAGACCTTCTCAACCTCATCACTATTGACATTTGGGAACAGAGAATCTTTGTGGGGAGCTCTCCTGTGCACCAAAGAGTGTTTAGCAGCATCTCTGGCCTCTACTCACTAGATGCCAGGAATGTGCCCCCCTTTCCTGCCTCTAGTTGTGACAATCTGTAAAATCTCCAGACATTGTTCCATGTTCTCTGGGAGGCAGAATCTGTTCCAGTTGAGTACTGTGATTACCTCCCCTTATCATCCTTCTTCTTTTTTTAAATGGTTTATTGGGGGGGGGGTACTATGCAAATAAGAAAGCTAATTAAATGCAAAAATGAGCTCAAGGTCAATAAGAACAAACCACTGGATCTTCCTCTGGTGCCTTCTGGAACTCAAATAAGAGTCCCTAGTGGGATGGGATAATGTCAGAGAACTTTGTGCCTGAACTTTCCTCCCAGCGTTTAATGTGATCTTGAAATATAGACTGAATCATTCTGCCCATTTTTGTCACAACTCAAAGTTCCCAAATTAGACCGTTAAAAGCATTACCTTGTCCACAGGAACATTTCCAGGAGCTTCCATTTTCCACATTTCCAAGAGTCCTTTGGGTTTGAGCATGTGCTTCTACATAGGCCTGTCTGTAACTATTACCGTCAGAAGGAGGACCTGGGGTTTCTGGGGCCTCAGGGGATCCAAGATGTGAGAGATGACAGCACAGGAGATATTGCCCATGTTACTACTAGTTTGCCTCAGGTTGTTGAGACTGGTCCAAGCCATTCCATCTTCCAGGATAGATGCAGGTGGCCAGGCTGCATAGAGAGACATCAGCTGATCACTGATTTCCCTGTAGATTCAGGAACTTTATGCCTAGCAAGGAAGAGGAATACAGAGATAAAATCTTCTCCTCACCTTTGCTCTCCAGAAAACAAAATATATCCTCTTAGAATCTGTTTGGATGATTCTGTTTCCACAGGATGATTCAACTGTGGAAACCATTTTAGGTTTTCAATATGAAATGAAACGGAGCTTTCTGAAATTGTCCTTGTAAGGGGCCTCTCGCGTGACTGGGCCTGGCCAAATGTAATTGGACTAAGTGGTCTGTGATGGGTGCAAGAGTGAGGGCTACCAGAAAGACTTCTTTCTCTAAACCCACTCCCCTAGTCATCCCACTCTTGTCTGAAATTAGGAATGAAGTTACAGCTTACAGATGAATGAAGTTACAGCTTACAGCCCATCCACAGCCCTTTAAGAAATTCAAATATCCCTGGGAAGAGTAACAGTTGAGATGACATCAATCATTCACACTTCAGTGTGAATTAGTTTACTATCTGGCACAAAAATGAGGAATTAGTATAGACACTGAGATTTTGAGGGACATTTTTGAGGGAGGTGGGAAGGGAGAGATTGTTTGGGACATGGTATTTTAACACTGATCATCTAGAATGAAGAGTCTGAAGCACAAATTAAGTGCTAACAATATCCCTTTTTATTTAATGCTTTATTATCATTGCTGTTTCAAACTGTCAAAATAACACATGAAATCAAACAATACAGAAGCCTATAATATAAAAATGTACAGTTGCCCCCCTCATCCAGTTCCACTGCCACATAAATCAGTATTAACATTTTGTTTATTAGGTAGCTTTTCATTGGGTTTCTTGGGCATGTTTTTCCATGTTTATGCAAACTCACACATGCATGTATACTATATAGGGAGAGTTTGTTATGGTTTTTGGTCTTTTGTCTTTTTTTTTTTTTTTACAAAAATGAGATTATTCTATATGCTTAATAATTTATCATGGACATCTTTCAAAGTTAATGCCTTTCTCTCATTCTTTATAAGAGTTGTATATATTCTATGAAATAGATATTTATTATTTATTCAACAATTTTTCAGTTTGCAGCTTTGCCTTTTATTTCCAGTTATTTCCTATTAAAGGCAATGCTTCATAATGTGGTAATCAATAAATAAATTGTGATGTAGTCATATAATAGAATATCATGGTCAAAAGGAAGGGACCAGATGTAACAGCACATTTAAATCTTAAAAACCAATCTTGAGTGAAAAAAGTTGCAGAATAAAATTACCTAGTATATAAAATGTTAATCATATAAAATAAAACCATGTATTGATTATAGAAATGTATGTATGTTTTAAAACTTTTTACAGAAGAAAAGCACTTCCAAAAATATCCAGTAGCTGTATCTGCATGTGCTGTTGCTTTACTTCTATAAGACAAATTTACAGGGTATGTGACCCAGGACAAAGACAGCGAATTTCTGTTCCTTTTTCATATGATATGGTTTGGGGTGAATTCACTATTCTGTTTATCAGCTTTTAAATATTTTTTCAGCTTGTCTAATTATATAAATCCTATGGAAAAGGTAGAGACATAAGAAAAATAATAATAATTTAAAATTCTTCTTCAAGTATATCACTCGAACTGAACACAAAATTCCTAGGGGAGTTTGAACAGGACGTATTTAAGCTGACAATTCACTTTGTTTGTTCTCAAGCCTATACTCTAGGGATGGTGAAGAATTGTGTTCGCTCTTGAGGGCATCAATCTTAGTAGTTTGATGCTGAGTTTTGAAATGATAAATATTCCAAAAGGCATATGAGAAAATATTTTCTTAATGGCCCCAATACAAAGCTTGAACAGTTTGTCGACCCCAAAGAGATACAGAGTAAAAGAATGAGGACTAGGCAAGTCTGTACCCTTGAACTTTAGGTTCAAGGGCTTATGCAATTTTTACATGGTGTAGATATCGAGGTTGAAATGTGGGATGCAGGAGACAGGAGTACGCAGATAAACGACCTAGCCAGGATCCTCCATGTTGACAGTCTTCCTTTGAAGGTGTCATTCTATCTGCATTGATGTGCTTCAACAGCCCAGCAGGTCCTGGGCTGGTGTCCTGGCACATGGTCACTCTGGGAAAGAGCCTTGGGTACAGTTTGCAGCTATGGTGCCTGCGCTGATCTAGGCTCTCCACCTGTGACTGCAGGAAGCCTGTCTCCTGGTGCTCTTGAGCGGCGGTGCTCTTCTGCTCTCCCGCATTCTTTGCCAGGCAATTTGGCAAGGGCAACCAAGGGAAAGTAAAACAGGCAACCGAGGGAAAGTAAAACAGGCACCCTCCAGTCCTTCAGCAAAGGACAGGCTTGCTTGCTTCCTTCCTTCCCCTTTCTTTCCTTCCTTCCTTTTCTTTCCTTCCCTCCCTTCCCTTCCCTCCTTCCTCCCTTCCTCCCTTCCTCCCTTCCTTCCTTCCTTGCTTTCCTTCTCTCTCTTTTCTTTTCTTTCCTTCTTCCTCCAGAGATACAGTTGACATATAACATTGCATAAGTTTAAGGTGTACAGCCTATTGATTTGCTCTATTTATATATTGTAATATGATTACCACTGTGGCTTTGCTAACACCTCCGTGGTCACATAATTAACATAGTATGTTATGATCAAGATATTTAAGATCTAGTTTCTTAGCAACTTTGAAGTACATAATATAGCATCGTTGACTATAATCTCAATGCTGTGCATTAGATATCCAGAACTTATTAATCTTCTAGGTGCCAGTCTGTATACCCTTAAACAACATCTCCCCACTTACCTCAGCTTCTGATAGCTACTACTCTACTCTGTTTCTATGAGTTCTGCTTTTTTTAGATTCCACATACAGGTGATATCACACAGTATTTATCTTTCTCTCTCTGACCTATCTCACTTAGCATAATGCCCTCAGGTTTTATCTATGTTGTTGAAAATGGCAGGATTTCCTTCTTACTCATAGTTCAATAATGAAGTCATTGTATGTATATATGTATGTATGTATATATACTACATCTTCTTTATCCATTCATCCATTGACAGACCCTTAAGTTGTTTCCATATCTTGGCTATTGTGAATAATGCTGCAATAAACATGGGAGTGTGATATCCTGTTTTCATTTCCTTTAGATATATATTTAAAAAAGGGGTTGCTGGATAGTATGGTAGTTCTATTTTTAATTTTTTGAGGAACCTCCATATTGTTTTTCATAATTGCTGAGCAAATTTTATATTCATACTACAGTGCTTAAGAATTCCCTTTTCTGGGGCACCTGGGTGGCTCAGTTGGCTGGGCGTCTGCCTTCAGTCCGGGTCATGATCCTGGTGTTCTGGGATCGAGTCCACATCGGGCTCCCTGCTCGGTGGGGAACCTGCTTCACCCTCTCTCTTTCTTTTTCTCTCTCTCTCTCAAATAAATAAAATCTTTAAAAAAAAATAAAATAGTTCCCTTTTCTCCATATCTTTGTAATTTCTTGTCTTTTATTTTTAAGATTTTATTTGTTCATTTGTCAGAGAGAGAGAGTATGTGCACACAAGCAGGGGGAGCAGCAGGCAGGGGGAGAAGCAGGCTCCCCACTGAGCAAGGAGCCTAATGCAGGACTCGATCCCAGGATCCTGGGATCATGACCTGAGCTGAAGGCAGACACTTAACCCAGGTGTCCCTATTTCTTGTCTTCTTGATAATAGCATTCTAACAGACGTGAGGTGAGATCTCATTGTGGTTTTGATTTGCATTTCCCTGATGAATAGTGATGCTGAGCACCTTTTCATGTACTTGTTGGCCAATTGGATATTTTTTTTTTTGAAAAATGCCCATTCAGTTCCTCCACTCGTTTTAAAACTGGATTGTTTGTTATTGAATTGTATGAGTTCTCTATTACATATTCTAGAAATTAACCTCTTGTCAGAAAAATGGTTTGCACATATTTTCCCTTATTACTTAGGCTGCCTTTTCGTTGTGTTGCTTTTTCTTTTGCTGCACAGGATTTTTTAGTTTAATGTAATTGCACCTGCTGATTTTTGCTTTTGTTGCCTGTGCATTTGGTGTCAGAGAATTTCCTAACTATATATTTTTAAAACCTCTCACTTCATCCACTTGTCAGAATTCCCTCCTCAAGGTAAGTTATCCTACCTTAAAAACTACCTAGTTGTAGAGGTCACAAACTGAAGTCTCTCTAAACACTTGCTGAGAGGAAACAGGGTCTGGGGCCCAAGGGGACAAGGAGGAAACCACTAAGCCGAGCGTTCATTATATACCCCAAGTTCTAGAGAGAGAATCGGTATGTCTCCCTGCCCTATTGCCCATCCACCCTTGAAACTATCTTTCATACTATTTGTAAGTAACCAGAATGTGTCGGGTGATCCTTCTCTTTGTTCCTACAGCTCACTATACTTACTACTATCTCTGAATTTGTAACAAATCTAAGCTTTTAAAATGGAAGTATTCATGAAGGCATGTTCCAACTGATACTAAGTCTCTTTAGGTCTTTACTTCCCTAATGCAAAGCCAAATTTATTATTTATTCACGTTATGGGCAATATGGAACTTCTGCTCCCAAGGTACATGCAGCCTTTAGGTACAAAACAAATAATGTTCAAATGACACCCTGGTCTACCCTATTTCCCCACAAAAGTCAGTAGAACATCTTGGTCTAGTTTGGGAGTCCTGTACGTATTCCTAACCCGCATTGTAACAGAACGCACACTGATCAGCCTCAGCTACTAGATCATTAGCCTCTAGAATTCAGAGACTTGTTTTTGTTTAGATTCATATTTTTACTTTTAGCTCCCAGTACAGTGTCTTGCACATAGTTGGCACTCAACAAATGTTTGAAAATGAAAGAAATGGAGCAGGGATGGAAACCAACACGTACTGAGTGCCCGCTGCATAGCAGGCTCTGGACTAAATGCTTGCAAAAGTTATTGCATTAATTGGTGTTTGTTAGTGTTCTGTATGCTGGATAGCTCCAAGAGTTACACTAGGACTAGTGGAGACAACAGGAAGATATGTTTCTGTTCAGTAATAAGAACTTTGTATTGTTCAGAGGTGACCAACTATGGAGCTGGCTGTCTCAGGGAGGGTGAGTTCCCTGTGACTCTGCATGACTGAAGATGGTATGTAGGGACTCAAGCATCAAGTGGGGTGAGGGCTGTCAATCAGACCAGGGCTCCTCAGTCAGGTGTCTATGGAGGCCAAGGAAGGAGCATAATTCAGAGAAGTGACCAAGTGTAGGAAGTACTTCACTTTTCCCTTAACTCCATGTAAAACAGTTGCAGCAACATGATGAACAGTGGTTGACTCTTAGCCTCTAAATTGGAGATATAATAGGGAGCAATGGGGGTCTGGGTATACTTCCTCTAAAGAACACAATTGTTACTCAGCACTGATAGTTTTCATGCAGGAACATGGGTCCTCTTTTTTTTTTTTTTTTTAAGATTTTATTTATTTATTTGACAGACAGATATCACAAGCAGGCAGAGAGGCAGGCAGAGAGAGAGGAGGAATCGGGCTCCCCACTGAGCAGAGAGCCCAGCTTGGGAATCGATTCCACAACCCCGGCACCATGACCTGAGCTGAAGGCAGAGGCTTTAACCCACTGTGCCACCCAGGCGCCCCTATAGAATGGTTTAATCCAGTGTTGGGTTATAAATGATAAATCTTGACATTGAGTGACAATGTCTTAGGTTCACAAAGTTACTCACTTTAACTTTTATGCAAGGGGATTGATTTGTGTTGGCTCTATTTTATTTCACTGCTTTTTTGTCATTATCATCATTGCATCAGAGGCTTATCTGATTATTTTACATAACTTCATCAACCACAGCAGTTGATTGATAACACAGAGACAGAGAAAGCCAAGTAATCTTATTATGACTTCCTAGCACAGAGCTCAGCTCTCAGGGGCCATGGACTGACTACGATGAATTAAAACCTTGTCTGAGATGATGTACACATCAGTAGTCATATTTTGATGGTTCTGGAAACCATACGGAAACTAGAAAGAATGATCTTCCCAGTGCTCTTTTAGCAATTAGAAAAGCCCCATTTCTAGTGAAGCTTTTTTGACCAGGAGGTCAAAAAAGACTTCAATAGAAGCTTTTATCCTTCTGTATCTTTATCCTTCTATAAAAGTGACATCTTAATTTGGGTTGATAAAAGCTGTTTCCTGTTATCTGGAATTCAGGAAAAATGGTGCAGGAACCACTCCTGTCTTCTCGAGGGAGGATATACAATGTCCTAGAAGGCTGTAATTGTTGATTTCTAAAATGATCAGGATCAGCTCTGCTGTAGACTATAGAAGAAGCCCAAGGGCAGATCTTTCCTTTCTTTTCTTTCTTGAGTTAGTCTGTTTGTTTGTTTGTTTCGTCACTGAAATGATCCTCTTTACCATCCTTACAATTTTCATGTGGTCCTAAAGTAATGGTGCCAAGGAGGCTATCTGGCCGACTTGTAGCGTTGTAAGACTTAAGAGTTACCTTCTTTAGAAAAAGGAGACCTGGAGTCCCATATGGGGTATCCTCTTCTCCAGGAAACAGGATTAGGGATAAGCTTGCAGTAAGGTACAAGAGATAATTTTCCTGGGGTATGCCTACTATCTATCTCTTTCCTCACATAATATGACATGAGCCGTGTTGGGAGAAAAGCCTCCTTGGGGCTCTAGGTTTCAGGGATTACAAGTTAGGTACTGACTTCTAGATTCCAACAGCCCCAACTTTCCCTTTGCTTCCCCAAGCGGAGGGAGTGGTAGCTGTTTCCTATACTTGCTGTCTGTGTCACCTCGCTGTGTCTCCTTTTGCGCTTTGGTACCTCCAACAACTTGTGTAACCAGTTCCTCATATGAATTTGTCTGTTGTTGCAACTTCTGTCTCCTGACTGGACCCTGACAGATAAAACTTGCTTTAACATAAATTCTTTACTTCTACTTCTGTCAGAGAATTATGTTGTCAGTAAATATGAGGGGTCCTTAAGACTGCCAATTTGACTTTCATAACTTCGTTTGAGGCAAGAAGTCTGATGGAGGAAAGCAGTTCAAATCATGAGCGAGTGTGGATTTTGAGATGACTTATGATCCCATTTCCTTTTTGTCACTGTGAGTCAGGTGTATATTGGAAACAGCATTTAGGGTAGTTTATTATTTTTAAGCTCACACAGTTTCTGACTTTAATGTGCAAATTCAGTCCATTCATAATTATTGTAAAAACAGATGGACTTGGTTTTAATTCTTTCATTTTACTCTAATTTTTACAAATGAATTTTATAGTTGGTTCCTTTCCTCTTTTCCCTGTTTTTCCTGATTTGGTCACCCTAACTCTTATCCCCATGACCCTGAATAATCAAAAGTTAGCTATATATTGGGGCACCTGGGTGGCTCAGGGGGTTAAAGCCTCTGCCTTTGGCTCAGGTCATGATCCCAGGGTCCTGGGATCGAGCCCCGCATCGGGCTCTCTGCTCAGCGGGGAGCCTGCTTCCTCCTCTCTCTCTCTGCCTGCCTCTCTGCCTATTTGTGATCTCTGTCTGTCAAATAAATAAATAAAAATCTTTAAAAAAAAAAAAAGTTAGCTATATGACTATAGAAAAGGGTCTTGTATGTTTTTAAATTGAAAAAAACCAGAGCTTTAAAATGCATTTTTTCTAATGGTCATGCTCTCATTCACATGGTTCTGCCAGGGAATATTTTAGGGAAACCAGGTCAGCGGAAGAGATCCAGAAGATGTTATCCTGGGTACTTTGGACTCCACAATGGTGAGATTGCTTTGGCTCGCCATTAGATATTTCCACAGACACACTCTAAAGTGTAAAGAAAAACAAATCAAAAGAGAAAACCTTGAAATAAAAAAAGTTCTGCTATGAAAACAGCTTTAGTAACCAACTTAATGTGAAAGTTGGAGCGTGCCTTTCTGTTCTGACAATCTTTGCTATGCTTTTCCTCTCTTAGTAAAATGCTGCTTATACTGGCAAAGGATATACCTATCCTTTGAGATGCATCCCAAGAGTCTTTTCAGTAAATCTCTCCCTGACCATCTTCTCTAAACTTGCTTCCTTCTTTGTGTCCCATCCCCACCCCCCAGGACTTACGCATGCCTCCCTTACAGCCCTTATAACACTGTTTTGTAATTATTTTCCTTTGCTCTAGGTTATGTGCTCTTTGAAGGCAAAAACTTTCATTCATTTTCCTATCTCCAATACTAAGTGCCAGTGCTTAATAAATGCTTGTTGAGTAAATGATTAATTATTTTGCCAATAGTTGTGGCTTATTTACAGCTTCATATTTCTGGCATCTCTTTTATTGTTGCTTTTTTCCTAAAGTGACAGGAAAAAAAAAATTCAGAGTTAATGTTGCCTCTAAGGAACACAAGTAGTATCCTCACTAGTTCTATCGTGTTCCCCTAATATTTTGAGAGTTTGGGTTGAGGTTCTCTGCAGCCTTTTGTCTCTCTGCACCTCAAAGATTCTTTGGCAGATTCCTGTGTGTGTATCAATGACTAACCATCTGAAGTCAATTTTCAACCTTCTTGCTCATGGGCAAACATTGGCAACTAGCCTGACTGGTAGGCCTACTAGCTAAAATCATTTCCAATAAGGCTTCCTTAGGACTTACCCAGTTTTGAGTGGTTTGGAGATTTCTTTTGGAGATGCTCAAATGAACCCCCATCCCTTAACTTAAAATGACCTTTTTAATCTCCTCTTCCCCAGATTAAAGCCTTTATTTAGTATGACAGCAACTGAATTCCCCAACTCTGCCAGACATTCAGCTTGATTACAAGTTCAGTCAGTACCTAAAATCAATGCAAAAAAAGTAAAGTCAGAAGGTTTGAAATATAAATCCATTAAGATCTGACATTTTCTCAAAATTGTAGTGAATGACACACAGTCACTCTCTGCTCAAGCTGTAAAAATAACACTTTGAATTTAAACTAAAATAAGTATCTTGGGCCTCCTTTATAAGAAATGCACCATTTTTAAAAATGCAGAGAGACCTTTGGGAAGTAATTTCCACAAATGCAAGGACCCCTCATTTAGAGTGAATACAGTCTACACGTTAGAGTGAATACAGTGACTATCACCACCAAACTGGCTCAAATACAAGGGCTAACAGAACTTTTGTCATGGAATCCACTTGAGGGAAAGGGATTGTTGGCAAGACAAATTCCTCCGCAGGGTTTCCAACCTCAGGCATTCATGGAGGCGGGAGCCTGTGGAGTGATCCTATGAGATCCATGCCACATTTGGCAGAGTAGACGCTCATGGACTCCTCCAGGAAATGAAAACCCAAACCAAACCCTAGAGGCCTCTTGCTTTTGTCCACTGACAGGCTGAAACAGTGAATCAGCTACACAACTTGCAGATGTTTAACTCTGTTACTAGACGGAAGAGTTTGGATAGGTTTAGTCACGTTATTTCCTTCTCCTTCTGGGCTTTCAGACTGCCTTTTCCAGCTCTCCTACAAGTCAGATGTGGCCACATGCCTGAGTTTTGTCCATGAGAAATTCCCACTAGACACTGACCAGGTGCCCTACATTCCAACTCAATTCTGACACTACTTATCTAAAAAAATAGCAGGTTAAGGACTCAGTTATGTAAGACTGCCCCTCCACCCTCTTGGGAAGTCAATGTCAGTATAGGTCTGTTATGTGTGCTTCTGACCAGGTGGCTATAGATGGGAGGTTCCTACAACCCCCAGCTTAGATTCAATTAATTTGCCAGAACATCTCACAGAACTCAGTTCTGTGAGTATATGTTTATGGATAATAAACATATATATAAAATGTTTATTTATAATAAACATTTACCAGTTTATTTTAAAAGGATATGTAACAAAACAGTACCTGTGGGAATGGGCTCAGAGCTTCCATGCTCTCTGAGCATACCACTGTCCTCAAATTTCCATGCAGTCACCCACCCAGAAAGCTCTCCCAATCTAGTCCTTTTGGTTTTTCTATGGAAGCTTCATTACAGAATCATGATTGATTAAATCAATGGCCATTGGTGATTTATCTCAATTTCCAGCCCCTCTCCCCCTCAAAAATCAGGGGGCGGGATTGGAAGATCCAGCACCTGCTGGCTGTTTCCCTTGGCAACAAGGAACCCCCATCCCTCTCCACCAGTCACTTCACTAACATAACAAAAGACACCTTGTCCTGCTGTCAACCCGTAGGTGATTCCAGAGGTTTTAGGAGCTCTGTGCCAGGAACAAGGATGAAGACCAAATATGTATTTCTTATTATAAATCACAATACCACAGATTAGACATAATGGATATTAAAAATAATGTTTGCAAACAGTTTTTAATCATGTAAATGATTACTGCTAAGTGTAGCAGAATGCGTCATCTTAAAATATAAGTGTAGGAGTTCTGGACATGCCACCTCAAAATATGCTGCTTTGGCATATTAATTATTTTGAGTCGCAGGCATTTGCAAAACATTAAATGCCAGGAGGAGCTTTCTCTGAACTCCTTATATCTGCCCCAAGACAGAACAACAAAAGGAACTCACCCTTATCCCCTCCCTGGGAGTTTTACCAACTAGGAATTACTGACACAGCACCCAAACTTTATCACATTCTATCATCTCTTCCATCTATTTTTTTCTAAGAACCCATTCATCTTCCCTAAAAATCACTTACTTTCCCCTAAGAGGCCTATATTCTCCCTTTCCTTCCCAATTAAGATGGTAGTTAAGCCTGAACTCTGAACCACCTGAGTTACTCGTTTTTCCCTGGGCATCTCCCAAATATACATGAAGTATACATGTTTATAAACTTCTTTTACTACAGAGGTCTTTGCTAAGAACTTCTAGGGTAGAGGGAAGATTAATTTTCCTCCCCCTGCAGTTGTTAGAATGATATGTGAAAAGAACAGGATATAAAATATTTTTTTTCTAAATCATCTCCAAAGCATTTTTGGAAAGTGGGAAAAAATATGCCAAAATGTTCAAGTTAAAAATGAAAGAATAATTTCACTGGAAATCCATATCTCTTCACATATATCCAATACTACGCATCCTTTGGAGGGCTCCTTTTGTCCTCTAGCCTTGGTCCTCCCCAAGGGATGAGAAGTATTCTGAGCCAAAAGGCATGACCATCTGGAGCTCAGCTCCCACCACAACCCCTCACTTTTATTCCATGCTGCAGGTATCCTAGACTCTGGAATTCCTGCCACTTTCCTCTTTTTGGGTCTGTTTTCCTGAGGTATGACTGCATCTATTATGCATATCCTTTGACCCAAAATGTGGCCAAGGAACAGCTGTTTGTGGGAGTGGGGAGCTGTGATATGGGTGTGTAGGAGAGGAAAGGTAATTTCCCTCTACCTTTTTAAGTTCTTGGCTAGACTTCTATAACCAAAGACAGATTAATAAGAGAAAAACAAACAGAAGTTTATTAATATGTATACCTCATATATGCATGGGAGATACCCAGGGAAAAATGAGTAACTCAAAGTCCCTAAACCTGAGTTTAGGGACACCTGGGTGGCTCAGGCAGTTACGCATCTGCCTTCAGCTCAGGTCCTGGGATGGAGTCCTACATGGGGCTCCCTCCTCAGCAGGGAGCCTGCTTCTCCCTCTGCCTGCCACTCCCCTTACTTGTTCTCTTTCTTTCTCTCTTTCTCTGACAAATAAATAAATAACATCTTTTTTAAAAATTGAGTTTATATAGTATCTTAGCAAGGAAACAAAACATTTTTATAGAAGTGACAAGACAAAGGAAAAAGACTTTGAGTCTCAAAGGACAGCAAATAATAGGGGGGCCGATATATAGGAAACTAATGGTAGACAAAAGCTGGATAGTAAAGTTTGTTATATAGATTCTTCCAGTGCCATCTCCAGCCTGATAGGATCTAAAGTCATATCTGATGATCAAATTTTGTCCTTTTGTTAGAGAGGAGAAGAGGGATACCTTTGAAAATTTATGTCCTGGTTTTAGGCAAATAGAGAGCAGAGAGCTTTTTTATGTTTTATGTTTTATGTTTTATGTTAGGATCGAGCCCCACATGGGGCTCTCTGCTCAGCAGGGAGCCTGCTTCCCCCTCTCTCTGCCTGCCTCTCTGCCTACTTGTGATCTCTGTCTGGTAAATAAAGAAATAAAATCTTTTAAAAAAAAATAAAAATTAAAGATAGAATGTATTTTATTATTTTATGAGTTTGCTTTATAACTTTAAATATTTAGGCATGGTATATGAGTCTCCATTTGTGCCTTTGACCCAGGCCCTGCAGGGTTAGGAACAGCCTTACTTAAATATACCAGTTATCAGTATTTTGCCACACTGGCTAGCTATATCTGTTATCTGTCTGTCTGTCTATCTATCTATCTATCTATCTATCATCTATCCATCCATCTCCATGTACCTTTTTTTTAATGCTGAACAAGTTTTTAAAAAGATTTTATTTATTTATTTGACAGAGAGAGAGATCACAAGTAGGCAGAAAGGCAGGCAGAGAAGGGGGGGAAGCAGGCTCCCTGCCAAGCAGAGAGCCCGCTGCGGGGCTTGATCCCAGGACCCTGAGACCATGACCTGAGCCGAAGGCAGAGACTTAACCTACTGAGCCACTTAGGTGCCCCAATCCTGAACCATTTGAAAGTATATTGTAGACATCATGACACTTTCCCTCTAAATAGTTTTTACCATGTGTTTTCTAAGAGCAAGGACATTCTCCTATATAACCATAATACCATATCACACTAAAGAAATTTAATGTTGATATAATAAATTATCTAATATATTGCCTATATGCAAACTTTCTCCACTGTCTTAATAATGCCCTGTCAAAAGTTTTTTTGTTTTGGGGTTGTTTTTTTTTTCAATCTAGGATCCAATCAAGGATCACACATAACATTTGTTTTTCATATTGTATAGAAATAAACTTAAAAAAGACCAAGAAAACCTTTCTCTTAAATGGAGGTCAAGTTAGATTGCTCAGCATAATTGGTGGAAATGTTAAAACATTAACCACATATTTTGGGAAATAGAATGCAGAGTCTCCAAAATTTTAAGGGAGTGAAGGGAAAATAAATGCCAACAGCCTTTGAGCTTTAGTTTCAGTTTTTTCTGAGGCTGTTATTCCTAAGTAATATGCGTTTGCTTTTTCTTGTAGGCTTCTGTTATGATGTTATATTTGTCCTCAGATTTAGGAGGAATAAAAGCAGTGTTAGATGAAGGAATATTTAAAGTAAATAAAACTTTAAGCTAGTTATTTTTAATAAACAAATTTGCACTTTGCACATTTGCAAAACTTTGCAGTGCTAAACACTGCAAACACCTCACCTGTCTCGGCCAGATTTTTTCCATTTCCTCATACAGCAGTATGACATTGATGTTTATGAAAACTCAGTCATTTTCTGATAGTTCACTCTTTTTTGTGGCAATAAACTGTAATGTTATAAGCAGCTGTCTTGTAAGATTTCATTCACAAATAAAAATGCTCTTAATAAGAAACACATTAAACAGACAAACACTGGGTATTAGAAATCAATACCCATAGATATTCATTAGGGGTGTCCAACATATTTTTATTTGAATAAGAATCCATTGGAAAACTGACACTTTTTAAAATATTTATGAGTGCAAGAAAATACACAAAGAACTAAAAAGAACTTCTCAGACAAAAACTTGATTCCTTAAAGATTATGAACTTCAAATGATTTGTTTTATTTTAAAGGCATAAATAGGGGCACCTGAGCAGCTCATTTGGTTAACTGTGTGCCTTTAGTACAGGTCATGATCTCAGGGTCCTGGGATCAAGCCCCACATCTGGCTCCCTGCTCAGTGTGGGAGTCTGGTTTTTCCTCTGCCCCTCTCCTAGCTCATGCTCTGTTTCTCACTCTGTCTCAATTAATTAATTAATTAATTAAATCTTTTTTTTTTAAAGGCATAAATAGTTGAAGATCAGAAATAATATTGCCTATGCAGTCTGTTGTGTATATATTAGAAATAATAAATTTCTATTTATTACACAACATTCTACATAGATAAATCATCATGCATCTAAGTCAATGCTATTGAAAGTATGATGCATGGCCAGGTGCCAAATAGCAAATTATTTGTCACCAGTTTTTGAAATAAATCTCTAGTTAGAAGATGGAACTGTTCCTTCCCTGGGTGCCACATCAGCAAACTGAAACTCAGGTAACTTTCATGTCCCTGGAAATGCTCGGCTTCACCACAAACGGATTACCCCAGTCAGCTAGTCCCCAGTTGCCATGCCAGCACTGAAGTCTATGCTTATTTCCTTCTTCCTTCTCACCCCAAGCAAGGCCAATGATGTAGCCCCGGCCAATCTGATATTTTCTATTTCTCTCTTCCTTGTTCTTTATTCTTTGTCCTGTAGAAGTTCTCACCTCCCTCCCCATTTTACAGGTTTCTGAATGGAAGCCGTCCACTTCATGAAGTTTATCACCGAATTTGTCTTTTTTAATCATTTTTTAACACAATCCATAAGGAAATAAGTAATAAATTGAGGGTAAACATTTAGAAACTTTTAAAGCAACAATGTCAGAGTACATTTATATATATATTGAATCTAAGAGCAGAAAACTTTGTTTATATTATGTATGTCTTTTTATTCCATTTTTCTAGTTTTATTCTTTTTTTGTTGTATTTTATGAAAGTTTGAGTTCATGGTGGATTAGGAAAAGAAAACCTGGTTCTTCACCTCAGATAGTTTGAGAAGTCCTGTTCTGAACATGGTGTTGGGCAGGAGTGTGAAGTGTGTGTGTGTTTATAGGGTTGAAGGAAAAGAGAGGTTAAGTGGAAATTTATTAGATTAAATACAGTATCATTGGCCAAAGAGCTGGGGTTTATGTTTAATAATAAAAGACCGTATATATTTCCTAATATAATGCAGACAAAGGGGTTCAGAACAAGACCATCTCCTCCTTCTCCTCCAAAAAAAGAGAAAATGCCACTCCTGCATGAGGATTTCTTTGAGCTGAAGGCAGTCAAGACCCAGAGGCTCAGAAAAAGCTTTTGATCTCCCCCTTAAATGCCTAAAAGAAATACAGATTTCTCCATTTGTGGGGGAAATCTGCAATTGGAAAGGAAATTTACATTAGAAAGGGGGCCTATATCAGGAAGAGAGCTACTACCAGAGATAAACCATTTTTACTTAGGAAACTGATCTACACAAACTGTGTTTGCCAAATATTTCCTCCTCTCCCCTTCCTATAAACCGCCTCTTCATTTTGAAGCCCCAGGCCCCTTTCCTTTCCTTAGCTCAGGATGTTATAGAAACGTCAATTGACTGGCTCCTTTTTGGGTCTCCTGTACATGTACATAATTAAATTTGTTTTTCTTCTGTTAATCTGTCCTATGTCATTTTAATTATTAGACCAGCCACAGAACCTAGAAGGGTAGAATAAAAATTTCCTCTCCTACACAAATTCAGAAACCAGCAAATGGTTAGCTAATCTTCTGTTAATATTTGAAACTGTTTTTAGGAAATAAATGAAATAACAAAAGATGTGTCAGGTCACAGCACTCCAACATTTTTAGGATTTTGTTTTGTTTTACTTTCCTCTAGTTTTCTTTCTTCCTCTCCACTTGTTTTTTTCTTGCATTGTCCACACTACCCAATAATGGTTTCCAATGTTACTAATGTAGGTCTCTTTACCCTTCTAAGTGCTCAGCTGGAGCCCTTTAAAAAAGACAGATTGGGGTGCCTGGGTGGCTCTAAATTGGTTAAGCATCTTCAGCTCAGGTCATGATTCCAGGGTCCTAAGGTTGAGCCTGAGGATGGGGCTCCCTGCTCAGTAGGGAGTCTGCTTCTCCCTCTCCCTCTGCCCCTCTCCCGGCTTATGATCTTTCTCTCTAGCTAACTCTCTCTCAAATAAATAAATAAATAAAATCTAAAAATAAATAAAACATTAAAAAGGGCGCCTGGGTGGCTCAGTGGGTTAAGCCTCTGCCTTGCTCAGGTCATGGTCTCAGGGTCCTGGGATCAAGGCCCACATAGGGCTCTCTGCTCAGCAGGGAGCCTGCTTCCCCATCTCTCTCTGCCTGCCTCTCTGCCTCCTTGTGATCTCTCTCTCTCTGTCAAATAATGAATAAATAAAAATATTTTAAAAAATGAAAAATAAAAAAGATTAATAAGAGAAATACAAACAGAAGTTGGTAACATATATCTAATGTATAATGTACTCCAAAAACTGAGGAACTACCTCTCAGAGGTGCTGTGGAATTCAGGCTTGAAAACCATCTTTAGCTAAGGATGAAAGAAGGGTGTGGGGGAAGTCAGTTATAGGGAGATAAGCAGGACAAGTATGGTAAACAAGAGTAAGATTTGCCATGATGATTTAAGTCATGACTTCTGCATTGTTGAGTTTCTTGTGACTAAGTCATTCTTCTCTTCCTGGTACAGAGAGGGAGACCCCCTTGCAAATTGAAATTTCCTAATAAATATGAACTTCTCTTAAAAAAGGGTAACTTCAGGGGCGCCTGGGTGGCTCAGTTTCTTGGACCACTGCCTTCGGTCATGATCCCAGAGTCCTGGGACTGAGTCCCATATCTGGTTTCCTCTGCTCTGCAGGGATCATGCTTTTCCCTCTCCCTCTGCTTGCCACTCCCCCCCTTGTGTTCTCTCTCTCTCTCTCTCTCTCTCTCTCTCTCTGTGTGTGTGTCAAATAAATAAATAAAATCTTTAAAGAAAAAAAAAAGGGGTAACTTCTATTCTGTTTCAGCACTTCGGTGTCTGCTGCTTCTTGAAATACTCCTTATGCCAGAAAGGTATCCTTGGACTGGCATATTGTGTCAGCCTTCCCTAATCAGGATCAATATCCACATTCACTTCAGATTTGCTTCAAAGTCTGTCAGCAGGCTGGGTGTGAATCTCTTCCCCCCCTTCCCCATCTCCTGTTCTTCGGGGTCCATCTCTTTCATTTCTCCAAATGGTCTTTTTCCTTTTACTTGCCTCTACTCTTCCTTCTCCATCATAGCAGTTCCTGAAATCCCATTTTCTCTGAATGCTTTCCTTCCATAAACCTCATCCCGCACACACAGCTTCATTAGATGATCTCAGTGTTTAGATATATTTCGTATAATTTTGAATTTTATACAAGTTTGTAATTGTTCTCAAGCCATGCCTCCTGCTGGCCCCCCACGTCTACAACAACATCCCTTTGGATTCTAAATTCCTGCAAGAGAGGAGTAGCTATCCTGGTTCTAGAGATGCATTGCCAAAGGTAACAACTATTGAAGTCAAAACATTTTGATTTTTAAAAGTTAACATTAGGGGTGCCTGGGTGACTCAGTCAGTTAAGCGTCTGCCTTTGGCTTGGGTTATGATTCTGGGGTCCTGGGATTGAGTCCTGCATGAGGCTCCCTGCTCAGCGGGGAGCCTGCTTCTCCTGCTGCCTGTTCCCCCTGCTTGTGCTCTCTGTTTTTTTCTCTCTCAAATAAATAAATACTCTTTTTAAAAATTAACATTAAATTAAGATAAGTTAACATAATCTTCTTGAAAATAATCGTATCTATTACCTAACTCCCAGTATAGGACTGATTCAACAAGTAACAAGCAAGTTTTACAATTCTAATGTTTTGGCTTTTTAAATTCGTTTTAATTATAGCTATGTATGTTACACTTATTTAACGTAACCCCTATTGTATTGATTTCTTCTGTATTTTCCTTTTGGATTTTGTAAAGCAGAAGTTTAAGACCACAAGTAGGAAGGAAGGTCACATTCTTCAAACAAAAATAGATGGGGCTCTGAAAGATTTGTATCTCTGTGCTTGAACTTAAATGGCCTTAGAACTGTTCCGCCTTTAACAATAGAATTTTACTTGGGCAGTATTTGCCCATTCTGGTGTAACTTGTGTGATTCTGGGGCTTAGCCACTGCCGTTGAAGCTAGTGTTCTAATTCCATTCTATAGGGTTAGAATATCTGTTGCTGAAGACATGAACAAAGTGTGCATGAGCCTTGGTGGTTGAATTCACTTTTGTGCTGTTTTTGTAAATATGATAGTTTAGCACAACCTCTCCAAAAAAATTCAACATTCGATTCCTCAGTTGTATTAGCCAGATTTCAAATGCTCAATGGTCACATGCAATTAGTTGCTATCATAATGGACACAGTACCTTGGAAAATGCTTAAAAGCATAAAGTTGAACAAAAATAAAAATGGATGTACTAATGCTTCAGCCAAGCTCGACTTTAAAGTAACCTTTTTCCTTTCTTTTGCAAGCCTCCCCTCTTCCCATCTTAACCTTTTGTTTCAGGAGTCTACTACCACCCTAAAAACATGATGAACAAAGCTGACAGCCGGTATACTATTCCTGTCAAAACTGACTCGATCCTGTATTTCCTCCTAAAACCTTCTAGCCCCTTCCTTCAGGCGGGCTTGCAGCAGCCTCTCCTGCTGGCACAGCAATCAAACTGTTGTTCTTCTTTATCCCACATTCTCTCTTCATTTTATATTTTGGCTCCATAACACAGAGGTCAGTTTTCGACAACTCGTTTAGAATATTTTCATCGCTGCAGAAAGTTCTACTGGACAGAAATGGTCTCGTATTCCCCATAACACTTCACTGTTTACAGAAGATAGCCAACAAATGAATATCAAACAAATAATATAGAACACATAATATTACTAATAAGATTACTATCAAGATCAAGAAAAGGCCTATTTATAATATATCACAAAAACACTGAAGGGTTGGAATGGGAAGAGATAAGATAATGTGAGAACTTAAAGATAAACAGAACACCAACAATAAAAATAAAAGAGAATACCTGCCCTATTTATTTTCACAGTTGTGTGTGTGTGTGTGTGTGTGCCTGCACGCACACACATGAGATCCTTGTGAGAATAAAATGTGATGCTCCATGAATTATAAAGCCTTAGACAAGTGTGAGGGATTGTTCGCGGTAATCACAACAATGTGAACAACAATTTGGCAATCATTCCCCGTTATAAGACAAAAGGAGATGGGATAGTAGAGTGAAATGATTTGAGATTCACTGGAGCGTTTCCTTCATTATTTTTTTCTCACTCTGTCTTACCATAGTATTTGCAGATTCGGTCTCTCCAGGAGGGCTGAGCACACAGGGAGCACACAGGGGGCGGCTGTGTGTTGCAGCTTTCAGAATCATGGTGATCCAACCGAAGCTTTGAGCCCTGTGAGGACAGGAAGGCTTCTTCATCCGGTGAGCAACATTCTGGGGATCAGAATCCCATCTCTAGAGAACCAGCCGTCTAAGGCAGAGAAGCCGCCGACTGTCGGGGGACGCCCAGTCCATGGCTGCCCACCGGCCCTGAGGCTGGGCTGTGATTTGCTTTTTCTCCATTCCTTTTTCTTTTAAATCGTGTTCAGGGGGTCCGTGGGGGGGGGGGGGGGGGGGGGGTCGGTTCACACAACAGCTTCTGGGAGGATAGACAAAATAAGCTTGCTGAATGGAATGTAAACTTTTTTTCTGGGAAAATGTTGCTGTGTCACGTATAATTGGATAAAAACACAAAGACTGTCTTCATTAGTTTAACTGTTAAACAGAAAGACTCTCCGAGTTGGAAGAAGCATGAAGAGCCACATAGCTCCATAGATGGCAAAATTCCTGTTGAGAAATGGTTACCGCATCTCTGCTTAGGAACTATGTGTGTATTAGTGGCCTAGCAGGAAAGAGAGGGCACTCTCTGACCCAGTCAGTGGAAGGTGCCTATAACTCATGGGCGGGCTTTACGGAAGTCAGAAAGGAATAGCACAGGGCTTTGAGATGGGTGGTATGGGGAGCCCCTATCTCCCCTGTGCCTGAAGAGGCCATGGAGGGCAGTGGTCCTGGAATTCTGAGAGGGTAGCTGTCTTAGGGTGCTGGGCTGCTTCAACAAAATGCAAACAGCCTGGGTAGCTTGAACAACAGACGTTTGTTTCTCATAGCTCGAGCCTGGGAAGCCGTAGCTCCAGACCTCGGCAGATTCGGTTCCTGGTGAGAGCTGGTTCCCAGGCTTGCACACAACTGCCTTCCCACATGTCATCACACGGCAGAGAAAGAGCAAGCTCTGGTCTCTCTTCCTCTTCCTAGAAGAAAGCTAATCTTGTCATATGGGGTTGCCTTCATGATTTCGTCTAGACCTAATTGCCATCCAAAGGCCCTACTTCCAGGGCTCTTGGGTGGCTCAGTAGTTGAGTGTCTGCCTTCCGCTCAGGTCGAGATCTCAGGGTCCTGCAGTCGGGCTCCACATTGGGCTCCCTGCTTAGCAGGAGGCCTGCTTCTCCCTCTCACACTCCCCCAGCTTGTATTCCCTCTCTTGCTGGGTCTCTGTCAAATAAATAAATAAATAAAATCTTTAAACAAACAAACAAACAAAAAAACCCCACAAAGGCCCTACTTCCAAATATCACTTTGGGGATTAGGGTTTTAATATATGAATTTGAGGGAGGGGGACACAAACATTCAGTCCATAACAGTAGCAATGGAAAGGGCTGCCTGATGGGAAGAATGAAGGCAATCCAAGGGAATCTGACAGAAAGAGAGCCAGTGGAGTAAGTACCACATCTCCCTCTCCACAAGTCCTCCCCATAAGAAGCGGCAAGGATAAGGAGCTGGTGGTTCATATCAGTGAGCCTCTCTTGGCACAGAGCAAAGTCGATAAGGCTCTGGAGCAGCAAATAGAAAATACCCAGCCAGCCTCTCAGATCACTTTTTCCCCTGGGTTGACTAAATGTGATAATGTGTATAAGGCTCTGAGCCTAGTGCCCGTAGTATCCTGGAAACTCAATAAAAGCTAGTATCCTGGGTATGAATTTTATAGTTCCAGCCCTTGTTATTCAGGTTTACACGTTCTCGGCTTTTAAAAAAAACTGCTTAAGGGGCTCCTGGGTGGCTCAGTTGATTAAGCATCTGACTTCGGTTCATATCTTGATACCAGGGACCTGGGACTGAGCCCCACCCATAGGGATCCCTGCTTTTCGGGGAGTCTGCTTCTTCCTCTCCCTCAGCACCAATACCCACCCCCACTACCTACCCCCACTCATGGGCTCGCTCTCTCTCTCTCTCAAATAAATAAAATCTTAAAAAACTGCTTAAAAATGGAGTTTGGATTTCAAACTGTTGAGTAGATTGCAGAAAATGTAATCTTGCCAAGTCACTATAACTTAGTCATTTTTGGAAAATTCATTTTCTTTAGATAAATTGCCACATTCAAGGGTTTTCTCTTCCACCTTCTTCTCCCTTTCTCCCCTTGTCTCCAGGCCTGATCCAAATTTCTGGAAGCGTCTTATGAATTATCTAGGCATTGGTAGTATATGACTCACTACCATCCTCTATAATATTATCACCTATTCTTTCCAGCTCTATGGCTTATGACATGTACTGTATGCTCTGAGTCTTCCAGGTTTTATCCCTAATATTCACAGTCAAGCTTTGGAATTAAAAATAAACAAAACCAAAAATCTTTCGGCCTGCCTTGCCCCCTTAGCTAGATATCCTGGTACAATGAATGATATGTACAACCACACACTGTTGTTTTCAAAATTGGTGTTAAAATGTTTTATTCAGAGTCAAATGTCATAGAATTCTGTCTGAAGTAATTGAATTAAATAGCAGAAGTTATATTTAATCAGAGACAAGCAGCCAGCTATGATCCTATTTATTATAAAGTTGATTTTTTTGGTGATTTCTATTTACCAGGGAGTAAGACTGACCATGCAACAGCCACACATCAGTGATATTTGACCTACTTTGTCAGGAGAGACTTTAATTTTCATAGATGTGTAAGTTTGAGGTTTGGCTCTCCATTGAGTTTCTGTTTCCAGATAATAGCCCCCCCTTTTTTCCCCTTTGGCCTCACTGGTATGTAAATGGAAATAAGTTTGCTGGAATCTTTGGGATTCAGTTTGGTATATGCTGCGAGGGGATGAAGGAATAAAACCAATGATAATACTTTGATTTTTTTAATGTATTCTCGAAGGATATTTGCACAGCTTCACATGCTCTGAATATTGGAATTTTGACATTTTGAAATAAGATTAATATGGTCTGTGGTTTGTGCCAATATTCAAACTGGGAAATACTGGTGCTGGTTCTAGACGTGAAGGTCATCGCCTAAATCCAACAAATGACAAAGGAATATGGAACTACAGCAGTCGTGAGGATTTAGCTCATCTGCCTGCCCTTTGTGGTCAGTTTTGAATAGGTGAGAGACTAAGGTTTAGGTTACTTTGTCCGTTTGTTTGTTTGTTTTTTCTAAGATTTTATTTATTTATTTGACAGACAGAGATCACAAGTAGGCAGAGAGGCAGGCAGAGAGAGAGAGAGGGAAGCAGGCTCCCTGCTGAGCAGAGAGCTCAATGCGGGGCTTGATTCCAGGACTCTGAGATCATGACCTGAGCCGAAGGCAGAGGCTTTAACCCACTGAGTCACCCAGGCACCCCTACTTTGTCCGTATTAACGTGTGTCCCTCCAATAGAAAAATAAGGATGATGAACATTCTGTCCTCAAAATACACACCGAGCGATTCAGTAGCAATCACTGCAACATCCTTACTTGTTGAGGGCTTGTTAAATTATATAAAATAGCAAGTACTTACATATATCTTCATTGCTAGGACACAGTGTATTCTCAACATCTTACTGTTGTTCTCTCTTGAGAGGCATTGCTTGGTGCTCAATGAGTAACAAGAGAAGAATCGGTATAAGTGGTAGGGAGATTACAAGCCAAACACCTCTTCAATACTTTCTCTGTGCCAGGCTCTCTGATAACACTTTATGTATACTAACTTACTAAATTCTCCCAACTCTATGGTGTAGTTACTATTCTTTTTATTCCCATTTTACTGATGAAAAAACTGATACAGATCATTTATTTGTCTAATATTTACTGAGTGTCTGCTATGTGCCTGATACTGGCCCAAGAACTAGGAATACCTGAAGGCCTGCCTTCATGGAATTTACTATTTAGTGGTAAGAGACAAAAATAAAGTATAAAAATTTAAATTATATGGTAAGTTAGAATGTGATAAATGCTACTGGAAAAAGTAAAGCATTAAACAAGGAAAGGTTTCTATGTACGTGTTTCTGTGCATGTGCATGCGGTTTAAAGGCTGATGTGAGAAGAGGCTCAACATTACTCACTATCAGGGAAATGCAAATTGAACCCTCAACGAGATATCACCTTACACCTGTTGGAATGGCTAAACTCCAAATAATGTGTAATAGCAAGTATTGGCAAGGGTGCGGAGAAAAAGAAACTTGCGCTCTTTTATTGAAAATGTATATTGGTGCAGCCACTGTGGAAAACAGAATGAGGTTCATCAAATAGAAGAGAAATAACATATGATCCATAATACCACTACTGAGTATTTACCCCAAGAAAACAAAAACACTAATCTGAGAAGATATATGCACCTGTATGTTTATTGCAGTATTATTTACAATAGCCAAGATATGGAATCAACGCAAGAGTCCATTAATAGATGAATGGGTAAAGACGATGTGGTGTGTGTATACACACACACACACACATACACACCCCACACACAGAGGAATATTATTTGGCCATAAAAAAGGATGCACTTTTGCCATTTGCAACAACATGGATAAGCCTAGAGGGTATTACGCTAAGTAAAATAAGTCAGACAGAAAAAGACATGTATCATAGGGATTTCACTTATATGTGGAATCTGCAAAAACGAAAAAACAAAAAGCAGAAACAGACTCATAAATACAGAGGATGAACTGATGGTTGCCACAGGGGAAGGGGTTGGGGGGGGATAAACAAAGTTGGTGAAGGGGAGCGGGAAGTATAGGCTCCCGGTTCTGGAATGAAGAAGTCATAGTGATAAAAGGTATGCAGAGGAGCTATAGCAACGGTATTATGATAGTGTAGTATGGTGAGAGACGGTAGCCACACTTGTAGTGAGCATAGCATAACAAGCAGATTTGTCACATCACTACCTTGTACTCCTGAAACTATTGTAACATTGTGTGTCAACTAAACTTCAATAAAAGAAAAAGGGGGAAAATTAAAAAATAAAAGATAATGAATAAGGAAAGCCTCACTGAAAATGTGACTTGGAGCAAAGATTAAGGGAGATGAAGAGACCCATATAGTAAACCTTTCAAACAATAGAGTGCCAAATACAAAAGCCCTGAGGAAGTGCCTGGACTGTTAGAGACAAAGCAGGGAGGCCCTAGTGGGTGGAGTGAAGCAAGTATGTCAGGGAAGAACAGAAGAAGCTGGAGAAGTAGAAGGAATGGCCAGATTATGTGGGCGTTGCTGTCATTAGCTTTTATGGTTGACTGACTTCTGACTTCTGTTGTAAAAATGTCATCTGGATGGGGCACCTGGGTTGCTCAGTCAGTTAAGTGTCTGCCTTCAGCTCAGGTCATGATCCCAGAGTCCTGGGATTGAGTCCCACATCAGGCTCCCTGCTCAGCCAGGAGTTTGCTTCTCCCTCTGCCTGCTGCTCCCCCTGTTTGTGCTCTCTCTCATGCTCTCTCTGTGTCAAATAAATAAAAATATTTTTAAAAAAATATATCATCTGGGGCACCTGGGTGGCTCAGTGGGTTAAAGCCTCTGCTTTTGGCTCAGGTGATGGTCCCAGGGTCCTGGGATCGAGCCCCGCATCGGGCTCTCTGCTCAGCGGCGAGCCTGCTTCCCTCTCTCTCTGCCTGCCTCTCTGCCTACTTGTGATCTCTGTCAAAGAGATAAAATCTTAAAAAAAAAAAATATATATATATATATATGTGTATATATATATATATATATATATATATATATAATCTGGCTGTTATATTGAGAATAGACTATGTGGGGGCAGACAAGAAACAGGCACTGGTAGGCCAGGGTAGAAACCCACAGAGATGGGTTGGGAGGCTATTAGGATACTCTGGGAGATCTAGAGACCATTACCAGCAACCCGGGATAGTACTGGAGGGGAATGAACCCATGTTTGCAAAGGAGGTTTTGAGAATCATCAGATGCTAAGTATATTCTGCAGGTGGAGTCCACAGGATTTGCTCATAGACTAGATATGACCTAGAAAGAGAAGAGAAGAAAAAGTTGACTCTAAACTTGGTGCTCTAATCAACTGGAAAGATGAGGTTGGCACAGACTGAAATTGAGGAAGACCTAGAGAGGAGCAGGCTTGGTAAGATCCGGAGGTCAATCTGGATATGCTAGGTTTGACATGACTATAAGGCATTTGTGGAAGTCAGGGTAATGACCCCCCAAAAGGGGCCCTCCAGTTCCTAATCCCTGGAGCCTGTGAATAAGTTTGGTTACATGGCAAGGGGGAATTAAAGTCGTAGAATTAAGGTTGCTAATTAGCCTACCTTACGATAGGGAGGCTATCCTGCACTATCCAGGTGTATGTAATATAATTATAAGTCTTTAAATGTGGGAGAGGGAGACTAAGAAGTCAGTGTCAGAGTAATGCAAGTGAGAAAGACTTGACAGCCATTGCTGGCTTTGAGCATCGAAGGGGCCACAAGCAAAGAAATGCCAGCAATCTCTAAAAACTGGAAAGTCTAAGAAAATTAATTCTCCCCTCGAGCCTTTAGAAGGAATGCAGCCCTGCTGACAACTTGACTTTACCCAGTAAGACCCATTTTGGATTTCTGACCTCCACAACAGTAAGATAATAAATTCATGGTCTTTTAAAATTATTATTAATTATTATTAAGGTTTTATTTATTTGAGAGAGTGTACGCATGACTGGGGGGAGGGGCAGAGGAAGAGGGAGAAGCAGAGTCCTTGCTGAAGAGGGAGCCTGATTCCAGGGACTCGATTCCAGGACTCCAAGATCACGACCTGAGTCAAAGGCAGACACCCAACTGATTGAGCCACCTAGGTACCCCATTAAATTCATGTTGTTTTAAACTCCCCAGTTTGTTGCAGCAGAAATAGAAAAATCTAACATCCAAGTGGAGATACCTTGTAGGCAGCTGGCTATTTATGTCTGGACTTGGGGTAGAGGATGGGGATATAAATTTGGAGTTATCAGAATATTGATGGTACTTAAAACCAGGAGACTGGATGAGATCACCAGGGAACTGAGTAAAATCAAGGAAGAGAAGAGAAAAATCCAAGGACTGAGTTTGGAGGAACTCTGACATTGAGAGATCAGGAAGATAAGAAGGAGCCAGCCAAGAAGACCTGGAAGGGGAAGCTAGTGAGGGAGGACGACAGGCACGTGGGTGTGCTGCCCAGAAGCCAGGTGAAGGAAGTGTTTTGAGAAGACGGGGTGGTGACACATGTCAAATGCAGACAGGTCATGTAAGGAATGGGAATGGATCGTTGAACTGAGCAACATAAAGGTTATCGGTGACCTTGACAAGAGCCACTTGGGCAGAATGGTGTGGGCTAAAACCTTTTGGAATAGGTTTTAAGCAAAAATGGGAAGAATGGAATTGAAGACAGTGAGTACAGACATTTTTTCAAGTGTTTTGCTATAAGAATGAACAGAGATAAGGTGTTAGCTAAAGATGAAAGTGGACTTTCTGGGTGTGAGAGAAGTAACAGCGTTATTTGTATGTTGATGTGAGTGAGCCAGCAGAGAGCACCGGAGAGGCCAGGAAATTGCCTCCAGGTCAAAGGCCTATATGGGGCAGAGATGACCTGTCCCAGCCGAGGTCGTCTTAGATAAGCCCTCCCATAGAACTAGAGCCCTTTAGCCAACCAACAGCTGACCACACCCCGGTGGGTTAGTCCAGCCAAGATCAGAAGAATGGCTCCTCTGAGCCCAAATCAAATTGCTAACCCAGAGAATTGTGTGGTAGTAAGTGGTCGCTGTGTTAGGCTGATAAATTTATTGGTCGTTGCTATACAGAACTAGGTAACTAGTATTGGGTCAAATTAGTTACATGTGTTTGGGGTATAAGGGACCATATAACTTCAAGATCATAACTGATTAATATGGTGTTAGTAAGCAAGAGGTGTTAGTAGTTTTATTGTAATGAGGTTATAAGAAAACTTTTGCTCTTATAGGCCTGCCCAAGTATAATAATGTATATTTTATGTTGAACTTTTCAGTTTCCTTTTTCTCTGGGGAAGGAAGGGGGAATGTAAATCATCTTCAGTGACTTATTTATGACATGAAAATTGATATTCTTTCTCTCGATAAGTGGTTAAAAGAAAAAGAACAAGTAATACTGTCACTGCTTCCTGAATGCCTGTCTAGACAACACCCAGGAACTGCTTTCTCTTGTGGTAATATTCTGTTGTTTCATTTTTTTTACAGTTTGTCTTCATTTCCTTTGTAAAATAATGAGGGAATCACTTGCAACTCAAATTTTTTAAATTTGGAAACATCATTTTTTCATGTTAATTAGCATGATTGTGACAATTATTTCACAATGTATATTATGTCAAAACATCAAATTATGTACCGTAAATATGTACAATTTTATTTGTCACTTATACCTCAATAAAGATGGGGAAAAGGGAAAATAAATTTTGGTTCTTCAAAGTAAATTCATCAAAGGAAGGAAGGAAGGAAGGATCATTTTCCAAAGCTTTAATTGCCCTTAGTTCTGACCCACAAGTAATTGTCTAAACTCATTTTGAGGATATTATAATGGCCTATACCTTTGCAGATCAGGTAAAATGTATACCTGGTTTCCTAGAGGTGTGAGGCAGTAATTTGCTAGCTTAAATCTAAGAAATGTGTTTATCCAAAGGCACAGTAATGTGTTAATTATTGACACATAAAACCATGTGTACATTTTACCTGATCTGCAAAGTTATAATATACTCAAAGTGAGTTTGCACAATTATTTGTGGGTCAGAACTAAGGACAATTATAGCTTTGGAAAATGATCAATTCTTCCTTCCTTCCTTTAATAATATCTATGGATATTAACTAACCACAGAAGTTTTTCAGTCATTTTATGCCGGATCATTATACAATGACCTATCAGGAAGCATTTGAGAGACCAGCTTTGTTAACAGCTTTATATGACAGATGATGGAGAAATCATAGAAACCATGCTATGGGGGCGTTCTTGACTAGAATTATAAGAGCTATTCTGAATTTGACATCCACTGTGGAGTCCAAGCTGTTAGTGGATAATTCTTCCCTACTTTGGTCTCTATGTATTAAGCACATTAAGCATCTCCTTATCTATATAATAGGGAGTCAATCTGCACTTCTATATAAATAATAATTTTACTGAACACATATGCTAGGAACTGTTCTGAGACCTTCTTATACATTACCTCTGAATGGCCGAAGCAGTTGAATTCCATGTTTTAACTTACTTTTACTTATTTACTTATTTATTGAGAGAGAGAGAGAGAGCGAGCACACAGGGGGAGGGGCCAGCAGGAGAGGGAGAGAGAGAATCTTAAGTGGGTTCCACACCCAGCGCAGAGCCCGATGTGGGACTCCCTCTCATGACCCTGAGGTCATGACCTGAGCTGAAATCCAGATTCGGATGCTTAACCAGCTGAGCCCAGGCACCCCACTTAATGTTTTTAAATTCTTAGACCTAAAAACATTCTTCAGAGATCTTCAAAGAACATTTTATCATGAACTGAAGAGCAAATGTATGAATTTAAAAAGTATTGAAAGAGTACCAAGCCCTATGAATGTGATTCCTTTAAAGCAATCAGTGGATTCATAGGAAGATTCATAGGAAGTAGGTAAGTATGATGGAAAGAAAGCATGAAAGAAGGGAAATTTTGGTAACAGTAACATGTAATCTTGAAATACTAGAGCTGGAAATCATAGTGGGACCCCTACTACATCCAATAAGGTCGTTTTTCTCCCTTTTTAAAGTTCTGGCTTGAGTGAAGCTGATTTTAAAACCAGGTAGCTAAGAAAATGCTGGTACTAAATTGTGTCTTTTCTTATGAAATATATGTTGCCAAACAAAGTGCAAAATGTCTAGAAATGGTGAAAGAGACATTGCTCATATGCCCTAGGAGAGGGGAGGACTTTGGGATGAAAAATTGTCTTAGTGATCTATTGCTGCATAACAAATTACCCTAAAACTTAGCAACTTTTTTTAAAGATTTTATTTTATCTATTTGACACAGAGAGAGATATCACAAGTAGGCAGAGAGGCAGGCAGAGAGAGAGGGGGAAGCAGGCTCCCTGCTGAGCAGAGAGCCAGATGCAGGGCTGGATCCCAGCATCCTGAGATCATGACCTGGGCTGAAGGCAGAGGCTTCACCCACTGAGCCACCCAGGTGCCCCAAACTTACCAACTTTAAACAACAACAGTGCAGAGTCCAGGAGCAGCTGAGCCAAGGGTTCTGGTTCATGAGGTTGCAGGCAATCTGTCAGCAGGGATGGCTGTCTTCTGAAAGCTTGAATGAAGCTTTGAGGAGAATCCACTTGCAGATGTGTTCACATGGCTGTTGGCAGAAGGTTTCAATTCCTCACCTTTTATTTATTTATTTATTTTTAAGATTTTTAATTTATTTATTTGACAGACAGAAATCACAAGTAGGCAGAGAGGCAGGTGGGCGGGGTGGGGGGAAGGCAGGCTCCCTGCTGAGCAGAGAGCCTGATTCAGGGCTTGATCCCAGGACGGTGGGATCATGACCTGAGCCGAAGGCAAAGGCTTTAAATCCACTGAGCCACCCAGGCGCCCCTCACCTTTTATTTTTATAGCCTAATCTAGGAAGTGACATGTCACTAGTTCTGCTGTATGCTAATGGTCAAACAGAACAACTCTAGCATGATGTGGGAGGGAACTACACAAGGGTATAGATCTCAGGAGTGGGGACTGTTGGAGGCTGTCTTGGAGATGGCTTTGTTTATGGTTTATTCACTTATAAAAAGTCATTTAGCCCCGCCAGTTAACGGACTGGCATCTGTGAATATATACCTATATCCTTTTTTAAAAAAAGATTTTTATTTATTTATTTCAGAGAGAGGCAGAGAGAGAATATGAGCACGTGGAGGGGCAGAGGCAGAGGGAGAAGCAGACTCCCCACTGAGCAGGGAGCCCAATGCAGGGCTTGATTTCAGAACCCTGAGACCATGACCTGAGCTGAAGGCAGACACCCAACCGACTGAGCCACCCAGGCATCCCAGTAAATTAGTTTTAAAAAAGAGTTGGCATTAGGCCCAAGATCTGCATGACACCATGAAAAATGGGTTCTTCCCAAGGACAGGGGATGCTGCAATTTCTTCTTCCAGCATTATGGTTATTATGGCTTCTTCAGTCAAATGTTTGGTTCCAGCAACCACACCATGAACTTGTAAGGAAGCTCACTGTGTAGGAGATAAATGGCTTCTCAGCAGTAGCTCCCCAAATCAAACAGATTTTGGATGGAAAAGTTCTCTTTGGTTGATTTATGGAAACCCCATCCTGTCTAATAATGAAACTCCCATGGATTTGCTCTCTGACCGACTGACCTCTAAACATTGGCTCCCAACACCTATCATTCAGGCGTGGGTGGTACATCCTATGTGTATTCCATTTGTTCATAGGCACCTGTGCTGCCTCTCCCAGTAACCAGCCAACTAGAGGGGGAGATGGAGCCCGAGATAAACATTCTGGTTTAATATTTTCTGCATAATACCTAGCAGAGCATCACAAACAAGAAGGCACATAAGTGTTCTTTGAGAAAGCTCAAAACTGCTGCTAGTGCGGTTTCCAGGGGCTGGACTTGTTTCTTCTTTTCCTTGATAATACTGAATGTAGGCATTTATTTAAAAAAAAAAAAAAAACATTCCTTAGCATGAGAAAGTAACCTAGAAGCAAAAGGAAGATATGATTGACACAAAAGATCTGAGAGTACCATGGTGAAAGGGAATAGACTTTGGAATTAGATATTTATTTACCCATCCATTCTTTCAACAAATACTTCTCAAAAACTGTACACATACTAGTGTAGTGAATTGACAAAAATCCTATCTTGGAACTTGCATTCTAGTAACTAAAATGTGTGGTGTCAGAGAGTGATAAGTGCTATGGAGAAAAATAAAGTGGGGAAGAGGTGAGGGACAGCCATGAGTGAAGGTATAGGTCTAACACAAGGGGGAGGGAAATCCTCACTGATAGGGTGACATTTGAACAAGTAATGTGGAGGAGGTGAGGAAGGGAGACATGTGGATATGGGGGAAGAGCATTGAGGCAGAGGCAACAATTAGGACAAAGGTCCTAAAAAGGGTCTGGCAAGCAGGCCTGTGTGGCTAGAGAGGAGACTGAAGTTTAAACCTTGGCCTGCTTCAGAAGTCACCTAGCCTCCTTGAGCCTCAGTGTTCCCTTTCCCCTGCCCCCCAAAAAAGTAGAGATGAGAATGCCTAGACAGTTTGCAGGACTGTTGGGAAGACCAGATGAAGTAGTATATGTAGAGAACCTAGCACAGTGCCACATGTCCAGACAAGAGGTTTACTTAAAATATGAGGAATGTTTCCCAGCACTAATGCTGCTTCTGTTTCTTCTTCCTGGAAAAATGAAGGGAATAGAAGTACCTGGCTGGTTTGTCATGAGGAGTGAAGGGTGGTAAGATGTGCCACCCCAAATCTTTGGCGTAAGAATTATTTTGAGAAAGAGAAGACAAAGAAGAAGCTCGGAAAACAGATTAGAAGTTACCCTTTTGTAAGGGAACTTTACATTTATAAGGAAACCTCCATTTTTAAGGGGGTCTCCCTCTCTGCCCCAGGGGGAGAAGAATGACTAAATCAGAATAAACTCAACCCATCAAAGGAGAAGGCACAGGACTTAAGTCTGCATAGCAAAACTTATTCTTGTTTACCATACTTTTCCTGCTCATCTCCCTATAACTGACTTCCCTCATACCCTTCTCTCTTTTGTCTTTAGCTGAAAATAATATTTAAGCCCAAACTCTAAACTACCTCTGAGAGTTACTGTCCCCCATTCATATATGAAGTATACATGTTAATAAATTTCTGTCTGTATTTCTTTTGTTAATCTGTTTTTTGTTACAGAGTTCCCAGCAGAGAACTTAGAAGAGTAGAGGGTAAATTATTTTTCCTCCCCTACAGGAGTAAATGCAATAATACATAAAATATTTAGCTTAGAGGTAGACATGTGGTAGACCCATATCCAATGGCAGTTCTCATTATTATCGCATGCTTCAATAAGGCATTTTTTAGGATGGGCATAGAAGAAATTGGAAGAGCAACTTCATGCCACTAACCAGCAGCACTAGGCAGAAAACAGGAACTAGGTTCAGGGCCCAAGAGAACCAGGAAATATAAGAGCCATTGATCTGATAATAAGGGCAAAATGATGATGAAGTCCTTCAAAGTTTTACTGATGCCCAAGGCAGGCTTTGTGGGTAATGTGATTTATTTGAAGGGGCTAGAGTGGGAGAGACAGCAAAGCAGGGGCAAAAACTAGGTGAACTTGAGGCTTCAATATAAGGCAGAAAATATACCTAATAGGCATCATAAAGTCAAGTGAGTAAAATCGGCATAAACGGACTTGGCCACAAATGGACATGACTTGAGATATCCACATGTATGGAAACCCATATCTGCTAGGTAGGAGTACAGTGGGGAACTTTTGGATGAGAATAAAAGTAGAGAGAAAGCAAAAATGATATAGATGTGGGAGGATACCAAAGACAGTTCCATCAGAAGGAGGAACTAGAAATTATATTCCTGAATGAGATAATAAATGCTGGCCAAGCTATCTAGACAATTTCTAGATCCCAGGTTCTATTAAGAACAATGCACCAAATAACTTCTTGAAAGTCTGAGTATTTTGGTGGTTAACTTAAGGGATTATGAAGGTGACTAAATCTAGTGTCAGATGTGTTAGGTAAATTTGGATAAATTAACCTCTCTTAGCCCCAATTCTTTAACAAGTAAAATGAGGATGGTAAATAAAGTTCTCTTGAGGACAGTATATGAAAAGTCTTTTGAAGATGGTTAAACATTTCCTTAGGATTTTATCTTTCACTTAATACAGAAATTAAAAAAAGAGTTGCTATTTTGGTTTTAATTTTGACCAACAAGGAAGAAACTGTGAGCTGAGCTGGGAACTTAGAAGAAAGGGGAGAAAAAAACAGTTATCTACATTAGGGCTGTGGATAGAGAGAGTGGCACTCAAGGCATTAAGCCTTAGATCAGAATGTTCCATTCCTCCAAGAGTTTCCCAAAGCACAACTTGAGAAGAATTTTTTTTTCCCTTTTTCAACCAGACCACCCAGACTGCCACACACTTCACACTTCTTTGAAATGTTCCCTTTCCCTTTGTCTTTCTGTTTGACATTTTTGTGCAAACACTAATCATTTTCTCCCCCTAAGTGGTGGAAAAAGTGCTGAAGTTAGAGTCAGGAGCACTCAAGGTCTTTCATTTCACACCCAAGTACATAACTGTTGCCTCTTTTCTCCATCCCTCCTTTATTTCTTCCTCTTTCCCTTCTCTCTCTCCCTTTCTTGTTCCAAACTCAAATTCCAAATGTATGGATTGAAAGTGTGAGGATGGCGAGAACTCAAGTTTAGTGGGTAGGGCCAGGGTCAGGGCAGGGTGCAAGAGCTGGTGGCAGCCTTTGCAATCTCTCTGTCACTTACCACTCCCCTCTTGGAGCAAATGCTGTATGTATTCCTGCCTTCACCCCCCAACAACAGTATCTTGATTGTGTTCAGGGCTGCAGTGTGCCCAGCCCTAGGTAATGAATCCATACAACAAATCGTTGCAAACCTGCTCGGCTTCCCCAGCGTCCCTTGCTGCTAGAGGTGGGGTGGTAGATTTCACTCTGGACTTTCTTTCCTGGACATAAAGTCCCTGAAGTTAAGCATGGCTATAGGACTTGCTTTTGCAAATGAAATAGGAATGGAAATTTTACCTGTCACTTCTGGATGGAGGCATGTAAAAGCCAATGCACAATACACCACACTCTCTTTCCCTGCTGCCACCTTGGCCCTACCCTACTGTTCCACTTATCGATTGCTGCATAACAAATCACCCCCAAAACTTAGGGGCTTAAAGCAACCACTATCTCATGCTTCTATGAATTGACTGGGATCAGCTAAGAGGTTCTTCTGCTGGTCTTTCTGGAGGTTTTTCATGTTGGTAAAATCAGGTCATGGTCAGGGCTACAGTATCCAATGGCTCGCTCACATGTCTGGCATCTTGGAAAGGAGGTCTGGAAGGCTGAGCTTGGCTGGGTCTCCCTCTTTCTCTATATTATCCCAGGGCTTGTCAGTCTCTATCTGAGCTTTTCATGTGGTTTCTCTATGTGATCTTTCTAGACCTAGTGAAGAGTAGATGAATATGCCACCCCAAAATATGCCACTTTGGTGTAAGAATTATTTTGAAAGGCAACTGAGAAGAGTAGTTGCAAGACAAACTCTCTTCTTTCCCCCTATTTGTCCAAAAACAGGACATAAATTCATAAAGGTGTCCCCCTTCCCCTCTCTACCAGGAAGGACAGAAGTTAATCACCAGAGACAAGTCTAGACCCTTATCAGGCCATGGACCACACCAGAGCAAATCTTGCTCTAGCTAGCCCTTATCTAATGTTTTTCCCATATAATTTACCTCCCCCAGCCTGCTGTCCTAGAAACAAAAACTCTTTCCTTTGTCTTGTCATTTCTCTAAAAATTTATTGTTCCTCTGCTAAGATACTATGTAAGCCAAAGTTCTAATCACCTCTTTGAGTGACTCATTGCTGAATGATTTTGTGTGTGTGTGTATTGCATATGTTAATAAACTTCTGTTTGCTTTTCTTGTGTTAATCTAACTTTTGTCAGATAAGGTGGTTCTAACTGAGATAAGGTTCCTAGGAGGATTTTCCTTATCTATGATAGCTGTGTAGTGACACGGACTTTTGAAAAGCATAAACTGCCAGGCTTTTAAAGACTTAGGTTCAGAATCAGCAGAGCACAGCTATCACCACATTCTCTTGGTTCAAGCAATGACAAGGCCAAACCAAATGCAAAATGGTGGGAAATAAATACCACTTCTCTGTATAGGAAGTAACCAACAATTGGCAGCCACTTTTAATCTACCATATTAGCATTGACCATTGGAAAACTTGATCCGTGGGGCACCTGGGTGGCTCAGTCTGTCAAGTCTCTGCCTTCGGTGGGATCATGGTCCCAGAGTCCTGGGATCAAGTCCTGTGACAGGCTCCTGGCTCAGTGGGGAGCCTGGTTCCCCCTCTCCCGTGTGCTCATGCTCTCTCTCTCTCTTAAATAAATAAAATCTTAAAAAAAAAAAAAAAAAAGAAAAAGAAAATTCGATCTCCTTCACATAGAGCTGGAAGTGCTCAGATTTGGGAATGGAGTTAGGGAAGATATCGTCCTAGTTGTAACCTGTCAGCTCTCACCCCAAATTCCTGTTCCCAGATTCTTCTCAGTTGCCTCTGGTCATTTTATCACCAAACCTCCATTTCTTTTTGGCTTATTTCTTCCCGGAATAGGACCATAGCTGCACTTCCATTCTCTAAGGTAGTGATATGACAAGGGCGAAAATGGGAGCAGATGGAGAGGAAATCAGACATCAGACACCCCTATTACTACTGTCTGCAGCCTCTACCCCCCTAGGGAGTGTCTTACTGGTAGCCATCCCTCTCTCTCAGGCCTGCTTTCCTGCCAAGTTTTTGAGGAGAGCCCTACCTCTCTAGTTTTTCCTTCTCCAGGTTCCTCTCTTACACAAGTTCTACTTTTTGTATCTATCCAGGTAAGATAGAAAAACCTCCTTAGCCTAGTGAGAAACACTTTGACTTTATCATGCTGAGCCTTATCTCAACCTCCCCACTCCACGGGATTGGCCCTGTGCTTTGTCTCCCACACCTAAAATGCTCCATCAGTGTGTGAAGTGGAAGTAACAAGGATATATCTTGTGCTTTTTTTTTTTTTTTTAAAGATTTTATTTATTTATTCGACAGAGAGATATCACAAGTAGACAGAGAGGCAGGCAGAGAGAGAGAGAGAGAGAGAGAGAGGGAAGCAGGCTCCCTGCTGAGCAGAGAGCCCGACGCGGGACTCGATCCCAGGACCCCGAGATCATGACCTGAGCCGAAGGCAGCGGCCTAACCCACTGAGCCACCCAGGCGCCCTTGTGCTTTTTTTTTCTTATTAATGACTTACAGTTTTTTAAAAAAATGATTATTTATTTATTTATTTCACAGACAGAGATCACAAGCAGGCGGAGAGGTAGAGGGGGAAGCAGGCTCCCCGCCGAGCAGAGAGCCCGACGTGGGGCGTAATCCCAGGACCCCGGGATCACGACCCAAGCCGACGGCAGAGGCTTTAACCACCCAGGCGCCCCTAATGACTTACACTTTTATCTTTTATAATTTTATGCATGGCCAATGCTCTGTTCTGCCAGAGCTGACTGCTGGCTTTGGGGAGGATTAGGATTGTAGCAGTAGGAATGCAAAGACGGCCGAAAATCCATACCCCACTTTTGACTTCCAGAGCAGTTGGGAGATTAAATAGCAGTCTTAAAAGACAGTCTTTTTTAAGAGATGAGGTGATTTTCAAAATTTCCTGAGCCATCATTAACATATCAAGAACAAAATCTGGTGAGCTAAAATGGAAGTAATATTCCAGAGAGAGATAACTCAGTAAAACTAGTCCCTGCTACAAGAGTATAGGGGGATTGGGAAGTGAATGTGTGGACAGCCCACCTCCTGCCCTGAGGAATTATGGGAAGGAGAAGGGAGACACAGGTCACAACAGGTAGTGAGGCTGGGAGAACCTTGTGTCGTTCCTATCTTCTCTAAGGAAGGAGGGAGGTCATCAGATCAATAAGAGGTGGGCAGACAGCATAGGGACCTTTGTTTTTCCTTGTTTATGGCATTATCACAATTATAATAAAATAATACATTTGTATAACATTATGTTTCTGTTGCACTTGTCCGTAAACTCTGCAGAAGCTGTCTTGTTATCAAAAAAGAGAGGAAGGTGTGCAAAGAGACGTCTGAGGTAGAGCTCCTGACTCCTTAGGGTTTGTATGGCATTTGAGGAATCTAGAAGTTCTCAAATCCTCTGAGGGGCTGCTGAAAACAGAGGAGATTCAGGTTGAGAAACTGGCTACAAGAAATCACTATGCAGGGGTGAGGCCAAGAAGCCTTGTTGCTGGAAACTCGAGGTGGGCTGGGAAATATCTGGGATTAGTGGCTGGACTTCCATTGGGTGCACAGCAACCAGCAAGTGGAGGGGGAGGGGAGCTAGGGCTGAGTACCCAGGGTGACCCTAACCAAACTCAGAGAACAGACCGAGATGAGTGCCTCAGTTGCGGACTTTAGCAGCTCCCACCTTCAGGATACTCTGAAGGAGACCAGACCCAGCCCCCCTTAGTGGGCACCAGCCTGTACATACCTGAGGACAGGACCAGGTGGCCTGCAATAGAGACACCAGAAGGACAGGCACCAGGCCAGCCCCAGCCCTGTCTCCCTGGTGTCAGCGAGATGCAACCTTCCTCTACACCCAGGTGCCACGTTTAGGAAGGGAAGGGAAAGGAGAAATCCAGCTCCCACAGGAAGTTTAACGTTCAATCAATAGAATGTTTCATCAACACAGAGTATTTTAAAGGAAGTGGGGCATTCTTTAGAAAAGTTCATCTGGGGGCGCCTGGGTGGCTCAGTTGGTTGAGCAACTGCCTTCGGCTCAGGTCGTGATCCCAGAGTCCTGGGATCGAGTCCCACATCGGGCTCCCTGCTCCATGGGGAGTCTGCTTCTCCCTCTGACCTTCTCCTCTCTCATGCTCTCTCTCACTGTCTCTCTGTCAAATAAATAAATAAAATCTTTAAAAAAAAAAAAAAAAGAAAAATTCATCTGTTCTTCCCACCACCCCACCCCACCCTGCCCAAACTGGCCGCTACCCAGTGGGATGGGACTCCTGAGGACGAGGTCTGTTACGGAAAATGGAAAGTATGTGGTCTTTGTACATTTCAGTTTTAGTTTGTGTTCCATTTGCAACTTCATTCTTTGTACATTCCTTAACAATGAGCAGGTTTCCTACCGAAATGAATTCTGCAGTGCCCCAGGATCCAGAAACAGCTGCATTAATTTTTACAGCGAAAGTATTACTTGCCATTTCAGCAGAAACTGTTATCCCTTCTAAGATCCCCTTGTCTCTCATGCTTTGTGTAGAAAGATCCAGAACTGAGAAAACAGGAAACTGAGATTACTAAGCAAATTTCTAGCACCTACCCTCTAAAGAACTTGACTCCTGGTCGCTCCAGTCACCTTTCCATGAGTTTGCTCCTTGTCTGAAGGAAGCTGTCCGAAGCTGTCACCGATCATGCTGAGGAGAGCAGCCCAGGTGTGTCGGGAGCCGCATCCCAGCTGCCCCAATTCTGTAATCTTTTCTAGGTTCCCATCTGTCTCAGCCTGAGGTAACTGTTGTGCTGAATCACACACCAAAGAATTTAAATTCCTCTTCTTAGTTCAACAGAAATAAAGTTGGAATTATTCAAGAGATATTTTCAGCAAGCAATTAAGAAATAATAAAAAATATCAAAGTATAGGATAATAAAAAACATCAAAGATAGGATCAAAAAACAAGGATTTTGGGGGGTACAGATTTATTATAGTAAATGGAAAACAAAAAAACAAACAAACAAAAACAAACCTGCCTCTGTAGGGAGAGCCTCAGATGCATAGCTTTCTGGCGTTCAATCACAGCTTTGTTTTCTTCTTCTTCTACCTGCCAGTGGACTCTTGTCCCAGATTCAGAAAGACCTCCTGCAGTTCCCTTCTTTCTTTGAGTATTGTTTTTCAGTTTGGCAAAGTCTGGAGATAATTTTGGTTGTCACAACTGAAGGAGGGCGGTGCTTGTGGCATGGAGCAGGTGGAGGCCCAAGTTGGGTTAAACAGCCTACAGCACAGGACCGCCCTCCCCAGCAAAGAACCATCGTGCCCGGAATGGCAACCGTGTTGTGGTTGAGAAACCTTGCTGGAAGCAGAGACAGGCGGAACGACCCCACTTCGAGAAGCCTTTCCAATGGGACAAGTAACTGCTGTGGTCAAAGGACAGTTCTCTTAGGGGAAGAGGAACAATCATAATTCTGTGTTAATTCATTAATCCATCTGTTTGCATATCAAATATTTTTTAGTATCTACCCAAAATGGCACTGTTAAGCACTAACAAGATGGGCAGCTTCTGCTCTTGTAGAGCTATGGACAAGTCCAAAGGAAAGTCATTAAACATAAAATTATACAGCTGTAATTGTGATCATGCCACAAACAAACTATATGGGCTGATATAAGAACATATTGTGAAGGGAAAACTGCCTGTCTAGAATCAGTAGATCTTACCATTTTTTAAATGAAGCTCATGGATGGCCAATTAACACAGCTGCTTTCGGGCTGTAACAATGAATAAGGAAGAAGAACATGTTGGTGGTGGGAGGTATTGTGTCCTGTCTTATGCGTAATGAGTCTGAGATGCATGTGGCAGGATATTCAGGTGGAAAGCAGTTTAAAATGCTTCCTGGTTTTGTATGATTTTATAGGCATGTTGAAATTAAGAGGAAGTGGGTAGGCGTGTATCAGTACAATGGGCCCCATCCCTAGGGTCTAGGTTCTCCTGTGTCCATATTTAGAAATTTTTTTTTTCTTAGAAAAATGTTCATTGTAGAAAATTTTCCTGGGTTTCTGCCTATTTAAAATATGACCCCCCTCCTTTACAGTTTTTAGTTCCTTTCCATAATCACTCCCTACCGCCAAGACTGATTAAAGAGAAGGCAGCCATGTGGATATGTGGGGAGCCTGTCTATGAAGAGGGGCTGAAATGTTACATTGTTGAAAGAAATATTTGACAAACTGAGCCAACCTTCTGCTCCCACTCCGTTGCTTTGCTCAAGATTCTTGCCAGACTGCCCTTGGAGGAAACTGAACCTATGAGCTACACTGCTTTTCACTGTGGTTGGGTATAAAGTTTGGGAGTTCTAGTAGGCTGAAAATGCTTCCCTCAAAGATATCCAGATCCTAGTCCCTGGAACCTATGAACGTTACCTTCTATGGCCAAAAAAAGGATCTTTGCAGATGTGATTAAATGAAAGGTTTTGAGATGGGGAATTATCCTGGATTATCTGGGAGGGCCACAAAGGCCATCACCTGTTTTCCCATGAGGGGAAGGCAGAGGGAGTTTTGACATAGACAGAAAAGGGGCAGGCAGAGAGAAAAGGGGGAGGTCACGTGACCACAGAAGCAGAGGATGCAGGGATGGGACCGTAAGTTAAGGAAGACTGCAGTGACCAGAGCTCAAAGAGGCAAAGAACAGCTTCTCCCCTGGTACCTCTGGAGGCTCCCCCTAGAGCCTCCAGAGGGACCACAGCCCTGGTGACACCTGTGATATTTGTTTCAGAATTCTGGCCTCTAGAATTGGGAGAAAATACATTTCTATTGTTTTAAATCAGCAAGTTTGTGGTAATTCGGTACAGCAGCCATAGGAAACTAGGGACGAATCTGGACAAAGGAAGAGAGGACAAATTGTCTAGATCAGAGCCTGACTATTTGTCTCAGATTTTTTAGAAGGTTTCTGGCTTCCTTTTCCTTCTCAACCCCAAATATTTCTTTCTGAATCCAAGTAAACCTTCCTCTCTCACCTTGACACTTGCATTTTAAAGCTCCACTGTTCTCTACAAACTGATTTTGATTTTCTAGTATAAAATCCCATTTTGATTGTTTTGCCTCCTTCCCCCCCGCCGCAGCTTATATTCCCTGCCTCCAAATATTCATTTATTGTTTTGATGCTCCCCTCCCAACTCCCCTCCTATTGGCCTTGATCTTAAAATAAAAGTTACTTACAATAAACAGCCTCTTCTCTCTTTTCTTGTTATTTCCTCCACTCAGCAGTACAGAGCTGTCGGGCTGCTTGCCCCCAAGTGTTTGAAGCCACCCACACACACTCTGAAGCACAGTCCCCAGCCGCTGACGACTCAACACTGTCAAATGACAGTCACAACGCCTTCATCATTAGTTTGTGAAACACACTATGCAAATGGGGCTGCAGGGTGTAAGAAGAAGAGGAAAATGTACTTCACGACAGCAATATCTTAACTCTGAGAAACAGGAGACAAATTGGGCCAGGTGATTATTTTAAAAGAACCAGTGGCTGAGAGTGAGAACTAAAAGCAAATCTCTATCAGAGAATTTGAAAAACCCAAACAAGCCATGTCAAGCCTTCTTGCATGAAGACCTCCTAGTGCTTCAGGGAGAAACGGTATAAAGAGGACTCTAGGATGCCAAGAGATGGGGCACCAGGATCACAGGTGAACATCCTCACCCAGGGTTCAGCAAACTGACCTACAGGCCAAACCTGGCCCACCACCTGTTCTTGTGAATAAAGTTTTATTGGAACGCTGTCATTTCCATTTATTTATGTATGTCTGTGGCTGCCCTTGTTCGTGAGAGTGGGGTAGAGTAGTTATGGCACAGACTGTGTGGTACATAGAGCCTAAAATATTTAGTATTTCGCCCTTTATGTTAAAAAATGCCAAGCTCTGTTATGATGAAACTATAACAGCAGGACTGGGTATAGAAAGTAAACACTAGCAACGAGAAGTACCAGCGTGTATTAGTTTGTTAGGGTTGCCACAACAAGTTATTATAATCTGGGTGGCTTAAACAATAGAACTTTGTTCTCTCAGAATTCAGGAGGCCACGCATTCAAAGCCAAAGTGTCTAGAAGACTGATTCTGAAGTCTGAAGGAGACTTCAGAAGTTCTGAAGGAGAATCGATTCCATGGGGGTGGCCAGTATCCTTGCCATTCTTTTGCTTGTAGACTCATAGTTTTTCTGCCTTCTCTTCACATTGTCTTCTGTCTTCTTCATTTCTATCTCTTATAGGGACACAACATTGAATTTAGGGCCCATCCTAAATCCACAATGATCCAATCTCAAAGTTTATAATATCACTAATTACATCCCCAGAGACCCTTTTTCCAGATAAAGTCACACATTTGCAGGTACCGAGGGTTGGGATTTGGACATAACTTTTGGGGGACACATTTCAACTTACTGCACCACCACCCATAAAAATGTGTTAACCACCTTGGGGAAAAAGGAGGTGGCTTGAGGAGCTTGGAGATGGCTGGGAATGTCACCCACCGACTCTTGAATATGGCCTCGGGAAACAGCGATTGCATACATATTTAATTTTGACATAGTTTTTTGTATTTTATGAAATATATTAATTCCACAGAAAACTCTGACTCCGTCTGTTGATCTACGTGTAGACTATGGGGAATTTAAGACACTATAGCCCTAAGAGCAGCCAAGTGAACAAAAGGCAGATGAGGGGGAGGAGGAGGAGAAGCTCAGGGCCAGGAAAATGGGTTTCTGCAACCTCCCTGGTTGACTCTGACAAGAAAAGCAGCATCTTGTGAAGCTGTTATATAGCAGCGTGGAGTGAATTCAACGAGGTCCTTTCAAGTCTGCTAAAGTGTCTTTTGTCAGCTTTATTTTTTTCATCACGACTTGGGAACAAGGAGGTGTTGCTGCACCCTGTCTCATCTCGTCCTTTGTTTCATTTTCTTCACCAGATTCCAGATTAATATTTCAACAGAATTGGGGAGGGGAGGTGCAGCTCATATTTCTGCTAGAATTCTTTTCCCTTTTTCTCTCAGTCTGTACCATTCTAACCTGAATTTACAAGCGGGGGTGGGGGGAGGGGGGAGCCACAGTCTAGTTAGCACACTTTGGGGGAAAAGTCTGAGTAGAAGTGACAGTTTTCTTATAGGGATTGTTCCTGATTGGCACTAAAACCAGGCTAGAGAGAGTGAGTTAGGAAATCAGGAGGACTCTTCTCCCAAGAACTGGCAATGAGGTTACCTTGAGGATGTGTCAGTGGAGCCCCAGGGCATGAGAGATGAGACAGTCACAATAGGTGTCAAACTAGAAATTCCCTTTGTTGAGGTCTTTCTGCTTGATGTACCTAGAATAGGTTTGGTTTTCCTGTGTGAACTCTCTGTCGCCTCTAGGAGCTGGGACACATCAAAACTCCATGACCTCTTTGTAATTTTAGGATATTTTCTAAGGATTCACACCCATGTCACACTGGTTTCTTTATTCATCCTCATTCATGACAAAGTTTCCTGCTCTCATTAAATATGACACATTTCCCAAGTGCCTAAGCCTAGTTAAAAAGAGACCCAACAGGGACACCTGGGTGGTTCAGTTGGTTAAGCATCTGACTCCTGACTTTGGCTCATGTCATGATCTCAGGGTTGTGAGATCGAGCCCCCAGTGGGGCTCCTCCCTGGTTGTGGAGCATGCTTATGATTCTCTCTCTCTCCCGGGGCGCCTGGGTGGCTCAGTCGGTTAAGCATCTGCCTTTGGCTCAGGTCCCCTCTAAAAAGAAAGGTCCATAAATGAGTAAGTCATGGGAATAAAAGGCACAGCATGAGGAATACAGTGAATGATATTATAATAGTGATGTAATGAGACAGATGGTAGCTACACTTGTGGTAGGCATAGCATAACATATAAACTTGTCAAATCACTAAGTTGTACACCTGATGCTAATGTAACATTCTGTGTTAACTACACTCAATTTTTTAAAAGGGTCCATAATAGCAATTTTTTTTTAAAGAAAAAAGCACTTCTTTTTCTGAACCACAGGGAAGGTAAAATTTTTCCTCTACCTTTTTTTTTTTTTTTTAAGATTTATTTATTTATTTGAAAGAGACAGAGGGAGCATCCAGCGGAGAGGGGCAGAGGAAGAGGAAGAAGGAGGGAGAATCTCAAGCAGATTTCAAGCTAAGCCAGAGCTCAGTGCTGGGCTTGATATGGGGCTTGATCTCATGACCCCAAGATCACAGCCCTAGCCAAAACCAAGATTCGGATGCCTAACCAACTACATCACCCAGGCACCTCTGTTTAACTTCCCTTTTTTTTTCCCTTACACAAAAATCAATTTATTTCCTTCGGAAACATCTTCAGAAGTAGAGTACTGGCTTAGAGGGAAACTTTTTTTTTTAAATTTAAATTCAATTAATTAACATATAATGTATTATTGCTTTCCGAGGTAGAGGTCAGTGATTCATCAGTCTTATATAATACCCAGTGCTCATTACATCAAGTGCCCTCTAGTTATCCCATTCCCCCACCCTTCTCCCTTCCTGCAACCCTTAGTTTATTTCCTATGATTAAGAGTCTCTTATGGTTATCTCCCTCTCTGATTTTGTCTTGTTTTATTTTTTTCTTCTCTTCCTCTATGATCTTTTGTTTTGTTTCTTATATTACACATATGAGTGAAATCATATGATGATTTTCTTTCTCTAATTGACTTATTTTGCTTAGCATAATACCCTCTAGTTTCATCCACATCAATGCAAATGGCAAAATTTCATATTTTTGATGACTGAGTAGTGTTCCATTGTGTATATATGTGTGTGTGTGTGTGTGTGTGTGTGTGTGTGTGTGTGTGTATCCATTCATCTGTCATTGGACATCTGGGCTCTTTCCTCTATGCTTTTAAGGCAGGGACTGACATAACACAGATTTAACAAGAGGATCACTGAGAAGCTCAGTCGGTTAAGTGTCTGCCTTCGGCTCAGGTCATGATCTCAGGATCCTGGGATCGAGCCCTGCTCAGTGGGGAGCCTGCTTCTCTTTCTCCCTCTGCCTTCCCCCACTATGCTTGCACTCTCTCTCTCTCTCTCAAATAATAAAATCTTAAAAAAAGAGAGGGACAGAGAGAAAGGCAGATTTAACAGGAGAAAAGCATGTGCATGAAAGCCCTCGTGGAAAAAAATGTATACCCAAAGAAGTGAGGAGACCTAAGCCTTTACATACTAGATTGAACAAAGAGTAGCAATTGTGGAAAAGTAACTCAAATATATGGAGACTGAAGGAACTTATTTTAACAGGCTAGACACCCTTCTCTGGTGATTAAGAATGTTTCTTCCTCCTGGCACAAGGAAGGCACCTTTCTTGTGGGAATTCTATCTCAAGCTTTCAGGGGGAAAAAAAGGAAAGTCAGAGTGCCCTTCTTGGATTTGCTGTTTCCAAGTGCCTTTAATTCAGAGTAACAGATATGCCAAAGCAGCATATTTGGGGAGGCATGTCCTGAACTTTTTCAGTACCACCTATTCTGCTGGAACTATAATGTTCCTTTTCAAATTTCTTTTGTACAGTTCCAGCGTACTGTGATTCACAGACTAATGCTCAGGCTTGGGAATCAAGAGATTTGAGTTTGTATTTCAATTCCACTGCTTACAAGTTAAGTAGTTGGCTTTTCTAAGCATCCTTTTCTTCCCTGATAAAGGGGGAGGCCATAAAAACATATGCACTGCATAGAAGAGAGTTCTAGGAAACCTGAGACTGCCGTCATCGTTAAGGCCTGACTGCAGTGTTGGCTCTTGCCTGCTGTCTGGGAACTTGTCTGGTATTTGGGAGGGTTCCCACTGTTCCCAAAATGAGAAGCACGGTTCATTGTGCCTAAACTGTTTATAAAACAATGAGGTTTATGCTGAGCCTCTGTTTTTCTTTTGGGAGTCTGAAATTCCAGCACAGGCCAGGCAGAGAGTGCCCACATGACCAGCCCCCCAGAAAGACCCTGAGGCCTAGTCTCTAATGAGCTTCCCTCACACTTCCTCTGTGTCCTCACAATTCAGTTCTGGGGGAATTAAGCACATCCTGTGTGACTGAGGACTTCTGGAAGCTTGCACCTGGTTTTCTTCACATTTACCCCGTGTCTTTTCTCTTCACTGATTTCGCTTTGTATCCTTTTACTGTACTAAATCTGAGCCTTGGGTAAGATTGTATGCTGAGTCTTATTTTCCTCCCAGTCACTGAAACAGGGTGTGTGTGGCGGGGAGGGGGTGGAATTGAGGACTTCTGTCTTTGGTCAGGCTGCTATAAGAAAATACCACAGAGTGGGTGGCTTATAAACAACAGGAATTTATTTCTCCCAGTGCTGGAGGCTGGGATATCCAGGATCAGTTTTGCTCAGGTGAAGTTGCTCTCCGGGGTTCACAGTTGGTGCCTTCTCTCTGTGTGCTCACATGGGGGTATGGGTTAGGGATCTCTATTCGGGTCTCTTTTATAAGGTACTCTCCATAGGCCCTAACTAAACAATGGGCATAGTTACCAGGCACAGTTACCAAAAAAGGGAAAATTCCATACCTACCACAAAATATCCATAAGCTCTTTTATAAAGCCTTAATCCCATTTCTGAGGGTTCCTTCATGACTTAAGCACTTGCAAAAGGTCCCACCTGCTAATATGATCACCTTCAGCGGTTTTTAGGACTTCATTTTAGCAAACTACTGGAAAACTCCTCTCTTCTCTTCTCTCCCTTCTCTTTCTGTTCTTCATCAGCAAAGTCCAGGAACCACCTCAGGGGAGGGTCAGGAAGCCAATCAAGTCAGATTCTCTGTCGCACATGGGGGAAAAGGAAATGACAGGGATCCTCCAAACTTTTTTTTGTTTTGTTTTGATACACATCTGAATTCGTGTTGTCCATGTCAAAGTAGTCTCCCTCCTTTATTACCGATGCCCCAAGTGCTTTGGGATATTTCCTTTTGGGACTGGCTTACAAACTATTGAAATGGAAATCTGCCACTCGCATCCCTTGTGGTCCCGTGGCACAGAATACAGCTCCCACCCGGCGCCCCTAAGGCGGTCAGGATTTACCTCTTTAATTGTCACAGACCTCCATTGCTCTGAGCTGGGAGAATGGAGGGCTCATGGCCAGCCTCAGGCCTACTGGTGACAATCAACCATGCCCAAGACCCCCTGGCTGTAGACATAGGTTGGCACAGGAGAAGGGTGAAGGAGGAAGGAAGAAAAGAAAAAGTATAGAGAGAAGAGCAAAATGGTAGGGGTCAGAAAGAGAAGGCAAAATAGAAGAGAGGAAAGAATAAAGAAAGTAAACCCTTCTCGAAAGCAGAGAACAGCTTATGACTCAGATTCTCCAACCTCTGAACGCAGCTAAGTCTGTTACTTTGGTTTATGGCAGGTTCCCAGTCACTTGGTGAAAGGGGCTGGGGGTGGGTGGGAGGAGGAGGTGGGAGGGTATGAGGAGGGATTGCCCAGAGACACCGGTTTGAAGTTTTATTATTCACTAAAAGTTGCTCTGTTGATGATTAAACTTTGCTCTCAGAAAGTGGGGCTGTGAAGCAAGCTGCTCACTCTATCAATAGAGAAATCGACGTGTCCTTTCTTTTCAAAGTGCTGAAGCCATTATCTGGGTTGTGACAGTTGACTACAATAGAATTAATTGTCATATCACAAATGGTGAGTTAGGGAATGAATGAGTGAACCAAGTGGGTGGACAGGCCTATTACAACTGAGAATACAGTTTGATTAATAGAAGGAAAGGCTGAAGAACCAAAAAAAAGGAAAAGAGTACTTAAAAAAAACAGGGAGAAAAATTGATGTTGAGAACTTAAAAATACGTTGTAAACAATGTGCATAATGATATGAAGAGAGAAAAAAAATTCATGCTTTTTTTTCTCACCCACACTTCTAAATTTCACCGGGTGTGGGGGGGGGCAGGGGGCGGCACCTGGGTGGCACAGTCAGTTTCAGCTCTTGGTTTTGACTCAGGTTAGATCTCAGAGTTGTGAGATCAAGTCCCAAGTCAAGGGCGGAGATCAGCTGGAGTCTGCTAGAGATTGCCTCCCTGCCTCTCCCTCTGCCCCTCCCCTCCCTCCCTCCCTCCCTCTCTCTCAAAAAAAAAAAAAAAATGTTTAAAAAAATAAAATAAATTTCACTGATGGAATAGACAAAAATCCTCCCTACATGTGGCTGCAGCGCATATGTGTGTGTTTGTGCACACGTACCTGTAGCTCTAATACAAGTTTTGAAAACAAAAACATATTGTTCACGTGTATAAAATCTTGTTGGAGGTTTTTTTCATCCTTTCTTTCCCATACTAACACCCAGAAGTAAGCTGCCTAAGGAATTAATCTGAATGTTTTGGCATCTTGTACGTTGATTTTTTCAGAGATAGTCTTTGCTATTGAATCATAGATATTGAAGTCCCCAATAAAGATAAAGAGATTACTTATTATTTATTTATAGATGTTATAGATATTATTATTATACTCAACACTTTAATATAAGAAATTTGTTTTTATAGAATAGTTTGAAACCAGGATTACTTGGCAAAAACAGATTTTACAAAGAAGTGGAAGTGGTAATCTAATGATAATTGAAAAGGAAATTGTTCCTGGGTGGATATAACATACGCTAGTCTTTTCAAAAAATTTTTTAATTTATTTTTTAAGATTTTATTTAATTATTTGACAGAGTTTTATTTTTTTTATTTATTATCTCAAATAATTTAATTATTTGAGAAAGAGTACAAGCAGGGGGAGCAGGAGAAGCAGGCTCTGCGCCCAGCAGGGAGCCTGACTTGTGGCTCCATCCCAGGACCCTGAGATCACAACTTGAGCTGAAAGCAGACACCCAACTGACAGAGCCACCCAGGCGCCCCAATGCTAGTGTTTTTTAAATTAATCAGTTGGATATCTTAAGAGAAATACAAAAGATCGCAAAAAGTTCATGCATACATTGAAATGTTTATTATTGGCTTTCATTTCATAAAATGAAAATTTCTAATAAACTGAAAAATATAATCTTAATACACTTACTGTCTTTGTACCCTTATACAGATGGTTCCCTACTTCTAATGGTTCAGCTTAATGATTTTTCAACTTTACGGTGGTGCAAAAGCAATATGCATTCAGTGGAAACCATGCTTTGAATTTTGAATTTTGATCTTTGCCTAAGCCATCAACACTCTTGATTCTATCTCATGCTGCTGGGTGGAGGCAGCGAGCCAGAGCTCCCAGTCAGCAGGTAATCACCAGGGTCAACAATTCCCAACCATTCTGTCCATATACAGCCATGGTATTTTTCACTTTCAGTACGTTATTCAATAAATTACATCAGATACTCCACACTTTATTATTAAAATGGCTTTATGTGAGATGATTTTTTTAAAGCTTTTATTTATTTATTTGCCAGAGAGAAAGAGCACAAGCAGGGCGAGCAGCACGTAGAGGGAGAAACAGGCTCCCCGCTCCTGAGCAAGGAGCCTGATGTGGGACTCAATCCCAGGACCTTGGGATCATGACCCGAGCCAAAGGCAGATGCTTGACAGACAGAGCCACCCAGATTATTTTGCCCAACGCAGGCTAATGTAAGTGTTCTGAGCACATTTAAGGTAAGCTAGGCTAACCTATGATGTTCAGTAGGTTAAGTGTATTAAATGCATTTTTGACTTAAAATATTTTCAACTTGTGATGGGTTTATTGGGACACCGAGTTTTGTTACGCTTATCTAAAGTAGATCACAATTCTGGCTGCATATTAGAATTATCTGGGGAGTTTTTATTTGTTTGTTGTTTGCTTGCTTTTTAAATCCCACTGCCCAGGTAGCAGCCCAGACCCGTTAAATCAAAATCTCCCAAGGATGGAGCATGGTGGTTTCAAAGTGTACCAAGTGATGCCAATGTTCCAGCAAAGTTGTGATCCACTCACTTAAGTAGTCCCTGATGAACCTCATTCTCATCATCACCCATGTTAAAATCATTCCCTCCTCAGCACTAAAAGGAGAGCACACAGCTAATTGTATCATTGCTGCTGAGGTCCTTGTTTCACCGTTCTTCAGTCTTCAGCACCTGGCGGATGCTCAACAACGTAGTGACAGGAGGAACACACAAATTCCCAACCAGTGCCATGGAACGAGGTTGCCACCATTTTAAAGATAACAGATTCCTCCAGAGCATAGAGAGGGATGATGTGACTCATTTAGTTCCACTGCACAGCTCTGAGTCACCTGGCACTTGGCCAGTCAAAAGTTTCAGAACCTGATGTTTCAGATTCTTATCCAATAGATATTTTTATCCTGGGAGCCTGACTGAGGATGCAGCTGACTGAATCAGCCTGGGGCTTCTCTTCGGGAAGCAGTGGGAAGCCACTTCTGCTCCTTGCTTATGTAACCATATGTCGCACAAGGCTGACCCATGCAATGTGATCCAAACATTATTTTTGTCGCCCACCATCACTTTAAACTAAATTCAGTGGAGATCAATTTCTCTTGTCCATGAATAAAGTCCTTCTTGCATCACTTTTGGTGTTTCATTGTAAGTCAGTCTCATTTCAGAACCTTAATATATTCAGTCGCATATACTAATCAAAAATCCAAACTTGAAGTCGGGGTTAAACCATCACCCCTTCTCCAGCCATAGTGTGCTTCCCAAGATTGTGGTGGGGCATAGTCTGTGGTCCTTCTTTTCTTGCCTTTCTCCCAGTTCACCTGTGCTACCTGTGATTTCTCTCTGGCTGGGTCAAAGTAGGGCCTTCACTTGGATGAACCTGGCAGTGGTTAAAGATGGAACCCTTGGGTGGGGTTGGCAGGTGTAGCAGTTGATTCGTGTCTCCTGTGGGAATTCTGTGGGTCCTTCAGAGGTTTCTTTTTGCTCTTGCAGCTCCCTTGATCAGGGATGATTGATCTCCATTCTTGGTGGCCACTTATGACACTTTCTTCACTATGAGGTAAAGACATTTTCTTCACCTATGACACTTTTCTTCAAGAGGAGGCTTTTTTAGTTGAGGTCTCTGTGCCCCTCCATACAGCTCTATTGGACCAAGAAGACTCCCACATTGTTCCTCTTCCTGCCCCATGGTGGTGCCTTATCAGCCCATGATCTAGGGTCAGGCCATCTCCATGCAGCAGGACCCTCCTGGCTCCACTATTGAGGCACCTGCCTTTAGAGTCCCGGGTGAGAGTCAGATACCATCCCAGGCCACATGGCCTTCCTCAGGCCTGAGTGAGGGACCAGTTCTCTTTGTCTCTTGATCACAGGGAGCACTTCAAAGCTATCCAAGTAGTTGCCTTAGAGCCTCCATCTTTAAGACCCACCCCCACTGTCTAGGAGGTACACTTCACTATCTTAGGTCAATCTCTGTAGAAGCAGAGCCTGAAATGAGGATTCTTATTCAAGTGATTTATTGAAAAAATGTTCTCATTAGAAAAGGAGTGGCAAAAACAGGATAAAGCTTGGGGAAGGGGGAAGGTAAACAAGAATGTAATCCCAGCTGGAGACTAGTTTCAATCTGACCCACAGGGGAAACCCTACAGCTCAAAGTACACCACAAAGATAGTCCCACCTTGAGGCAAGGAGTTCAGTTTATACTCTCCTGAGAGTTGGGCCAAGGTTTGCTGAAGTGCTTATGGTGGGGTCGTTCAGGTGGCAGGTGCTATCTGGCTGAGGGCAATTCTCCGGAGAAGGAGGCAGCTGGATGTTATTATGGGTGGGGAAGTGGGGTGGGCCGGTTGGTCAAGGGGATTTGGAAGGGCCTTAACAACGTTTGCTACACCCATCCTATTCCCTAAGGCTCAAGATATGTTCTTCCTTAATCTTATCTTGAGCTCCTGGAGCAGTTTTAAATGGACTAATTGGGAAAGGGAGTGTCTGTCTCATTCACTTTGGTATCTGATATCTATCATCTTGCTTCTTAGTTGAAAGAAAGGCCAGAAGAGTTCCCTTCTAACCTTCTCTGACTCTGAGGAGTGTTCAGCTGTATGATACCAGTGACCACAGAGCTCACCTCCTTCTTCCTACAGAGCCCAGAATGGTGAGTGAATTCAAAACCACGTTTGGCAGCTTCCCTGGTAGCCATGATGTATTTGTTGTGCTCCACATATTCTTTCTCTCCGCAGACCCTACTTGAGATATGACTGGTGAGAAAAGGGAGCCCTCTCTGTCCTTGAAATCAAATACAGTAACTAGAACAAACCCACATTAGTAAGCATATTAAGTAAACTGGACTCACAAGGCACAGAGAACAACTTTTAGAGTATCCATGACTATAAGGCTAGAACTGTTTTTTGGAAATCTTACTGAGGCATTGAGGAGCTGTAGGGAGAGTAACAGAGAGGAGAAACCATGATCCGGCGGGACAGGATCTCACCCATATCCCCCATATGGCTTCTTCCAGAGAAGCCATTAAATGGCTGGAGTTAATGAGGGGTGAGGAGTGACACAGGGAGCTGAAAGAATCAGCTGGTTTCCCATGCCCATTTCTTCCTTTTTCTTCCCTGTTACACAACAGAAGAGTCCCACAGTCTGGCATGACAATAACCACCCAGGCCTGGGTGATGATGACAGTCTAGTTTGCTGAGTCCCATAGCCAGCCACTTCGATCTATCTTACCCACCTGGTTGGTCCCTATATGTAACTGGGTTTGTGGCCTCTCAGTTACAATATTTATCCAGAGTCATACAGCAAGTGACAGATTTGGGTAGGGGCCCATGCCAAAATTGAAGCTTAGTAGTCACTGACAGGAAAATTATAGAGGGGCCAGGACCTACAAGGACTCCCCGCCTGGTCCAGGAGTGTTTGATGTTGAACCAAACTGGGATAAGTATTCAGCCAGCCTGGCCAATCATAGTTCTGGTGAATGTAATGAAGAGACAGGTGTTAGGTAGTAAACCCAACTGGTCTGCAATACCAGTTCAGAGTCTTGGCAGAGTCGGTGGCAAGCCGCTGGTTACCATTAGAAAAATTTGGCATGAATTAGCAAGGCCCCGGGGCTGGCAGTGGGGAGTAGAATCCCAATCCCAGCTTGGGGGAATGGAGCACTGGTCAGAAAAAGGCAGAATTCCGTCCTGGAAGAAGAGCTGTAAGATCAGGAGAGATCTGAGGTCAGACTAATAATACCAGGACATTGCTAGAAGTGGGACTAAAGTCCCCGCAAACCCCGGAGGTGGCTGACCTTTGGCGAGTCACCTGAACTCTGCAAGTACTTCCTTGCTGAGGTCCTAGAGGTCGGGGTGGGGGCCGAAGGGGTCAGTGAGAGCTTAGTGTGGAGGCAGGAGTGTTTCCTACCAAGACAGAGATACATTTCCTGGAGCCCCTTTGCCAGGCATCTCCCCCACATCTCTCATTCACCTGCAAACTCAACTTCACTGAGTAGAAAACCGACTTTGCCCTGAATCTTCACTACTTCGTCTCATATTTCTAATACCAAAGCTGGAACAAAACAAAGGGAGAATTCTGAGAATTCTTCGGCTTGACAGCAGGTGGAAAAACGAAGCCCACAAGGCTGTCAAGTACCATGTGAAACAACAATGGCACTTGGCAGCTGTTACTTTTAGTGGGCACTAAGGTTGATGAAAGAGCACAGTTGTACAAAAAGGGGGGGAAGTAAGTGACAGCTATGGAGACAGCTGGTGAAAGACTTGTCTCTGCACGTACAGATACAGAGGTTTACTGGAATACATCTGAAGGTGACCTTCTTGGATAATACGCGCCTCACTATGTACTGACTTCAGTTTCCAGAGTGTTTCTTTCTGTTAAATTGTGGAATGGATAAATTCTTTAATCTGGGCAAAAACCAAAACCCTTAAAAGGTCATCCAGGCTGAACGCATAATAATTACTTATATTTTCTGGGTGTTTGCTACTAGCCAGGTGCCACGTTAGCTGCTTTATGTCTCACTTACTTATCACAACAACCCCAGGAGGTAAGGACTATTCTGGTCTCTATTTGCATGTGAGGAAACCGGAAGCTTAGAAAAGTGAAGTGAGTTACCCACACACGCAGCACAGGTGAGAAGTAGAGCTTGATTAAAAGCAGCTTGGCCTGTCCCCAGAGGAAAAAAGTGTGTAAGTCCTTCCCAGTGGTACAGGCCCTGATGTGGCCACCCAGCATCCATCCTCACAAGAATCTCACACTTATTCAGGATGACAATACTGGGGAACTTTAATCTACAGTGTAGTTTTGCTGGCCCCAAGGAATGACTTCCCTGTGCCCGTGCCTTTTGCAAGGAGACTCATAATAATAACCAAGAGGACAGCTAAGCATATAACTAACATTTGGTCAGTGCTTATGTGTTAGGTACTCTTCCAAGCCCTTTACATGGATTTTGACATTTAGTTGGTTACCTAGTTATTCATTTATTACTAAATTGGTTATGTAGAATTAATATTTTTCCATGTAAACCATATCTTAAATATAGGCATATAAATACAAAATACACATATTATGTAATATGTGTATTATGTAAATACATATAAATACATATAAAATGCTGAAGTACCCAGCTTATCCATTAAAGCACTGTTTAATCCCTAATAACGTGAAACCGATGTGCTAGTTTGAGTCTGAGATCCCGTGAGTCGACAGTCACTTGGTAAAGCAAAATATGAAGATAGAGAATACTTGTACGCTGGACAGTTTTGAAATAAATATATTAGGGATCCTGACAGTCTCCTATCCCTCTGTGTGTCTCAGTGTTCTCTGATCCCCCCACCCCCTGCCCCACACTCGTTGTCCTCATGTGGCACAGGTCCTGAAGTGTGATACACAACATTGATCAAACTCCTTCCAGGTGCCTCACGATTCAAACCTGACCTCAGTCAAAATTTGCCTTTTCTCACTGTAGAAATTTAAGATTGCTTTTTGGAGGACTATAATGTCCAGTCAGGGCCTTGTGGGAAAGAGAAGCGGGAAAGACAGCCCAAGCCTTTGGGAGCCAGGGGGCACAATATCCTGAGAAGGGCATGCGCACAGTGGAGGTCAGGGGTTGGGGGGGGTCAATTCAGGAGTCTGGCTTCTGCCTCTCCTGCCTCCTCCCTGCTGACGGCAGAGCTTCCTTGTCCACTACGGAGTCCAAGGATCCTCTGTATCTTTCAGATGTATTTTCTACAGTAGCCTCAGTGGAAACTTCAGAGGTAGGAAATCGTGGTGCTTTTTCTTCATATTTACAAGCCAGTTTGTCTGATATGTAGCAAAAGTAGGAAAAGCTTTAAACATTGGTCACCCCAGCAATTCCACACTTAGGAGTGGTTTTTCAGCAATGAGGGAAGAAACACACTAAAATGTTTGCCAAAGTGGCATATTTTTAAAATATGTAAAACAGGCAACAACCTAATTTTCCCAAATAGAGGGTCACTGGAGTTTTTTTTCATTATTTCCCCCAAAGTGTTATTTAGAAAAGGAATTTCTAGAAATTATCCTTAAAGCCTGGAGGGGAAGGTGGGAAATCTCCCCATTTCTTAAATAACATGTAACATTTTTGATGGAGTTTGTTGTTTCTTTAATTGTTTTATAGTTAGAGTTGTGGCTTACCGAGGGCAGGTGCTGGGGCAGCCTCCTTAGGTGCAGGCAGCAAAGGAGTACATTTTCTGTAAAGGACTTATAAAAATAATACCTTGAATAATCAGTTCAAAAGATTGGTCTGCTTTTTGTTATCATGTGCTGGCTATTCTAAGCAAGGTCAGTGATAAAATGTTCTTCCCCACAAAAGACATTTTGTTGGTTTAAGCTTTAAATAATCGCTGTGGTTACTGTGGAGTTTAAGTAAGTATATGTAAGCTTCGAAGTAGCATATCTTGCTCTTGCCTTTAATAAGCCTTGTATATTAAATTTGGAGAACTAGCTATATAGTTAATTTGGAGAACTATATAGCTTACTCAGTGGCTGCCTTTCTATCCCCGCCCCCAACCTGTCCCCTCCATCCCCATGGATTCATTCACAGACTCTTTTCTGTGATTCAGCCACAGACTCTTGTGAGAATACGTTCTGAATTGTTCAGAATCATTTGAACTCCCTTCAGGTGCATTTTTATGTCTCCATCCCCTTTGGTACTACGTATTTCTTCATTTAAGTGAGTAGACTTGAAAGAAATAATCATAGCATGGTGACTTCAAAAACAAACAAACAGAAGTTGTCTCACTTTAATTCTGACATTCTCTGTGACCACTCTGAGTTTGTTATTTGTATCTAAATTTTAAAAAGTGATAATGGGCATAAAATGCAAAGTGTGATATTTTTGTTTAGTAAGTGCAAATTTTACTTCAAGCATGAAATACTTTACTGAATTTAAAGTGGGTTTTAAAAAAAATAACACCTGAAACTTACTCTTCTTTTTCAATTATTGTTTGTTTTAAACCTAAGAAAAAAATCAAGAAAAGAATTAATATTCCTGATTATTACATGCCTATTACTAAAAATAACTTTGTCTTATACAAGAGGGTCTTAAAAACTCATCTGCTTCAAGGGTCAAATATCCTAGGTGTGTCATGGCTTGGAGGGAAAACCTACTAAGAAACCAAGTGTTACTAAGATTTCTCTGAGACTTGTGAAGATTGTTGGTGGGAAAGCAACTGGCCACTGTGTGTGTGTTAGTTTTTCCAGAAAAGAAGTCCAGGGCACATGGATATGTAATCATAAATTCCTTCCTCTTGCACAGTTTGTCCCTAATAGCTCACATGACATCAACCTACCATCATGGAAGATAGCAATACTCCTGAGCAATTTCCAGACTTTCAAAAATAAGCACTGCTTTAGAAGCTGAGTTATTTAAGGATAGCAAAAGCACTGAGGGAAACATCTAACATCTACCATATTCATGAGCAGACAGATCTCAAAGCAACCTATTGTTAGGGTAGTAATCTGGCATCCTAGAAGAAGCACAGACTTTGGAGAACACCTGGACTTTGGTCGTGGCCCTACCAAAATAATTTGCTATTAATTCATCCAAAATGTTTACTGATTCTCCACTGGGGAAGTGCTGGGAATACAATGATATATAAGACAGATATGGTCTTATCCCAAAGGAAGGGTACTCCCCACCCGAGGCAGGCTGTGTGTTGGGGGGGAGTCAACACACAAATGGATGAAACACTTATTTGTTCTTTTCAGTTCCAGGAAGGAAACAAATAAATGGTTCCCTATTGCTCCTAGGATAAAGAAAGAAATTCTTAATATGGTCCCCGCCATTCTCTCCAAGTGCATTTACCACTTCTCCCTGTCTCCTCCAGCCACAGCCTCCTTTTAGTTCCTCAAAAGCACCAAAGCCTTCCTGTTTCAGGACCTTTACTTATATTGTCCGCCTACACCCTAATCTGCCTCAGTTAGTTCCTAATACAACCTTGGATCTCAGGACAAATATGTTGGCAGAAAAACTTCCCTGATGTCTACCTACCTACATACCCACTCCACATCCCCCACCCCAACAATCAGTCACTAGCTCATATATTCCCCATAGCACCCTGGGCTTTTTCTTCATAACCCTAATTATTGATTTGTCTGTGTAATCATTTGGTTAACATCCATGTTCTCTCCCACCATAATCCGCTGCCACTAGACTGTAAGCTTCATGGGGGCAAAAGTTCTTCTCTGACTTGCACCATTGAATTCCCAGGTCGTAGCACAAAAGATGCTTGTGGAATGAATGAATGGAGGTAGGCATAGGTGAATATGAGTATGTGATCAAACTAAAAATCCTTCCACCAGGGATGGGCCTTAAAAGAATTCTTCTATGAGGAAAGCTTGGCTGTCCAAGGAACTTCCTCATTTCTACTCTCCCTTGACTGGCCTGTCCTGTCAGGTTACTGTTGTTTTGAGTTTTTGCTTTTATGAGTACCCTCCCTCCCATTTTCTTTTTGCTTTCTTCTACTTCTTAAATTACATTTACCTTACTTTTTTTTCTTTTTATGATTTGGGCTTTAGCCCCATCTTAATTTTGTAGCTTTCCATTCCAAAGCTTTCATCTCTATTTCACTCGCCCTCAGTCTTTTCAAAAATTATTTTTATTGTATTTTTATTAGTTAATCTTAATTTGGGATATTTGGCTCTAGTCTTAACTCCTATTTGTCTCACTGCTTTCAGTTTTTTCTATATCCCATTTCAAATATAATTTTAAAATAGGTGTTGTTTCTCTCATAATCTATTTTTAATTTGTTAATTTGCTTATTTTTAATAGATTAAAGCATCATTTGACCATGGAACCTATCTTTCTTTTTGGAACTTTACTCCATTTGTTCTCACTTCCTTCTTTCTTTCCTTCCTCTCTCCTTCAACCCACTGCTTCCCTCAGTGCCCTTTATCCCATTTCCACTTTCCACTTGTATTTAGAGCAGCTAAAAAATTGAAAGTCAGAGGAATAGAAAGAGCAGAGAGAGTTTGCTTTATGAACACGAGAGGATAGCTGTCTCTTCCCTACCAGTTTTCCCTGCATCAGCCTCAGCTTTGTTAGGGATGGTTCTCCCCAGAACCCTATTACAGAAGATTTGGTGAATTCAGTTAATTCTATTAGGGGAATAAGCCTCGTTTGGTAGCTGGAATATTTGATTTACAGGAACAGTGTTGTTTATTAATCCCTCACCATCTATCTAGCCCTTAGGTGTGGAATTTAGGGGGAACTATGCCAGCTCCATCCCCAGAAGTTTCAACCCTGAAGGGGATTCTAGAGGTAGATGCTCTCCAGGTCTGATCCTGGTGAGGTGTTCATAGAAAATGCTGGTAGGATGTTCCAAAGTGGGGAATCCACAGCCAGTGCTTTTGTATCACCTAAAACAAGCTTGCATTCATCATTCTACCAAGGATGTTTCCCTTTCCTTCTTGCCAAGTTGAGAGGAGTATCTTCCTCGGTTCTATCTAGTCTCAACTTTCTTCCTTGTCCTGAGGGCTAGTAGAAGCTAGAGAGTCTGAGCTGAGGGCAGTCTCACAAACAGAGTTTTAACTAAGAGAAGAAGACTCATTTCTTTGCTTCGGAATTAGTTTAAATTTTAAATCCTGTACCTGGTCATTGAGGCCTTCTTAGAGGAATGGATTTCTAGGAGGTAATAGAAAACCCCCTCACTATCTGCTCCTAGGACGTGGGTCTCTTCAGCATTCTAAGAAAAGTCCTTGCACCAGGGATTTAGGCTGAGTTAGTAGGATCTTTTGTCCATCACTCCAGGGGAGAGTTAGCTGGCATTCTGAGGGAGCAGGATCCCTGAAGGCCATGCTGACCATACAATCACACCCCATCCTCTCTCCTCAAATCTAACATTGGGTTCCATTGTAGGCTTCTATTCTCTTTTTCTCAGTGTGATCTGCTCCACTCCACACTCATTGGAGAGTCTAAATCCCTTCCCCCTCAGGTTCAAGAAGAGAAGCACTCTTATGATGTAGACCCTCAGGTTCTCACTGTCTGGTGATTCTTAAGAACCTTCCTTTGAAAATCCTCCTTTGACTAGCTCATCACCTAGCCCCATTCCAACACCAGTGATCTGGAACTGTAAAACCAACTGAATTTCCTCAACTTTAAAATGGGGATAAGGTCTACCCCTTAAGGGTTCTTCTAAGGACTGTATAATATATTTATACAAAGCAGCTGATGTGTATATATACGAGTGTCTGGCATATATGAGAGGTGGTTAATAAAAGTTAGCTATTTTTACTATTGGATATCTCCTTGCCTTTTAGAAATAGATCTGATTCATCAAATCCATAGATCTATAGTTTCTGGCACAGAAAAATATATTCAATACAATCTAGAAATCTTTCCAGGAGGCCAAGCCCTGTCTCATACTGAAAATAATTGGTTGGGTTAGTCCTACATTTTATTTTTATTTTATTTATTTATTTATTTTTAAAAATTTTATTTATTTATTTGACAGACAGAAATCACAAGTAGGCAGAGAGGCAGGCAGAGAGAGAGGAGGAAGCAGACTCCCCACCGAGCAGAGAGCCCGATGTGGGGCTCGATCCCAGGACCCTGGGATCACGACCTGAGCCGAAAGGCAGAGGCTTTAACCCACTGAGTCACCCAGGCGCCCCTACATTTTATTTTATTTTATTTTTAAAGATTATATTTATTTATTTGACAGACAGAGATCACAGGTAGGCAGAGAGGCAGCAGAGAGAGGAAGGGAAGCAGGCTCCCTGCTGAGCAGAGAGCCGGACATGGGGCTCGATCCCAGGACCCTGGGATCATGACCTAAGCCGAAGGCAGAGGCTTTAACCCACTGAGCCACCCAGGCGCCCCCTTACATTTTATTTTTAAAGAATTGAGTTTTAATCCCAGTTTAAGCAAATAGGAATTACTCTTACTTCCCATGTTTGAGTCTATGCTAGTATGGTATATCCATTGGATGAGACAGTCCAAATGTTATGGTAGGACTTGGGTTCTAAAAGCAAAGGCCCTAGAGCACTTTCCATGAGAGAAGTTAGTTAATCCTTGTATTCTGGGCCCATTTATACATGAAAAATTAACCCACCAACATGATCTACTCCATTAGATACCCTCCATTTCTTACTCAACCTAAAATCAGATTGATCATTACAAAAATCTACAATTTTAATTTGTCAGAATTTTATTTTAACAGGGAAGTAGACATTTAGTGTTTTAGGGTATGGATTAGATGCATACTTTTAGAGAACAAATCATAGGGAAGCCCATAACCACTTAAAGTTGCTGTAAGTCTAAAACCAGTCTAAGTCAATTTGAGCAGAGTAGGCCTAGAACAAAAGTTCATTTCTAGAAGACTGAGATGGCTTTAGAATTGTGGTTATTATTATTTTTTATTATTTACAGTAAACTTTATTTTCATTGGTATATCATTTGACATAATTTCAAAGTAGGTCAGTGCTCTAAGATGAGCCAAAGAACAGAGATCCTAAAGCTCATAAAGGATGTTTTTCACACTCTTCTGAGTAGGGCATGGGGTTTCAGGGCCCCCAGTGTTGATACCTAACATTTTACCCCTTTAGGCTTCACCTATAGATATAGAAAGAAGAGATAACATCAGCATACAAAAATCAAATGGTATGAGAGTATAATAAAAAGCTCTTGAGTTATATACCACCCATCTTTTTAAGGTTGTAATGATATTGACTGATTTCTTCTCTTGGAAAGTTCAATTTGTTTTGTTTTAAGTAAGATGTCAGAATATGTGAAAATGCTATACTTGTGTATCTTAATACAGTAAAAATAATGAAAGTTTTTAAATTCTTCATGAGTCTAAGCTGGGCCATGACTATTACTGTAGAGTCTATTCAACATACTAATTCCAAGTTTGGTGATCATCAATAAACTGGCACCTGTGATTAAACCTGGAAGAGTAATTTGGCAAAATGTACCAAAAGTTGAACATACACATACTCTATAACTTAGCAATTCTGCTTGTAGGTAAAAACCCAACAAAAATGCATACATATATGCACCAAAAACCTGCTCAATAATATTCACAACAACACCATCTGTAATAGCCAAAAGCTGGAAATAACCCAAATGCCTATCAATAGTACAATGGATTAACAAATTATGGCTTATTCATAAAATTTAATGCTACCTGAGAATGAGCTCTTTACAACTACCTGGAGCAACATGGGTGAATCTCATAAGTTTACTACTGACTGAAAGAAGCCCAGCACACAAAAAAGCACATACTGGATGATTACATTTACATAAACTTCCAAAACAGGCAAGACATAATCTATTGTGAAAAATATACATAATGGTTGCCTTTGGGGGAAGAGTATTAACTAGAAGCAGCTTCTAGGGCATTGGTAAGATACTGTTTTTTGTCTCAGGTGCTGGTTGCATGGGTGTGTTTATTTTGTAAAAACTCAACAAGCTTGGGTACCTAGCTGACTCAGTTGCAATGCTTGATCTTGGGTTGTGAGTTCAAGCCCCATGCTGGGGGCAAAACAAACGAACAAAAACAAAACAAAACAAAACACAAAAAAAAACCACCCCCCACCAAACCTCCAACTCATCAAGCTGTACACTTGATTCATGTATGAACTTTCCTGTATATATGCTACACTACAATAAAACTTTAATAAGAAAAGGCGAGGGCCAATGACTTTGGTTGGGGTAAGTGGTTGTCCTTTGAGCTCAGGAATGGAGAAAAACAAAACGTATACAGACATACACACTCAAAACAAAATGTAAGATGTACACTAAACATCAGTAAAGGTTATCACTGGATAATTGGATCAAGGGTAATTTTTTTCACCCCTGTCTTCCAGCCCTTTCCAGATCCTTTTTAAGGAGTCTGTATTCATTTTGCCACTGAAGGAGAAACAGAACCCAGAAGACCCTTAAGGCATTGGATCAAACTGCTGATAGTGAGCTCTTCCTTGTTGCAAGAAATAAGTCATCTCTTCTTCCTTATTGCAAGAAGTGTGGATTTCATTCAAACCCTCTGTGTGCCTTCCAGGACTGTTGGGTAAGACAGTTTAGTGTTAACTATATATATATATATTTTTTTTTTTTAAGATTTTATTTATTTATTTGACAGAGAGATCACAAGCAGGCAGAGAAGCAGGCAGAGAGAGGAGGAAGCAGGCTCCCTGCTGAGCAGAGAGCCCCATGCGGTGCTCCATCCCAGGACCCTGAGATCATGACCTGAGCCGAAGGCAGCGGCTTAACCCACTGAGCCACCCAGGCGCCCCTAGTGTTAACTATATTTTGAAATATAGATATAACTATAAATATAACTGTATTTGGAAGTTGGAGAGTTACAAGAAATAAATAGATATTAACCTTCAAGGAAGGAGTATGGGAAGATCAGGAAAGGCTTCCTGATGACATTTGATCTGGGGGGGTCAGGAAGGAGAAGGAATTTGTGAAGCATAGTGGGAGAAGGGGGATAAAGGACAGGAGGGTCATGGTAGACAAAGGAGTTACATGGGTAAGGCATGGAAAACAATGACATGTTTATGGACCAGAACGAGTTTGGCATCATTGGGGAAGAATGAAGGAACAGGAAACTGGAAAGGAATTGAAGCCCCCCAACACTTGTGACTTCGTACTCATTCCATATATTGTGTTTGTAGATATAGTTGTAACAGATGTCAAGCATGGTTCCTAGCATCAGACCTGTGGAAATATATAATAGAAGTCCTAAATTTTTAAATTGTTTTCTAAAAAAAAATGTTTTATAGCATATTTATAGCTCATAACAAAAATAAGTGTTTCTGCATTAGCATTTATACTGGAAGCCCTGAAGTAATCAGCTGGAATGAAACCAGTCTTTGTAGAATATTCTTGAACTTTAAATTATTTAAGTTGAGGAAAATCCAAGCATGAATATAACAGGTGTTATGCCAAGTACAGAGGATTCTCAAAATCTCTTTCCCTAGAATTATAGAATAACTTGGTACCAACATCAGCATCCTCACATGAAATGAGTTTTCAAGGAGATGATATTACATTTGGGTATATCGATATTATAGGATGCCTATTATTATTATTATTATGAATAGCTGCAGACAGAGCATCTGTGGCCTGTTGTAGAGCAGCTTCCCAGTTTGCCAAAGAAACACTTAAAAATGCATAAATGCTCTTCATGCTAATGGAACAGACATTTTTTATCGATTTCCAAAGAGAAGGGACAGAGAGAGAGAGAGAGGTTCTTCTGCCACTTCCCATGGTCCCACAGCAACATATCTAAATAAGTAAAGGCAGTTTGCTCTCTGGGCAACACCAAGCCAGGAGGGAAGATTCAGAGGACATTCGCTCTTTCTTCTCACTTTTAAATTACACCAGAAAAGCAGAGGCAAGGTGTGCATTCAGATGCACAGCTTGTGATTGGCTGGGGGGAGGGTGTGAATTTAGCAGTATAGGCAGTGGCCATGTCCAGCTGGTGACCGCTTCCCCTAACTGACCACTGGCGGCTGTGAATACAAAGGTGACCTCAAGGTACTGTGGGGCAACCGGCAGTCTCTGCCTTCAGATTTCATTTCTGGAGAGGAAGTCGCAGAATGAAACATACTACATTCCTGACTGCACAGAGTGCTACAAATTGAACGGCACAACACTCTGTTGCTTTCACTGGTTCCGACAGGAGCAGAAATGGCTGAGTGATCAGACAAAAGGCCTTGGAAAAGAAAATGGATGGGAATTAATCTTGCGCAGTTGCTCTGTGCCAGGTGTAGACTCGGAGTGCTCAGATGTGCTATGGGGGCAGCACGGGGCTGGTTATGATTCTGGGATTACCACTTGCTGGCCGTGTGAACTTGGATGGGCTCCTTAACCTCTGTGGACCTCAGTTTCCTCATGTCCCCCTCCTAAGGCTGTGTGGAAAGGAAATGAGAATCCATGTTCACGTGGCACACAGTATGTGCTCTGACAAAGTAGGTATTTTCAGTCCTTGTCTTTACTATCATCATTTAATCCTCAAACCAGCATCATGACCCACTTTACAGATAAGAACACTAAGGCTAAGAGAGGTAAAAGGTTTACCTGGGGAATATAACTTTGCTACTATGATTCCAGCCCAATGTCATATCATAATTCATACTCCTTACCCTTCTGGATCACACTGCCTTTATCAGTTAGCTTTGAATAAACTAAGATTATTAATAAACTTTGATTTTTAATTTAATTTAATTTAATTTATTTAATTAATTTAAATTTTAATTATTTAATTTTTTATTATTTAATTATTATAATTTATATTTTATATATTTATATATATCAATACATAAATATATATTTATATAATTATTGTATTTTATTATATATTATATCATATAATTATTATATTTTATTGTTATAATTTATCAATCAATTAATTATTTAATTTATTAAATTAATTAAATTTTAATTTAAAGATTATTAATAAACTTTGAATAAACTAAGATTATTAATACAAAATAAAATAAATAAAATCACAGTGAAAAATCTAGGCTGTGGGTTCTAAGCAGCAAAGATAAAACATATAGCTTCAGGAAGTGAGGTCCTTTGGCCTGAGTGACTATTTTACCTAATCCAAGCTCGAGGATGAGCCATTATTTTAAAAATAAAGGAAAAGTGGGGCGCCTGGGTGGCTCAGTGGGTTAAAACCTCTGCCTTCGGCTCAGGTCATGATCTCGGGGTCCTGGGATCAAGCCCCACATCGGGCTCTCTGCTCGGCAGGGAGCCTGCTTCCTCCTCTCTCTCTCTGCCTGCCTCTCTGCCTACCTGTGATCTCTATCTGTCAAATAAATAAATAAAATCTTAAAAAAAAAATAAAGGAAAAGCTTTGTATGTTTCCCTTCTAGTCCCTGTCACTGTGGAACTTACCCATAGCAAGAACAGAGTTAAACAATTGTTGAGGTATTTTTTTGGTAGATGGAAATTAGTTATTTCCTAGACAAAACTGGAAAACACTTTTATTATAATCATTCAAAAATACCCATTTCCCCAGGTGGCATCTGCAATAGAATAATTTTGCTGTTTTTCACCTGTGAAAATGGTTCCCCACGTCCTCGGTCAGGATCATGCCTTCTTGCCCAGGTTTTCCTCCTAATTTTAAGGTGTTGGAAAAGAGAGGTTTGTTTCTCCACCAGCCCTCACCCAGTATTTGGGAGAAAGTAGTGCTGGACTGAGAAAGTGATCTTTACCCAAGGAATCCAGCTGAGATAACTGCCTATGACAGAAACTGCTGGTTGGTCCTCTCACTTCTTAGTAACAGGACCCCAATTTCATTTGGGGTGGCAAAGTGCCCAGCCAAAGGACAACATTTCCTAGTCAGAAGATAAGCTGTGATTTGTCTATTTCCTCTTGCTCCCAGAACATAGATGTAATGGTTGGCATCCTAGCAGTCATAATGAATTAGGAGGTAACCTTGAGGTTAGCAGTCCCACAAAACAGAACTTCATAAAGTTTCTCCATAAAGTCACAGTACCTGCTATAGATTTCCTGCCTCCCAAGTTCTTTTATGTCATAGAAGTAACCTTTGTGTTTTTAAACCACAATAGTCAGATCTCTTTTTTCTTGCAACAGTTTTGTCTGCACTAAATCACTAGCCCAGGAAGTGATTAAACATTAAACTTCCTTTACATGTTAATTGAAGGGTAAAAGACCACAGAATCAATATAATTTTTTTTAAGATTTTATTTTCAAGTAATCTCTACACCCCACATAGGGCTTAAATTTACAACCCCGAGATCAAGAGTTGTATGCTGTACTGATTGAGCTAGCCAGGTGCCCCAGAATCCATATAATTTTAAAATCCATTGGGATTTGATATATAGGGCAATTTAAATAACCTAAAGAAAGAAAGAAAGTTTTGGTCTTATTACCTATACCCATAACAAAGAATCTGTTAGACCTAGAAAAGTTTAGAAATCCCAAACTCACTTCATACTCCACCATTCATTTCACAGATGAGGAAGCAGAGGCCCAAATTTAATCCAGCAGAGATTCTCAAGAACAGGCCAGAACCCAAACACAGATCTCCCAGTACCAATCCATTACCCCATGGTCATTTTTCACTCTTGATCTACAAATGGAGACATAAGATGACATAATCTGGATATGTTACATAATAGTGAAAGAAACTAGGAACCATTGCACACACTAGAGTAGTGTTCCTCTGGATACCATTTTGTCTACTTTGTAATGTAGCTCTGCCCAATTTATGGGTAGAATAATCTGATCTCACACCACAGTGATCATTCCGCATTTGAGTAACACAGAGCAGTCCTCACCCAGTGTCTAAAGCCTTTTGATGCCCCACTTTTGGCTTTTAGTGCCAGTTCTTGTTAGCTGGAGACAAATTATCTACAGGCCCAGCAAAGAAAGGGGCCCATTTGGCAACAATTCATACTTTTCAGATTTGAAGCCATTCTGCGAAGGCATTTTAATTAGGCAGTGGGAGAGCTGCCACATTGAGAAGCGGCTCCTAAGTGGGAAGCAGAGAATTTCAAGACCAACTGAAATTTTTGGTGCTTGTGTTGTTTACCATTTAAGACAGCCCCGGTGATCCTTCTATAGCCCTCCTTTCGTACTCCAGGCTTTGTTAGATTCTGAACGGTTCAGTGACTTCTTGAGGCTCATTCCTAGCAGTTCTCGTTGTGCTTCTGACTGCATGGTTTTCAGACAGAACACGGATCCTTTGATCATACTTTAATGAACTCAAGCTATGTACCATATAAATGGTGATTGTTTTGATTATTATCTCCAGTTTTTCCTCAAGTGCGAAGAGACGACACATTTTAATGGAGGCCTTTACGAATTTTAAATGCTTTTTGTTCAATCAAAGCAATAAACCAAAAATCAACAACTTCCTATGTTAATTAACTGCCTGCTTACAAAAAGCTGAACAAGTAGCTCAGTTGTTGAGTGTCCTTGTCTCTATTTCACAGTGAGGAAGCTGTAGGAGAGGAAGATTAAGTCCACCAGCTCATGAAAGACAGGGTAAGAACTCAGAGCCAGAACTCGGATCCTATTGTAGCAGTTGTTCAAATGAGAAATCACAGTTTTCATCTCCCAATCGATGTCAAACATTTGGACAGTATTTATAGAGGCTCGTGAGTGAGCATCTATCCAAAGGAAGTTTGGCAACTTGGATAAGGAGAAGTGGAACATGGCCAGGTGATAGAACAAAGAACCGTGGACCCGAAATTCGGACTTCATTTCTGTCCTGAGCTCTGTACCTGACAACTGCTGTGACCTTGAGCAAGTCACCCCACATCCCTGGGCTTCCAGTTCCTCACCCACAAAATGAAGTCTCAGCATCAACAGCCTGTTATCAAAAGAAATATTTTGCAAATCCCAGTGTACAAAACAGATAAGAAAGAGCAGAGTGCTCTGGTGGAAGAGGGGCCAAGGGGTCTGCTGGTGCTTAACGCTCTTCCCCTACAGATCAATGGCTCGCAAGGACCTTTTCTAAGCCTAGGAAATTGATCTACATAACTATAAATTCCCTTCCAATACTGTATTTTATTTTTAAAATTTAACTTTATTTAAATTTAATGAATTAGCATATGATGTATTATTAGCTTCAGAGGTTCCAATACTATATTTTAATGTTAATTTTCTCCCTACTCGGCTTTTCTGAAACTAGAGGAAAACAGGCAATATGGAAAATTCAGGCAGCACCATTATTTGCCTATCATGTAAACCTTGCTTTGTCTCAGAAGACACCAAGCGAAGCCAAATCTTGTTGCATTTTAGGACGGAAGTATTTCGTCAGTGCTGATCTGGGGGCCTTGACCAAGAGTCTTGACGGCTGGCAGCTAATGTCTGTTTTCACTTCTGTGGCTTCTGGTGAGAGAGAACTTTGTGAGCTGGCCACTTGGGAGAAGAGGGCCTATTACCCAAGAGCCATAGTCTGCAGAACCTGTTTGTGGGTGAGATGGGGATGCAGATAGGAGAAGATCCCTAGTACAATCTGATTTTCCCTCATTATCAACAAGGAACCTAAAAAAGTGGGGCAAGTCCTGGTTGTCCAGGCTAAGAGAATTGCCATCTTCCTCAGACAGAAGGTTCTCAGATATCACGTGGAAAAAGAGCCTACTTTGCAATAGTTCCTGCAGTTCTTGTCTCACTGTCTGTCTCTCATCCAGGGACTGAGTCATGACTAAATGCCCTTTTTATGGTCACCAAGTGTGCCGCCTCACTAAATCATGTATACATGTTTTTTTGCCCAGTGAGCCACATCTGTTGTCTCTCATTAGACAATAATGTTATTACTGTTTCCTTCTGTTTCTGTCACCTGTTCATCCATGGAGGCCTCATGGAAGGTGTGAAAAGCTCACCTGACTACCTTATTTTTTTTTTAATTTTTTAAAAAAATTTTATTTATTTAACAGACAGAGATCACAAGTAGGCATAGAGGCAAGCAGAGAGAGAGGGGGAAGCAGGCTGCCTGCCCAGCAGAGAGCCCGATACGGGGCTCGGTCTCAGGACCCTGGGATCATGACCCGAGCCAAAGGCAGAGGCTCAACCCACTGAGCCACCCAGGCACCCCACCTGACTACCTTAAAAAGTGGATTCTGACAGAGCATGGGTTGGCTTTCCTCACCACACACACCATCTCACCACACTTCTGTTCAACTGCAGCTGCTCTGTGTGGCCACTAACTCCACGGGTAATTGGAAGGCTAAAAATTGGAAGGCTAAACGCTCTGCAGGAAGCCTGCTTCTCCCTCTCCCACTCCCCCTGCTTGTGTTCCCTCTCTCACTGGGTCTCTCTCTGTCAAATAAATAAATAAAATCTTAAAAAAGAAAGAAAAAGAAAAAGAAAGCTAAAATGGTGACAGAAAAGTAGGGATTTGTGTTGCCCAGTGAGATTTTTTTTTTGCCAGACTTGCCCAACTCGCAACTCTACCAGCACAAAAGGCTAAAATGAAATATCAACCACAGTCATTTAACTGTGGCAGATGCCTCATCTGTATTTTTAAAATATTAAGCTTTTTACAGACTAGGCGCTTGTGCTGGACTGCAGAGAGGGCCACAATTTTCCCATCTCTGTAGCCACACCCCTTTACAATGTGAATTCAGTTTCTTCCATCAAGAGGTAGGTTCCATTTCATGACGCCTTGAACCTGGGCTTGGCCATGTGACTTGACTTAGCAATGAGACTAGCAAATATGGAGCAAGCAGAGACTTGCTCCTTAGGCCTGGTTGTCTTTTCCTGTGGTTAGACCTCTGAGATCACCATGGAGAGGGATCTAAGCTGGCCTGCTGAAAGATGAAGGGCACGAGGAAATGTGAGGTATCCTCACCAGCCAGGCCCCAGTTATCAGCCCCCAATAGCTGGAGATACGGGTGAGGCCGTCTTAGGCCAGCCAGCCTGCAGTTAAGCTGCCAGCTGACCACAGACAGTATAAGGAAGCTCACCAAAGGACAGCAAAACCAGCCTAGAGTAGAGCCGCACCCCATGAGGTAATGAGTTAAATAAGTGCCACTGACCGCCTTTCCACCCTGGTGCCCCCATGCAAGTGTGAACAGAACTAACAAACTCTTGTTCAGAAAGAATCCAGGGCTCCTTGGATGACATGGGAAGGACAAAGCATTACTGCTGATACAGTTAAGAGCAGCATCAATGGTCTCTGCCTTAATATGTAGCAGGAGCGAAGCATGTTTAGGAAAGGCGATGTGTTGGTTCTGCAGCCAGGGATAGAAACTTGAGAAAGCCGTGGGTGGGTTCAGGAAGTATGGGGAGTGGTATGAGTGTGAGAATTTCAAACAGGTTCCTATTTTTAATGTTGGCTAGGCAATATCTATATTTTAGTCTGTTCAAAGAGTACACCTTCTCAGGAAATGGTGAGGATATAAACATAGGTATAGCATTTGCATCCCAAATTACAAACTTCCTAAAGATTTAACTTTTCCAGCAGCCTGTCTGCTAATACTTTAGAGTGTACAGCCAGGTAGACTATGCGATATAATAGTTTTGCTGAGACAGAAATATTTTACTTATTTGAAAAGATTTCCCAAGTAAGAAAAGTTTAGAAAATAAGTTGATGTTTTTATACATCTTCATAACTCAAAACTGTTTTGTTTAAAGAACAAAATAGTTACGTTTTTCTCCCCAGATCAGATTTCATTGTTAAAACATCCCTTTAGTGTGTACAGTAGGACCCAAACTCTTTGATCATCAGAGTTCCTAAGATTTTCCAACATATAAAAACCTTGGCCTCACTCACAGATGCTCTGAACCAATGGAATGTAGGATTCTATATTTGGAGGAAGGTGACTCTGTATAGATCAGCCAAAAATCACTGTGAGAGAATGCAATTAATGGGTGTAATCTTTTGACTTCTCTATAGTCATCATAAAGAGATGCCATAAAACATTTTTGACATAAAAGACATAAAAACATTTTTTTTTCAATCTTACATGAGTGCCTGGTCACTGTTAGCAACTGGACTGTTTCTGAAGCAAAAACACCACTGTCTTTGCTGAAAAAGAATGACTATCTGTTGCAGAAGGAATTACTTGAAGCACATGCGGTTTGTATTTACTTGTACCCTGTACCAGACACAATCATTCGAGCTCACACACAGATCAGTTCTTAACTGCAAACTACTAATGAGGCTTATCAGCATTAATATGCTCCTGGCCTTTCCCCACCTGGCTCTTTTCTCCAGGGAAGAGGAAATGACTTCAACTGTTTGAGATTTTTGATGGAGAAACTGGGGATGCCAAGCCCCACCCCTTTCCTGCATCTTCCCTTTGAAAGAAAGTTTCCTGGCTGACTTGTTTATTATTGCTCCATGCTCCCAGACCTTACCGGGCTAGTGTGTCCTGTAGTGTAAATCTACTTTATTCTGGAATTTTATATTATAAACCACTTGCTGAAGATTAAAGTCATATGGTTCTTTGGTTCTTTGTAGGTCTTAGGAGTCCTGATGGAAATATTTTGGCCTTTATTAGATCCAGGCAAAGGAAAGAGTATGAGTTTTGAGCTCCTCTTCAAATATTACCAATATGTTCCTTTGAAATAATTATTTTTATTATTTCCCTCTTAGAGATGAGTAAATTAAGATTCAGTAGACCACTTGAGCCATAAGAGCTAACCTTGAGTCTTGCACACAGTTGTGCTGGCTCTAGTATAATTGGGAAAAAAAAGTTACATGTGGGCTTTAGTTAGTAATGTATCAATATTGGTTCATTAATTGTAATAAATATACCATTCTAATGTTAGATGTTAATAATAGAAGAAACTGGGCATCGCGTATATGAGAGCTGTCTGTACTATGTTCATAGTTTTTCTGAAAATCTAAAAACTGTTAAAAAAATGAAAGTTTATTTTTAAAAGATCATGTATGAAATGAATGGCATCGTAAGAAAGAAAATTGTTTCTGATTTTTTTCTGGATACTAAATAAAAATAATACAACTTCTAGTTTGAGGATATCTGCATTGCCTCACTTCTAGATCTAGCAGAGTACAGGAGTTTAAGAAGGTTCTAGAAGCAGACCCTGTTTTGAATCACAACTTTATGACTTGCTGCCAGTTACTGAATGTCTCTGAACTTCAGCTCCCTTACCTGTAAAAAGGGACCAATACCTGACTAATAAGATGGCTGAATGAATTAAATAACATTATAATGGCAATTATAATAGTGCCCAAAATAATAAAAGTTCCTAGAGCAGTGCTTGGCACAGAGTAAGCACACCATCCTGTATCCACCCCATCCCCATCTGATTCAGGGGGCCTGGGTAGAGCCAAGAGTCTGCTTTTTTTTTTTTTTTAAGAAAAATTAATATTTGTGTTAGTTATCATCTGACTCACCTCCATAATGCTTTTCTTCCAAAAAGCGACTAGATACTTTTTGCCTCTTACATGACAATAACTCTGTAAATCATTTCCTACAGAAAGAAGAGAAAGTTTATTTCCAATTTTCCCTTATCAACACTGTTACGGTTTGATTTTATTACCGTTAGTTTAGAAAAATACATTTCAAAAAAAAAGATTTCATCGTACCAATTTATCAATGGTTATGTACTGAAAATATTTTAGAATTGCTATCAAATTTGGAAAAAACCCTAACAATTTTGTATCAGCTCTGATCTGTTTGATATCAAGTCTTTACCAAGAGTCTGTTTTTTAAATGCTCCCCAGGTGATTCTGACGGTTTGGGACCCATGAGTGGAGTCTAACCTTACCTGCATGTGCAGAACTTCACCTGACTTCCTGGACTATCAAATGTAAGCTCTCTGACTGGATTTCAAAACTCACTCTCCCCTTGCTTTTCTCCCAAGTTCTCCATGGGGTCCTCATCTGGCACTGTTCCCTTTATAAACCAGGGGTGCTGGCCAGAGCCAAGGAAAGATCCTATCATCTCAGGTTACTTCCTTATTCACTTCTCTCTGTTCCCTTTGAACTCTGATTCCTGAACAATTCCAGAAAGAGAGGAATTCTTTCCCCAGTACTGGAATCACATTCTTGAAGCATATACTATTTTCAATATTATGACCATTCGAGGTCATAATATGCATTATATGCATGGTCCTAGTAAATGCATAGAGAGCTATGCCGTCACAGAATAAGCCAATAGATATTCCAAACACACCAGTGTTCCCCTGCCTTGAATTCTACCCACATCCGTGGCTTCTCCTGGTTCTAACATGCTTAATAATCTATCTTTTCATAGAAACTTCTGCCATGGTGACTGGCTATCTTTTCTCCATGATAGCTTTCTTACCACACATTAACTATGTCAAAATCTTGGGGAAGTAGATGGAGATATGAGGAGTAAAGGCAAGAAGAGGTTAAAAAAAAAAAGAGAGAGAAATCTATACTTCAAGGGAAGAAAATTCTTTCATCTGCCTCAAAAAATATTTATGCTTCATTCAGAGAGACATTTTAAAAAATCTATTAGAAAAAAAATCTGTTAGAATAGCATGAGTAAAAGTAAATACAAAGGTAAAACACAAAATAGGAAATGCTAAGAAACCTGGAAAAATATTCCTTATAGTGATGGATAGAACTGTCTAGGTATTGATGGTATGTTGATACATCTTCTCTTTAAGATTATCATGAAAGAGATGGCTAGGTAACACTGTTACAAAGTACCTTTCACAACATTGTGGGTCAAATCTCATTTGTGATACATAAAACCTTTTGCATCCTTGTTGTCCTTGTCCTCTAACACCAATGTAATTCATGGATTTTGTGGATATCTGTGTTTTGCCTATATAGCTTCCATTTCCCATTTTTCTTGTTGCAGCGTTCTAATTTTTTTTTTTTTTAGATTTTATTTATTTATTTGAGAGAGAGAGTGAGAGAGAGCACGAGTCAGAGGAGAGGGACAAAGGGAGAGGGAGAACCAGATTGCCTGCTGAGCAGAGAGCCTGATACAGGGCTCAGTCCCAGGACCCTGAGATCATGACCTGAGCCAAAGACAGACACTTAACTGAGCCACACAGGTGCCTCAACAGCATTCTAAATTTTTTTTATGGGGTTGCCCCCTTTTATGGGGTTGCCCCCTATCCATACTCATGTGTTATGGATGAGTCATCTCACCATAGTTCCAGGGGTAGGCATATGTCCCATGCTTAGCTGCTAAGAGTATTCCATTACTCTGGCCCCTTGATTGGTTTAATGATGTACGCATGACCCATTCAGGGCCAATAAAGCTCAAATCTGGGGCTTTTGTGAGAACAGTTAGGAGAAGGTCTCTATCTCCTCCATAGCGAGTTTGGATAAGCTAAGCCTGATGGTTGCAGTGATCACCACATGAAGAAGGTCAGCCTGATGCCAAATCCAACAGAGAACAGCAGAGCTGAGAGATGATGAAAGAGAGATTATTGACATTTTTTTAGTTCATGGATCCAATCAGATTGAAGGCCCCTGGTCTTTTCCTTTATTAAGACCAATAAATTTCCTTTTGTACTCAAACCCATTTAAACTGGGCTTTCTTTCACTTGCAACCTAAAGAGTCCTGACTAAGAAAGTGTTTGATGATAGTTATTTGTCTATAATGTAAAACAATATTTTTTTAAAGATTTTATTTATTTATTTGACAGAGAGGGAAAGATCACAAGTAGGCAGAGCAACAGGCAGAGAGAGGGGGGTAAGCAGGCTTGATCCCAGGACCCTGAGATCATGACCTGAGCCAAAGGCAGAGGCTTTAGCCCACTGAGCCACCCAAGTGCCCCATAAAACAATATTTTTGATAAAAAAGTAATTGTTTGGGGTTTTTTTTTTTGACAGTATGAATATCTAAACAAAAGAACTCCTCCAGTGTCTCTGATTTGGTTCAAAAGAGTATTTCTCATGGGCTCATTTAAGGTGATAATAATGATTTCCATTATTGAGGTACCTTGCACCAAACATGTGCTCTGTGCTGAGCTTAGAGTTTCTCATTCCACCCTCACAACACATATTCCACATTTTATGGATGAGGAAACTGAGGCCAAGTGCCAGAATTTGAAAGTCTGCTTCATTTCAAAGTCCATGTCCTCAATTTCCTCTCCTTTTGGATATTTTCATGTTAGAAACATGCAGAGTTTAGATATAGTTTAATGGTAACCTATTAAAAATTTAATCACTTATTCTAAAACATAAGCAGAAATATATAAAAGGGTTCCTGTTCCTTGTAAATATTAATATTAATGTCAACTAGGCTTGACCCTCAGCCCTCCCTCCCCTGCTCCCGCCCATGGCTGTTGTCTTCTCAGTATCACCTCACTTTGCTTGGAGACACACTCCCTTTCTCCATCAGCTGCTGTAGAACCCCTCACCCAGGCCTGCTGTAGAGAAGGATCTTACGGCACGTGAATTTTAGCTACCACAGTTCTTGAATTTCTTCAGTCATCCTACCCCTAGAAAGTTCTCACCGATCACCCTGCATTATGCTAGTACCTACCAGTACCCTGCTCCCCTCTTTTCTTCAAATCCCAAGGCTTTCAAGCTTGGGATCTCTTAGGCTGTTTCAAGAAGACAAACAAACCCAATAGTTATATATCCAGTACAGTTTAGACCTCCTGCATTAATCTTTCTCATTCAATTTAACTCAGGGTTCTTCCAAAAAAACCCATGAAGATGTTTTCTTAAACAAAATAACCCCTCTAGTTGGTTTCTGCACTTAGTAATACAGAGATCAAGGAGGAGCTTGAAATTTTTTTATCCTATCTTATTTTATAATTGCAGTTGTTTAAAGATAAGTAATCATCTGAGTTTCCCTTCATTTTTCATGCAGTTGCAATCTAGAACATATAGTGGGAAGTTAATAGCTGGTTGTTAACAGAGTATCCACTGAATGGCCAACTTTCTTTTCTTTCTGATGCCATTATATAGACTTAACATCTTTAAAAATGCTCTTTGAGGGGCACCTGGATGGGTCAGTCAGTTAAGTATCTGCCTGGATCATGATCTCAGGGTCCTGGGATTAAACCTCATTTGGGGTGCCCTGCTCAGCAGTGAGTCTGCTTCTTTCTCAGCCTCTCCCCCTGCTTGTGCTCCCTCTCTTCAAATAAATAAATAAAATCTTAAAAAATATATATTTAAAAAATAGATTTTCAGGGTATTGACCTTAGAGAATAGCTGTACTAAATTCAGCATTAAAACATATCTGAAGTCCCAAGAGGTTTAAGCTTAGTGTTCCAAAGAATACTGAGAATTTGAGCCAATCCAAACACGATTAATCTACAAAGACCAAAGAATAATCTCAATCCTATCTTTATGAACAAGTGCAGACCAGATGTTTTCCTCTCCACCAAGTCAGAATACATGGTTGGTCATGCCTGGGCGTTCCTATTTTGTAAAGTTTCTTTGGAAAAGATTCTAATCATCACTGAATTTTCAAAAGCATTTTAAGGGTTAAGAGGGAAGACATATGTACAGATACCTTGATTGCTCTATGTAGGAAATGGACACATTTTAGTATCTTCTTTCTATCTGTCAAGTCAGGCATTCTAATGAGGAACCAGACTTTGACTACTTAGTGCTTTGGGCTCTTGAGAAGAAAAACATTTTTAGATATCATCATTAATAATTCATAAATGAAAGAACTTTACCAGGTCAAAGGAATTCAGTATTTCTGCTTATAACTTATGTTTAAATTTTGTCAGTGCCTTTAAAATGCATGCTTCCTGTGAATCACTTTGAATAATTTTTTTCAAATGATTGATGGCATCTCACTGCTTGGTGAGACGAAGATTGATGGCTGGACCCCAGCCCCAAGTCGGTTCGTTCCTCAGCAGACTTCATTTGAAAGTTTATGATCGATATGGAATAACTCTTTTAACAAATCACGTTAATTGTTGACTTGGGGATGTGTACGCTTACATTTCACATCTTTTTTGACTGTACTTTAGATTATTTTCTCTAAGGATAAGAGAAAGAACAGTTTTAGCCTGCAGCTTCTCCATGATGGTGATGGAATTCAGGAAGAACAAGGTCATTTTTCTCTGCTATTGATGGCAAGGCCCCCTGCCTCAGAACCTGAAGGAATGACAAATGAAAGGATCTTCTCCTTCCCTGTAAGCTTTACAAATCAGAAATGACATGCCTTTCCTAGAGTGTGGTGCTTGTGTAAATGTGATTTTACAATTTCTGAAAGGTATGGTTTCTCGATCTGGTAGAATATTTTGGGAGGTCAGAATCATCTGGGGGAGGGAACCTTTTCAAATAGGTGAGTGTACACACACACACACACACACACACACCCCTATACACACACACTGGTTTAATAGTTTACCATTAAACTGTATCTAAACCCTGCATATTTCTAATGTGAAAATATCCAAGAGGACAGGTAATTGAGGACATGGACTTTGAATTGAAACAGACTTTCAAATTCTGGCTCTTGGCCTCAGTTTCTTCATCCATTCCTCACGCAAATGCAGAATATATGTTGTGAGGTGAAATGAGAGACTCTAAGCTCAGCACTGAACACATGTTCGGTACAAGGTAGGTCAATAATTGGAAATCATTATCACTCCCTAGACAGAATGCTATATCACCTACCTAGATGTCCTTCAGAAAAATAAGGCCAGCTGAACCTTGATAGAATGCTGGGTCCACTCTCTGCTCTGTATTATTATGGGAAGGGCTGTGCACGTGAGGATGGATTGGTCCCACAGTGTATCCAAATCTGTAGGACAATAATGTATAACAGGACTTCACTTGCTTTGCTCACTTCTCTGCTCTTCTGGGAGAACCCCAGAAAGAATTGAATGGGCTTTCTGTCCAGTTTATTTGATTAGTAACAAAAATCTCTGCTTCATCAATGGTCGTTGGAAAGGAGAAGAGTTTAAGGAGGGAGTATTTTATAGTGAAAAAGATGACAGTCCCAGGGCCAAGCATTTCCAACATGGCTCTTTGTTACTCTTGGCTGTTGAATCCCAGGGAAGTCAAATCCTTTGGGCAAGTAGCTTAACCTCACTGTGTCCTAGTTTCCTTCTCTGTGAATGGGAATAATAATATAGGTAGTGTGATGATGATGATGATGATGATGATGATGATGATGACGACGATGTTTTAGAAAAACTAGTGCAATAAAAATAAGGTAAAAATTGCCCCCTGAAGTCTTCTGAGGACTTGCTATGGAGCAAACACAGTTTTGAGGAATTGACACATGCAAATTCATTTAATCCTCACACTATGAAATGAGTGAATATACAAAAGGTCCTCAAAGCAAGACGGGACACATGCAAGCGCTTTTTAATTGTTAGCTGTGATTCTGAGTAACTACTAAAGAATAATCCATGTGATTAAACCCATTTCCCTAAGGGCACCCGGGTGTCTCAGTTGTTACACGTCTGTCTTCAGCTCAGGTCATGATCCCAGGACCCTGGGATGGAGCCCAGCATGGGATTTCCTGTTCGGCGGAGAAGCCTGCTTCTCCTTTTCCCACTCCCCCTGCTTGTGTTCCCTCTCTTGCTGCCTCTTTCTCTGTCAAATAAATAAATAAAATATTTTTTAAAATAAATAAATGCATTTCCCATTCTAACAGGCATTTTTCTCCCCATATTTCATCTTAGACACTGTGCTTCCATCAGCATCACTGTACATGTACATGGGCAAGAGCTTCTGGGTGACAAACAGGTGTGGGAGGTGTACCTACAAATCCATGGCTGTCAGGAATCTAGCTTGTTTCCTTCTTTCTTAAAAAAAAAAAAAAAAAATTAGAGGGGATTCCTGGGTGGCTCAGCTGGTTGAGTGCCTGCCTTTGGCTTAGGTCATGATCTAAAGGTCCTGGGATTAAGTCCCACAAAGGGCTCCCTGCTCAGTTGGGAGCCTGCTTCTCCCTCTGCCTGCTGCTCCCCCTGCTTGTGTTCTCTTTCTCTGATTAAAAAAATATACATATTTAAAAAAAAATCAGTGTCATATATTTCCTCACCTCTCAAGAGGTATCCCCAAAAAATAAATAAAAAAAAATAAAAGATCACCTTTTTTCTCTTTAAACATTGATTTGTAGATAATATTGAGCACACAATGTGCCTCACTAACAAAGTCTGCAGCAGAAGAAGTAAAGACACTTTTTAATTTGCAATTTGAGTTAGAGGGTAAATTCGATTTAAAAATTGACAGCAAAAATACTTCAGGAAGTTCATGAAGGGTAGTTAGTGATTACATCTTTCTGTCTCCGTTTTGTTATTAGCATGAATCTTAGAAAAGGTAAAGGAGGAATCAGGTTAGACTTACTGTGGGCAAGAATTTAAGTAAAGAAGAAAAGTACTATTGTTGAATTATTTTTATTTTCATTATGTTGGTGTTGCATAAGTGTGGTGTATCATTAATCATTCTCATTTGATGATGCATGTTGATTCATAAATAAGACATTGCTTCTTTGAGCCATTATTGGAAGTATGTTTGCTTTATAGATTAAAAAGATAAGAAAAGAATTTGTTTTAGATGAGGTAAGAAATGCATGCAAAACCTGGTAAGTTGACTTAGTATTACCTTTTATATATATTTTATATAATCTCTCCATGTCATTCTTAGCCTAGGTGTTAGATCATGATAATAGAAACACATTTGAAAAATATTTAAATGATTAATTCTTTACTAATGGAAAACTAACTCAAAATTAAAACCATAATCTTATAATAATTTATTTTCAAAAAGCTAAAAACTACACAGATATAATTTTTGGCAAAGTTTCTATGTCAGTATTCATTTGGCACAAAATATTGTTTTAGAATCCATTGGGTAGAATTTATGAGATGCAATGTATTATTTCATTTTAAATTTCAAGTTAATGTTGCCAATGTAGAAACCTAAGGAATTTTTATATATGTAGTAGTAGCATAACAGCTGTATGATACTGATTTTAAATACTGTGTAAGAAACCAAATAAGTCTATTAAAGGTGGGAGAGTTAAGTGGGTGGGCCACAAGTCAAAGGGTACAAATAATCGGATAATACTGTTATTTGCTCTGTTCAGAAAATCTGAAATTTTGGCATTGAGGTCACTGCTTATAAGAATTACACATTTATGCTTCGGATCGCTCCTGATACAGCTTTGAACCCTATTGATGGGATATCATACGCTCAGCAAATCTTAGACCAAGATATTGAGTCCAAAAATGTCAAGTTTTGTCATAGAGCCACTAAACTAAATGTATATTTGCATATTAAAATTTTTTTTCTTTATTTTTGCACATGCGCCTGAGCACCCAAAGAGAGAGAAAGAGAGAGTGTGTATGTGGATGCACATGCATCAGTTGAAGGGAAGGGGCAAAGGGAGAAGCAGACTCCCCACTGAGCAGGGAACCCTCTCTGGGACTCCATTCCAGGACCCTGAGATCATGACCTGAGCAGAACCCAGACACTTAACTGACTGAGCCGCCCAGACACCCCATATATTTGCATATTAAGTGTCCCTATTTTCATGGATTCAAATAAAGTTAGAGTGTACTTTCTCAGACACAAACATAGTTATGACACACTGCTTAAAAATCTTTCACGAAAGTCCATGATCTGGCCCCAGCCCACACTATATTCTCATTCCCAATATTCCCCTATGTGCATGAACCTTGTTCAACTTTTCCTTTTATCCCAACAGCCCATGTTTACATTCCTCTTTGCCATAACTCTACTGTTCTTTTTGCCCTGAATACTCTTCCCTATTTCAACATGATTAGTTATTTTTATCTTTCCAGATCTAGCTCAAATGTTAATGTCTGTAAGAAGTCTATTAGGGACCTCCAACCTAATCAACTACATTTTTTTCCCATAGCACAATGTTTAAGCATGTCTCTCATCCTAGACCATGGCTCTTCTTCAGTAGACTGTGAACTTCTTGAAAGCAATGGCAATCAATGTCTTATTCATCTTTATATTCCCATCCCTCTCACTGTTCCCTCATACTACTACCTACAATGTCTGGCATAATACATTTTTAATGGATGAGTGAATGCAAAATCAGTATGATCCCTGGTTGCTCCAAAGTGTCATCTAAAAGAGAGGTCATTTGTGTGGTTAGGCAAGGAACAAACCCTCTTTACAGTCTAAAAAAAAGACTACACAATTCCTACAATTTAAACCAAAATTGTATTCAAAGAATAATATAGGAAAGCTGAGTATCCATGGCAAGTACGGAAATTAAATAGAAGCCATTTAGAATTTGCATGGGAGACAGTGGTTGGAGGTAGAGGGAGCATCTAAATCTTGTTTTATAAATGCTGATTCTGTGAATAGAGTGAATTATTATGACCAAAATAGCTCATTTTGACATCCATTATGGCTTTGTTTCATCAGTGGTTTTCCTGTGTGTTTGGGCTGTTCCTTTAGCCAAATTTTTTTGCAATATCTAATCATGATACTTTGTTAAAAACAACAGTACTCATCCCAATAGGGGTTGATTCAGATTTTATGGAGCCTGAAGCTTGCACAATTTAGTAGAGGAACCCTCTTTAAAAAAAAGAATATAAAAGCTCAGATGTGAAAGCAAATATTTATTTAGAACAAGATAAGAAATCATAACAAATTGCAATTTTTAAAAGGTGACAAAGACTGGAAATATCATAAAACCCAGAAAAATAACATAATATTGTTTTTTATTAATTAGTTGCCTCTATAATTTTTTCCCTCCATTTTTGGCTATATTCCCATTGATTGCCTCTTTATCTGACAATAGTTTTTTTTTTTTAATATCACTTTCTGTAGAAAAATAATTCATTCTTATCTCTGTAATTTTTGTCTAATCTATCCATATATTTCCAGTGGTGCTCAATTTTTAACTTATCTGTATTTTTTGAATTTTGAAATGTGCATGTATCATCTAATTTTTTGTGTAAGTACAAGAAATGTTTAAAAGGTGAAGATTTTTTAATTGAAAAGATGACTATCTAAAAATAGATGAAGATCTAGGGGCATCTGGCTGGCTCAGTTGGAAGAGCATGTGACTCTTGATCTTGGGGTTATGAATTCTAGCCCCTGTTGGGTGTAGAGATTACTTAAATAAATAATTTAAAAATAAATAAAAATAAAAATAGATGAAGATCCAAATTGGCCATCACCAGGCTATTGGGGAAGAATGTATAGGAGTAAAAACTTTTCTTACTTTTGAAAGAATTTAAAGAAGACCTAAAAAAGTTTAAAGAATTTTAAAAAAATTGATAGAGAACAAATATTACATCGAAAAGGGCAATTATATACAATTTAGTAATATCCTCAAGTGAAGAGGTATTTGAGTAGTCAGTTTATAATAATAGTTACTATGTGGTTTAAAATAATTTACATTTTTAAAAACATCTTTCGAAGTTTTTACCACTTACAAGGACACAGTCACAGACGACACATTAATGAATACACACAGATTCACAAATTACAAATAGAAGTTGCTATAGACTAGATCCAAATATTTTGTAAAGAAATTTATCTCCACTTTTCAACATCAGCTTGTCTTTCAGTCATTGCAGTTTTGTTAAATAGAGGGAGAGACAATTATCTTAAAAGATGACTAATTGTTCAGGGAAATGAATCTCTCTAAAGGAATGTTAAAAAGGAAATTGCTTAGTAATAGGATTTTAACTTGCTAAAGTCCACCAGGCAGGGAGGAAAAGATGGCTACTGGCCAGGCATTGTTCCTTCACTCCATGTGGCCATGTTAAGTCCACAATACGGGAAATATTTTTATAATCAGTATCTACTTTAAGATGCTGTATGTAGTATTAATAAACAGATATTAATAGAATTGAGATTACTTTATTATATCTTCAAACAAGTTTTGAATGTCTGCTGCACCATGCTCATCAGGGAGAATGTAAAAAATGGGGAGCACAGTCCAGACCCAAGAAAAGCTCTTAGATCTAGGGAGAGACCAGAAGGCAGGTAGAAGGATGGTTTACAGTATCTGTGGTATCATCTGAGTGATCAATGAGTGGACCAGGTAGTCAAGACTGATGGGAAAGAAGGATCTAGACGCTGGTTTTATGGATGAGATGGACTTGGTTTGGGTTTTGAAGGAAGAGTTGTCACAAAGTAACAGATTAAGAGGGAAAATTTGTAGAGGCCATACCCCGCATAAGTAAAACTGAGTTTAGGCAAAAATGTGTAGGGTGAGTTGTAAGTACAAGAACATGTTGTCATACCAAATCTAACCAGGCAAGTCAAGTAACTTTATGATGTTATGTCCACATGAAAATAATAGACAGCAATTCAGAAGACTTTAATCTCACCTAGTCTGGGGTTTTGGATAAATTTCTTTTTTCTTTCTATATTCTGTAAACGTTTTGCAATATTTTTAGTTATATAGCCAAAGCATGCTCAATGTAAAAAGCAAAGCCAAAATAAAAATAATGAAAATTGGTAAAAATTTCAACTCTGAAGTTATTGCTATTAATATTTTCATATCTAATATAGCTAGATTGTTCTTAAAACAAGTTATATCAGTATATACTCTTACCATAGATTTTTTTAATGGAAATATACATGTAACTAAAATATTTTAGAAACATTTTAAAGAAATAATGTGGTTCGTCAAGGTCATTTCATTAATTCCAAATTAGGTATGATTAAAATCATGGTCTTCTAAATTGTCATCTAGTATTATTATGCAGGTATTAGGGTGGACGTCATAATCCCTGGAACTAGATGGAAGAAAAAACATAACTTTTGGTAATATATTCTTATTTCTTTCCTAGACTCATGATTGGGAGAAATGCACAATCATTATAAATGAATTGCTGTTAGATCTGGCTAATATGAGGATGAACTTTGCCAAAATTTTTACTTTAAAATTATAATCAAGAAGGGGAGCACAGGGCAGAAATATAATTTCTGGATTCAAGCAATTTTATATTTCACTATCCATGAAAATGTAAATTATTTCATGGTGCATAGACTTTGCAGCCTCTGCAAGAGATGTTTGAAGTCCCCTCAACCTCCAGGAATTAAAAAAAAAAAAGGATTTGCATATGAAAAGGAGAAAAGGCTATCTATGGGTGGAGGTTGGATCTGAATAGGTGAGGCTTTTTTAGAGGGAAAAGGGCATTTATTTGTCTTCATTTTTAGGTGAAGGGCCAGGAAGACAGTGAAGAGATGTCATAATATTTTCCTGTGTTAAGGATCTGAACCTTGGGATAAAAGAAGATAAAAGCAAACATTGATGGTAGTGTTTCCATGACACTGATGAAATGCTGAACAAGATCTGAGGGTCTAGACCTAATGAAACTAACCCTTTTTTGAGCCTTTGAAATCTGGCCTAAACAGAACCACTCTGGTTCCTGGTAGTCAAGTGTAGCATGGAGTTAGGAATGAGGTTGAACTCTCAAGTTCAAATGGAAGCCAACACTCCTCAGGTGCCTGGATGACCAGTGGAGAGCCCAGCTCTTAACTTTATTCCTTCACCGACTGTCCAGACAGTCAGTGAAGACTACACCAGACACTGGTTTTGGTGTTCTTACTACTGGCACCGTCAGAGGGCCCTTGTTGAGGCTTTTATGAGTGGCGTCAGATGGGAGGTGCAGGAGGAGGGACAGAAAGGATGGTGATTGCACTGTGACCACAACCAGCAGGGCCCTAGGAGATTCCCAGAAACATCTATGGGATACTTTGGGATGGTCTGGTCTCCTTCTGGGTCTGGTAGCAGGGGTGGGTGAAGGGAGGGCAGGTGGTTAGAGAAGGACTCAGGCTGCTATTTGAGCAGTGAAAGCCAAGTGTAACTGAGTTTTGTAGTTAGGCTAGTGAGGACTGGTTTTATGAACTACATAGAAGAGAATCGTCAACATAAATTTTGGTGTGCTTTTATATGTAGAAAAAAGGAAAGGAGGGAGGGAGGGAGAAAAGTTGAAGGCACAAGAATTCTCCTTTCATCTCAAAAATTATATTTTTAAAGAGATTTTGCTACCTCCTGAAATACACACACACACACACACACACACACACACGTATATCCTGTTGCCCTGGGTGTTGTCTGTATGTGTGGTGTACCCTGTTGTCCTGGGTTTTGGTCAGGAATGCCAAGAATGGGCCTGTAGACCAGTCACACTGTAGCATAGTGCCCCAGATTACACTGCTTAGTGACAAGACAGTGCTATGTTATACCTGATTTTTCTGCCTTCTCTCCAACTGTAATGTGTTGGGCTACAAATATAGGCTCTACTGGTTTGCATACAAAATTATCTAGTAATCTGAACAATCCCTGTTGACATTTTATCATTTAGTGGCTGGACTGAGGAATTCTGTAAGGAGAGTTTGCTGTTTTTCCACATATTTGTAAGGGAAAGAAACTATTAAGTGAGCACCTATTATTTAGGCTTCACAATTGCCCTGAGAGGTATGTGTTTCTCATCCAAGCATTTCATTGCTGAGGATCATGAGGTTCAGAGAAAGTAAGTAAATTGCTCAAGAGTCCCAGGGCAGTCCTAGAGTGGCTCTTCTCTAAGCTAACAGCTCCTAAACATCAGCCATTCACACGTCAGCTTTAGAAACTATTCCATCTGAACATCATACTAATAAGCATTTCACCTTGAATCAATTCAGTTTTTAAATTTAAAATATTTATTTAAAAGAAAGTATATTACTACCATAAATGGGAACCTGATATCAATGATTATGAACAGAAGATAACCATAAAACTCTCCATCGGCAAAGTACTTACCTTCAGCTCATTCTAAGTCTGTTTCCACTTCACTGTGATTTTTAAAAAGACTTTTCTTTCTGGTATCCACAATAGGTCTTGGTCAAAGCTGGTTTCCCACCCTGCCCCAGTCCTTCTCTCCCAGAACTGAAGGCTACTTATCAAATAATTTGGAGGTCATATGTCTCCAAGGTTGGCCTAAGAGGCCCTCCTTGCCCGACCTCCAGGAATATAATACTCATCCTCTTGTGTACAGTTGATAAGCACGCGCACTTTGGAAAACTCTGAAACAGGCTGTTTCCTATTCCTCCATTCTAAGGAAAAAATACTAAAACCCAAACGCCACTGAAGGATCAAAATACAAGTAAATAGTGCCGTTCTGAGGCATATGAATTGCCCTAGTCATTCAGTAATGACTTTGGAAAAACACAAAGGGCTAATGTATCCTTTTTAGGAGATAACATTTTTCTTCTAAAGCTCTCTACAGTGACATTTATTTATTTTTAGAGTCCTGTGACGAGCAAACTGGACTGGGACATGATTGATCTATTCATTTATGTTCTCTTTAGTGTTGAAGGCAATAGCTGCAGTTGAATCAATTGTGTCATGAGCCAAGCTAGTAGTTATGGTCACCAACACAAATGGGTTAGTGGTGCCTTGGGCTTTTATTTTATAGGCAGTCACCATCTCTCTCCAGTTCCATTCAGAATCTGAGGAAAAACTCTTTGTTGCTGCAATGCGTTTTCTTTGGAACATAAATTGTTCAATGTTGATTCTCTCTGATTGAAAACTTATTTGGGTCATTGCATTTTGGTTGCTGGATAGAGTCTGTTCTGTTCAGATTGGCAGGTTTCTAATTCCTGTTCTATGTACATGTGCCCTTATTAAAGAGTTGTTAGATTGTATCCCCATGGAATCTACCTTTCAGGATAGCCAAATTTCCAAGTTTCTTTCTTTTTCTTTCTCCATCCCTCCCTACCTGTTTCTTTCTTTCTTTCTTTTTTAAGATTTTCTTTCTTTATTTTTTTTGACAGAGAGATCACAAGTAGGCAGAGAGGCAGGCAGAGCGAGAGAGAGGAGGAAGCAGGCTCCCTGCTGAGCAGAGAGCCTGATGCGGGGCTCCATCCCAGGACCCTGAGACCATGACCTGAGCCGAAGGCGGAGGCTTTAACTCACTGAGCCACCCAGGCACTCCTCTCTTTCTTTCTTTCTTAAAGGGAACATTATACACCATTTGTAAGCAGTATATTTTACAATTGTTATTGCTTAAGATGATGTGAACATATAAATCATATAAACAAAACAAAATAGTCTACTTTTCACAACTAAGTCTCCCTGAATAATTTCTGCACTATTTGGTTGCTCTCTGCAGAATTTTAAATTTTTGAGAGTTGGGTTTTAGTTTGTTTGTTTTTTTGTTTGTTTTACCAGATTGAGATGTGGAGAGGGGAGGTTGCTAATGAGAAAAACAGGGAAATTTTTATGATTCATGACATCAGCCAAAATCGAACTATGAGCAAATGTAGGGCAAGTGCAAAGAGAATGATTGGATAGACTCATCACTGGAGAAGCAGAAGAGAAACTGTTGAGAAGTCAATTTGGTGGACAGTGCCCAAATGTAAAAGGAAATTTATTGTGGAAGCACTATAGGTATGATATAAAGAGCTATTTATTGACTTTATGAGAAAAGCAGCAACCTATTCAGACAGTGCTTTGGAAATAACAGCCAGAAAATATTGTTAAAGTGTTTTTTATTTTGAGAACTCAGAATCCTACTTACAGAAGGACTTTTAGCTATCTTGAAAATTGAAAAGGAAAGATCTTTTGTTTTTAACAGTTGGTTCCATATTTCTGTTTCTAGTCTCCTTGTAAACACATTTATCTCATTTAAATTTAGATTATAAAAGCACTCCTGGTTAACATTCCCAGCATAGAGCTCTCTTCCAGTTTAATCAATCAGTGATTATTAACGCAACTTCCTGATTGTTTCCAAAGCCCTGATACTCTTCTTAGATGAAACTAACTATACCTCTTGTTCTGATGCTCAACCTTTGCCACATGTCTCTGAACTTGATTCCGTTACTGACTGCAAAGCCAAGAGTGTGTTTCTAGTCATCCCTTGACTTCTGGGTGTGGGTGGCCATTCCCACCCCAAGCACCGCTCCAAACCCATTAAACACCATAGGTTGTAATAACATTGACTCTGTCTACCTGCACGCAGGCAGGAGGGTCATAAAATGGTGTTAGGTATATTTATAGTTTGGGGTCCAGCCTTATTACTCAGCAACCTGCTCTCTCCTCTTTGCACCCTTCTCTCTTCTGCTCCCTCCCTCTCAGAAACAACAAAAGCTGTGGGCACCTTTCATTTTCCTCCACTGAGCAATTTAACTCATTCATGTCTCTTTTCCAGACACCGTCCCAGGATCCCAACGCTGCCTGTAATAGCCTTCTGATTCAATTTTTTAGACATGAGGTATCCTTTTCCAACTTGTCCAAGATGAGGATGTTTAATTCTTCACTTTCATAGAAAATATTGTTAATTCAAACAAAACCACAAACTTCAACACAGTTACCAGTTACAAGTGCTCACAAACCCTTCTTTTTCAATTCTGAAGTGGTAAATAAAAATGCCTCCAACATAGGGAGCCTTTAGCTATTCCCAAGATATGTATGCTGGTTGTTTAGAAAATTACTGGGGAGGAAAATATTCCCCTCTACCTTCCTAGGCTCTCTGGCTGGGGCCTTGTAAATTAGATTGAAAGAAGATAGATTAACAAGGGAAAAACATACATGTTTATTTAATATAATTTTCACGTGACATGGAAACCTTCATAATGAAACAAAGACCTGGAAAAACATTTAAATCTGGGTGTTTTTATACTAGGAAAGTCATGGGAAAATATGAGAGCACAAGGCCTGAGCTAAAGGTATAAGCTAATGAACTGGGGAAATATAGCAAGGCCTGTTCATTCAGATACCACCCTGGGTCTGTCTGTCTGTCTGTCTAGGTCTTAGGAATGCTCTTTTCCTCTGGGTACAGGAAGGGCACCTCTCACAGGAGGGTCTTATGATCTGCCTCCTATGAGAGGGGAAGTTCAGAGAGTTCTTCCTGTACCTGCTGTTTCTCATATTCCTTCAGCTTAAACTATTCAGTATGTGAAAGCACCATACTTTGGGGGAGCATGTTTTGAACCCCATCAACACTACACATGTTTTTGCATAAACAAACATTGGTTGAGAACCTACTGTGCTCTAAACATTTCTTCCATTAACACAGTAGAATGAATAGTGTTTGGGTTTCAGGACCAGCTCTCTAACATGGAACTAAACTGTATTAGGAATTGTGTAAGTCATACCTCTGAGCTCTGGGAAAACAGTCCATGTAGTAAGAAGGGATGAGGGTACAAAAGAAGAAAGAATGGAACTATCTCTCCCTGTTGTGGAAACCTACAAGCAAGCCCTAGGACCAATGATTAGCAAGTGTTTATTATTTTCATATTATTTGGGGCTAGCCACTATTCTAAATGCTGTACGTAGAGTAACTCATTTAAACAAATATGTTTTGCTTTGTGTTGTCACCCACCTTCCTTCTGTACCACTGCTCAACTTTCTGAGCACCTCTCTCAACATCACCAGCATACACATGTTGTCCTGTGTTTTTTGTCCTGGCCAATCTACAGCCAAAGGTGCTCCATGCTCTCAAATCCCCTATTTTCCAATCCATAGTCATCAAAATTCCCAATGTGAGACTTGTTATTATGAACACTGAGTAATGTACAGGGTTGTTGAATCACTATATCATACACCTGAAATGAATATAACACTGTAGGTTAACTATACTGGAATTAAAATAAACACTTAAAAAAATTCCCATTATGTTAGTATATCTGATCTTACATGCTAGGGAGAAAATTTCCAGGGATGCTTTTATTTTCAAAGAGGAAGTCTCAAATCAAATGCATTTCTGGTGATATTTCAGGCAGGTGGGTCTGACAGTGAGGAGCAGGCATGGGATGATTCCGGGTTACTGAGTAGAAGGTTTGGCCCTTGTGAAGAGAAAGTACCTCAAGGATGTAACTCAGGGCTATTCTGTTTTACAACATCTTCCTTTCTCCACTTCTGAACACAAGAAAGACACAGGGGGAAAATACCAGCAAAGATAAATTAGCACACTCAGCTTCTTTAAATTCTGCAGAACATACCAAGGCATGAGCAGTGAAGACAATATTGTGGAAAGCCTGGGAGTCTTCTTTGGGACCAAGTGTCCTGTTACTCTGGTTATGTGCTAACACCCATATCTGCTGATTGTTGGCTGACCCGTGCAAAGAGTAATTTACATTTACCCTTTTTCAGGCAAGTTCTAACTAGAAAGGAATGTCCTAAATTGATTTCTAGGACTTGTAATCCAGGATATTTTATATCTCAGTTCACAATGATGATAGTGGACTAAAGCCTTCAAAGGATGAAAATGCTGTTTTTTCTTAGTCATCTTTTGGATATAACACTCTGAAATGAGAATTAATTATTTCACAAAGGCATGATTTTTGTTTGTCATTCTTAACTTCTGAACAGAAGGCTAAGACCCTATTAACCTTTTCTTCTCCAAATTATTAATGCAGGTGCCAAAAGCAATGACATCATTGCAACTCAATTTCCATCTTTATTATTGCAAATACTTTGTGTACATTCCAGAAGAATTTTTAAAATTGGAGTTCTACTGAAAGACAAATAAATACAAGAATAATTGTTAGATAAGTAAGAGAGCTATTCATGCCTCTTTTTTATTCTCGTGATTTTTCTAATGTATTTATTATTAAATTATACCCAGTGAAATAATGCATGATGGAATTGCTGACTAATGATCACAAGGTTTATTTTTAGAGGTTCCTCTTATTAACTAGCTCATTAAGCTAGTCCTATTGACTGGCAAGATTATGCCATCATTCACTTACCTTTTGTGGCTCTTGTCACAACCAAAATTATTAATTTATATTGTTGTTTATGTAAGCTCTTTCTTCCCTATTCAACTGTGAGCTACCTGAGGAACTTACTGTCAAATTTACCACCATATTTTGCATCCCTGGTGTGATTATAGCCCGTGACACACAATAGACCTCATAAATATATTATATATTGAGTAAAGAAATGATATGTTGTCACCTGAGATAAGTTCACTGTGATAGCTGAGCAATGAATTTGGCAAAGTTTCTTGGCAATTAAGGCACAAATGACACATATTGGGCTATTGTTCTAACTACAAATATCACGTACATGACAAAACAATTTTCCTTGAATTGAACTCAACACCAAGTAACAGAAATGACCGCATCTGTGGTTTTGCAGAACAAGCAAATGCTATTGGAATGAATTATTTCAAGGACACTTCCTGAAAGTGTATATTACTTTTAACTAATGAGAAAGTTTTTGTAGATAACAGATTACACGGCCCAGGTACATTGATACCAGTTAATCTAGACAAAATACAGTTCGGTATCTATTTGTTCAAATGTTGGAGTCAGAAAGATCTGGGTTTAGGGGAACTTAGGTGGCTCAGTCAGTTAAGTATACAACTCTAGATTTCAGCTCAGGTCATGATGGGCTCAGGGTCATAAGACTGACCCCTGTGGTAGGCCCTTCTTAAGGCTTAGAGTTGCTTAAGATTCTCTCACTCTGCCCCTCCCCACACCTTGTGTGTGTGTTCTCTCTCTAGGAAGGAGGGAAGGAAGGAAGGAAGGAAAAAAAGAAAGAAAAAAAGAGAAAGAAAAAGGAAAGAGAAAGAAAGTAAGGTAGAAAAATAGATAGATTGATCTGGGTTTGCATGCTGGCTGTATCCTATACATGAGCTGTGTGATCTGGTCAATTTACTTACTTCCTCTGAGCCATGGTTTCTCTATCTGTGAGATGTGACAATACTCCCTATTCATAAATTTATTGTGTGAATTAAATGAGATAATTTATGTAATTCTGAAAAAGAGTAAATGCTCAATAAATGACAGCAAGTATTATTAACTAACAATATTGAAGCAAAACTAGGGGAATTTAAAAGAATCAATAGTCACCATAATGATAAAACAGTTTCTCCCAGTCTCAGAGACTAAAGTAAGCATTATGAAGTAACAAATCTCAACCAATCCTTGACTGAATTTTTCTAGTGAATGTGGGAAATGAAGATATTTTTTGCTGATGATTACAGGGAAAGTCATATTTTAGATACCAGCTTGTAGGGAACAAATTTATTCTGCCAAGAAAGAAAAAGATCCCAACTCAAATTCTACCCAGAAAGAATTTTCACTCAACTGATTAAAAGTGAAGATAAAAGAACTGCTTGTGGATTTTACCAAATTCTTATCAAAAATGTCAGTAAGTACTTGACTGAGAGTCCCACATCTCATGGCACATAAAAAAAGAACAGCAGAACACATGGCACCCTGGACTGCCAAATCAGTCAGGCAAAAGCTGCAAGTGTGAGTCTGCCCTAGGGTTCTGCTGATATGTTGCAACTGCCTACAGGTAGAGCTTTTTGAGTTCCATGGTTAAGGCCACCAAGACCTTTGACATCAACTACCCACTAGGTGTGTGACCATTTCTTAAGATGGCTTTTGCTGCAAGAAAGTAATATCAATGTCATGGAGGAATGCTCATCTTTTTGTTTTCTTTTTCTTTCTTTTTTTTTTTTTTAAGATTTTATTTATTTATTTGACAGAGACCTCAAGTAGGCAGAGAGGCAGGCAGAGACAGGAAGGGAAGCAGGCTCCCTGCTTAGCAGAGCATCCAGTGCGATGAGGGGCTCAATCCCAGGACTCTGGGATCATGACCTGGGCTGAAGGCAGAGGCTTTAACACACTGAGCCACCCAGGCACCCTCATCTTTCTGTTTTCTATAGCAGGAAAGTATTTATTCAAATCACCTATAAATCATTACAATGAAATGGGTCTATGATATAGTTTTTATTCCTACCTGTATTCTCAGTATGATGGAATAAAGCATTATCGTGATAATAATAAAAGAATAAATGTTTCTTAGACTTGTAAACAGATTATGGAGGAAAGTTGACATTTTTCAAAACACTGATCAATCTTCAATTTAGAAGTAAGTGAGAACAGATCACACCTTGATTCCTTACCTGTATGGTTCATTAGAATAAATAGTTACATAATTTTATTTCCTATCTTGCATTTAGGACAGAAAATAAAAAATTCTGTGGGGTGCCTGAGTAGCTTAAGCGACTGCCTTTGGCTCAGGTCATGATCTCAGGTTCCTGGGATTGAGCCCCATATTGGGCTTCCTGTTCAGTGGGGAGTCTCGTTCTCCCTCTCCCTCTGCCCTCTGCCCCTGCTTGTGTTCTCTCTCTCTTTTCTCTCTCTCAAATAAATAAGTGAAATCTTAAAAAAAAAAAAAAAAATTCTAATACCCAGGGACTTTTCTGGGGGTTTTCTTCAGATGAAAGTAGTTGATTAGATCATCTAGAGCTCTGGTGTCTAATATAGTAACCACCAGCCATAGGTGGCTATCTACATTAAAAGTAATTAAAATGAGTTAGAAATTTAAAAAAAATTACAGTGTCAGTTCCTCTGTCACACTAGCCATATTTCAAGTGTTCAAGAGCTACTCTGTGTCTAGTGGCTGCCATATTGAACAGTAGAGATATGGAATATTCCCATCATTGCAGGAAGTTTTACTGGACAGTACTGCTCTAGAATGATTACAATTACTGGTTATAAATTTGGGATGGTGCCTAGAACTTTACAACATACCAAGATCATTCTGCATTGGTAGAGTTGAAGGAAGTCATTTGTCCAGCTATCAGTGGAAATGTATTCTTTTGTAATTCCTCTTGCAGATGTCATGCCACAAATAATTTTGTCCTGACGGCCGAGAATAGTTTCTCATTCCAAAATACTGCTATGTTATCGGTGTCTTTATGAAGAATAGGCTTTATTATTTTTTTTAAATCTATATAACACTTCTATGAGATAAGTATTGTGTTCAAAATGCAGGTGTGAAGCTAAGAGTAATTCATTGACTTTTCCAAAATGATTTGGCTGGAAGGGGAAAATAAGAATCTAAGCCCCATGCTTAGCCACTTTAGATTCTTGAGACAGATGCTCACACTTAGTAGCTGTGTGACCTTGAGCGAACAACATAACTTCTTCGTGCTTCAGTTTCTTCATCTGTAAAGGGAGAGTGATAATTATGATAGCCAGCTCAAAGGGCTATGGAAATCAGGTAGGAATATATGAAGTATTTGTCACAGTGCCTCGCACATGGTAAGCTCAATAAATGTTAGCCATTATTATCGAATGCAGTGTTTTTAAAAAAAGAGATTGAGAAAAAGGTTTTAATAGTTTGAGTTGCTAATTATTTATAATAGGTTGAAAAACTCTTTTTAAGGGTATCTGTTTTTCAAGCTCTCTAACAAAGAGATTGGATGGCCAGGATTTCCTTCATGTCCACCCTGAAAAGGTGGACTGGCTTTAGCCAATATAGTGAGGTATCATAAAAAAGAGACTCTTCTCAGAAAAGCTTGAGCATAATAGCAGAAAATCCTCAGAGCTCAGGAGTTTACCCAAAACCTAGATAGAGTCTATTTTCATTTAACCTTCTTTTTGGAGAATGCAAGAAAGGGACACAGGATTGGGAACTTTGAGTAGGAGGAATATTGTCAGGGGTGCCTGGGTGGCTCAGTCAGTTAAGTGTCCGCCGTTGGCTCAGGTCATGATCCCAGAGTCCTGGGATCAAGCCCCACGTCAGGCTTTCTGCTTAGCAGAGAGTCTGCTTGTCGATGTGCCTCTCTATCTGCTTGTGCTCTCTCACTCCCTCTCTCAGAGTAATAAAATCTTGAAAAAAGAAAGAATGAAGGAAAGAATGTTGTCAGGTAAAGGGCCCCATGAGCGCTACGGTCAAATGCAAAGCTTTAATTTTGCATTTCTGAATCTCAGAAGGTTCTAGAACAGCTTGTCTCATTGGCTCCTGAGGGGTAGGATTCCAAATTCATAAACATAGGGAACCTGATAGGTTTGGGGAGCAATAGTTTTCATGAACTGGGGCAGAAAAACAGAATGTCAGAGCTGAGCACCCCTTTACCACTCGGGGCAGAATTCTGTCCCTGCCTAGAAGATCGAAACACACATACACAGGCAATAGCCATAGCCCAAGCCTCAGGGAAGAGGAACAAATCCAGTTCCAACAGCAGGAAAACTGCCTCCCCCAAATCCAAAACACACCCACCAAAATAAATAACTGGGCCTCCTCCTTTTCTTCTCCTTAGAAGTACTGTAGCTGTAACCTTCTGGAGTCAATTATATGGTTCAACTCTTAGAGAAATTCTAGGGGTGGGGGATGGCAGGGGGATTTCAGGCTCAGCAGAAATGGAATAGCCTCTTGCAGTAGACTGATGGAGGAGAGGGAGAATTTCACAAGTGGAACTCTTTCGGGAAATCTAAAGCAGCATTTCATTTTCAGGTAGGGCTAGTCCTCATCATGCTGTCCCTTCTGCAGACCTAGATGTTGCAGGCGAGAGGACAGGAAGACAGGATCAAAAGAACTGGCTGTTGGCAGAGAAACCGTTTGTTCTTAAACAGCCTCATTTAATTTAAGTCAGGATTTAGGAACACAAACCAAGTTGTATTTTCTCTTTACTGCCTTTCCACTTTTCTCTAAAACTCCTATCGTTTTTTCAAAGTAAGATTATTTCTACTTTCTCTCTAAACTAACCTGTGTTTTGTTTATAAAATAGTGATAAGCTTCTAAATGCTTGCTGTGTGCCAGGCACTGTGCACGCCACTTAAGCATGATTTCATTTCATCTTCACAGCCCTTGAGCAGGATTACTAGCAAGTGGCGGGAACAGGATTACAATCACACAGTGCTCCACTCCTTCAGCAGGTGTTGCATTGGTATACTATTCTGTGCGGTGTCTAGTGGGTAATCCTAGCAAAGAGCTCACCCGCCGCCCCACCCCTGATGACTAACCATGCTGAGGCCCTCAGCTATGAAGAATAGAACAGTTTGCTTTTGAGGTTTTTCTTTTGAACTTTTTGTCAGCATGGGGTCACTCTATCACTTTCAGTTCAAACAGGACTCACACTATCCGGGGACACATACACACACGGACACACACACACTTGGATCTTGGTCTCCACCTAAAATTTCTTGATAGTTTACAGCTGCCTCTACACACATGCCTGCAGAAAGATGAATGGGGGGTGGGAATCCCATTTTCTATTGTCTTGACTTTATTTTTTCCTTACATTCCATCGCAGCCTATATCATTTCAGATTTTACTTAAACTTGGGGTTACTAAAAGAAATTATAGGAGTCAAGAGAAAATAATGTTAAGCTGTACACTAAATAAAACTTTTCCCGTAGTCTAGACCAGAGGTTGGAGAACTTTTTCTGTAAAGTGGCCCTATAGTAAATAGTTTATTTAGGCTTTGAACGGTTTGGCTCTTTTGCAACAACTCAACCCTGCTATTACAGGGAAAACAGCCATAAATATTATGCAAACAAACAGACTTGGCTGTGTTCCAATAAAACTTTTTTTACAAAAATAAGGTTTGGGGTCGGTTTGGCCTGCGAGCTTAAATTTGCTGATCCCTGGTCTAGTGCAGTACTGCCCAAGAGAGACACAATGCAAACCACAAACGTGATTTTAAAGTTTTTAGTAGTCACATTTTAAAAAAGTTAAAAGAAACAGGTGCAATTGATTTTAATAATCCATTTTATTCAACCCAGTAGAGCCCAAACATTATCATTTCAACATGTAATTAGCATTCAAAAATATTAATGAAGTATCTTCAATTCTTTCTTCGTGTTGTCTTTGGAATCCGATGTGTATTTTCGCGCTTACAGTGCATCTGAATTCAGCCGGGCCTCATTTTGGTGCTCAATAGCTCTGTGCCAGTAGTAGCCGCTGCACTGGGTGGGACAGCTCTAGACTCTGGAGGTATCTCTAGTTCCTCACCTGGTTTCCCTTTTCTTGGGTTTATCTATCTGCATAGTCTTAGTCTTTCTTTTTCCACGCAGCCTGACACAGCATCCTTAATCCCTTCCCCGAGTTTGACTTATTTACTAGAGAGTAGCATTCAGGCATTGCCTCGGGGCTGCCCATGGTAACCTTTGTCACCAAGTCCCACAGAGCTGTGTGTCTGTGTGTGGGGTGGTGTTGATGTCTGTCTTACTTAGTTTGTTTAGGCTGCTACAACAAAAATACTGCATACTGTGTGGCTTAAACAACAAACATTCATTTCTCACAGTTCTGGAGACTGAGAAGTCCAAGTGAGGGTGCCTGATGAGAACTAGCTTCCTGGTTCGTAGACAGCCATCTTATTTCTGTGTCCTCACGCGGCAGAGCGGGTGAAGGATCTCTCTGGAGTCTTCTTCATGAGGGCATTAATCTCATTCATGAGAGCTCCACCCTCATGACCTAATCACCTCCCAAAGTCCCCACCTCCAAATGCCAACACATTGGGGGTTGGGTTTCAACATACAAATTTCAAAGGGACACAAACCTTCAGCCTAGAGTGGTATTCCCAGAGAGTCACCCAGCAACCCGAGTTCCGCATTCCGAAGGACAGCCAGAATGCGTGTGCACACTCCAAATCTGTTACCTTGTGAGGTTTTCCATCAGAATGAATTCTAGATCCTCCTCTTCACTCTTTTGCTCAGTTATCCAGATAGTAACTATTAGATCTGGAGTCTCTCTGTCTCTCCTCTCTTCCTCTGTATCTCTCTTTTGCTCTCTCTGTCTTGTTCTTACTGTGTCTCTTACTATGTCTCATCTTGTGCAGAAGGCTAAGGAATTTAGTCTAGGAGGGCGGCCATGTACCTAGAAAGGAAAGGAGAATGAATTTTAGTGGGTAAATACTAGTCTCTACCAAGGGATATTTTCCTTCCCATGCTGACTGGCCTGTGAGTGTGGGGAACATTCTTCTAATTTCAACTTCATTATCTTAATAATGATTTTAACAGTCCTGTGGGATCAAAAATTGTTATTTCCATCTTAAAGATGAGAGAATTAAGGCATTAGGTTACACAACTTTCATAGATTATTGTTCCTTGTTATAGTATATTCTTCCTTTTATTATCTTTATTTGGGATAGATCCCCAACTAGATCATAACATCATGTTCCCAACATTACAAAATCCAACATCTAGATATAGCAATTGCTTAATAAAGTTTTGCTAATTGAGTAACTAAATTAATGATGAGTGTATATTTATGTGCTGATGCTAGAAACTAACAGAAGCAGACTTTTTGCTACACAGGTCAATTATTTTGATAAGAACTAATATTTTAAAATTCAGATACTCAAGAAAACTACTTAGGAGTATCAAGGATGGCTGCTAACATCTTCTACAATGCTGAGTCATGGAATCATGTTTATTTAAATATCCCATCAATCCAACATTTAAAAAAAAAACTACTCAAGTGAACTTTTTAATGGTTCAAATGATTTATACACATAAAAGCCACTTGATTAAAAGGTAAAGCCTGTTGTGGGTAAGGTTGATCTTTAGATTAGAACAAGAAAAGAGGAAGAAAACTAATACCGAGTAAATTGTGTGATTGGTCCTTTATATAATCTTCACAAAACCCTATTAGGTAAAAAGGATATAAGCATTCCATATATGCAGAAGAGGAGGAAAAATTTTTGTCAGGGAGGAAAAACTTTTCCTCTGCTCTCTTGGGTTCAGCACATGGTGGCCTGTGACTTAAACGAACAAAAGACAGATTAACAGGTGAAAATGCAGACAATTTTTATTAATATTTACATGCACAGGAGTTTATGGCACAACTCAAAGAAGCAGTTATACTTGAGAACTTTTATACTCTTCTTAACTAAGGAAAGAGAGTTTGTCATCAAGGGATGACAAATTGTGGGGAAATATGTAGGAAAAATAATGGGAGATAAGGGCTATTTTAGTAAGGTCTGTTTATGCAAACTCATCTTGGTCTTGGCCCTTCATCTTTGATGATAGGAGCCATTCTTCTCTCATTGGGTACAGGAGGGGCACCTTCCTCAAAGGGAAATTTATATCCTGGATTTTAGGTAACGACGGACGGGCAGAGAACGCTTCCTGCATCTTTCAATTGGCTTTCAATTGCCTTTGGCTCAAAATAATCTTTATGTTAAAGTGCAGTATTTGGGGGTAGATTGTTCTGATCCCTTTCAAGATTCACAAAGATTAAATTACTTGTCCAGGTTTACTCAGTTAGTGTGTGGAGGACTCTGGGATTTAAATCTACCGTTGCCTGCCTCTACAGCATCTGCTTTACAAATGTAAACATTCCGAAAAACAGTCGCTTTTCCTATTCCTATTTTTTCCTATTCTGGTTAGTATTATTTCCTATTCTGCTTAATATTATTGAAGTAATAATTTTATCCCCAGTAACTACTATATATTTAAAACAGCATGCTGCTGGTTCAAAGTATTTTTATGAGATACCTTATTTGATCCTCTAGGTTGGTAGAAAGGCAGGACTTGCTGAACTGGTTTTACAGATGAAGAATCTAAGCTTGTAAAGAATGTGGTGACTTGACCATGGCCAAGCAATTAGTTGGTGACATTGCAACCATATCTGAGGTCTCCTGAGTCCACACTGTGCCTTTTTGGGCTATTTCATTATTGTCTCTTCCCTAACTGCCCACTCAATGAATTTAAATGGGATTATTCCTTTTAACCACAGACCTCCAAGGCATAGCCTCCCAGGGTATATGAAGATCGCTGTTCTGAAATCATAGGGTCTGGGTCTGAGTATAGGTTTAGTCACTTGCTAGCTGTGTGAGGATAATAGCAGATGCTTTGTAGGATGAACTTGAAAGGAGGAAAGGCAGTAGGGAGTATTAACAAGTGCTTCCCTTTCTCTGGCCTCAGGCTTCAGTGTGGAAGAAACTTCAGCAGAAAAACCTGCTTTGCTCTTTCCTCTGGATTGTTTATCCCCAGGGCAGACGGAGTGATGTCTCTGACTAGGGAGTTTGGGAGAAAGAACTGGGTAAGCCAAGCCCTGTCCATCCTTTGGGCTCCATTTTCTTCAGAACTTGTCCATCAGGGTCTGCATTCTGCTATGCTAAAGGTATGGGAGGGCATGTGACTGCCAGGGAGCCTATGTTAGTCAGAGGGGAAGTGTGAGCAGAGCCAGTCTGCTGCAGATATAAAAGTGTGTTCTCCAGCCTACGTTCTCTGTAAGAAGGGAACTATTTTGATGTCTACTTGCTTGCCTCTTCCATCTCTCTTTCAGTTGGTTCTAACTCAGGCAGGGAAAGTGGGTTTTATTTACTGGCTCCCTGGAAACCCAACAAGTAGATAGGTTCCTTTGCTTTCCTTGTTCATAGACAAGGGGGTCCTCAATTCACTGTAAAATTATGTCTGAGCAAAGTTATAAATAATTTGTGAGATATGAACCAAGTTTTAACTTGTAGGTGTGAAAAATGCTTTTATGTAATTGTTAAATCGAAATGGGTATTGCTTTCCCACGAAAGTCACAGTTTTTGTTATTGGTGGTTCTGCTGAAATTTGGTAACTATTTCAGAAGTTTCAAAATGTCTTAAGAGCATGCCAGATACAAAGAAAGAACACCCAAAGAAACAGAACTATACTTATTACGCTAACAAAATATCACAGAAATTGGAAAAAAATGGAAGTAAAATACTTGTGTGTTTTAAATTAGAGCCATCAAAGTGGTCAGCAGTAGGAAAGTGCTGGATTGCTCCTCTAGCAGTAATTTTTGATAAAAGAAGCCTTAAAAAATTATTCCTTAACCTTAGTAATAATAGCTCTTCTTACTGAAGTGTGAGACACCTTCTACCCAAGGAAATCAGTACACTGACTCTGCACAGGGTGAGACTGATTCCCCTTCCTCCTTTGGTATCTCAGATACTAGTCTCCTCTGCCTTTCCTTCTATTAAAGGTCTTTCTTGCTGACTCTTTATCTTCTGCCAACTTTTTAAATGCTGGAGTTCCTGGTCCTTTATTTTCCTCTTACCTTTCCCACAGTCATCCTCATCTGTACTCCTTGTGTTGAAGATTTCTAAATCCATATTTGCCTCCCTCATGATTCTCCTGAACGGCCCATTCGCATTTCTAACTGCCGGAGCCGTCAGAGCTATCTCCAACACAGCACGTCCAGAACTAAACTCAGTTTTTGTGCTCCTCCCGAATTGGCAGATTTCACCTGAAAGTCAGTTTCTCTGGACACACTGGAAAATCTGATAAAACCGAAGCCATGTGGCAGCAACTGGCTGGAGGTCAGGAATGGCTGCCTGCTTTGCTGAGGCCTCTGGGCTCCTGTTGCACACAGTCCCTTGCACTCCTTGCTGTCCTACACCCGGCTGACTTCACACCATCCATCCCTGGCCTGGCAACAGTGCATGTTCGGGTTTGTGACCACTGATCTGGTCATACTAGACCATTTGTTGAGTTAAGAAATGAATTCAAGAACCATATAGCTTCGCTCTTTTTATGCAGGCTGGAATTACCTGACTGTTGAATCCTGGCTCCACTGGTTACCAGACTGATTGCAACTTTGTGTTAAGTTACTTAATCTCTCTGTACCTCAGAATAGTGATAATAAGTAGCTACCTCACAGGGCTGTTGTGGGAGGTAAATGAGCTAAAACATGAAGGCAAGTGAGAACAATGCCCAACACATACAAAGCCATACTGTTTGCTGCCCCAGTCCTGACTATTTGTTACTGTCTCTTGGATTTTTGTGACCTGTTTTTCAAAAGTGCTTTGTAAGGAGATTGTTTTATAAGATTTTGGAAAATAGATTTAATCTGGTTCATGACCTGTAAGGAGTACAAACTTGATGCTCCTTCATAACTACGAAGTCTCGTTTCTGGAATTAAATAGAGGTTCAGTTCGACACCCGAAGTATGTGCGAGTGATAGGCCCAAATTGAATTGACAAATACTTGGTACCAACCCATTACATGACTTGGCTAGACTTGTTCTGTTTATGAAATTCATGCTCAAAGGTGGAAGTAATTGTTTGAGTGCTTTTGTATTCCATACTGTATTTCTCACATGACCTTGAACAACTAGACCAAAACTTTTTCGATATGGCCATTCTCTCGCCAGAAATACTGTCCTGCTCTTATCACACAGCAAATTCTTACCTCCCCTTCAAGGTTCGGTTTCAGAGGTCACTTCTGTGACATCTTTTCTGATACTTGCTTCTCTGTTAGTAGCAGAGTTTCAAAGTTTCAAGTTGAATTATAGCTGCTTGGTTACATGTCTGTTTCTTTCAGAGTGAATTCCTTGAATTCTGGGACATCTTATGTATTTAACCAGAAAAGAGATAATTACGGGCTCGGGCTCTGGTGCCAGGCTCTGCAGATGTAAATCAAGGCCCTGCCCCTTATGGGCTGTGTGGCCTAGGGACAGATCCTGGATGTCTCTGGACCTGAAGTTCCTCATCTGGAACATAAGGATAAACATAAGAGTATCTCATAGTGTTGTTGTGAGGATTAAATGAGCTAATAGTTGTAAAACTTTATAGGGCAGTGTCTGGCACATTGAAGACATTTAGTTAATTGTTAGTTATTGTTACTGTTGACTTGATTTTTCCTTAATTTATTTCTGTATTTTATCTCTAGTGTCCTGCGATTGTTCAAATTTACTCTGCTACAACTGATGACGAATCTAATTTTACTGCTCTCTGCTTCTTCCAGCTTCAAGAACTAACTTTTCAAAATATGAATCACAATTTGATTCTTCAGAGAGAGAATATTGAGAAATGAGAGAGATTGAATGTCTAGTATTGGCAAAAAGATAGCCACAATCCACTTCTTATTTTTTTTGTCCTTTTTTTCTTTTTCTTTTTTCTTTTCTTTTTCTCTTTTTTAAAGATTTTATTTATGTATTTATTTGACAGACAGAGATCACAAGTAGGCAGAGAGGCAGGCAGAGAGAGAGAGAGGAGGAAGCAGGCTCCCTGCCAAGCAGAGAGCCTGATGCGGGACTTGATTCCAGGACCCTGAGACCGTGACCTACGCCGAAGGCAGAGGCTTAACCCACTGAGCCACCCAGGCGCCCCTTTTTTTCCTTTTTAAAACTTATCTTGTAACTCCTCCTAACTCCCAGATAAGACCTTTCTAGGTCAATAAATTGATTTGCTTTTACTTTTATACTTCATTTTATTCCCTTCTTACCCCCCCCACCATTACCATGTGTTTAATATATATCTGTTTAATACTAATTCCTGCTTCATTCTATCAGGGAGTACTTGATATTAACATGACTTATAACTGATGATATTAACCTCGATCATTTTAGTTAAAGCCACCCAGTAGTTTTTATGTCATTATGGACTCATGGATATTTATTTTATTCTTTGGGTTATAATCCAATATTATCATTATTTTGTTACTGAATTTTTCGAGCTTTGGCCATTGGGGGCCATTAGGAGCTCTTTCAGATTGACTTCTGTGTCCTTGTGATATGTCCCATCACTTTTATTTTATGTTTATTCAAACTTATAGTAACATAAAGATATTCCAGACATATCTTGTTTTTTCCCTCCCCTATTCCTAGAATCAGCTGTATCTCCTTCTCTTGGAAAAATGGTAATTAGAAATCAAAATCTGGGTGGTGGGCGTGCTTATTGGTACTAGAATGTCACTACTTCTAGGCCCTCTTAGTGGACAGAGCTAGGAAATAAATGTATATATACTAAACCTATGTATGTACATATCTATCTATCTACCTATCTATAAACATGAATTCATACTGATATTTCTAGCCCCAATCCAGTACCTCAGGGCTCATTTTAGCCTTCTCTCCTTGCTTATTTGTGATTTTTTTCTCTGATATTGAGGGACCTGGCTCCCATTATCTACAATTATTTACTTATTTGTTTGACCCTGGTACTGCAGGTTGAATTGTGTCCTCCCAAAGTTCATATGTTGAATTCCTAGCCCCTAGTACCTCCTAATGTGATCTTATTTGGAGATAGTCTTTACAGAGATAAGAGGAAAACAAGGTAAAATGAGGTCATTAGAATGCGCCCTCATCCAATGAGACTGGTGTCCTTATAAAAAAGGGGAACTTGGACATGAACACATTCATAGAAGGAAGACAATATGAACATCCTGGTAGAAGAAGGCCATCTACACACCAAAGAGAAAGGCCTGGAACAGATCCTTTCTTCATAGCACTCAGAAAGGACCAACTATACCAAAACCTTGATTACAGACTTCTATTCTCTCAAACTTTGAGACAGTAAATTTCTTTTTTTTTTTTTAAGATTTTATTTATTTATTTGACAGAGGGAGAGAGATCACAAGTAGGCAGAGAGGCAGGCAGAGAGAGAGGGGGAAGCAGACTCCTTGCCAAGCAGAGAGCCTGATGCGGGGTTCCATCCCAGGACCCTGAGACCATGAGCTGAGCCAAAGACAGAGGCCTAACCCACTGAGCCCCCCAGGTGCCCAAGACAGTGAAATTTCTGTTGCTTAAGCCACCCAGTTTGGTTCTTTGTTATGGCAGCCCTGGCAAGTGAATATAAATATCTAGTATACAGTTAGATTAGTTTTAGGAGTTCTAATACTTCCTCTATGAGAAACAAATTTACCAAATAGAATACAAGGTTTATGTATGGCTGTTTTTGCCTTTAGCCTTACAATATTTAGTCAAAATACTGTTTTCTAAAGTAAGTTCCTTTTTACCTATACCTCTAATGGGGTTGTATTTTATATTTATAATACAGTTAGATTAATTTGTCAGACTGAATTCCATCGTAGGATCCCTTAGCATACTGGCTGACTTTTAAAATGTGAATACAGTAAATGATTTTGAGAAATGCATAAAGTCTGTATGCATTCACTACTGATAGAGTATTGAACAGTTCTATTACCCTAAAAAATCTTTTCCTCTGCAGCACCTTTGGGGTCAACTCTTCACCCTGTTGAGCCTCTGGAAAGCACTGGCATGTCTTCTATCCCTTTAATGTTGCCTCTCCTCATATGTCATATAAACAAAATTATATGATATACAGCCTTTTCATTATGGCCTCTTTCACTTGGCAAAATGTATTTGAGATTCATCCATATTGTTGAGTATATTGATAGCTTGTTCCTTTTTATTTCTGAGTAGTATTCCATTGTACATTTTATTTATCTATTCAGTTGTGGACAGTATCTTCATTGCTTCCATTTTTTGGCAATTAGGAATAAGTTGTCATAAATGGTCACCTCCAGGTGTGTGTGTGTGTGTGTGTGTACATAATTTTTCAGTTCACCTGGGCAAATAGCCAGGAGTGAGACTACTGGGTCATATGGTAAGTGTATATTTAACTTTATAAGGAATTGACAAACTCTTTCAAAATGTACTATTTTGTGTTCATTCTAACAATAAATGAGAATTCTTGCTGTTCTACATCTTTACTAGTATTTCATACCATCAGCCAGGTGTTTTGTTTGTTTTAATTTGAGCAATTCTAATAGGTGTGTAATCATATCTAATTGTGGTTTTATTTTGCAAGCACTGCATTTTACAGATCTATCCCTGTTGCCATATTACATTAGACATGCTGCTGCATAATATTCCATGATATGCATCCACCACATTTCACTATCTCCCAACAATGGACACTGCAGTTGTCTCCAAATAATACCATATAATTCATATTCTTTATTTCTTATGATCTCAGATTTCAATATTTATTTTTACCGACAAGTTGCTTCATAGATGAGGAAAAATAATATCTAAACAAATATCCAAACAATATTTAAACTAAATCCAAAAATCTTGCATAGTAGATTGTCAAATTTTCTCATATAGACAAATATAGAATTGATGCAATTGTCTTCAAAAAAGGATCACTTAATAAAGTATTATGACTTCTAGTTTGTTTTCAATGACTTTTTTCTTTCCTTTCTCCTTCCCTCACTAGCTTTCTTCTTTGCTTCTTTACTTTCACTTCATTCTGTCAAACATATATTTATTGAATGCCTTTGCCCTGCTAGTCATTATCCAAGACAGGAGTATACAAAAACAAGGACACTGCCCTGTAGTAACTAATAATCTAATGTAGTGTGTGTTTGGGGAGAAGGAAACATGGGAACATACATGTATACATAAAAAGTTGTTGGAAAACAGACAAGAGTATGCAACCAGATCTGCCTTGGTGAGTTAGGGACGATTCCCCAGAAAAGATAAAAACTTGGGCTTGATTTTTAAAGAGAAGTTGAAGGGGGAAACAGAAGATATAAGAATACTTGGTGTGTTGAGGGTCTGGTGAGTCTTTCAAAGTCATCATGTACGGGGTTCATGACAGTGGATAGTGGGAGGTATGGCTAGAAAAATAGGATGGATTCAGATTAAGATGGACTTTGTAGGCATTGTTTTGTCATGTGACATTAAAGAGCCATTGCAGGTTTTATGACAAAGCAGATTTGGTCGTTATTTATTTATTTATAAAATATTTTATTTATCTATTTGTCAGAGAGAGAGAGAGAGAGAGAGCTTAAGCAGGGGGAGAGGAGGCAGAGGGAGAAGCAGACTCCTTGCTTGCAAGGAGCCTGATGTGGGACTCAGTCCCAGGACCCTGGGATCATGGCTTGAGCCAAAGGCAGACACTTAACCAACTGAGCCACCCAGGCGTCCCTGGACTTGTATTTAGAACCATAACTTTGGCAATACAGATCAGAGGAATAAGAGGTAATTATTAGGGAGACCAATTGCAAAGCTATTATGGCAAATAGTTAAGGTAAGAACTCTTGAAGACCCACACAAAGGAATGGCCTATTTTCTGCCTAACTATTTGTGAAGCAGGAAAAAAAAAGTAAAATCTGGGAAGGAAGACTCATATTTGTCATGCAAATTAGAAAATAAATACTATCATCAAAGGACAACATAAAAGGGGCGCCTGTGTATTTGCCTGTGGTGACAGATACATGCGCACATATGGTAACATTGTATAGAATTAAAACACAAACACACACCAGGGGGCCCAAGTGAAACTGGGGGAATTTGAATTAAGATTGTGAATTGTTACTATTGTGGTAAACTGGGTAAAATTTACACAGATCTTTCTGTGTTATTTTGTATAACTGTATGACTCTATGATAATTTTAATATAAATTTCAATTAAAAATGATAGCAGAATAAAGATATTTTCAAATGAAAATCTATTAATCTGTTTTTGGATGTAGAGAGAGAAATTTAAGGCAACTTGTCCAGAATTTCCCACTAAAATTTTGATTTTATGTTGCATTTATATAATTTTTGGGAAAAAGGAAAAAATAAAAGTATCTAGAATCAAAACTAAGATAACAGTTACTTAAATGTATCTTGTGCAGTTTTTATGTGATAATTATTATTGGTACCATTAGACTTTTTAAGTTGCTGATTAATTGAGATGGGTGAAAATAAATATTTATTGAGTACTTAAAGTGTAAATCATTGCTCTGGGGACTGGATTGACATATATTTCTCTTTTCCATGCTAATAAAGAGGCTGATTTTATTAGAATTATTAATGCATTTTACAGATGGAGAATCATAAGGGTCGGAGTGTGTAAGTACTTTTGCAAGGTCACAGAATGTTGGGATGAACCTATGCTTCTCTGACTATCAAGCTTATGTGCTTTTCTACTGCTTAAGGGTTGAAATACAGACATAAGCATATTTAAGAAATCATCTCTGTTATCAATTTGTCTGGTTGATTTCTATAGTGTCTGTATCCAATATTTAGAAATGTGGAGTATACTTCTGTGGTAATTGTTGTGAATTACTTCAGCTCAGGAAAAATGATGTAAAATTTGTGACAGATAGTTTTTGATAAAATATTTCACAAAAATAGTGTCAGATGCTAATAGAAGACTTCAGGGGTATTCCCTCAACCTTTAAATAACACAAAAACAAAACAAAACCTCAGTAAGAAGTTTATAATGTTTAACTTTTATTTGGTGTTAATTCTCCATCAGGTATCATGTTAAGCAACTTACACATTGTTTAAGCTTTCACAACAAAATTGGGATGAAAGATTCCAAAGCTGTGTTTCTTAACCACTAGGCTACAATGCCTTAAAAATCAACCAAATGAAAATAATGGGGGATGAAGAAAAAAAGGAAGTTTAACTCAAAGTTCAGCATGGTTCATGATCAGTGACCAGGGCTACCATTTACTGTAATTAAGTTAGATGAGTTAACTGCATTATGCATTTAGAGGGTCTAAGAGGAGTCAATGTGAAAAACTCAATGGTATCTCAGGTCAGTTACTTTCTACCCCTATGTCTCATTTTCTTTTCTTCATCGCCTTTACTTATTTATATCTAGAATTATTTCAGGGGCACCTGCGTGGCTCAGTCTGGTATCTGACTCCTGGTTTCAGCTCAGGTCGTGATCTCAGGTCAGGGTTGTGAGATTCAGCCCTACACAGGGTCTGGGCTCAGTACAGAATCTGTGTGAGATCCTCTTCCTCTCCCTCTGTGCCACCTGCCTCCCACCTCCAGTTCTCTCTCTAAAATAAATAAATAAAATCTTAAAAAAATAAAATTATTTCATTACTGTCTGTCACATGCCTTACCTCACTAAACCATAAGTTCAGTAATACCAAGAAACTTGTCTTTCTTAATGTTATATTGCTAGTGTCTTACCTTGTTCCCAACATACATCTGGGACTATCCCAAAGGAATGTATAAATGATTGACCTTCCCTTGACTTAAATGGTAGAATTTTAGATTTACAAACTATGGTTTAAACGATTATATTAAAAGACATGCATTATTAGCAATTTACTAGGGTTTCATTTCTTAGATTGGCTAAGATACACTGGAAGAAGGGGAGGAGCAGCAGGCAGAGGGAGAGGGAAAAGCAGGCTTCCCATCGGTAGGGAGCCGGATGTGGGGCTCGAGCAGAGGACCCTGGGATCATGACCTGAGCCAAAGGCAGATCCTTAAGGACTGAGTCACCCAGGCACCCAAGGCAACTAATTTTAATGAGATTGGAAATGACAAAAGAAAATCTATGTGCTTTAAAATGGAATATAGTTATTAAACATGAGCATTACAATAGATAACTTCAGGCAGTTTGAAATGTAAAGGAATGAGCATGTAGAGAAGAAATTCTCAAACTTTTTGGTTTCAAGACCCCTTTACACTCTAAAACTTGGGGACGCCAGAAAACTATCCGGTGCATTCTAGATACTGATATGTATCATATCAGAAATTAAGAAATTTAATTTAAAAGTATTCATTATTTCACCTAAAAACAATAAATCAATTAAATATTAACATAAAAGAATCTTATATAAGAAAAGTAACTATTTTCCAAAACAAAAAAATTGAGTGGCACGGTCTTACATTTTTGCAAATCTCCTTAATGTCTGCTTTAACTGCAGATGACTGGATTTTATTATCTGCTTCCTTTTTCAATGTTTCCATATCACATGTTATGTAGTCTCCGGAAAACTCCACTGTACACTTGTGAGAGAATGAGACTGCAAAAGGCAGATAATGTTTTAGTATTATTATGGAAATACTTTCGACTTCTCCGACTTCTTTTAACGCATCTGGGGGCCACACTTTGTGGACCACTGTTTTAAGAGTTAACATTAGTCAATCCATCATCAGTTGAAAAATAGCCATGTTTCACGGGCCTGAGGATTTACATAAAATTTATTTTTTCAGCAAGATGAAACAACAGTGTCCCCATTATAAGGCATCCAGAGAGTAAACAAACATTGCCATTTTCATCCATCAAAAAAACTGAAGTAGAAATGAGGGACTGCACGTTAGGTAAAAGGATGGAAGGTAAGGGATGAGGAGGCAGTCCCGGAAGCCACTGAGACCCACCGAGTTAGGACACGCAAAACCGCAGAAGACGCCGCCAAGGTGGTCAGGAGGAAAGAACTGTAGTTCTTAGGGGAAAGTACAGGCGAGGAAGGAAAATGGTTACCCGGCACCACGGAGTTGAAGGAATTAGGCCGGGAAAGGAACGGGCGGCAGCTGCCCCACCCGGCTTTGACGCCTCCATGCACCAGGCAGAGGAGAACGGGGTGGGCCAGGGGCAAGGCGAGCGAGTCAGGGGCCTTCCCGGGTACCTAAGGGATTGTGATTTCTTTTCTTGTGCAGCGGGGAGAAAAGAGATGGCGCGGCGCGTAGCAGGGGGCCGAGGCGGGAACCCGAGGACCCCCCCAAGCACCTCGCAGAGGGTGTGGAGGTCGTCCAAGAAGAAGGACAGTTCTGTTGCTAGGCAACCCGTCCTGGGCCCGCCTCCCGCTCGCGTTGCTAGGAGACGGCGAGGCCTGGGGGGGCAGCGGTGCGGGCCCTACGTGCTGACGCTAATTGTATATGAGCGCGAGCGGCGGGCTCTCGGGTCTTTTTTAGCGCCATCTGCTCGCGGCGCCGCCTCCTGCTCCTCCCGCCGCCGCCCTGAGTCACTGCCTGCGCAGCTCCGACCGCCTGGCTCCCCGTGCTAGCCACCGGTAACGGATGGGGGGTCTGAAAGGGAAAGGGGAACGTAGGATCGGTCAGGCGGCCTGCGCGGAGGGAAGGGACAGGGGAATGAGAGTGAGGGCCTCTGGCCTCCGGGGCCTCCCGGGTCGTCCAGTGAGGCCGGAGCCTGAGCCGTCCGCGGAGTTTCGTCCCCGTAGCCTGAGAGGGCCTCGAGGATTGGCTGGCGCTTTACTCGGGAACGGCTGAGGAGACGCGGGGCGTCGGCGGGGCCTGCGAGGCGCGGGGGCCGTGCTGGTGTGCGCCGAGGTTCCCTGAGCCCCACCGGCTTCTCCGCGCGGACGGCAGCGAGGCCGCGGTTTCGCCTCCCGGTCCCCAGCGGTACGGCCGCTGTCTCTTCAAGGCTGCCGGGGTGCGGGCCGGGTTCGAGTGCGTAGCCCACGGCTTCCTCGACGCCCCCGCTTCCTCAAAAATAATCCCCGGAGGGAGGCCGCTGGGGGATGGAGAGAACGGCGGAGGCTGCGAATTCCGATGGGAGGGAGGGGATGTGAAGGGACGCGGCCCGGAGGGGGCGGGGAGGCTTCGAGGCTCCTGGGCTCTCCGCCCACTGGAGGCGGCGACGGTGCTGGGAGGGGAAACCCCGGAGGCTTCCCTAGACACGTGGCCGTCGCCTGGGCTTGATTGGAGACGGGGATGGGTTGTCCTCACTTTACTGAGAGTTGTAGGGGTGGTGGGATGTGAAAATTCAGAGTAAACAAGTCTAGCTTTTGGCTTTCAAACTCCTACCTGCTTCTCTTTGGTCTTAATCTTTTTATTGGTAACAGGAAAGTATGAGTGTTAGATGGGTGATGAAGCATGGCCTCTACTGCTAGGATTTTAAAGAATTTACGCTTGTGAAGGGGTCGTGTTAGCTGTTGTTAACACGGGATTTTTTTGTGTACCTCCAGTACAGTTAGAATTTAGATGGGTGTCTTGACCGGGATTTCATTACCTGGGGAGAAGTGATCCTAATTAATCTAATCCTGTAAACGGTTCTAAGAAGAAAATAAACGATTTTTTGTTTTTAGTGTCTTTAATTCTATTAGGACTTCTTTCACATTCTTACAAATTAGTTCCTTCATTGAAGTTCCCAGAAGAGGTTACTTAACTAGTTGTTTTGTTTTTATAATGAATGGAGGCGCTGGGTGTAGGAAGTATGGGTGGAAATAGGCGTTAATGTAAACTTAGTGGGTCAGGTTTGTAGCCTGCTGTCTTGTCAGTGCTCCTACTAATACAAGGAGGCAGTGAAGGGAGCTGGGAATGCAGTCCTATTTGGGAGGGCTAGGCTTTCAGAGTAGAGAAAGAACGAATCTGGCACGTAATGTCCTCAAGGAGCCCCTATTTTAGATCATCACTGATAAATGATTAGTAACTAGTTCTGTAAGGATTGCACTTTTAAGTCTCTGAACATTGCCTGGTTTCAGAAGAGCTGTAAAACGGAATTTGCTGTTTTTGAAGATAGGTAGCATCAACGTATCTTTTAAAAGTAATATTTAATTAAGTCCTCTTTTCTTGTCAACCCACGTTAACACTTCTGTACTTAAAATACACATTACCTTTGGATAGGGGAAATATTACATACAGAATAACTTGTTTAAATTGTTGAGGTAAATAATGGTTTACAGTGATCTTCTGGGCCTAAGTCTCGTGCTTGTTGGAAGTTGTTCAAATTAAATAAAAATTTTAAAAAATTAAGTTCAGTTAATGTTCCAAATCTAGAATGTGCAATTTACTTCTAAGAAGACTGGTCCTGGGGCCCCTGGGTGGCTCAGTGGGTTAAAGCCTCTGCCTTCCGCTCAGGTCATGATCCCAGGGTTCTGGGCTCTCTGCTCAGCGGGGAGCCTGCTTCCCCACTCTCTCTCTGCCTGCCTCTGCCTGCTTGTCATCTCTGTCAAGTAAATAAAATCTTTAAAAAGAAAAAAAGAAGACTGGTCCTTTGGAGGATAGATGGAATCAAACATTGGTTATGAAACTTTGACTTCATAGATTATCAGGTCAACGTTATGTTAATTTGATAAACACAACTTCAAAAAAATTCATCATACCAGTTTGAAACCTGTAAATTTTATCTGTTGCAAAGTACCTATTTTTGATACTGGGCCTGTTGACAAAATACTAAGCCAATGCTAAATGTGGCACATGACTGATCTTGTTTGCTGGAGATTTAAACAACAACCAAAACCCAACACTTGTACCAGAATTATTTTAGTCCAAAATGCTGTTGCTCATTTTATTACTTACCCAGCTTGTCCATATTGTCTCCAGGTGACTGAATTCTAACGCCCCAAATTATATTTTAAAAAGTCCTTTTGTAGGAAAAGGGGCTAAAAGAGGCGAAATCTATTAGACTTAAAGAATGAAGAAGATATCAAAATCAAATACTACATCTTTGCTCATTTTTTGATTGGTTGTAAATTTGGAAATGTTAATGAAAATAAGATGAGAGAGGATGAGTCCTGATAAGTTGATCAGTCTATTCAGATCCTCAAGTTTAAATCAGACCTGTCATTATTTGTGTTTTTATTTGATTCTCTGAGTATTTTAGCATCTATTCGGATATAATGTCTTTAAAAACATCAAAAAAACATTGGTTAGCTAGATATAAAATGTTAAGTTGTAGTGAATGCTATTAAAAAAAAGCGGGGGACAGAGTAGTATTTAACATTCTTTACATCAAGGACCCATTTAATGGTGATTTTAAGTGCCATTTCTTACTAATTTCATCTGAATAAGAAGTTCCCCTTTTTGGGCAGAGTAGGTTTTAGAAAGTGAACGTTGTTGCTTTCACCCATCCTTGTAAGTTGTTTTGTACATTGATATCAGACTACTAGATCACATTACTGCACTTGCCATCCAAAGTGGCCTCTGTACTTTTGGTTACCAACTTTGCCTTTTACACTACATGGTTTGATAAATTTTTATTTGTTCAGAAATTTTGTACTTTTTAATTTTTATTGGGAAAGGGGGTTGTAATTTTGAAGAACCTATTACATTTAACTAACATATTTAATTAATTATACTTAATTATTTTCTAAGGTAAAGAGGGTACAGAAGAACACAACAGGGGAAAATAATGTAAGAGCACAAATTACTTCGTATTATTAGCTAATTTAATGCTCCTAGAAGTAGGTAGTATCAGCATTTTATGTGAACCCGAGGTACAGAGCAGTTAAAGGACTTCTTCAAGGTTACATAACTGAGCAATGATGACTTACCATGAGGCTTTTGTATTGGTTTTTAAAGGGAGCTCCCTTGATTTAAACTGTTACACTATACACCAGCTTGGAATTCATAAGCACGCTTTGGATTCCACTGTGCTCTAAGGAAAGGCAACAGTATTTATTTATGGTCAGGGGGTCTTCCAACATGGAATTTGTTTACATATGGTAGTTGAGTGATGGCTCCTAAGCTTTTTGTCTGGTGTGTGTGTGTGTGTGCGCGTGTGTGTGTGTGTGTGTGTGTGTGTGTGTGTAATTCTCCCCTCATGCGAATAAATTGGTTTTGTTTGTTACTGCTTGGTGAATATTCACCAGATTTTTCAGTCCAACCCAGGTATGTTTCTGTGCTGTGGGATTAGATGATAATCTAGAAAATTGAGCTCCCTTGGACTAGAAGTTATGTAGTGTTCTCAAATAGGAGTCCATTTGGTGAGCCTAAAGAATAGGATATTGTAACTATGAGGTTGTGCTGGAGCCAAATCAAGTATTGAGCCCTTGGACCACTGAAAACATTATAGAACAACAGTGTCTTAAATAGAGATTTGCTTAAAAGTGCATTTGGAGGGAGATGTGAGGTCTCAGGTAAGGGGAATCTTATTATTGGTTCCCTTGAACTCTTGCTTTAAAATATTTGTAATTTTTCATGATTGGTTGTTTCCCTATGAAGTATGTCATTTTATGTAAAGGAACATCAGCTATTTTATTATGGTATAATCTACGTAACAGTAGGCTGATAGAGCAGGTACTTTGGTTTTTTGGATGATATTGGATGTCACATGGGTTTTGAAAGTCAGATTTTTAATTACTAGGTTCTTACCTTTTGTGTGTTGCTGAGCAAGTTGCTTAGTATTTTATCCGTAGATAGGAGGAAAGCCTAGAATAGTTCCTTACTGAGTAGGCTTCATAAATGTTCGCTTTCTTTACTTCTCATTGAAAGTCAGGAGAACTTATTCAGAGTCAGGTTTTCTGGAATGGTGAGAAGTTATTTGGTAACACATGTCTGGACATCCAACTACTACAAGAGCACAAAATACAACCAGTTTGTGGTGTAATTCAGTGACTTGTTTCCCCTTTGCAGTGGAAGATTTTTTGTGTGTTCAAGTTCTCAGGTTAAGATTTGCCTTCAGTGACATTGTTATGAACAGTATCTTTGAATTGAGATCTTCTGCACATTACATATACTGGGTAGTGAATACACTATTTTATTGTAGAGTGACCTTTTTATTTCTAGTATTGCTTTTCCTTAAACTTTATTTTTAGTTGTTAATAATAGTTATACCCGCTTTCTTTCGGTTAGGATTATATTTTACTGGAAAACTATATCCTTATGTTATAGATAGGTTTCTTATAAATGGAATGTAGTTGGATTTTCTTAAATCCTGCCTGATGCTTTTTAATGGGAACCTTTAGTTGATTTATCTTCACCACTGACTTAATGTTGTGGTAGTTTTAATTTTTTAACACACTACACAGTGGTGATACTTAAAAAGGTTTATTTAGATATATGAAGTTATCCTTTTTGCCCCTCATTTCTTCTTGGAAATTAGTTCTTCCATTTGGGATCACTTGCCTTCTGCCTGAATAATATACTTAATAGAATATATGAGAGAGCTGGAGGCATATTTTCCAGAAAATACCTGTTTCACATTCATTCTTAGAAGGTGTTTTCATTATAATATTCTAAGATCCTTGGCTATTTTTAGCACATTGAGGACTCTGTTGTCTTTTGTGTCTATTGAAGAGAAGGTAGCTGTGTGTCTTATGGCTTTAAGCTGAGTATTTTCTCTGTGTTTTTGAGGTGACTTGTCTTTAATGTCTTGCCTTTTCACTGATATTTCTAACTGTAGGTTTCTTTTTGATTTATCATGATTGGGATTTGTAGGGCCAACCCCATCAGTTCTGGTGGTATTTGTAGGGCTGTCTTCCATCAGTTCTGGAAAATTCTTGGGTTTTCATTTTTTTTTTTTTTAAGATTTTATTTATTTATTTGACAGAGACATAGAGAGCACAACTAGGCAGAGAGGCAGGCAGAGGGAGAAGGAGAAGCAGGCTCCCCACCAAGCAGGGAGCCTGATCCTAGGACCCTGGGATATGACCAGGACGGAAGTCAGCTGCTGAACTGCTGCGCCACCCCAGGCTTTTCATTTTTTTCAAGTATTTTGTGCATTCTCTCCTTAACTCCTAGAACTTGTATTAAATCTTCATTAGACTCTGTTGTATCCTGAAATATCTTTTAACATCAGTTAAAACTGATAAAACATCCCATTTTCTAGCCTTTAGTCTCTGCCATATTTTGGAAGATTTCTTCTAAGTTTGCATCCCTCAATTATCTTTCCATCTGTGTTTAGTCTACTGATAAACCTGCCCATTTGGCCTGATTTCCATTATTTTATTTCTCAAAGTTCTCTCATTCTTTGCTGGATTTGTTTATCACCTTTAATAGATGGCTGTTCTTTGCAGACACTGCATTTTCAAACTCAATAAGCATGGTTGTCATTTGTCTATGTTTATAAGTTTATTTATAGTCCTTTTGACAATATTTAAATCTTTGGGGCAGGTTTCTATTGTATTGTTTCTGTTGCCCTTACTGCTCTTGAAAACTACTTGTATAAATTATTTGAGGTCTAGAATGAAGGTGCCTTTCTCATTTGGTTGTATAGATACTTAGGAACATGATCAGGCTGACCATTTAAAGCTCATGGCTTGAGGTTTTGAGACAACACTAATAAGTGATTCTAGTTTATTTGTCCAAGAGAACTGGTTTATCATCCTTGATAATATAGCACTTTGCTTAATGTGGAGGGTTGCTGTAAAGATTTCCCACCTTGGATAGGTCTGGGGCTTTTGATTTTACCTCTCAGTAGTTAAAACATTGCTTTTAAGATTTCAGCAAATGTTTATTCTGGACTTGGAATTATTTTATGCAGAGTTGGTCTGCATAATTTAGCTTGTCACTACCAGAAGTGGAAATTCTTCTGAACTCTTAGAAAGTAATTTCATGTCTGATAAATAAAATTTTCATTGATTTAATTTAATGTTGAGTGCAGTAAAAAAAAACAAACCCACAAAAACCAACAAAACTAATGTAGGTATTAACGGAAACTTGTGTTTTTTTCAATGTGATCTGATTGTCTGAGAATCACCTACATCAGGGGCTGGGGTTTCTTGTTTAGAATGGAGATTTTTAGGTCTAGTCTCTTAGACCTCTTGGTTCAGGATCTGGGCATAGGGATTAATCTCTTTCTCTTTTAAAGAACTTAGCTGTAGTTTTAGATTTACAGAAAAGTTGTAGAGCTACTCTCTAGAGAGTTCCCACATGCCCCTTAACCAGTTTTCCTTAATGTTAACATCTTAACGTTACCGTGGCACATTTATTGGTTAGTCTGTACATTTTAACGATCATCTCAGCTAATTATTTTGCAGAAATATTGACCCTGTGCTGAGATAATTAAAAATGGACATAACTGAAAAGTTATATTTTATTGAATGTTCAGTAGTTATCAAACGCAGGTTAAGTCTTTTATAAATTTGCATCTTTTTAAAAAAATATTTATTTATTTGACAGAGATCACAAGTAGACAGAGGCAGGCAGAGAGAGAGAGAGGGAAGCAGGCTCCCTGCTGAGCAGAGAGCCCGATGTGGGGCTCGATCCCAGGACCCTGAGATCATGACCTGAGCCGCAGGCAGCGGCTTAACCCACTGAGCCACCCAGGCGCCCCATAAATTTGTGTCTTAATAAGAGTAGTCCAATAAAGGAATAGATTTTTTTTGTATTTTTGTAGATGGTGAATAAGACCAGAAGTCATTTGCCTGAGCTAGATCTTTACAAAGCTGGTGTCAACCCAAATGATTTGACTACAAAATTAGGTCTGCTTTAGAAAACAGAAGTGTGTATAACCAAGAAATCTAACTCAGCTAGAGTGGGCAGGGCATAGTAGAGAAAGTATCTCTGAAGAAGTAAATGCCATCCTGTTCTGTCTTGAATCATCTTTAATAAAGAATCAAAGAATTTCATTTAAAGCATTTGAATTCTAAATGTGACCCCATGAAATGGACAGGGAAGGTAGCAGTGTAGCCATTCTTCTGAGTACATTTTAAAATGTTACAAAAATCTGAATTTAGAACTTTGGGGGGGTTGTTTTATATTTTTGATAATTGCTGGACTTAACTAGACTTCAACCCAGCAAATTCCAAAATGTTAGCAAAATGTATTTAAATATGGAAAAACCAAATATAAGTTCTCATTTTCTCCCAGCCTTTTCTTAAAGGTGACTATTACTAGGTTTCTGGTATATCTGTTTAGAAATGTTTTATTCATAAAGTATGTGCATGAGTATGCATGTTCATGTGTGTGTATATACACACACACACACACATACATATGTATATACACACACACGCACACATGCATATATATATATTCCTGTCCAGATTGAATTCTGCCATAAGCCCTGTGCTCTTTCTGTATCTGCTTCATTGACTGCAAAGCATTTCATTGTATGCACATTCCATGCTAATACTAAGTTTATTTTTGATGAGATAAGTAATTGTACCTGCTCTGTGCATAAGCTTTATATATTATTACTCTGAAGGATGCAGTGCAGCGACTGGCAAAAGCACATATAATCCCGGTAATATGAGTCTTGTGCTCTGGTTAGTTGGGAAAGATAGATCTTAGTCAAATAATCACACTAATTTGTAATTACAAACTTGAGACATCTTATGATGGAAAGAAGTGGGGCATTCTAGGAGTGTGTACAACCAAGAAGTCTTATTTAGCCAGAATATACAGGGTGGAGAAGCCTCTCTGAAAAAGTAAAACTTTGAGCCAAGAGCCAAAGGTTATGTTAACTGAATTTTGGAAGAACCTAGGCAAACATGATAAAGCATAGACCTTTAGATTCATAATATTTTTTTTTATATATTAGAGTCTCACAAATGAATAACTAAAGCTGGAGACAGACATTTTTAAGGTTTCTTATATTACTATTCCAAAATTACTCTCCAGAAAGAACATAAGCCATATTTAAGACTGCATGTTCACCACCATTTTCCCTGCATTAAAAGAGGAGTCTTGCTGATTTGATAGACAAACTGGAATCCTACTTGTATTTCTTTGATGATTAAGATTCAATATTTTTCTTATTTTTGAATTAATATTTCTTCATAATTGTTTGCTAAATATTTTGTTAATGTTGGCTAATTACCCAGCATCACTAGAGAAATTTATCAGTGCTATTAGAAATTATTTAAAGCAAAAATATTTAAAGTAGAATAGGATACATTATTAGGAAGAAATATTTTCTTCAGTTTGTTCAAAGGATGGATGTTGGCTCACTAATAATACTCCACATATTAGCTCTTGACTGCTGAAATCATTAACTCTTCTTAATTCATAGAAAACATGTTGATATGAGGAATCACACCTTGTAGCTTTCTGAGAGTTAAAAGTCTGTGGTTTTAAGTTACTAAAAGATAAAAACTTGATTTTAATGTGGGATCCTAAGCTTGATTTAGATAATTTTTTTTTGGTAGTCTGTGCATTCATTATGTGTGGCTTTAGCCATTTTCCTGCTTGAATATAACACGTTTTACCTTCAGTTTTCTTCTTCTAAAAGAAGTATTCTTTTTTTTTTTTTTTTTTTTTAAAGATTTTATTTGTTTATTTGACAGACAGAGATCACAAGTAGGCAGAGAGGCAGGCAGAGAGAGAGAGGAGAAAGCAGGCTCCTTGCTGAGCAGAGAGCCCGATGCGGGGCTCGATCCCAGGACCCTGGGATCATGACCTGAGCCGAAGGCAGAGGCTTTAACCCACTGAGCCACCCAGGCGCCCCTAAAAGAAGTATTCTTTAAGTTAATACTAATCTATAGCGGGGAAAGAATTTAGGGTATTTGCTGGTTGGGTTCTAACAGTATTTTGATGTAAGGTAACCAAGAATTTGTTGACAATGTGCCAGCATATCCAGGGTAGCAGGGTGGGGGTTGTGGTCTTTATCAGTGATAAGACGGGAGGTACTGAAGAGATGGGGAAGGTTCACTTGAAAAAGATTGGGACCCAGAGCTTTAAAACTGTCATTAAGTTGCTTAAAGGACTAACTTTTTTTTTTTTTTTTTTAAGATTTAATTTATTTGATAGAGACGAGAGGGAACGCAGGCAGGGGAGTGGGAAAGGGATAAGCAAGCTTCCCGCTGAGCAGGGAGCCCCATGCAGGGACTCCATCCTAGGACCCAGGGATCTTGACCTGAGCGGAAGGCAGCTGCTTAATGACTAAGCCACCCGGGTGCCCCAGGACTGACTTTTGATGCAAAGATTATTAAACTTTTTAGGAAGATCTCTGGGGGCATAATGGTGGCAGATTTTGACTTTTTAACATGAATTTGATAAGAATTAATACCGTTAAAAATGAAGTGGGTTCTGTGAGGTACTAAGTCTAAGCAAAAATTGACCATTTGTATGTTAAAAGAGTTTGAATAAAGACCTCTTGTATTCTTTTCTGTGATACTAGCATACATCAGATTCTTTACCAGCAGTGCTATTATGAAATGTTCTTACATAGTAGAGTCTAAAAGCCTAGTAATAACGTCATTATTTTTAGTAGTGTCCTCTGAAAAATTACTTTGGGGGCTAGTATGAAAGTCCATGTATATGTGCCATGATTTTTCTTCTTAATACTGATTTTTTTTTTTTTTTAAGATTTTATTTATTTGAAAGAGAATGAGAGAGAGAGCAAGTGTTAGAGCATGAGGTGGGGAGGGGCAGAGGGAGAAGCAGACTCCCCGCTGAGCAGGGAGGGGGGGGGGGCAGGCAGGCCTTGCGGGAATCATCCTACAGGACTCCAGGATCATGACCTGAGCCAAAGGCAGTTGCTCAACCAGCTGAGCCACCCAGGCACCCAACAGTGATGTGTTTTTAATGGGAGTATACGTTCCTTCTTGGGTTGGTTCTCAGTGTGGTACTGATTTAAAGGGTTTGGGCATCAAATGTTTTTAATGGTTTTAAATACATTATATATAAAAGTATATTTTGTTAACATTGGCATTTCTCTCCGTAGATATTTGGAGTTCTTAACAACATGGCGGACATTGACAAGTAAGTGCCAGATAGTTGGTTTTTTGTTTGTTTTTTACTTTTCCCAGAGATTGGGCTTCACTTTGTACTGTGATGTAATTAATAGTAGTAATAATAACATTATAAAAATGTATGGTAAAGACTGATGCTTAATACCTGCCGATATAATGATGGGTACAGTGTATCCAAAACAAAATGTATATATAATCATTGTCTTAAATAAACCATTTGCCAGTGGTTATTCTTAGGAATGTGCTGAGCACAGAAATGAGGAAGAAATACTTGGCAAAATCCATTTTTACCATATGTGTATTTCCCGAAGACTTTACTACTTCCATATTAGTGTATCATACAAACAAGTTGAAGAGTGTATGAAATGTATATGTAGAGTTTAGGATAATTATATTTGAGTTTTTAAAAGTAAAACATTAGTATTAGAAGCCCAGTGTCCCTCTTCTCAGTTGCATCCTCCACCTTCTCCAGACGTGTAAGCACTGTCTTGGCATTTGTCTAAATCATTTGTTTGGTTTTTTGTTTGTTTTGTTTTGTTTTTTTAGAGTTTTAACACCTGTACATTGTTAATCAGTGTTTAATTTTGAAAATCTGAATAGCAGTCACAAACTTATCTGTGTTTAAAAAGAAAAGCAAAATTACCACTATCAGTTGAAGTCTCCAAGGTAGGAAAATAAAAAAAAGATTATCTGGGTCATAGTCTAGCATCAGCTATCCTGAAGAATTTATTGGGCAAGGTCATGTACTCTAGAAACATCAGTTTTATGAAGTTGGCTTCTGTCAGGGTTCTAGTGTGGATGGATGTCTTGCAGAAATATGGTAAGGGAGAATAAGTGAGCTGCATTATTTGTTGCTTACGATTTCACATAGCTTGGGAGTAGGTTAAACAACACTTGGACTTGGATGGGGGTATGATACACACAAGTTGTAGGCAGCAGAGCATGGAGGTGGGAAGGCAGGAAAATTTACACAAGGGCATCACATTCAAGTACATATAAGAATCTGGCCAATCCTTCCATGTTTAAAAAAGAATGGTAGCAGATATTTTAGTGATAACGGCTTTCAAAGTGATTGCCTTCTGTATTATACTGCTCCAATCTGGATTGCTTAACCTTGGTTATATAGCCATCATTGTGGATCTGTTTTATTTTCTTCCTGGGGTTTCATTTTGTTTTTTTCTCTTGGGTTTGCTATTTGCAAATTTGTATCCCATGTTATTTTCTTTTTTGGTTCTTTAATACTTTCTTGGAAGAGTACGAAGGAAATAAATTATTTTAAGATAAATGACTGAAAAGGACACTTCTATTCTTATGTTGGATAGTTTGAGTGTAGAATTCTCATTTGGGAATCCTCTTTCTTCAGAATTTTGAAGGCATTGCTCCATTATCAGTTGGCTTCCAGTATTGCTGTGTTGAAGTTCCAAGTCATTATAATTCTTGATCATTGTATGTGACACTTTTTGTGTTAAACATACATATTTCTGGAAGCACTCTGGCTTCAGAGTTCTGAAATTTTCACATTGTTATATGTATTTTTTAAAGTTTGTTGTAGTAGGCATTCAGTGGTGGGCCCTTTCAATCTGGCAACCTGATGGCTTTCACTTCTGGGGAATATCCTTACTTATTTTGTTGATTGTCTTATTTCCGTTTTCTCTTTCTGGACCTCCTTTATGTTAAATGTTGAACTTGTTCTAATTATCTTTTGTCTTGTTTTCCCATCTTTATCTCTGCTCTTCTTTCTAGGGAAAGCTGAAGAAATTTTACTTTTCAGCATGGAAAGTGTCTAAATTTCTGTTGTGTAGTTTTCAGGAGTATCTTTATTCTCTGTTCCTGTTTTTTATAGCATCTTGTTCCTACTTCATTGACTGTAATATCTTTTTACTGGATTGTGGTATCTTTTCTGTGGATGTTTTTTCCCTGTGTAGTTTGTTTGCTCTTAAATTTTTCTTTCCTGTATTTGTTTTTGTCTCCATATAAAAGCATTTTCTCAAATAGGACATAAAACTTGGTTGTCTACTCACTAAGATCTGGGTGGGGGAGAATATGCAGATGAGAGATGTTTAAAAAAAGTTGATGAGAAAATTTGTTGTGGGGTGGAGGGAGGCTTTTAATTTAGATTGTAATGTAAGGTCATCAGGGTGGTTGTTTATTGTGAGAATCCCCATTGTCAGAATGATTTTTTTTTTTTTTTTTTTGGTGGGCTCTATGTCAGATACCTTAAGGAAGAATATCTGGATGAGGATCTGGCTTTCAGTTATAGAGTCCAAATTGGGAAAAGGTGGCTAGGGTAGGGTCTCTACATCCAACATTCTAGCGGGATACAGTCCTATATCTGAGAGACTCTTAGCTGTATCTGTGGTCTTATAGTCTGAGCTCTTAGTTTAACCCTTTCCAAAGAAGAAGCTGTTGTGCTTCTGCTAGATTGAGGGAGAGAATCTGGAGATTAAACTGCTTTATCAGTTTTTGTTTAGTCCTCCCTGTTTTCTCCAAATTTCATCCCTCCAGCCCTAGTTCCAAAAGTGTCCTTTTTGATTTTGTATTAGGTCTAGTTTTCAGATTTTCCCACTGTTAAGTTAGATTTTCACTTCTCTATGAACTTGCTGCTGCTCTTTCTTCTCTTCCTGTCCTTCAGTGTTCGTCTGTTTAAAAAACCCTTTTATCCTAATTTTAGTAGAGATTTTGGAAGGACTAAGATCAGAGGAGTATGTGCAATCTGCCATCTTAACCTTGCAACCTCATTTTGTTTTGAACTTAAGGGAAAAAAAAAGAATAAATTGGTTTTGACAGCTCAATTCCCCACCATCACCTTATTTAATTTTAGATGGCTGTGAGCCCTAGGAGGGTGGAAGGAAGGGAGTATTCTTGTTTTTTAAAGCAGGAGTTAGCAAACTTAAATGACCTCATTATAAATATTTTAGGCATTTTGGGCTGTATGGTCTCTGTTGCAGTTACTCAGCTTTGCTGTTGTAGTGTAAAAGCAGCCATAGACTGTACGTAAACAAACTTACATGGCCGTGTTCCAATAAAGTTTGATTTGGAAAAATAGTGGGCTGTATTTGACCATGTAACATAGTCTGTGGACCCCTGTTTTAAGGCCTTAAAATGTAGGTGTTCAGTATATGACTAAAATCACACTGGAGGAGTAGCTGTGCTATGTGATCTTTATTTAATGGCCCTTAAATCTATGTACGTTTAGGTTTATACTAAATCAAAGACAGTTTCAGAAATAATCTATTGTTTCTGATGGGAAGGCTGAATTTTTTCTCCTTAGTTTACAGGGACATAAATTTTGCTGGCAGAATACAGTTGACTTTTTTCTGTATTTGTTCTTATATGAAAATTAGGTGGTATTTGTCTGTGTATGAAAGTTAATACTTGAATTGCTGTTCCTAAACGTGAACGTGACTAAATCTGTGAACCAAATACTAAAATGTAAAATCACACAAGGAATTATATGAAGACCTATATGTTGACTTAGATAACCTTATTTCCCTTTTTAATTCTCATTGTAATTTCATATTCAAAAGCTAGATTTTTAAGGTGAAAGGGGGTGAATGTTATCTTACTACTTTTTTCCCTTTCAATGGTGCCATCCTCCTGGCTTTAAGTACAAAGGTAGACTTAGGTTTTCTTAACTTTCTGCCCATCTCCACTATGAAGTAAAGAAAAAGGGAAGTCCTAAGATAGTGAGTACAGGCTGATGTGATTGCCCTGTAGCTTTCAGGGATCCAGGATCCTTGTTCTTCCAAACTCCTTCATTCTGTTGGCTTTCATTCTCTAGGATGCCTCATGGTCCCAGCATGGTTATTAGAACTCTATAATTTATATCCCTATTCTGCAAAGGGAGTAAGATCAAAAAGGCCTCCCAGTTGTCTATTATCCTATTAAGGAAGGCATACTCAAAATTCTGTACATTTTGCTTTTTTAACTCATTGCCCAGAGTTACATAACCACACCTAACTAAAAGATAGGCTGGGAAATGGAGATTTTTAAAAGCTTGGTGTATTGCCATCTCATGTAAAATCAGGGTGCTGTTACTAAGAAGAGTGAAGTCAGCGGATACTGGGTAGAGAACATATACTTCTTGACCTCATGTTCCTGGAACCAACCCTATCAAACGACATTTTTAAAGCTAAGAGTAGAGGGGCCTCTGCTGGCTCAGTCGGTGGAGCATGCAACTCTTGATCTCCAGGTTGTTAGCTTGAGCACCACATTGGGTGCAGAGAATTTCTTTAAAAATAAAATCTCTGGAAAAAAACCTTAAAATACAAATTTTATATTTGACCATGTGCTTTTAAATGAAATTTTACGTACTTCCAGTTTATGCTGTTTATTTATGAAGTTAGAAAGAAAACTGAATTACCTTTTGAATTTCATATTTTTGAAAGAGGCATATTAACTTAGAAAATGAGTTGAAGTTTTTTGTAATTTTTAATTTTTTTTGGTAATTGGTACATTTGAACCTTGGTGTGATACTATGATATTGTAGCAAAGAACAGTCTGAACTTGATCAAGATTTGGATGATGTTGAAGAAGTAGAAGAAGAAGAAACTGGTGAAGAAACAAAAATCAAAGGTATTATTTTAAATTACTTCAGGAGCCAGTGATTGCTGGCACATGTCTTCTAGAGGGTAGTAACAAATACTGTTCCCTTTTGGATCCTTGTCTGCTTTACCCATGTGGCCCATACGTCTAGTTCAGGAACAGTTTGTGTGTGTTTGTTTGGGGTGGGGGGAAGAAAGGAGGGGAAGAGGGAGATGGATATAGAGTGGTAATAAGGGAGGAAGGTGTGAATATAGTTAGTGACCCATCAGAAGTTACTTGGTGTACCCTCTACTGCTGGAGTGACATGGCTTCGCTGGGTCAAACAGCTGCTGTGAGTTTTGTCTGAATTTAGAAATGTTACAGGTCTTGGTGGGAGTTGTTTCTGGTGGTAGTTGTAAACAAACAATACTAGCTTAGAGTTACTGGAAATGTTCAGTATTTCATATATAGAAAACATAATAGTTGTAAATTTCAAGCTTTTTAAAAAATATTTCCTACCAAGTGACAAAAAACATTTATTAAATGTAAACAAAAATCTTACAGTTTTTTTCAGCAAATAATTATAAAGGGAGAAGTAGCGATGGTAGTGGGGAATTGTGCTGCTTTAGGTTATGCCTTGTAGGTATGGGCTAAGAATTAATAAAGTACTAGATGATTCAACTTTTCATTGTTGAGCCAGATGGAGGTTAATTGTGAAAAGACAGCTGAACTTTAGCTTCAGCTTTCATCTTGTAGCATCGTCTTAAAAGATATGTAGGTCAGTGTCCTTAGTGGCCAACATTGACATTTCTAAAGTCATGTTGGTTATCATAACTGTACACCATCCAGTAATCAAATTAATACCAGGAATTGACAGAAACATAACTGGGAAAATTCATGTCAGTTTTGTGTAATGTCTATTGACGAAGAGATAATAATAGCAAAATAATTTGTTTTGCCTAAATCTAGTTTATTTTTGGTTTAGTATAATTTTTGGACACATTAACAACCACATTTTGTTTGGCTTTAGTTTACAACCTTGGTTGTCTCAGCTATTAACTTTCTCTATTCTGATACACAGAAGCACACTATACTGTACGCATCAAACAAGCAGTTAGGTTACTTCACAGTCTTTCTCCCAGGGTCGAAAGTGTCAGTACACTTGAAGTTTTCTGATAATGTGTGGTCTACCATCAAAGCATTATATGGAGTCATAGGTAGGCATCTGGATGAAGCTTTGAGCTTCTTAAAAATGTAAGGTAGATGAAACACAAGGTAGTAGGAAGAGAAGGGACATTTATAGTTAATAGTAGTTGTGGCAATGACATGAGAAATGGTTTGTGTTACTAGATCATTAGGAATCTCAACTTCAGGTTTTTCCAGAGTGGATTTTCCTCAGCTTGCTCCCCATCTCTACTCAGACCAATGAATTATGGGCTAGTCAGGAAAACTTCATTATTGGATTGTCCTATTAAAATAGCATAATACATTTTCATAAAATCCTTCTTTCGATGCCCTTTTTTTTTTTTTTTTTTTTTTTTAAAGCGCGTCAGCTGACTGTTCAGATGATGCAAAATCCTCAGATTCTTGCAGCCCTTCAAGAAAGACTTGATGGTCTGGTAGAAACACCAACAGGATACATTGAAAGGTACAAGTTCTTCTTTTCTGTAGTCTTTATTTATCCTTCTGTAATCAGCATTGCAGGTATATCTTTTTAAGACCATCTAGGACTCATATACTTAATAGTGGAAAGCTAATGTCTGTTAGTATCTAGCATAGGATTTTGGGGAGTTTAAAATTTCGCTGAGCACCACCAATTTAGACTTGGTCTTTTAAAGTTTGACTCCTCTCCATAGGAAGTACACTGATCTTAACCATTTCTGAGATTTGTTCGGAGGTTTACTAGAAATACACAGAATTAGAAGAAATGCGAATTTCTTACTTATTTCACTGGTCCTGTAAATCATTAATAGTAGCCTGTATATCTTATTCTGCTTATAATTCTTTTTTTACTTGGCTTTATGAGTTTAAGCTCCATCCATGTTGCTATCTGTGTATAATCTCTGGTTAGTAGTTTCTGGCTTCTGAATGTTACCATTTATGGTGATTTGTGTCCACCATGTTTTATTACATGCTTTTTCTTTGATGGATATCTTGATTGCCTCTAAGCTTCATCAGCACAAATTCCATTGTAATGGTCCTCTTTTTGCATGCCTTCTTAAAGAACTGTGTAAGAATTTTGGGGGGGATACATACTTACAGTGGGATTGTTAGTTACAGGGTATGCAAGCTTTTCAGTACTTCCCAGCTTGCTTTCTAGAATGACTGTATCCAGTGCATGAAGGCAACCTTCATCCTTGTTTCTGCCAGCAGTTGTGGCATCATTCAGCTTTATGGGTTTTTTGCTTTTACCAGTCTAAGAGGTCCAGGTTTATTTTGTTTTATTTGTACTTTTTGTTGTCTAATGAGCTTTTTATTCATCATGAGTGTGAACCTTTTAGGTTGTTCTCATTGTCCATTTTCCTATTGGGGTTTACTATCTTGTTTTGCGGGAGTTTTTTTTATATTCAAGGTGTTAATCTCTTATCAGTTTTAGACTTTGTAAATAATCTGTTGTCATTTTTATTAACTTTATCCATAGCATTCTCCATAAAACAGAAGTCCTTAATTTTTATGTTCTAGGTTTTTTGACCTGTGGCTTATTCAGGTTAAGTTCTTACTAGTTCCTTCTCCATTTCCTGTTGACTAGTTTTACCTTTCATCTTTAGGTCTTTAATAAACCCTCTTTGTATTTAGCTGTGCATTAGGGTGTTTTGTTTTTTGTTTGTGCCTTTTTTACTGAGCTTGTTTCTGTAACACTTCACTAAACAGTTCATTATTTCCTCATTTATTTGTGATACGACCTTTATTGCGTATCAGTTTCTTATAAACACCTGTGTTTGTCTTTGAGCAGCACTCTTTTTTTAATTTGGCTTTTTAGTATGTAAATGGTATCTGGTAGGGTGATAATTTAATCATTCTGTTAATTTGTTTCTCCCTATAATGTCTTGCTTTCTTTTACCCTCCCTCCCTTCCTCATCCCCTGTGGAATACAGTCAAGATTGGCCTAATCATATGTAAACTTTATCCAACATATGGTTGATAGTAAGTTGATAGGGGTTTTCACAAAACAACCCCCTCCCCCCGACTAAAATTTTGATAGGAGTTGCATTGAATCTATAGATTAAAATGGGTAGGGAATTCTTCTAATGTAAAATTGTCTCATCTATATCCTTGTATTTATTGAAATCATACTCTCTTTTATTACAAAATATTTCTCATTGTCTGTTCTTGGTTAATTTCTGTATACTTTAGTTGTGTTGGTATTGTGGATAACATCTTACTTTGTATTGTATTTCTGAGTTGAATGTTGTTGATGTAGAGAAGAGTGCTATTGATTTATTTTTATTTTTTATTTCTTTTGCTGTTGATCTTACATCCAGAAATCTTGCTACATGTATTATAGTAATTTGTTCTTTTCTTTTCTCCCAGAGGCAAAAGATCTTGTCTGCAAATAATGGCAGTTTTAGCTCTAATCTTTCATACCAGGTTTATTTTTATTTCATTATAACATTGGCCAGGACTTTTCAGTACTGTTAGCATTGAATGTGAGCATCTTTATCTTATTTCTAGTCTTAACCAGGAATGGATATAAAATCTCTCCATTAAACTTGGTGTCCACTTGGATTTTTTTATGACCTTTTTTCTGTATGTATTCAGATGGTCTTTTGACTTTTTCTTTGAATCTATTAAGTACACATTGAATATATTTTTGGAAACCTGTATTTCCAATACTAAACTAGCCTTGCATTCCTGGAATAAATTTAATCATGTATTAATATTATACTGTTGTGTCAGGTAGTCAATATTTTATTCAAGGTCCTTACTCATTAGTGAAATGTCCTTGAATATGTGTGTGTGTTTGGATATGCATGTGTGATGTATGTATATGTATATTTACAATACAGAAACTTTAACGGGATGGTAATTCCATGCCCTGGTATTAGAGTCAAGATTTCAGCTGCTTAATGAAATAAACAGGGTTGCTGTTAAAGGCAGCTTGTATAAGATAGGAATTAACTGGTCTCTAATGGTGGGTAGAATGCTTCTAAAAATGGACTTTGGCCTTTGGTTTGAGAACCCTTACTTGGATTTGCTCCATTCCCCTTTCCAGTTTCTTGAATTGAGGGCTTTGTTCATTTGATTTTTATTAAAAAATTATCTTTTATGGCCTTAATATTTGTTTTTCTAAATGTTCTATGAAAGTTAAGTGTGAAACTATATGCTGAAATTTGTAGCCTAGACATTAATTGTGTTGTTCAGGTTTGCTTATTTCTGCTTATTGATTGATAGTTTGATCTGACAGTTTCTGGGAAGAATGTGTTAAAAATTTCTGCTTAAACTGTTTCTCCCTGTAATTCTATTAGTTATAGATTAATATATTTTGAAGCTGTATTATTAACTATATGTTTGTGATGTGTATATCTTGTCCTTTTGTTCTAGTTTACCAGTATAAAATGTCCTCTGTCGTATTTTGTGGTGGTGATGGTGTTATAAATTGTTTTGTCTGATACTAAGATAGCTATTCTAACTTTCTTCTGGTTTTTATTTACGTTGCATGGATTTTTCCATCCTTATATCTTTAGTATGGAAGTTTGCTTCTTTATTAGTAATTTTATTTATTTACTTACTTATTTTAAAGATTTTATTTATTTATTTGACAGAAAGATCACAAGTAGGCAGAGAGAGGGAGAGGAGGAAGCAGGCGCCCCACTGAGCAGAGAGCCTGATGTGGGGCTGGATCCTGGGATCATGACCTGAGCCGAAGGCAGATTTTAACCCACTGAGCCACCCAGGCGCTCCCTTTATTAGTAATTTTAAACTGCATTTCTTGAAAGCGGTATTGTTTTTGGACTCAATTGCTATTATTTTATAATTTATTGTGCCTTGTTTTCTCTTTTTTTGCTTTCCATTAAATTAGGTTGTCTTCTGTTAAAGTTACTGCATTCTGTTGTTTGTTATTATGGTAAAGGGGCTCATAACTTTTTCTTTTTTTTTTTGTAAAGATTTTATTTATTTATTTGACAGAGATTCCCAAGTAGGTAGAGAGGCGGCCAGAGGGGGCAGAGGGGAAGCAGGCTCCCTGCTGAGCAGAAAGCCAGGTGCGGGGGCTTGATCCCAGGACCCTGAGATCTTGACTCCTGGAGCATGACCTGAGCTGAAGGCAGAGGCTTAATCCACTGAGCCACCCAGGCAACCCAAGGGGCTCATAACTCGTTAAGTTTATTTACCCCTACTGATTTCATAAATTTACTAATGTCTGTATTATTTATAAATATACATTCTCTAGTCTTCTTTTTTTTCTATCAAGGCAACAGTAAGATTTACCAAGATATTTGGCCACCCATACTTACATAGTAATTTCTTAATTTTTTAAAACTTTCTCAGAAATTATTTTTAATGAATGTAATGAGTATATCTGGCATATTTCCTAAAGCCTATATGCCTCATGCAATTTTTATTTTGTCTTCATATTTGAATAATAGTTTGGCTTATAAAATTATAAGTTCAGATTTCTTAAATAAAAGTTCATTTCTTCTTGTATATGCTATTTCCTTTTGAAGCTGATGTCAGATTCCTTCTCCTGTGTAGGTTATTTGCCTTTCGTTGAACACATTTAGAATTTTCTTTGGTCTTTGATATTCATGAATCTCATTAACTGTTTAGGGATTTAGAGTAAGGATTTCCATATTACTTTAACTCTGAGAAATTTATTTTTCATTTATTCAGATAGCCACCTCTTCTGTCTTTCAGCTGTTGCTAATTTTGTTGTCCAAGTCATAATTTTTCTGTCTTTCCTGCTGCCTTTCTAGAGAGCTTTTCAACTTTAATGGACTTCCTTAAGTTGAACCTATGTTCTGTTTATCCTATTTATTGGTTACTTATTTTAGGCACTGTATTTTTCATATTTAATATTTCTATTTTGTTTCAGATTTCTTGGTGTCGTTTCTTCCCTCTTTAAATATATTTACATTGCTTTGTTTAATAATATGGCTTCAGATAATAAATACTTCATTCTTTCATTAAAAATTACACTTCTTAAGGGTTTAGTTACTTTGGCTGTAGAGCTCAGGCTCACTGGTTGATAAGTTGCTCCCCAGTAATGATTATTGAGGGGAGAAATAAAGATGAGGCTCTGGTTTGTGACAGTCCCATGGAATTTAAGAAAAGGGATTGGAATGAACCTAAGGAGAGTTCTGATTACTTCGGACTCAAGAGTTTGCTGTCAGTTCCAGGTGATTGTTTTTGGCTGCTTGGGGAAGAGGCGTTCTCCTCTGGTTGTAATCCATTTTACCTGGATTGGAAGGGTGGAAGAAGAATGCTTGTAGGCTCTCAGCCAGCCAGTTCAGCTTTCATCATTACTAACAATGCTGGCACTAGGCTCTGCAAAGGGTGAAGGAGTTAATAGAGACTGTTGTAAGGCAAGTGCAGAATTTCAAAAGCTTTCTTCGAGCCTCTCCTCACTGCTGCCCCACCCATTCCCTCCCTTTTCCAGGTTGCAGTTCACTCTGTACAGTTGTTACTCTTACCCTGAAGTTGCTCCTGGTATGTGTGTGGTTGCGTGTGTGAGCCCCTGAATAGTTGTTTTCTTCTTGGTTCTGAAATTACTAGATTTGAATTCTTTTTGTTTTTCTGAGACAAAGTGTGGGGGTGGGCAGCACCCCATGCTATTTCATCACCTTGACAACACATCAAACTTTTTACTTTGAATTGTGAGAAATAAAAAATTGGTATATGTAGAAAATTTTTTATTTCTCATTATCTTACCTAAAGTAGTTAACTTAAGTAAGAGAATTACTTGATTTATAGCAATCTGCCTAAGGCAGGAAATTCTAACCTGGATTCTATCTGTTGTATAGAGTCCCTGAAGTTCAATAAATTTTGAGCAAACATTTTTTGAGCGGTAGGGAGAGTCATAAGTTTAATCATACTTCAGGGGGCTTATACCCCATAGTAAATTGTATGATTTATGAATTATATCTCAAACCTGTTACTGAAAGTCTCTTAATGAAATACACATTTTTTAAATGTAAGTTTAAATTCTAAATAGAGACTAAAATAGGAAATAATGGTGTAGGATTCCCTCCTTTTTTCTAATATCCTTTTCCCTAAAAATAGCTGGTATGGGTGAGATATGCATACTTTTTTTAAAGCAAGGTATTGTCCTTATTCTCAGGATGGTTAGTCCATGACTTTCTAACTTCCTAAGAGATAGACTATTTTACAGCTTAAATGCCAGCACAGACAAGTCTAATCCTGAACTTGATTATAATGAAAGATTTAGGTTTGATATGATTTACATTTTTTTAAATCACAACTTACTGTATCTGCTTAAATGTTCACTCTTGAAATATTTTATAGTTAAGTTCATGTATTTATGTTTCTGGAATTTTAATTACTTTGAGTATTGCTTTTGCTTCAAGTAGGACACCTATCATTCACTAACTTCTTTGCTTTACTTTTCAATATGATAAAAGTGTGACTTGTGTTTTACTGTGATGCTTTGTAACTGGTGTGTACCAACCTTTCAGTTTGCCTAGGGTAGTTAAAAGACGAGTGAATGCTCTCAAAAATCTTCAAGTTAAATGTGCACAGATAGAAGCCAAATTCTATGAGGAAGTTCATGATCTTGAAAGAAAGTATGCTGTTCTCTATCAGCCTCTGTTTGATAAGGTAATATTTCTACTAATTTATTTTCTTGATCTAAAATTTGAGATTACAATAAAGCTCTGGAAATACAAACAAACTTGCGGGTGGTTAGTCTTCAGACCTCTCACCAAAATGGTTATTAGAGGTATTTAGGAAAACTACCGATAATAGCAATGCAAGTTGTGGTATGCATTCATTAAATCTATACACATCTTTAATGAGAAACAGCTACTAGCTGGATGTCAGTGTTTTTATGCAAGCTTTTCTTTTTTGTTTTTTTAAATCATTTTAGCGATTTGAGATCATTAATGCAATTTATGAACCTACGGAAGAAGAATGTGAATGGAAACCAGATGAGGAGGATGAAATTTCGGTTGGTACCAACTGTAATTTAGGGGTTTTTTTTATACCTTGGAAATATTTTATTGTAAGATTGATGGTGAGTTAATGATAATCAGAACAGATGAGCCACTCTTAGCCCTGGTGCCGTCTGTACCCAAATACATTGTTCCCTTGCATTTCTTTAGTCTTTAAATTTTAATAGATTATATAAACTTTCCCTTTGAACCTCATCATGACATATAAAATATTGTTACTGTTTTTCACGTGATGAAATGGAGGCTTCTGTTTGACTTTCCTACAATTAATAAGCGGCAGGGTTGTGACATAAATACAGTTTTCTGTTACATGACTCTCTTTCCCCAGCATTGCTATTTTAATGTTGGTTGATAAGGAGAACATAATGTTTTGATAAGAACAAGGGGTGAGGAATTGGGCAAGGTTTATTTATTATTATTTTTCCTGAAGCTTTATAATTTTTCTCTAAAACTGTTTCCATATAGTTCATAGGTTCTCTCTTAGTGGTTCTCTTTTGGAGGGGTCTGGTAGTAGTAATATTTGTAGAAGTAAAGTTTGGTATGGGTAACAGCAGTGTTTACACAATTAGACTAGAACTTAACTGATTGAAAATTGCAATTGGTGATTGAGGATTTGTTGGTTTCTGTACTTCACTGCTGGATGTAAGTTAAGGGGATGGGTAAGATTTTATCAAATAGTCTGATTTAGGAATTTAGTAACTTAATGCTGTCATTTATCAAGGAGGAGCTGAAAGAAAAAGCCAAGATTGAAGATGAGAAAAAAGATGAAGAAAAAGAAGACCCCAAGGGAATTCCTGAATTCTGGTTAACTGTTTTTAAGAACGTTGACTTGCTCAGTGATATGGTTCAGGTAATTTTATTCATAAAAACATCCGACTACCTCAAAGGATAAAAACCTTTGAAATTTAAATGGCTGTGATGACTAGTCTCTCCATTGTTGACCTCTGTAGAATGATTGCTGTCTTTTGAAACCTCTGTTACCTGTAGAAGGAAAATGACATTTTTGATTAATAAATAAATTATAATTCAGTTTCAGAAATTAGATAATGAAGTGGTCCCTTTGACAGCTGTTTATCATTGAGCTGTGTTTTGTCATAGTCTTTTGTCTTCTTTGTTTAGGTACTTAGTATTAGAGATTGGAGGGAGGAAACTTAAAATTTCTTTTATCTGACCCAAAAAGACTTTTTCAGTCTGAAACAAATATTCCAAGGAATATTTACATTTTAAAAGAATAACATAAAGATCTTTAGCTCTTTTACAGTTCTCGCTTTTTCTGGGAGTACAACACAGATGTCACCTTCTCTGGGAAACTTTTCCTGTCCTAATTAGAAGCATTTCTTGAGGGGTGCCTGGGTGGCTCAGTTGGTTAAGCATCTGCCTTTGGCTCAGGTCACGATCCCAGGGTCCTGGGATGGAGTCCCGCATTGGGCCCCCTGCTTCGTGGGGAACCTGCTTCTCCCTCTCCCTCTGCCTGCTGCTCTGCCTGCTTGAATTCTCTCTGTCAAATAAATAAATACAATCTAAAAAAAAAAAAAAAAATAGAAAAAGAAGCATTTCTTGAGCCACTACTCTGTGCATTATAGTACTTATTGCCTTATAGTGTAATTGTTGAAAGTTAAAGTCATGGAAAAGAAATCTCATAACAATGACTGCTTATTGCATTTCTCCTTTGGAAAAGTAGAAAAGGACCTAGCACAGTGAAAGGAACAAGAAGCAGCTGGAAAAGGAAATGTTTTTAAAGCCAACATGCCTGAGTTAGACTTAATTTTTTTTAGTCTTCAGCCCATTCAGTCTGATGATGATGTAATTCTCTGTTAAGTCACTTTTTTCCTACTATTGCCAGTAGAAGTAAGTAGAGCTTATAAGTAAACTAGCTTTAGTATAAGCCATAATCTGGAGAATAGGTCTTATGGTTCATAATTGTTACATAAGGCCTCACTAAAAATGTTTCAGTCAGCTAAATGTTTATTGTCCAGTAATAGCACACTAATCCTAAAATGCCATGTTAGATATGCATTTCCATATTTTCTTAATTTTCAGGAACATGATGAACCTATTTTGAAGCACTTGAAAGATATTAAAGTGAAGTTCTCAGATGCTGGCCAGCCCATGGTAAAAGAACTTTAAAGTATTTTCAGTTTTTTAACATTCGACGTTTTTAGGTAGACATATGGAACTTTCCAAAAAGAGGTGATATTCTAAGCCCAGAGATGGGTCAGAAAGAAGTTAAAACTCGTACTTGGTACTGTTGTTGGTAGGATGTTAATAATTGTGGTTTAAATGTTGGTAATTGTGATGCAGAATTTATTTCTTTTCCTCCCTCTGAATATAAAACTGTTTTTGAAATATAGGAACTCCTTGATCCTAGATTAAAAAAAGGTAAGAAATAGTAGCACCCTAAATACTTAACTCTGTCTCGAAAGGCATGTGTCTGGGAAATACATAAAACAGAATATGTTAGAGGGCTTCCACTTTTCATGATGAAAGATCAGTTACTAGCTTCTCCCAGAAACCATTAGTAGTATGTGAGGAATGGGGAAAACTACTACAGGCTATAGTTTGTTCTATCGTGTGTAGTACAGTTGGGCTGTTCCTGTCAAATTTGGATAAGATGATTAAAAGTCCTCTTTATGGGTATGGAAGGAGGAAGGAGTACTTGGTCAGTTTATTACTGAATAAAACTATTTTATAAACATGTTAATAAATAGATATTGTAAGCTAAGCTAAGTTTTATTCAGTTTTATTTTGTGTCTTGTCTTGTTTTTTTAACATAATTTGGGGTTTATCTGACCCTTTCCCAGAATAGGAAAGGCATTATCGCCTAAGCGTTTACATGTTTATAAAAATAAACAGATTGAATTTTACTTACTAATGGATTAACATTTGTGATGTAGGAATTTCATTAGTTTTTTTTTTTTTTTTTAAGAGTTTCGTCTTAGAATTTCACTTTGAACCCAATGAATATTTCACAAATGAAGTGTTGACAAAAACATACAGGATGAGGTCAGAACCAGATGATTCTGATCCCTTTTCTTTTGATGGACCAGAAATTATGGGTTGTACAGGGTGAGTTTAATTTTACTACTTCCACAGAATATTCTGTCTTTTTGTTTTATTTGTGATTTGTATTATTTAGTAAATTCTTGTGTGTCCTTGATGCATAGTTTATCTCTAAACATTTCAGAAAAGTGTTTTATTAGATGAACACACTTATTTTCCTAGAATTCTCCTTGGCTTATAGTGTTAGAGACATTTCTTCAAAGGAGAACACACTTAAATTTATTATATTATGAATTTGTGTTAATTGTCTATTTATTGCAAAAATGTGTTTAGAATTAAAAATTTCTCTTTATATTGCTATTGAAAACATTTGAGCCAATTTTTCCCTCTAAAATCTGTAATTAAAACAATAACATTTGGGGTACTTGGGTGGCTCAGTCAGTTAAGCTTCCACTCTTGGTTTCAGCTCAGGTCATGATCCCAGGGTTGTGAGATCGAGCCCTATGTCTCAGCCCAGAATCTGCTTGTGATTTTTTTTCCCCCCTTCTGCTCTTCCCCCCTACTCACCTGCATGTGCTCTCACTCTTCTCTCTCTCACTTCTTTCTATAAAATAATACAATCTTTAAAAAAAAATATTTAATTAGATAAATCTTGGCTCTTCCAGCATTAAAGTATAATGTAATTCTGATAGATTCTTCCCTTTGTTTTGCAAGGTGCCAGATAGATTGGAAAAAAGGAAAGAATGTCACTTTGAAAACCATTAAGAAGAAGCAGAAACACAAGGGACGTGGGACAGTTCGTACTGTGACCAAAACAGTTTCCAATGACTCTTTCTTTAATTTTTTTGCCCCTCCTGAAGGTAAATAGTGGTTTTAGTTTGGGTATTGATGGTTGTTCTGTTATAAGCTTTCTTTAGTTTCGTACTCATTTGAATTTCTTTTCTCAATTTTGCAGTTCCTGAGAGCGGAGATCTGGTAAGTTAAATTATTATTAATTTGTTGAATTATTCACTATGAAATTAAAGAACTGGTTCTCAGAAGTGGGAAGTTGGATAGTTGCTACTCTGATTTTACATTCTGAGGCTTGCAATGCATGGAGAAGACCTTTATGCATCTGGAATTATTTTGTTCAGAATGCCTGTAGTGTTTTCATTGAGAAATGCTGAAAGGCTAAAGACTTCTTTTGAGGCTTGGAAGTATTGGGGGGATTCAAGTTCTTAAGATGATATTTTTCTTATTGAAACTAGGATGTATTAGATAAATCATTTCTACTATCTATTTATTAAAACTCCTAACCACATTCTGGTTAGAACTCTTTCTGTATTTGTTACTCCAGTGGAAACATGGTTTCATATTGTGGCCATGTATTATGAGCATATAGCCAAGAGCTGCCGTAGTGCCTGTGTACAGCCTGGAAGGAGAAACAATCTCAGACAGGTCTGTGCAGGCAGGGTGTAAGCTACATACGTTTTGAATCTGCTCTTCTGTTGGCCAGATTTTTTAACTTTAACTCAGATAGTTGAGTAGTTTTATACATTTGGAATTGGAAAGTATGTGTATTTTGAATACTTTTGAGTTGGAATAGTGTTGGCTAAGGCTAAGAACAGATCTGTAAAAGGCAAGTATTTCTGCTCGTAAAGAGTGGTAAGTGGCTTTGTTCAAAATGTCTGTCTTTTGTGGGACAAAAAGGGGGACTATAAAGCAGGGGGACTATAAAGCAGCACCTGAATTTTAGGTAGAACTACTTAATGAACATAGAGATAGAATTTTGTGCTCTTTTCATGTCAGTGAGTGGGTTGGGAGTTTGTGTTGAAGTTTTTTTTGTTTGTTTGTTTTGTTTTTTTAATTCTGTTGTCAAGTATGGTAATAGAACAGCCTTGAGTAGTTACAACTAGAACACCTTCACCTGTGATTAGAAGTCTTTCTGTCAAAGTGCGCTGCTCCCTTTTGTGGTTTTTTTTTTTTCACTTTATTATAGTGGATTATGTTGATGAGTCAAAATAAACATCCATGGAATATTTACTCATTGTTTGGTATTGTTTGGAATTTAAATGACATTATTTGACTCATTGTTTGGTATTGTTTGGAATTTAAATGACATTATTTGAATTTTGAGTAATGTCTGCACCATTTCTGTGTTGTGCTTTGTCATTAAATAGAAATCCTAGATTGACTTAGTATTTATTAAGTAGGATTCTATCTCCTAATTTGGCATTATACATACAACTGCTTGTGTACTCTCTTTCTATAAAATAATAAGGAAGTGTGAGTGATCCTTCATGTTCTTCCATTATGTGCCATATACCTAATGTTATTTAAATCCCGAGATTCTTTCTTAGTATTATTCCATTTGGTGTTTTCAGTAGTGAATATTTATAAGGAAAATTAGTCATGTAACAAAGTTGCTTTTATTTTAACATTTTAAGTAAAAAAAAAGCAATAACTGGTTCTTATTTTTATTTTCTCAAATTTCTCTGAGTATGTACACTTACTTGGGAACTTTGTTTTATTAAAACCCTATGAACCATCAGAAAAGATAAATACCTAACTTTTGTAGCAACATGGACGGGACTGGAAGAGATTATGCTGAGTGAAATAAGTCAAGCAGAGAGGGTCATTTATCATATGGTCTCACTTATTTGTGGAGCATAACAAATAGCATGGAGGACAAGGGGTGTTAGGAGACGGGAGTTGAGGGAAATTGGAAGGGAGGTGAACCATGAGAGACTATGGACTCTGAAAAACAATCTGAGGTATCTGAAGGGGTGGGGGATGGGAGGCCAGGTGGTGGGTATTAGAGAGGGCATGTATTGCATGGAACACTGGGTGTGGTGCAAAAAAACCAATAAATACTGTTAATGCTGAAAATAAATTTAAAAAATAAAAAAAAACCCTGTAAACCCAAGGCATATATAGAAGATTGTTTAATCACACACATAAGCTAATTTTAAAATGACAGAAAGTTAAAAGTGAAGTTCAGTGTTGTTTCATAGAGTTTAAACCCAAGAGTTTTGCATGTGCCTAATTAAATAAAAGTTACTAAATTTTGTGCCTTTTTTTTCCTTAAAAAAATACAAAACAAAACAACAGGATGATGATGCTGAAGCTATCCTTGCTGCAGACTTTGAAATTGGTCACTTTTTACGTGAGCGCATAATCCCAAGATCAGTGTTATACTTTACTGGAGAAGCTATTGAAGATGATGATGATGATGTGAGTGAATCTGAATCCTGCGTTGAAATCATTTGGTGAGGGTATGATGGTCACAGTTGGTGAGCAGTTAAATGAATAGATGTAATTTAAAAAAAAAAATCATAATTCAAAGGCTAATTATTGATATCTTATAGATAACTTTCTTGAATTGTTTTAAATATGTTCTCTTAGGGTCTTGGTAGCTTTTATTTTCCTGCTAACAGGAAGACTGCTTTGACTTAGTGCAACTTTTTACTAGTGTTTGGTCACTGTTGTAGATATATTATGCTCTTTGACCAAAACATACCTAAGATGCTTTTTATTACTTAAAAATACTAGAAGCATAGAATTTTTATCCAAAGTAGTATTAAGCAATGATTAAGGTAAAATTAGGCTGCCCTCAAATATTTTGGCTATCTTTATTGCTAAGTGTCAGTCTTTCCAATAGATTTAGGGCCTTTTTTGTACTGCGTGTTTAAATAAATATAGGCAAGTAATATTCATAGTAATAGTTGCCTGATCACACTTAATGCACAGTCGTACTGTGTTCTTTATTTTAACTTTTTAAATTGTCAGATTTAGATAATGGCACTGAATTGAGTGATTCCTGCAGCCATTTAATTTATAATTAATTGCCTTGGCTTAAGTATTTTCCTCTTTAGATATTAGTGGATATAAGATGGCTATAACTAATGCTATTCTCAAATGTTTGTTAGCTTCATTCAAACTTCATCCTTTTTTCCCTTTTTAGTATGATGAAGAAGGTGAAGAAGCAGATGAGGTAATGTTTACCAAATGAGCAAATAATTCTCTGTTTAACACATTGAGAAGCAAATTGAGTGACTTATGTATTCCTTTGCTATAATCATTATTCTGTGATATGGGATATAAACCTTTTGGAAAAAAAATATGGTTTTAGAATTCTACAGCCAAACAATGTATGTATGAGGTTTCAATAAATAAATTGCAAAACTCAGAACATTTTTTTTATTTCAAATAATTCTGTTCTACTGCAGGGTTATCAGCTCTTTGAAGAAGTCAAAAGCTGCAGTAAACTTTTTCAACGTTGGCTGCAGTAAATCTTTTCAATAAAAGCTCTCTGGATGTCTCAAGTTGTGTTGGGAAATTTTTCATATTAGAAGCTTTCAATTAAATTGCATTGTCACCATACTCTGTAATCATGAAAATCTTTTGACCTATAGAGTAACTTGTATTAAAATTTCTCCGTACATTATGAGCCATTTCTTCCTACTGTGTACCTACTTCATGGATGCATTTTGAACTTTAATATAGGAAGGGGAAGAAGAAGGAGATGAGGAAAATGATCCAGACTATGACTCAAAGGTGAGCAAAATTAGTGCTGCTTTCTATTTAATTCAAGCAGGTTAAATAAGAGGTGATATCTCTTAATAGGTATCTCTTAATTTTTGTCCATTGAACTCTTTAATAAATCCTATTGACTGGAGATGACGTATAGTCCACTTTAATCCCCACTGGCATTTCAATAATACGTGAAATATGAATGCACATTTCCTAAGAAATTTTATTTTTGGTTCTGACTTTGTATTTTTCTTAGTCTAAGGTAAATAAACCCTAACTTTCTTTTTTTAATATACATTATCTTGGGGTTTTTTTTTTTTTTTTAGATTGTATTTGAGAGAGAGAAAGCATGCATGAGATGGAGGTTGGGGCAGAGCTAGAGGGAGAAGCAGTCCCCACTGAGCAAGGAGTTGATTCCTGCCTCTAACTCTGGACCCCGGGATCATGACCTGAGCCAAAGGCAGATACTTAACAGACGGAGCCATCCAGGCACCCTGGGCTTTTTTTTTTTTTTTTTAAACATTTTTTTTTAAGAAGCATTTTAGTTTTTAAAGGTTTATTTAGTTATTTTAGAGAGAGGGCAAGTGGGGTTTGGGAGGGGCAGAGGAAAAGGGACAGAGAGAGAAAAGCCAGCAAGAATCCTCAAGCAGATTCCCTGCCTGAGAGCACAGAGTTAGACCTGGGGTGCAGGGATACGGGTCTTAATCCCAGGACCCTGAGATCATGACCTGAGCCGAAATTAAGAGTCAGCATTCAACTGACTGAGTCACACGAAGAATTTGAAATTACTTATTGGATGTGTTGTTAGGTTTTCCCTCCAAAGGATAGCTTTATAAACAAAGGTTTTTAAATAATCTGGGTGCTTGGGAATAGGGAAGCAGTACTGTTTGTTAGGTTTTCCACACCACTTCTGTTCTCTTTATCTTTGAGACTCCCAACCAATTGGTTGTTCTTGAGTATTTGTCATATCAGGGTTAGTAAAGCCCTTTATTTCCCCCAGAATACATAGTACATTATCAGGATTCATTTGAAACTTTGGTTTCTGATAAGTGCATTCATTCATTTGCTAAATACTATAAAAGATCCAGAAGATACTTTAATGTAGTGAGCAGGTAAGAGGGGTAGTTAATAAATCAAATACTCTAAAGGGTATGAGTGTTAGTATGTTTGAATAATTGATTTATAAAAAGGCAAAAATTATTGGTAATATGACTAATATAAATTGCTTGGTGGTTTTTGAGGATTATGGTTTAGTTTGTTATTTTATGGAGTTCATTCCAGAGTAAAATACGGGCCTTATTTTAAGCATTTTTGTGACTTGCTAATATTTGAATACATAATTTGCCATCCTTGCATACCTTTTCTTTAATTTGGCAAAAATTTTGGTACAACAATGAGATGATATAATTACGATAACTAGTGTTGAAAATTAACCGAAGCAGGTAGAAAAAGATAGATTGACTTGTTGTTTTCCTTTAACAGAAGGATCAAAACCCAGCAGAGTGCAAGCAGCAGTGAAGCAGGATGTATGTGGCCTTGAGGATAACCTGCACTGTAATAGCCTAAACACAACTATTATTTACTTACAGCCTTATGTTTTTGTATTTTCTTGGTAGACTCAGTAATTTTTTTTAAAGGAAAGGAACTGATAATTTTAAAGACCAATTTGTTCTACTTAGCATTTTAACTCTAGTTTTTCTGCCAGATCTGTTGATTTCACAAATTCTTTCATGCATGTTCATTCATTACTACGTGGTTTGGTTCTTCTGGAGTAATTTTTATCATGTAACAAAGATTTTAGATTACAGCTATGAAAGTGAACAGAACTGTTAAAAGAAACTTTTTTTTTTTTGCTTTGCTAATTTTTTTCCTGAAGAACCAAAGTATTTTTTTTCAACTGGTAGTGGAATTGGGTTTACATTTGCTTGCACTAGCTGTGCTTTTCATTACTTTGTTATAGAAATACAGTGACTTAGACAATTCCTCATTTAAAAAACAAAACTTCTTGAGACAAATATATGGTTAAGAATTTCCAGTAAGACAACAACTGATAACTTGGATTATTAATGGTTTTTTATTTTTGGTGACATAGTTAGAAACCTGGTAAGGAAACGGAGTAAAGAAACCTAACTCATAGTGTGGTTATTGGTTACTGTAGGCAGGTGAATAAAACCTATTTTCAGAAGTTAAGCCTCATTATTTTAATTGTGCTTTTAAATTTAACTTCCATTAACTAAGCGTCTTTTCTTTATGGTAGGGTCCACCTTCTGCTTCCCTGGAAAGGATGAATTTACATCATTTGACAAGCCTATTTCAAGTTTTTTGTTATTGTTTGTTTGCTTGTTTTTGTTTTTGCAGCCTAAAATAAAAATGTCAAATATAATTTTAGTTCTCACAAGATAATGTCTTAATTTTGTACTAATTCAGGTAGAAGCTGAGGCCTAGCTTGAATTAAGCATTGTACCCAGTTTGCCATATTATGGAAGAGAAGTGTGTCAACTTTGGGAGAGGTACTACATCGGCTAATTAAGAAAGTATAAAAAAGAAAGGCAAAATCTTAAGTGATGTAATGTTTTTTTTAAGAGAATGATTAAAAGGTTAATCTTTTATTTCCTTTGATTAGAGCTAGAGAGAAGGCCCCAAGCTTCTATGGTTAATTCTAATTTTTACCGCTTTTCAAGTATGAGTATGTCATTTACCCATGCTTCTGTTTACTATGTATTAAAATGGGTAGTACTGTTTACCTAACTACCTCACAGAGATATGTTAAGGCATATTAAGTTAAATTTTATGAAATGTTTCTTGATCTCATTAAAAGCTCAAAAATTTGGACCTGTTTGTACCACAAGTATGATAGGCAGCATTTTATTCATACCAGAGCTTGTTAATTCAACTGGAAAACAAAGGTTTAAGTACCTCTATTCTGGATCTGGTCAGACAACACTCTTGCAGATCTTTGTGTGGCTCCTATCTTAATAGAAGCTGATAGATGAGCAACTCTTTGTAAAGGTCCAAGGATTGTTTTTAAGTGTTTTAGTTATGACCATATTGTAGTATAAACTACAGAGATCATGGGACTAACATAGGAAGAAGACCATTTTTCGTGGGGGGAAATGCCATTAAATTTGAGACTATAGAGCCACATTTAAAATACCTCAGGCTAATTACTGTTAATTTTTTGTGATGAGCTTAAAAGCTTTGACTCGGTGAGGGTAGACTAAATGGATTATAATTAGAAGGCGGCCTAGAGTTCCTGCTTTTAATAAAATTACATTAAGTTTGTTCTTAGAAGTGATAGAGCTTCCTTTTTGAAAATTTAGTATTAAGATCTTGGAATGTGAACACATCTTGTTATTTGTATAGTACTATTCATTCCTCTCCTGAGATTTTAATTAACTACTGGAAATCCTTAACCAGTTATGGTAGTGTGTAGGAAAAAAATGCCATGAAAACACCTTATGTTTTTCCTCTTTATTTTCAAAATGCTTTTGTTTGCTTTGATTAGATATTCTTTGCTGATTCTTGTTTTTGTTCCCATAGCTCATTTGATCACAGCCTTTTCTGAACTCAAAAAATTTTAAAGATAGAATCCCATTTTTAATGAACTTAAGCAGCAGAACCACTATTTTTTTTTTTCCATTCCTTTAGGTAATAGCTATTGCCAAAGTGAAGGGACAGATACTATTTCATCTTGTTACATAAAGGGGATGTGGTTTGCAGAGGAATTGTTTTCCTAATAAATTTGGCATTGCAGTGTTCATCTATGCCATCTCTCCAGTTCCAAAATGGTTCTATTCCATTTTAGAAATTTGAAATATGTAATTTGAAATCCTTAATAAAATTTGCATTTAATTTTATAAAATGTACTGGTGATATTTTGGGTGGTTTTTTTAAAAATGTGGATATATTTCTATATATATATTTTTGAAGAGCAGAGAGTAGAGATGTTTAGAGTGGGCTATTCTGTGATTAGGCTAGGATGGCCTGTAAATTTGTATAATTTTAAAAGCAACCTCCCAAACCCTGTTAAATGGAGTTTGTTATTGGAAGACTAGAAAGGTTTTTACTCTGAGTTCAATATAGACATTTTTGAGACACTTTGATTTGTCTTTACATTTTCAGTTTATAGTTTCCCCTAACTCAGGCACCAGATTACCAAGAAGTTCTATTTTTTTCTCTCTAGAAATGGCAGAATCTCATATAATCACCTTTGTAAGTTAATACTTTGAAAATTTTTTTCTGTCATTTTGTGGTCAAATATGGTAAGTAAACAACAATAGTTTCATAAATCACTTAGTTCTTTAGTGATTAAAGATTCACAGATATCTGAAAGTTTATGAAAATTTTCGGAATTTTTATCTAGTTCACTGAAGCAATATTAATATTTCTGTGACATAAAAATATCTTAATTGTGTGGAACTGTCTTACAGAATAATACTTAGAAAAATGGGATTCTACCTCTGTTTCCTTTTTAGCTGAAGTAATAAAAACAAACCTGAAAAGGATTAGCTTTGATAGAAATGTCTTCATTATAATGTGAATAGGTTAATAATACTGATTAGTGTATAATAAGGCCCCTAAGATAACTGAATTAACTGTTCATATTACTGCTCTTTGTAAGACAGTATGAATTTGTGGGTTTTTCTGAGTTGTAGGCCATTACCATTATTAAAAATAAAAATAAAACTTTATTGTTTGTGAAAACCTTACACAATACAGAAATACTAAACTAATATTCAGATATTTTTTGAATGCTTGGTTTCAGGGCTTGGTTTATAATTTGAGTACATTTTTATGGGTTAGTCTTAAAAAAACTTTAGCCTTTATGTTTTTTGACTAAGTCAAGCCAAGTGTTATTTTAAATGTACAGAATAAATGGGTAGTTTAGAAGATATGTTCTTAATAGGAACCTTAGGAAAGAAAATCCTATGCTACTTTAGGTGTGGTTTTTTTTTTTTTTTTTTTTTTTTTTTTATATCTGCACTGTGTATATACAATTGGTCATTGTGAACTGGATTTTGTTTTGAAAATGTGTATTCATAATTTAGGTAATTTGTGACTTAGAGGACTAAGTCTAATAGCTGAAAAGTAAATGTAAATGATAATGGTGAGATTAACTAACTCATAGTGGTGACTTTGTATACTGGTTTAAAAATCTAGGTATCAGAATATAACTTGGATTAAAAAACCAAGTTCTTGGAATAATTAGGGATCATTTATGTGACTTCTGAGAAATGGAGACATCTTTGTTGGGGTGTGAAATTACTTAAAGGATGAGCGTTGATCCATGAGAAATTTTTAATTGATGTATTAATTATATTTTCAAAAAATATAGTATACTTTGTATCTTGTGTTTCTTCCATTTGACATCATGTACTTTTAGGTTTTTCAGTTAAAAAAATTAAGGCATTGACTAATTTTCTTAAGTGTAAAATAGATGAGCAATGGAGCATAACAATTTAGAAATAATAAACTGCCAGCAGGAAATAAGTCATTAATCCAGTTGCTTAATTTTCATATTAGAAATTAAGAGTTTGTAGTTTTTGTAAATCTGTTAATTACTTGTTTTGAGTTCTGTTATTTTGAAACTCAGGAGAAAATGTTGCTTAAGATAAAAGTAGTTTTTATTTCCTTGTGTGGTTTAAACTTAAAAACCAAGAAGGAATTTGGGGATTAGTGATGAAAAGTGCCAGAAGTTGACAGACCTCATATCAAGAGTTAATGCTATTCATAGTCATAATTTTGATATTTGTAATGAAGTTAGACTGTTGTGGCTATGATAAATTTTTCATGGAATGGTGAAGTAGTTTCTACCAGAAGACTCAAAACTTTACATGACCGCTTTTAGCTGGAATTTCAAGGAAGAGTAGGATTGTGTACTGAAAGATGGATCCTTTGAGCAGAGAGCGAGCAGTTCAGTGAAGGTAGTAGAGGAAACACACTGAAAGTCCTGAAGGAGGACAGTCTGGGGTACATTCGAGGTGTTGAAAGACTGGTTGGAGATAGAAAGGGCCAAGCCATGGAAGACTAAGTCATAGAAGTCCTTTTAAAGGGTTTAAAACGCTAAAAACCACCTCTTGAGAGTATTTCAAGTGAGGATGACCCTTCCATGAAGGCAGTTTTAAAACTAGGACATGAAAGATAGTATAACTCTAATTCTGAAAATAACAGTTGAAAGAATTCTTGCGTGTTCTTCTCTCACCATTTATTGATTTTGCTACATAGCCCTATATTCTTAAGCATACATGCATTTTTTCTAAAAGACAGTTGCAGGCATCATACCCTTTTACCCTCTAAATGCTGTTTTTCCTCTAATTATGAAGACATTCTTACAGAATCACAGTACAAGTAATGTTAAATGTGCAGGCAGATTTGTTTGGACCAGTGAAAATGGATTAAAAACAATACACACTGAATGCTTCAGAGTTAATCCAACACAGGATTTTTTCCCTAGCCATTCTCCAGTCTGTACTTGTGACTACTTTCATCAAATAGGTGGACTCAGGAATGAGAATTGTGGGTGAGGTTGCTGTATAGGAATAAAAAACATGAATAAAAATGGAAAAGATCTAATTTTAGATTAAGGCTGTATAGCCCCTAAACAAGGGATGACCTATCATTTTTTAAATTAATGTGGGAGTAAAATAGTTAATATATGGGTTGGTGGAGGTAGAATGGTTAAATACAGGCTTTGGGGTTCATCTATCACTGTTCATTCAGCCTCATAGTTTTGTGAAGATTGTGGTGAACATTAATGAGAATACATTAATGTGTCTAGGACTTAGAACCATATGAGCATTTAGTAAATGTGCTTCCCAAATATAAGAAAATCTAGAACTTGTAGTTGGAATCACATCTTAAATTGATTTTGGCAGTTAATTTTAGAACTAGTTGGGGTTTTGTTGTGTTTCTAAAGGCAAAATGGCTCTTGGCTAAGAGGTGCTCTACTTGGCATACAAAAGAGCAGACGAAAACTGGATGAGAAATATAAACCTGTTCCCCCATTTTGAAAGTTTTTTATGTAAAATTAGAAAATAATTAGTTCTCTAAAGTCCGCTAGTTTCAAAAAAATCTCACCTATGTTCAAATTAGCATGTTTTCATATGCTAATTTTTGGGCCTTGGCTCATATCCAGAAATAATCTAGAGTAAAACTAAGTCTGATAGTATTTGGATATTAATGCTCCAGAACACCCAAGTTATCCGCCTATCTTCAACATCCCTAACATCTACCTGGAGCTCTGGACATTGTGACAGGTAATCTAGAGGTGGACAATGAGATACATGCCTGAAATAAGAATGCTATTTTATTTTATTTTTAAAGATTTTATCTATTTGACAGAGATCACAAGCAGAGAGGCAGGCAGGGGGCGGGGGAGCAGGTTCCCTGCAAGCAGAGAGCCCAATCTGCGGGGCTCCATCTCAAGACCCTGAGACCATGACCTGAGCTGAAGGCAGAGGCTCAACCCACTGAGCCACCCAGGCACCGCTAAGATGCTGTTTTAGACTTGGATTAGGCAAGTTGATGTGAATTTCAAAACTAGAAGCTGGATCTGATCTCTGTTCAGTTGGCTTGGTGAGTGGGCCTACAACCTTTAGAGCAACCCATGTCCACAACGCAGCCTGTTTAACCTGCATTTGCAGTTTCAGCTGCTTGGCTGCTTTTTTCTTTCAATTTTTTGCTCCCACTAGCCTTCTGTACATGTCTTACTCAACATAGAGTCTCTTTTTCTTTGATTTAATACCTACTCTTCGGTTTTATTTAATACCTCTACCTTCAGTTCTGAACTGGTTCTTCCGGTTTAAGAGGTAGTTTAGGGATGCATGCTTACTGTTGGATTTCCTATCTTAACGCTGGGCCTGGAAGATGGTAGTTGTACAGCAAACTTTCATATGTGTAGATGAATTAGTATTTATCTGGACTCTTTGCATTGTACCAAAACATTCTTACAGAGTCTTGTAGCAAGGTAAATGATGGATTCTCATTAGTTCAATCTCAGTCAACCAGGATAGCCTAAGGTCCTTCGTAGTTGTCAGATAACTACACACTGCTTGGCTTAATATTGAGAAAAATGGTAAAATAATGCTAGGTTTGTGTATATTCTGTAAATTCAGTGTTTCTGTGAGATGGAAAGTATCAACAGTTGTAGTTACCTAGTACTGAATAACAACCACTCTCAAAAAACACTGACAAGATTTATATTGTTGACTCTGCTTGGTTCATTTCTGCTGTACTGAGCATTGTTAGGGGGTAGCTTTTCAAGGGCAGGGACTGGAATTATCTGAAGGCTTTTCATGCACAGGTGGTTGATGTTGGATGAGACCTTAGGTGGGATGTAGCCAGATTTCTACCTAGATACTGCCTTACAGTAGCATTGCTGAGTTCCAAGAGGTAAAAGTTGTATCCCTTTCATGATGTAATCTGGGAAGTCCTCGCTTACTTTATTGATTATAGTCAGTCAAAGCCCACCCAGGTTTAAACAGAAGGGGACTACATCTTCCTAGAGGTATAATAAGATTCTGAATGGAGAAACTGAAATCTTATAATGGCCACAATTTCTTTATTTTTATGAAAATAGTTGGCTACAATAGTTTCTCAAAATGACCAGAAAAAAAGGTTTTAAATTGTGTATTGCATGCCTATTAATGAAGAAAGAAAAGAATGATTTACCCTATCATATTAGAATCTTTTATCATTTGTCTTCTGGACAATTGAGACTCCTAAGTGTACACATAAGTAGCTCACTGTTAATCATAAAAATGTCAAGATTGATTAGTAAAAGAACCTTAAATGATAAGTATAGATTTGGTTTTATTTTTTTTTATTTTTTATTTTTTATTTTTTAAAAGATTTTATTTCTTCATTTGATGGAGAGAGATCACAAGTAGGCAGAGAGGCAGTCGGGGGGTGGGGGCGGAAGCAGGCTCCCTGCTGAGCAGAGAGCCCCACGCATGGCTCCATCCCAGGACCCTGAGATCATGACCTGAGCCGAAGGCAGAGGCTTTAACCCACTGAGCCACTCAGGCGCCCCTAGATTTGGTTTTAAAAATTAGATATATTTTGAGGAGTTCAGGGAAATATATTCATATACTATTTCTATTTTAAACTAGGTGGGATTTTGCTTTTATAGCATTATAGATCTTAATCATTTTTGAAAGATCCAAATGTGTACTCATTTAAGATAATAGAAATAATGCTTTATTTAATCTTTATACTTGAGGATGGTAATTACTCTCTCTGTATACGTAAAATAGAAGTTGAGTAACACGTCCTCACCATTGGTCTGTGTTGTAGCTGGTGTGATGTCCACTTGTTTGGCCTTAGCCTATGCTCCTACCCACTCTAAGAGAAGTTTTCACTGGCTTCTTACGGATATTCCTGTGTGCACTAGTGGTTAAATAGGCACTTTCATAAAGCTAGGGATTTCAGAATATCAAATACTTTAGAGTACATAAGAGTTTATCTGGATCAGTTTTAAACATACGCTGTCCCCTCCGCCATGCCTGGTTTGTATACACATGTTGGCCAAACAAACCAAATGTAATGTGGGTTGAAAGGCGTTTTCTTCTAGGTGTAAATTAGACTCTGGGGCTGGTTTGGGAGCTTCGTAGTTCTCAAAGGCTTTTGCTTTGCTGTCCATGGCATATGGATGGCTTCCGTCTCTCCTCTCCTCTCTCTCCGCCCTTTCCCCTCCCCCTTTCCTTTTCCTAGTTTATCTTACTTTATTTTTTAAATTGCTTTAATGGCTGAAATGGCTGCTGCAAGCTCTTACCCATCATGTTCAGGTTTTTAGGCAGCAGTGGGACTGAAGGAGGCAAAAGACTCTTGGCATCCAGTCCCGTTGAAAGAAGAGCTTGTGATTCCTGGTAACAACACCAAAGGGAGACTGGTGAATAGGGTAGACCTGGACATCTAGAGCTGAAGCTGAATTTGGGAGGAGGGAGGTTAAGATGACTGTCACATTGGTCACATATGCTGAGGATCTTCAGGTTTAGAAAAAGATGGTTTGATGAAGGATATCCTGGAACATAAGAGGCAAATAACTACATTTCAGAAATAGGTAAACAGGCCCCAGTAAGATTTAGGAATATAGCCCAAAGAATTGCATGCTGACCAGAGTCCTTCACTTCATCTGAGGCTTTTCACTTCATTGTGCATGATGGTTTCCTTGGAAACTGTGAGTACACAGATGAGGTTGAAACAATGACTGAAAGTGTAAATGGGATCTTATTAGAAGCAATAACTGCTGAATGTCCTAGTTTCTGACCTGTGCAGAGATAGTCATTGTTACTCACTTGGTTTACTTGAATCAGGTAGTTTGTAGTTAGGAGTTGTGTGGCAAATTTGTTCCCTTTAATGTGAGATTTGATTTTCCTAGTAAGTTTACTGGCAGTGTTGAAGCTTGCCATAAAAAGATTTCTGGAGGGGCACCTGGGTGGCTCAGTGGGTTAAGCCTCTGCCTTCAGCTCAGGTCATGATCCCAGGGTCCTGGGATCGAGCCCTGCATCGGGCTTTCTGCTCAGCAGGGAGCCTGCCTCCACCTCTTTCTCTGCCTGCCTCTCTGCCTACTGGTGATCTCTGTCTGTCAAATAAATAAAATCTTAAAAAAAAAAAATTTCCTGGGTTCTATCTTTGGTAAAAGTATCTCTCCACCTTTTTGGGCCTGGCTATCCCATAGAGTTCTTTCATTTTGTCCCTTTCACTCTTCTGTCTTGCATCCATTATGCTGTCAGTCTTGTCTTCTGTGACACAACCTCTGCCCTCCAGTTGTTGGCCTATAGCCTGAATTCCTCTTATAAAGTAACCTTGCCATTTACAGCACTCAAGCAAGTTTATATCATTCCATCTGTTTTCCTTCATCCTTGTATTTTTGGAAAGCATTATCTGTACTGCTTCTGTTTTCCTCTAATGCCTAGCAAAGGCCTTTGCTCATTTGCTGAATTTTTTTTTTAGCAAATAATAACAAATTGAAGTCTGTATCCTTTCAAGACTATGTACTATGTTGTGATAGAACACTGAAAGGGAGATTCTATCCTTGCAGTCTAGTCCCTTAAATGAAGAGATTGCTTAAGTGGCTATCACATTTGAATTGTGAACAACTGGAGCATTTACCTAGTTTGAGAAGTGGACTCAGGAAAGGATATTAAGTGCTCATGGGCTCTTAAAGGGGGGCAGAGGATGTTCTTCAGCCAGGGCAACACTCAAATTTCAAATAGGTTCAGGTGTTCTCCCCCTGTCAGTCACTGGAGTACCTGATGCTTCTCTACTACCACCCCAAAGGCTTCTAGAGTATCAATACTTTGAAATAGTAGCAGTTCCTTGAGCCTGTTTACAGCACCCAAGCAAGTTTCTCATACCCTCTTAAACTACCTTCATTGGGCTCAATGTATCCTTCCTCTGCTCAAATGTATCTCCTGCATTCTGGATTTAGGATGAAAAGAAGAGAACTAGACCCCATTCATATTTTAATTTGTCACTTCATAGCTAGTATTACCTTAATGCTCCTGAACTCAGTTACTTGCTGGACATCTTCAGTAAAGTGTCTTCAGCCTGCCTTCTCTGTTTTGAATAGTAAATTTTCAGCCAGAACATTTAGACTTCTTAAGTGCTGTTAGCACCATCACCAACCTCTAGGATGATCCACTGTGCTACTAAGTATGATAAAAACATTCATCTAAGATGTTAACTAGTGATCACATTAGTAGTGGGATATGATCAGGAAGAAATCCGCTCAGCCAAAAGAAAGCTAAGCTGTGGTATTTGAATAGGACTTTGGAGAACAAACGTTTTGATAAGGTAGGAAAAGACTCTGTAAAGAAAAGTGCACAAGTAAGTGACTGGAGCTAATGGAAGGTTGAGTGAAAGGAGAGTAAATTGTAAAGGCCAGTGGTACTTATCTGAGGAGGGTTTTGCATGCCAGGATAAGGAGTTGGAATGTTCTGTACAGTGAGAGGTAATAAAGTTTTGTATCGTTCTAGAAATAGAGTTGGCAGCAGTGGAACGTATGGAATGGTATAGATTCAAGTGGTTAGCCTATTAGAAGAGTAGGTGAGAAAAAAACCAACAACCTGAATTTGGCTGTTGGCAGAAAGGACAAAGATAGATGATTGGCAGTGCTTGAACCACAAATGGGTTATAATAGTTTTAACCCATGAATTGAGTATAGAGAGTAGCAAACAGCCCACATACTATTCTGACTTGCTCTAAGCTGTATTATACAAGTTGATCACTAGGAGGCATCCCTTCACCAACTAGTGAAGTGAAAAAGGCGGTTAGGCAGATGAACCTAAGAAGTCTGGATAGTTCTGTATCTAACTAAGTTAGTATTTAAGCTTTTCAGCTAGGCATTTTGGAGATTAGAATCTTCATAAGGTTTTTCTGCGGAATAGTATTTTAAAATGAGCTGAATGGCTAAAATGGCTAAGTTGCAGACTACTCTCCTGGTGAGAGTGACCAAACATTTCATAGGTCACTGGGATTTTAGCTATTTTTTTGAAATATATTTGAACCTTGCTGTATCCCAGTCCTTAATAATACATTGCTGTGAGTGTCTGCTTTGAATTGCAGATTCAGAAGTTCATAGGTTGTATAAGCTTGTAGTCACATTGTAATTTAGTCACATTGTAATTTAAACAGTTCAGTTACCAAGTTCTGTTAAGACAAATGTCTTTAAGCCAGTATTGATTATTGAACTTTTTAAACAAGTCTTTGGATATTTGCCAAGTAGGAGAAACTGCTATCAGCTCTGTTCCATTATTGTTTCTCCATTCCTTTGATTACTCTGAACTAGAAACCAATAGGATGACAGTTTGTATAAATGCCTCTCAATATTAAATTGCATGTTGCTCAGAAAACTTTATAGCTTTCATTTAGATCTATAGGATACAGGATTTAAGATCTAGAGAGAGATCTAGCATGTGTAGTATTCATTTTAAAAGATTATACCAAATATATATCGGTATGACAAGTTTGGAGAGTTTTTATAAAGTCTCATATTTTGAAAATTTTTGAAAGCATGCATTATGAAAAATCTGTCAGAAGCCTTTGAACACATTGATTTTGTTTTTATGGCAGATAGGGGCTTCTGATTCAGTTTTAAATCTCTACATAAATTTAGCTCCTACTATGTGCCAAGAATTATACAAGGTGATTGGGACCCATAAAAACAATGGTCCTTGCCCTCCCTCTTGAAGAGGAAAAAAAACAACAGGCATAATAAATTATTCAGTAGATGCTAGGAGATAATACATACTATGGGGAAAGTTAAAGGGAAGGGGGTGGTTGCAATTTTAGAGTGATTAGGATAGGCCTCATTGAGATGACATTTGAGCAGACTTGGAGAAAGGGGAAGATCCTGACTGCTGTATTGAAAATAGATTACAAAACTAGGGTAGAATTAGGCAAGGTAGGAAAGATTCCATTGCAATAATTCATGGGAGAGTTGATGGTAATTTAGATCAGTGTGGTAATGAAAGAATAGGAAAAATAGAATATGTAGTTTGAAGACATAACTGATGGAATTTCCTCAATTTGTGGATTGAGTATCAAGAGAAAGGAGTAAAGGATATACTACAAGGCAGGTATGCTTCTAAGTATTTGCAGTCCTGGGGCAAGAATGCAATGGAGACAGAAATGTTAAATATTCAAAGGCTTTGCTAAATAGAAATATGTTCAGTGTACCTGTCTTGATAAATACACCTGAAAAGCCAGATTTAAAGTCCAGTACCAGAACATTACTTGTGAGGAGAGCTGATCCTCAGCCTGCCCTTCTCTTCCTATCCCTGTCTCTGAATTGTATGGGAAGGGGGGACCTCCTGCCCCCCATCTGTATGGATATCCTAGCTTGCATGTTCAAAATCTGTCCACCGCCTTTATACACTAGTCCATACACTGATGATGTAATCCACTTTTTGAACAGTTGAGCCCATTTAGGCAGGGTATTTGGAATCCTGAGTACCTGGAGTTGGTCTAGAATGAGTATGAACTCAAGATAGGCATGTCATTTTACTCTTCAAAAGCTCAAGGCTCTGGATAAGGGCCTCTTGTTTTAAGGGCTATACTGCTCCAAGGTTTTTGGCCTGGCCTGCAGGTGGAATTGCCATCAACTGAGAAGGGGGTGCAGGTAGAGCAGATCAGGGTGAAGAAATATTTGGGAGCATGTACTATTTAAGTTCTTTATTAGATATCCAAATAGTACCGTAGAGAAGAGTAAAAAAATTTTCAACTTAAAGTAAACTTGGCCTGAATATAACAAAACTGAAGGCTATTAAACAAAATACTGAAAACAAAAAAGCAAAAAACATGGCTTTAACTACAGATCCTTATTGAACCAGTTCCATCCAGGGACTCCATCCTATCCAGAGCAGTATTTTTAAATTTTTTATTAGCAAAAGCTCTAGAAACCCTGTTTTCCACAGCCTAAAATCCCCTTAGACTCTTCCCTCTAGTGAGCTATTCTGAATATCTTCACCAGTATGTGTTCTCTTGCCTGGCATGTTAATACAGCCTTTCTTTCATTCTTTGTCAACAAGCAGTTGGATATAAATTGGGGACTCTCTGGCCCTTTCCTAAAAATGAGAGTGGATGAGACCAACAAATGAGTATAGATAAAGAGGAGAACCGAGGACTGTGCTCTGGGGCATTCTGATACTAAAAGGGGAAGAGGAGAAAACTGCAGAGGACACTGACCATGATTGGGGTGGTAGAAGGAAAATTAAGGGCTATGTCCTTGAAGCCAAGTGAAGAACTGTATCCAAGAGGGGAAGCTAATCAACTGTCAGATGCTGCTGATACACAACATGATAATAGATGTAATATGCAATTTGAATCTGCATTTTCAAACGGGTTTACTAAAGCAGTGATTTCATTAGTTTGCTTTTGAAACGTTAGTAACTTGAAAGTGATCTTGTGTAGGGTTGTGACATTTTGGGCAGAATAGTTAATTTCCTGTAATTTTTTTGTGAGTTTGTGTCATTGTCTTTTTAAAACATGGCTAACATGGCCATTTTTGTGAATTGGATGTGACTGTTGAAGTAAGAGCAAAGTTGTCCCTCAACTACAAGGTTCCTACACACCTGAGATCTCCGTGGTCATCGATGCACAATGCACATCGATGCACAATCGATGCACCGTGGTCAAGGAAGGCACATTGTAGACTGACTTCTGAGCGGCTCACAAAGTCACTAAATCATAGTGAAATATTCAGCTGGAAATGGAGTGGTAAAGTATCCAGTTACAAAGTGAGTGCTTTTGAAAATCGTGCTGGTTTTCAGACATTTTGAAGTAATTTAGAATGAATCTGCTGCATGTTGATTAACTGCAGAATGTTAAATAACCAAACATTTTCTCTTAAGAAGATGGCTTGCATAGTTTTTTTGCCCAGTCAAGTTTGTATTGTATCATTTTTCCACATGGAATGTCCTTATCAACTACACCTGCCCTCAGATTCTGAGTTGCATACTCCTTTCCACATGAGCTGAAGAATGGCATTCTGTTAAAAAGATGAACAGCTGGTCATGTAGAAATTCTCTGGAATGCTCACTTGTCCCATGAAGGCAGGGAAAGAACTGATGTTAGGTGCACTGTTGTTACTGGTATACAGAATTGTTCATTTTAAAAAATCCAATTTACTAGAAATTTTTATCCAATTTTAGTAGTTGCCTTTCTCCATAAAAGACTGCTAATCCATTAAGAATTGAAGGCTCTGAGAATCTGCCAAGTGCAATTCAGGCGGACTCAGGACTGTGCTGGAATTGGATCATTTGCTAAGATGTTTCTTATACTGACATTCAGGACCCTCCTGTGTTTAAAAGTTCTGTGTTTTCAGTTACCTTGGCGTTCAGTTTGAATTTTTCAGCGTGACACATAGGATATGACTCTTGCTCCCCTGCCTCATCGCTCATTTCTTCGCCTGAATTCTTTGTTTCAGCCATAGGAAGTCCTCCCTCCTTTCTTGGGCACAAGAAGCAGTCTTTCTTCTTTGGCCAGCTCTGATTTATTTCTTCTTAGTGTGTTTCTTCATATCCTCAGGGTGGGTACACCCTCGGGGGTCTCTTTACTTAATGGATGAATTTCCCCACCAACAGGTTTGGTTTCGATTAGTGCTCTTTATTCCCTCTTGTTTGCTAGAATACAGAATTTTTTAAGATGCGAGAGTAGTAGGAGGGAGCTAGGGGCGAGTACAGCATTACCTTCCCCAGATGCAAGAGATTACAAAACCGATCTGGCCCGTTAGGCGCTTCCAAAGAGAGCGAGACCCGCGGAGCCCAGTCGGCTGTTTGGAGCGCTAAGCTGTTCCTTAAAGTGTGAGGTATCTCACTGGACATTCCTGGGATCTGTAAGTGCAGTTGATTTACTGTTGCAGTCTGTGCGGATGGGTCACCCTTCTCTTCTAGCCCTTCCAGACGGGACAGACGGTAGCGCTATTGCCCTGATTTAACAATCGCCCTCCGCTCCAAGAAGAGCTAATGCCTGGAAGCAAACCCGAGTGTAAAGACACCGTATCCTCTCGGCCTTTGTGCCCTGGGATGTTTACATAGGGTCTCGGAGCTCATCGCGAATCCCCGGGGCTGCTTCCCGAGGGCAGCGAGATAGCTTGGCTTTCCAGGTACTGCCTGGCAGCCCCCCTTCCTCATCTTCTGAAGCTGTTAGCCCCACTGGCCGGGGATAGGCGGGACGACAGGATGGCCTCTCGGCGCCCTCTGGACGTCGGCATTTGTCGCCGGGCAGCTGGGGCGCCCTCGGCTGTCGCCCCAGGCGGAGGAGAGGAGTTTCCGGGGCTCGGATCCCCGCAGCCAGAGCCTGGAAGGAGCGCGGAAGCGAGTGGGCGGCGAGAGGCGGAGCAAGGCATGCGGGGGGGCGTGGACGCGGCCGGCTTTGGAAAGGCCCCAAGTTAATGAGGCGTGCGCCGGCGGCAGAGCGCCTTTCCGAGCTGGGCTTTCCCCCGCGGTGCGGGCGCCAAGAGCCGCCTTTTCCGCTGGGTGTCACTCGGGGGTGGGGGAGATGGCTCATTCAAAAGCGCCGTGAGGGGGCCCGGCCAGTGCCCTTCGGTGAGCGCTCGCAAGAGGACGGCAGAGGCCCGGAGGTTCGCAGCTCCGGGACCTTGTGGCGCATCAGGACGCGGCTGCCGGCTTGCCGGGACCCTGAGCCGCCGCCTCCGCCACCGCCGCTCTGCTTCCTGCGTGTTAGCCTCCTCTGCGCGCTCCGGGCGGGCGGCCGCGGGAGCCGCTGGGGCGAGGACGGCGCGCGGCTGCTGCTGCTGCCCCCGGCTCGGGCGGCTGGAAGTGGAGAGGCCGAGCCGAGCGGCGCTCCTCCCTATGCCGGGAGGATGTTGGAGAGCAGTGGCTGCAAAGCGCTGAAGGAGGGTGTGTTGGAGAAGCGCAGCGACGGGTTGCTGCAGCTCTGGAAGAAAAAGTGCTGCATCCTCACCGAGGAGGGGCTGCTGCTTATCCCGCCCAAGCAGCTGCAACACCAGCAGCAGCAGCAACAGCCTGGGCAGGGGCCGGCCGAACCGTCCCAACCGGGAGGGCCGTCCGTGGCCAGCCTCGAGCCGCCAGTCAAGCTCAAGGAATTGCACTTTTCCAACATGAAGACCGTGGACTGCGTGGAGCGCAAGGGCAAGTATATGTACTTCACTGTGGTGATGGCCGAGGGCAAGGAGATCGACTTTCGGTGCCCGCAGGACCAGGGCTGGAACGCCGAGATCACGCTGCAGATGGTGCAGTACAAGAACCGTCAGGCTATCCTGGCGGTCAAGTCCACGCGGCAGAAGCAGCAGCACCTGGTTCAGCAGCAGCCCCCGCAGCCGCAGCTTCAACCCCAACCCCAACCCCAGCCTCAGCCCCAGTCACAGTCTCAGCCGCAGCCCCATCCCAAGCCCCAGCCCCAGCCCCAGCCTCAGCCCCAGCGTCAGCCCCAGCCTCAGCCTCAGCAGCTCCACCCGTGTCCGCATCCGCATCCGCACCCACACGCGCACCCGCACCCACAACAACTACCGCACTCGCACCAACAGCCGCTCTCGCAGCCGCACGGCCACCGGCTTCTCCGCAGCACTTCCAACTCTGCCTGAAGGGGGCAGCACCCGGGCCAGACAAGGTAAGGTCCCGGCAACTGGGGCTACTACGGGCTTTTCCGAGGAGTAGGTCTCAGGAGTAGGTCTCGCGGAAAGGAGGAGGAGTAGGAAGCCTAATTCACGGATTGGTGCTTGGAGGGGAAAATGAGAAGTTATTACAAGTTTCTGGAGATGTAGAAAGAAGGGTAGCAAGCTGGAGTTAGGAGAGGCCGGGCATAGAGTGGAGGATGGGGGAACTCGGGTTAGGCTGAGAGGCCTCTCGGACCGTCTCCCGCCCACCCTGGCCCGCGCGGGTCCGGTTGTGCACTTCCCAGCGACGCCACTGGCTCTGTCAGTGTCACCAGCGCCGCTCGAGTATGTCTGGACACTCGAGGGAGCGACCCCGGTGTCTTTCTGAGCTCGCTTTGTCCGCCGGACTGGCCCGAAGAGAGCTGGGTTTTGGAGGATTCTGAGCCAATGACTTAATTGCCTGTCATTTCTTTCCAGGTTTTGAGGACTTGAGGAAGTGGGACGAGCACCTTTCTATTGTCTTCACTTGAATCGAAAACAAAAGTCTCCCCGCCCCGCACCAGATCAAGTAGTTTGGACATCACCCTGCTGATAACTTGAGATTCCTCTCCTCTTAGTTTTCTGCATACTCTTCATCATGATGCAGGAAACGGCTTCAGTCCAGAAGGCTTTATTTATGAACCTTTGAAAGGATCTTCCAGTATGGTGGACCTTACCATGATGTACTGTAATTTTATTTTAATGTATTTTGATTTATGATTATTTATTAGTTTTTTTAAATGCTTGTTTTAAGACATTTCTGAATGTAGGCCATTTTCCAAAAAAGAAAGTTTATTTTTAAAAACTTATTCCCTAGTAAATTCTAATCTTGGAAAAGAAAAAAATGTAGAAGGGCGGTGGAGGGGAAAACATTAAGAATTCATTCATTATTCCTAGGGCATTTGCAGAAGGTCTGACACTTTCATTGTTATGCCAGGTGGTTCAAATTAAACTCTGTGATATTACCTTTTTTGAGATTTTTTTTTTCCTTAGGCATATATTTTCTGTAGAGTAGAAGTTTAAAAAAACTAAATGTTCAGAGTTATATAACTACGAAAATCTAATTGCTTTTCTAAAAGGAAGTTCATAGTAATGACATCTAATCCCAAATATTTAATACGTAACCCAACTGATGGCAAGATGAGCATATCATGAATATATGGTAGGGCTGGTGTAATGCGGGAAAAGCCTTGCTTATATCATCTGTTTGAAGGGACTAATAAGGAGATGTCTGTGATTTCTGAATATGAATGCATTAGGCTTTTCAAAAAACACAGTGGGGGAAAAAGAGAAACATTCAGCTTGTTTGAGAACATTTGTGCTCTTATCCACACTAGAGATTATCCTTCTCCAAGAGCTTTGCACAGTCTACTTGAACCACATTTTCTGACCCTTTTACTGTATTCTAGAAATATACTCTAGAATCTCATACTTTAATATATAGTTTGTAAATATTTCGAAGGACTAGGAGTCATAGTTTTTTTTTATTCATACTGAAAATATTGTTGATTAGAGAAACCAACTGTTTTGCTTTTTATTGCTCTTTGAGAAATTTGAGGGTTCTATGTTTTGTAGTTAGGTTAACTAAACTCAAATTGAAAAAGGAAGGGCTGGATAAACACTGGATTTTCAGTGAGAAAACAACCCAGTCTTGTTTTAGCAGTTCAGGAGTCTGAGGGGTGGGGTGGAGGGGGAAGGATGTGCTTTTAAAGGTGGAACAAACCCTCTTCTGTGTCAAATCAAAAGGATGGTCAAAATCCACAAGGGCAGATGCTACTTAAGCTTAAAAAGAGCCATAGTTGATACCAAATCCTCTTGGGGCTGAAAATCACTTCCTATCTGCATGACTTTCCTGACGATCTCTGTTTTCCATTATCTTTTCAACAAAGTCTTGATCAGTATTTTTCCAGCATCCAAATTGGAATGGTCAGTATTAGGTTATTGCTAAGTTAGGTAGTACAGAAACGAAAATAGAATTTCATGCTAGAGATGTCTTTATTCTTCCACCTAAAAGAGTTTAGATCAAATTACTTTTTAGTGCAATATTTAAATGATGAAATTTTGAAATCACAACTCTAGTCTGAAAAGTTGTGGGGGAAAAAGAAAACTGAGGCAAATGACAAACAAAACTTAATAGACTCCCACTTCCAGTGGGCCACAGTTATGAAAATATGGCCACAGTTATGAAAATATGCTACAAATGTTAGAAACACACACACACACATATATGGATATATATGACGGGCAGTTCCGACAGCAAACCTGAAGAGTTCTTAAGTCAGGTGTGGTTTGGCTTCTCTGGAACCACAGCTGTGCTTCTTAGATAATGCTCATTGTACTGTTGTTTTAATATATGCAGATCATATAACCTCCAATTAAACCATAGTTTTTTCTTTCATGTTTTTGCGCTATTAAAAATAAAAGTAAAACCCATACCAAATATTTTAAAAATTAAGATTCGTTTGGGCTTTTAAAAGGCATTTGTATGTTGTTAGCTGACATAGGCTAGGTAGTGTTGTTGAAAAAAATATGCCCAGGTTCCCTCGTGGCTACTGGAATTTTTTTTCTGTGCCCTCTTGCCCCCCATGACTGTGGTGGTTATTGGGGCCACCAGAATCATGGTTCCTTATCTTGTCTTTCCACAGCCCATATTCCTTGGTCGGCTGTGATTTGTGGTTGATTTGACCCTCTTAGTGGCTCTCTAGTCTGAACTCCTCTTAGCATTTATTTACCTGTGAAACCTCGGAAATTAGAAAGGAGAGGAATAGGATGTTTTTTGTTGTTTGACACTTTGAAATGATTATGGCTGAATCTTTTTTTTTTTTTTTCAGAACAACAACAAAAAAAGCATGCTTACTAAAACTCAACAAAACAAAATATAAATGCAAATCACTTAATGTGTCAGTGGCCAAATTCTACCATTTTCTGTAAGAAAATGATACAAACTACCTAAGGTATTTTGAGGCCTAAAAAATCACTTTCATGGACAAAGGTAAAAACAATTCTTTCAATCCAAGAAAAGGAAAAAAGGGAAAGGGCAGGTCCAATAGAAAATGTATCCCTTAAATAAACACAATGCAAAGAGGTGGAAAAGGACATGAAAAGGAATGTTCCCATCTGGAAACTGAACTTTTGTTCTTGAACTTGTGTTGACACCAAGTCTTGGACACAGTGAGCTCAATCACTATTTGTTGAAACAAATGAATGAAAGAAGGAAAAAAAATATGTAGTTTCCAGTATCCAGGAGGTGGTTTCTCTTGCGTCACACAGTGCTTCCTTCACTGGCTTTCATGTCGTTCCCAAGACCAAGTACTACGGGGCAGGCTAAGCCTCGTGACGAAGCTCCTTAGACAGACTTAGCAGAAATGCACACAGATCTGCGTGTGCCCTAAGGGAGGGCTGAGGTCAGAGAGTAAATGAGTATAAAGGGCCCTTTCAAAGGGAGCATTTCTGTCATAGAGGAAGCTGGGATTCTCTCATGTAGAAATCAACCTGACTTTTACAATTTCATTTCACATGTTTTTTCTGATGGAGGTTAAAAACAAAAACCAAAAAGCAACTCATCATTGCTTAAAGGAGTTCCCTACGGAGAGGAAGTCTGGCAGTCTCCTTTAATTCCTTCCTACTCTCATACATCAATACTCGGTTTCTCTTAAAGACCCCTCACTTCAAATCTGATACTACATGAGTTTGTTGCCAGTGTGTGAGTTTAAGCACACTGCTTGTTTTCTGTCCCTAGGGAAGGTGATGAGGTTTTTGTTGGGCTCCAGTTGCCACTTGGACAGTGGCAGGCTGAGAAGAGGCTCTGAGACTTGAGTGAGACCAGAACAATCCCATGGAGCTCAGAGCTTTGTAGGAGAAAAGGGGCCCGGGAGCATTCCTCCTTCTCTTTTGTAAATGTCAAGCTAATTTGCTTTTGCTTTACCAATACACTACCCTCAGCTGCTGCCTAAAATTTAAACTTGGGAATTAATAGAGCTTGATATGGAGTATATCAGCAATTCTTTCAAGAGAAATAATACATGTTTACCTAAAGCAACCTAAAATGTATTAATTGTGGAATTTTGTTGAATGGGTTTTAAAGATCTGTTTTCTAAATTCTTGACATAATTCAAAGGGTAACTTTTTGATCTGCAGTGTTGAACAGCTAATCTAGATTTACAGAAGATTGGATGACAGAGGGGTCTGTGACTTTGTTGGCAGGACATTTGCTGAGTGGAGGATAGAATCCAACAGGGTTTTTCTGGCAGGGCACGATGGTCCAGTGAAGGTAGCAGAAGGACTCTGGAAGCATCTGCATAAAAGCATAAAAGCCAGTGATCAGTTAAGCCTTGGGGAAGGTTTAATAATAGGTGGTCCTTCTGGATCACTGTATTTATTTTGAGAAGAAAGATAAAACTATCGTCTGCTACATTCTACCATCAGTCTTATGCTTAGTTTTAGAATATGCAGATGTTGACTTCTGAAAACCAAGCATCACCAGGTACTAAATGCTTTAGAAAATGTCATATTTGTGAACTTAATAGAGTGGTCATAATTTGTGTAAATATGTCTCAAATGATTTTGGAGAGATGTGATTTATTTTTCATATTTTCAAGATGCATTCCATTTCAAATAAAGTATCCATTGTGATGATCAACCTGTGCCCTTTTGGAAGCCTTGTTCATGTAGCATGTACAATATATGTTCCAGTGGCAGGAAGGTTCTAAAAGGCTTGGTTGGTACAAAGGCCATGGCCATTCTGGGAAGAAAAGGACCATTTTTGAGGTTGGGAACTTTTTAAAGACATTTATTTATTTATTTTAGTGAGGGAGTGTTTGCAGGGAAGGGGCAGAGGGAGAGAATCTCAAGCAGACACTGAGCTGAGCATGGAACCCTATGTGGGGCTTGATCTCACAACCCTAAGATCACAACCTGAGCTGAAATCAAGAGTCAGGGACTTAACCCGAGCCACCCAGTTGCCCCTACCTGGGAATTTTTAATAAAGAATATAAAAATTCACTAAGATCTTTTGATGAAATAATTTTTCAGAATGCTAATGAATTTAAGCTGAAATTTTCATAGCACCCCAGAGGATGAGAAATGGTCCCTAGCTTGATGACCTTGAAGGCAGTTCCCTCAGAGTTCCTGACAGATTCGAGTCCTCAGTCTCTTGAGAGTGTAAAGCCTTGGCTCTGAGAGAATCATCCTTCAAACAGGTTACCTATAAAGCTTCCTGTTTCAGGGTGAGAGCAGGAGACTTGACTTTTTGAAGGAAAATAACTTTACTCTTAAAATCTCCACTGTATCTAAAAGACATTACATCTCAGAAGACTTTCAAGTGGGGAATTTGAAGGCAAATTTTTTTATCCTTTAGCACAGTCTTACAGTGATAGCTTTACTACTCTGCCATTTCTTTGTTTTTTAAAGAAGAAATGAAAGAGGAGGAGACAAATTACTGCCATTACAAGGGGATGTCAGGGGTACCGTGTGAAAAGGTGGTAAAGCTGGTTTGGAAGGACTTCAGAGCCCTAATACGTGGCTTCAAGTTCAGGTTCTATCACCTACCAGATATGTAGATCTTGCCTGTCCTAACCTTTTGGAAACTCAATTTCCTTCTCTGTTAAAGGATTAATAAAAATTCCTACCTTAGGGTTCTTGAGAAGATTTAGTAACTTAATGCACATCAAAGTGCTTAGAAGGTCCCTGCATACAGCAGATAAACTGGTTTGGGAATCTTATAGCCGTACGAATATATGATATATGGCGTTTTAAAGCTATGAATTGTATTTTCTGAGATCTCAGCACTTCCTTTAAATGGTAAGACCAGTATGATGGCAACATTCCTGTATTTAACTTTGAAAAAGAAAAATAATCACTATTCATAGTACTCCTATTTTCATTTGCTTATTACTTTCCAATCTTGGTCCACATTCTTATGCATTTTAAGCAAGTTACAATTAAATAATAAAAATACTCTTACATGTATCTACAGAGGCAAGCACCCAGATGGCCACTTCAGGGCAGAGGACGTTTGGTCCCTAGGTGTGGGAGTGTTGGTGACTGTTGTGCTTTCAGAGAACCTTTCTCTAGAATTGTCCTCAGCCTTGTCTCAGCGAGAGGCCCCTTGCTGGAGGATGCACCCCTCCTTGGGGATAGCCCATGTCCAGTGGTTGATCTGTGGCGAGTGGATAAAAGACCAGGCCCTGTGTGTCAATCAGGACACGTGTAAGGGGCATCCCAGCTCCCAGAGCTCCCTATAGAATTGTTGAATCTTGTCTCAACAGTGAATTTACACTGCAGTTCAGCTCCCCCTCTGACCAATCTTGTTTCCCTTGTTGCCTCACAGGTAAGGTTCCCAGGAACCCTGATCCTCCCCCATCTTCCCACCCAAACCTCCTGCAATCAAATCTGAGAGTCTCAGAATATATTTCTTATGGAATCCTCTCTATGACTACGTCTGTGTGTGAACACCTATATGGAGAGAATGTATGAATATACATATTTATACATCTGTATGTACACACATACAATATTTATAAATATTTATTTCTACCACCATGTTTCTGTAGGAAGGCTGCCGGTATTGGACACAATATATGGTATAATGGTTAAGCCTATGCTTTAGACTAGAAGCGCTCAACTTGGAGCAATTTTGTTCCCCAGGAGATATTTGGCAATGTTTGGAGACACATTTGGTTTTCACAGCTGGTGGTGGAGGTCAGGCATCGATATCCTACATTGCTCAGGACAGACAGACCTTCACAACAGTTATGTAGCGCAAAATGTCAATGGCGCCAAAGTTGAGAAACCATGCTTTAGAGCCAGGTAATCTTTTTCTTGTTAGCTGAGTTCCCTTCGGATAGTGATGTATTTTAATTTCAGTTTTCATGTGTAAAATGCAGACAGTGCTATGTCTCATGGAGTTGTGAACCCAAAACTAGGTAGTTAACATAAAGGGCTGTTGCTGTTCCTGTCACAAAGTACCCATTCACTATGTGGTAGCTATCATCCTAATTACTATTGTTTAAAGTCCTATGGCAACATCATATCCCACTGTTTTTGATATTTCATTGCTTTTCCTATTGTCATCCAGTGAGTTTCTGTTCTTATGCTATTGTCAATACCCTCAATAAATATTTTCATGTATTCCTCTTATTGAAAAGAGTAGGGACTTGGATTCTAGTTCTGACTCTGCTTAGTCTTGTGACATTAGGCAGCTCATTTAATCTCTCTGAGCCATAGTGTCCTCATTTGTAAGTAGGAAGGGTAGTCCTGCTCTTGAGGAGAAATTATGGACACATTATGAAGTGGCAGTGAAATCTCCATGAGTTCAAGTCCCAGAGCTACCACTTAATTACTTTACTCATAGCAAAGCACTATGGGAACAAAAATATTGTTAGTATCTGGATACTATTTTAAGAGGGATTAGATATTATATCTATATATCTATTATACCTATAGATATCATATGTGTATGTAATAAACATATGTGTATTCCAATCCAAATAATCTGGATTTAAGAACTAGAAGGTTATCGCAACTAAAAAAATAGCATTAAGTAATTCTGGTGGTTTTTCTTTTTAATAGAATTTAAGCCAAATTTATATTTATATTAAAGTGGAAAGAATCATGTGACTGTAATATTACAACTGTCCAGAATTACTGACAGAGAAAAACCTGAAGAATGAACTCGCTGGCCATTTGAAGCTATTGAACAAGGTGTTCTCACTTGATTTGCTTTTTTTCAAAGACCTTGTTGGAAACTCTCACTGCACAGAAAGGCAAGTAAATATCATAGTGTGAGTGTTTTAGAGCCCCCGCCTTGATTGCCTTCAAAGTGAGTCTGGTTATCAAAGATGGCACAGGTGGGGGCCAGAGGACTTTGGAGATTTAGAGGACGATGTGGGTGGATTGTGGATGTAGGCCTTGTAACCCTTGGTCTGAGGGTTGTTTGGCATCTGACTTTAATTTGAAGAGATTGTTAGCACCTGAGGACAAAGCTGACCACTTTGTGACCTGATAGATCACCATTAACCACTCTGAGATAGGCTGGATGTGGGCGTGGCTTATTCCCAGCCAGGCATTCACCTGAAGCATTTGATGTTTAGGTAGACTCTGGAAATGAAGACTTGAAAACATCGTCCATGTGGTTTTCTTGCGTACTCTCAAACCCTGCCAGAGTCATTTATAATGGAGCGAGCAAACACGTACTGCCATCCTGTGAGACCAGACGTCCCGATGAATGAGTACTCCACCGTTGTACAGAAAGAAACAGGAAATGACTCTTGAGGAGTCTCAACGTTTTAATTATGTCATTGTCCTCCGCTGGCTCTCTCCCAACGCTGACAGTTCACACAGGTCAGTTATTTTGCAATGATTTTGAACTCTGCTGGAGCAAATTTACCAAGTAGTGCAGCTAACCCTGTCAGGGCTGACTCATCACCTCGAAAGCGCAGAGCGGCTTTGTGACTAATCACAGTCAAAGAAGCCAAACTTGTAATAATTTTAGGCATATTCTCTTTCTGGTTTTTCACTGTTGACGAAATGCCCATTTCTACAAAACTTGGCTGCAGTTTGTGAACACACACTTTAATGATCCCAATGTGTGTGTGTGTGTGTGTGTGTGAGCATGCATTCACTTTTCCTGCTAATCACTTTCATGGCTAATGACGGCGGGTTGCTCAGTTTCTCGTTGCAGAATGTGACATCTGAAGGGTTTGGAACAGCGCTGGGCAGAGCTGCCTCCCTCCAAGCTTGAGCATCCTGCTTTGAGGGTTAGCCCCACCCTGCCTAAACGCCTATGACAAAGCCCTGGTCTGTGGTGGTGCCAGGGCCCTCTGCCATTTCCTGTTGTCTTGTTTCAACACCACCACTGGAGGGAATGGCTAGATCTTGGAGGGAGAATAAGTCAGTAACTTTATCCTTAGTCCCTGACTACGAAGGAGACTCTTTAGGTAGATGTGAGTCTATGAGTTGTGTTTGCAGGTATGAGAGTGAATCTGATCCTTCCACAATGCACAGGCACCCTATTCAATAATTGCAGTTACTGCCACAAGTTCTAATTAAATTTCCGATGCCTAATTAAATCCCCAACGCCTATAAAAAGTGCCAGGTAGCTACTGGAAGATCTGAGCTGCGTGACTTTCTCAATAGCTAGTGGACCCTTCTTGGTATTTGCCTTCTGTAAAATGGTAGTCAGTATCACCTCTCTTCTTGCATAAGTGGTGAGTTTGAGACCAAAGCTGAAAACAGAATTTTAGGAGTTTAGACAAAGTCCCCTTCAGACTTCCTGAAGCTAAGGGTGGGGTCAGGGAGGCAGGGTGGAATGACCTGCCCACGGTCACACAGCCAGTTAAAGTCGATGACCAGATTAGGACCTGAATCCAGCTTTCCCGATTCTTAATTAATGCTTTTCCCACTGTACCACTACTTCGTGAGGTATGGAAGATAATTTACATAAACTCAAGGCATTGCTGTTTTTGCGGATAATCCCTTGAAGAATTCAACCATTGCACCTTTTCCCCCAAGAAGTGTATATTTTTATTTCAATTACATAAACCATCTTAAACAGTTCATAGACATTGAAAATAAACCATTTACTTTAATTCAATTCCACAAGTTTAAAAAGTGAGTTGTGACTTAGACCTTTCAAATATAATCCATTGTGTGTGGGTTAACAGAAACCTTAAGCAAGAGGAAAATTCACCAAAGAAAGCAGATACATAATTTGCAAAGGACATATTTTAAAATACAGTGACTGGATATATATATATATATATATATATATATATATGTACATATATATATATATACACGTATATATATATACATATATATATATTTAATTTATTGAAAATCATTTATTTAGGAATTGGGTTAGAAAGCTATTGGGAATTTGTCTTATCATATGACTTCTAAGCTATTCAGGGAATGTTTCCAGTGTTACTAGCCATCCTTGAGGTCTTGAAATCACCTCCGAAGCTGAGAAAGTTGAAATGATTTGAATGTCCATACAGTTACTTGAGGAGGTCGCTGACTGGCTTTTCTAGCCTGTGTAGGTGTCAGGAGAAATACTCCCTGAAAAAAGTTTGTGGAAGGTGATGGATCCATGGGCATCCATGAAGTCCTAATAGGGGGATGGGAAAACTTGTTGCTGCCCTTTTAGGGAACTAGGTAAGTGTAATCCACATGGCTGCAAATTCAATAATAAATAACAGTTCATGACCTACCTAGGACATTAAATGCCCAAACTAAATGACTCGGAGATTTCAGAAGTCTTACCTTTTAATGAGAGAAGAGGGGAGAAAGAACAAGAGAAATCTTTAAGTACATGTATTCCAGCAGCCAGTAAACAGGTTTTTGATTCAAAAATTATGTATGAGCCCTGGGTGAAGCCATTATTTCCTCTTACATAAAGTGACCTTTTCTAGGGCTTCATTCATAGCCCTTGGCTCCCTCCTGGAGTCACAGCGCTTGTCACAAGGCAGCGGGCTGCCTGCTTGTCCTTCTGCAAGTGATGACTGGAAGGGCTTGATAGGAAGGATGCTGACAGCCTCTCTCTGACAGCAGATTGTCAGCATTCTTGACCCGGGCACTTCAAGAGCCTGGGAAAACACTTTGATTTCAATGTGGCTCATAAAAAACAAGACCCAGCTGAACTGAATGACTGTGTAACATGGGTCCACAGAGCAGTTTTTGTAAGATTAGCTGGCCCGCGGTACCCCTAAACAAAGTCATGACGATGTCGGTGTCATAGTCAGGGGATCCTCTTATTTGTATGCATGCAACTGGACATAGAAAGTCAATATTCTTACTTTGAAGTTATTGCATAGAGATTAACGTGCAGAGCAGGGACAAGAGACAGAGAATGTGTGTGAATAGAAATATGGAAAGAATCAGGTGTGAGTTGTAAGGGTGGATGCAGGCAGACCTGGGGAGTGAAGAGGTCTTGCAAGAGAATGGAGGGCCAAGGAATGTATTTTTCTAAAGACGTCCTCAATTCATCCTTTCCACAAATACCAATGAACATTTCCCATTTTCTCAGGAGGTAAAGTTCCTATGAACCTCTAAGAGTTTGATTTGTTTCTAAGAAGTGATTATGAACGTCATTTTTTTAAACTTTTACAAAAATTTTTATCTATTTGTTTTTGAGAGAGAGAGGGAGCACCAGCGGGGGGAGGGACAGAAGGAGCAGCAGACTTCCTGCTAGGCAGGGAGCCGGATCGATTTCAGGACCCTGGGATCATGACCTGAGTTGAAGGCAGATGCTTAACCGACTGAGCCACCCAGGCTCCCTGAATGCCATTCTTTAAAAAAAAGTGATTATTTTGGAGGAAAAGGGAAATGAAGAATTAAGATTTTTTCTTTCTTTTGAAAACTATTTCACCTCTAAATGAGAAAAGAAGGGAAGTAAATACAGAATAAAGGGAGGACTTCTGTGAGTTTTCTATAGGTTTGAGTTTGAAGAGCTGACATTAGACTATAGCACAGAAGGGATGAAAGCAAACCTGCCTCTCCCACAGGACGGATACCAGCTATTGATTCAGACAAGGTACAGAAAGTGCTTCGCCCAGTGCCAGGTTCCTAGTAAGAGCTCAATAAGGAATAGCTACAATAGTAACGGTGAGTTTGCTGGTCCCGGGCAGATCTTTCTGAGGTCTGGTGGGCAGACTTGCCATGATTTTTTGCACCTTTTTTTGCTAATGTTTTGTTAACAGCACACCATAACAAAACTGTTGCTAATTCACATTAAATAAGACACCTACTTTAACACAGAATTAGGGAATATGGACACCTATGTAAAAATTGGAACTGTTTCTACAGATTTTGTTAGCCATAATTGATAAGCCTGATTCTACTCAACCAATTTAGCTAAAAAATAAACTTTAAACTTATTTTTTCTGTAAGTAGAAGATGCCTTTAAGAAAAATTTATGTGCAGGGTGTAGTAGCAGGCCTGCAGGGAATACAAACAAATAGACTATAAAGTTTGCTCTCAAGAAACTTGCATCTGAAGCCCAGGGAAGATAAGACATAATACTATTAGTGGTCTAGTACTAACCACAGTTAATGGAGTATTAGTAATAGCAGCAACAGCAACTAACATTTATTGGGTAGTCACTAAGTGCCAGGCCCTACACTACACGTTTTATAGGAATTATCTTACTTGCTTAGTATAGAGATCTTTGATGTAGGTACTTCAATCAGCATTAGATTTGATGGCATTTAACAAGCAGCTCCAAATAAGCATATTAAGATAGAGATATATTTGTCCTTTATATAAAAGAAGTCCAGAGGTAGATGGTTTATGACTGGTACAGTGATTTCTTGGTCATCATGGAAACAGGCTCCTTCTAAAAAAAAAAAAAAAACAAAGAAAGAAAGAAAGAAAAACAGGCTCCTTCTCTCTTTCTCTTCCACTGCCCAGTTGGTACCAGCTTCTATCCTCATGATCTAAGATGGTTGCTGAAGTACCAGACGCATTATCTGAGTCCTAAATAAGAAGAAAGAGGAACTGGGAGCAGATCAAATGGAATGCTTTCCACATTAAGTATTTCTTTTTTAGAGAAATTTTGGAATTCCTTGAGGATGACTTTCACTTATGTCTTATTTTCCATCCAAAGTTGCAAGGAAGGCCAGAAATGTATTCATTCAGCAAGGCATGTTCCCCCACTAAAATCTGGGTTCTGTCAGCAAAAAAGAGGGGCAAGAATGATTTGGGGGAAGAAAACTAACAGTCTAAGCCATCTTTTTTTTTTTTTTTAATCACCTTCTAGTTTGCAGTTGAGAAATTGAAAATTGGGAGTTGAAAACAATTGCCAGCAAATAGTGGGACCAGGATTGTCATTTAAGCATCTAACTCTATTGCTTTTGGGTTTAACCGTAAGCTATGCCCATGCATTGGGATGAACATACAAGGCAAACCTCTTAGGGACATGGGGGAATGCTTAGAAACATCAAAGTACAGTCTTTCACATATTGTCACAATTCCTCTTAAGGTCTTACATGTTCCTTTCAAATATGGTACGGTTGTAATAATGTTCCTTTTTTTTTTTTTAAGATTTTAATTTATTTATTTGTCAGAGAGAGAGAGAGAGCACAAGCAGGGGGAGTAGCAGGCAGAAGAAGATACAAGTTCCCTGCCGAGCAGGTAGCCCAATGAGGGGCTTGATTCCAGGACCCTGGGATCATGACCTGAGCCAAGGGCAGACCCTTAACCGACTGAGCTACCCAGGTGTTCCTAAATTCGTTCTTTTTTACACTTAAACAATTTAACTAGAAAGATTTTAAAACAGAAAGAGGAGGCCACTTTCATGCCTTTGTGTCAGGGTCATATTGACATGGGGGAGATACAAGAAATATCTAAGGTACTCAGAGGAACCCGGGGCACTGAAGGTAGGTCTCCATCAGTGGTGCTTGGGGATCTTACAGCAGCCAGCCCTTTTAGAGACCTCATGTCCACCCACATTTGTGGGTTCCATGACAAGATCCTGATCAGGGAAACAGGAAAAGAAATGAATGATTTTCATTCATGCTCAACAAGAGGCACACGCTTAGTGTTTATTATAAATTGATAATTTATTCTTTAGGGAGTTTCTTTAAGGGTCAGCAGAGTAGTGCAAAGACTTCTGGTGTCTAGACTTGGCTTTGCTGCTCATGAGCTGTGTGACCCTCAGTGAATGACTTGGTGTAGAGATACGTCTTTGATGGCTCCCTTTCAATGATAATATTTTACAATGATTAATTTCTAGACTCAACTGCCTTTCTTTGAAAAGAGTAGAAGCTTTGAATTTGGAGGACCTAGGTTCTATTCCTGGCTCAGTCTCTCCTAAGCTGTGTGACTTTGCATAAGTCACCTCATATTCTTGAACTTCAGTTTCCTTACCTGTAAACTGGGAATAATGAAATCTGTTCCATAGAGCTCTCATGAAGATTAAAATAAATAATGTTTGTGGAAGTGCTTTGTATTGTAGTACATGATCAGTAAATGCAATCAATATATGTTATTAACCCAATGCATCAATTCTTTTTTAGTACTTAATGCATTATATCTATTTTTACCCAATTAAGAGAGAGAGAGAGATTGGTAGACATTTTATGTCATCTCTGCCTGCATTGGGAGAGACAGGAAAGGAAGGGATTTCTAGCTTTCACCCATAGGTGAATATATGATCTCTTCTGTTTATCTAGTTAAGTTTAGATACAACTCCACAGACTTCTCCCCCTGCTGGGAAGCCTGTGTCTAAAACACTGAGAAGAGTTTGTTGCTGGTGTATGCTAAAGACCCCATCTTATGACCTCTTTGTTTCAATCCACTGGAGCCACAGACATTGAAATGTCCGTCAGCTTATAAGACCATCATGGGGTGCCTGGGTGGCTCAGTGGGTTAAGCCTCTGCCTTCAGCTCAGGTCATGATCCCAGGGTCCTGGGATCGAGCCCCACATCGGGCTCTCTGCTCCGAGGGGAGCCTGCTTCCTCCGCTCTCTCTGCCTGCCTCTCTGCCTACTTGTGATCTCTGTCAAATAAATAAATAAAATATTAAAAAAAAAAAAAAAGACCATCTGTCTTTATTCTGTGCTTTCCCCTCATCCTTCCTTTAGGGCAAAGAAGGATCTACAACAAGACATGCTTACTTTGTAGGGTTTTGTTTTGTTGTTGTTTCAACAGCCCAATATGCCTTCAACTCAACTTCCTTTAACTCCTACCCAATGGAAACCCAGCTGTACAATGAAAACTCCTGACCAGAATGATGGAAGACAGTATGTGACCCAAGTGCCTGATTATTCCCTAGAGCTGGAATAAATGCTAACATGAATTATTTCCTAAATGCTGGCCTGAACTGAAAATGGGTACTTCTAAAAGATTTGATTTAGGCAGAAAATTTATTTGAGCTAAATCCTCTGTGACCTGAATACTGCAGTGAGCAGTGTGTACCTTCAATAATGTAACCAGAGACAATAATGATTGAGGAAATACCTAAGATGTAATTATAATAGTTACTATTTTGTTCTAGCATTTGCTTTATGACACGTCCTTTATCTTAACAGTGCTACTAGGTAGGTAGTGTTATCTCCCTTTTTCTGATAAGAAAATAGAGGCTTACAGAAGTTAAATAAGTTCCCAAGATCAGAAGGCAATGACACAGATCTGGGAGACTCCAGAGGCCCTGTTCTTCTACAATGGGAGGCCAGCTTCCAGCCCAAGCCTAGCTGGGCTCACCTTTTCCTGGGGAGAGAGGGTTTTGGCAGAGAGCAGCTGCGAGGCCAGGATGACTTTCCAGAGAAGAGTGTGGTGTCAGAGGCCATCACACAGCCTGCAGATTCTCTTCCCAGACCACCCTGCTAAGCAGTCTGTGAGCTTTGAAGTTATCATTTTATTTATGGAATGATGGGGTTGTGGATCAAGAGGAAAAAACATAAAGACTAGTTTCAATGAGCATTTATTTAAAAAAAAAAAATACACACATGCCTTTATAAGGCATGGAATGGAAGCCTTGTCTCCCAACTGCAATGACAGGATGAATTCCTGGGAAATTAATGGGAACATCTTGTCATCCCAGAGACCCTACCTCCCACCTTGCCAAGACTGAACCCCTGGTCTTATCCAAGGAATACACATAAATCATGGTGAATGGGAAGGCTGGGTACAGGACTGTCCAGCCAGCGGGGTGAGGGCACCTACAAAGAAGACAAGTGGAAAGGAGCTAAAATCAAGCCAGGGGGATGGGGACTCAAGACCTGGGCCGCTCAGCATGCTGCCTTCACCCTGTTCTCACCAGCCCTTGATTTTGATTTTTTGAATAATTTATCAAATCTGGCCCCTTCTGGCCCTCTTGCTTCTTCCTTTAAAAACAAAACAAAACAAAACAAAACCCCACAAGCATTTGGAGGGACTTTGTAATATCACCAGAATGATGCTGTGCCAAGTTCAGCCTGCAGCCCCTCCTTCCCCGGCTCTCTCATCTGACTGCATCCCACCCTGTGGTGTTCCAGCCAGGACGAAACCCCTTATGTCCGTTTCTTCCAGCTCCGTCATCATTTTGGGGGGATCCAGACTGAATCCTCCGGGCCCCAGAAACTGAAGGCAAAACCACCCCTTGGCCAGGATGGGGCCGAGGCTCAGTGTGGGAGCACAGAAGGAGCACGCGCTGACCTCCCAGCTTCGTGTCTCATTCGCCTTTGGAGTCTCTGCTGAGCCCCAGAGCAGAGCTGCCTCCCTCGGTGTGCAGAACAAAGGCTCGGGAAACGCTGTGGAATCCAGGTTTGCTCTTCAGGTGTGAGAGGCACCTCCTCGTGGTGAGAGCCCCCTCATCTCCCACTGGGAGGAAGTGTGAGTGTCTGGAAGACACTTTGCTAGGATGACTGGTTTTCTAAGGAATGTGGACATTACAGACACGGCAGACATGTAAACAGCAAGACAGACTTTGCTAGGAAGCAGAAAGGGGAGAGATTTTGAGTGCTGATGCAGATTCTAACCCTTACAAAGAGAAAATTAAGGGTGAATAGCCCGGAACTGTAAGGAAGCTCTCACATTTTTACCTGATTCCATCGGTGTCTTCTACAGCAGGTGATGATGTTGCCCAACAGTGAGCTTCTTTCCAAGAGCTGCATTTCTGTACTCCCCACTCCACCCCGACCTTGGTCTGCCTCCAGCCTCATCCCTCCAAGGCCCCTGCACTTGACATCTGGGCAGTCTGCCTACTGCATGGATGGGGACCTTCCCTTTTGACTCCTTCCCATAATCTGTGCCTCCCCCTACCCATTCCTTTCCACACTATCTGTTCTCAGTGCACGTCTGACCTCTTAACATGAGGATGCTCACCGTACTTTCTAGAAGGAGGCTTCTCTCATGGAGTGCATGGGCCCTGAGAGGGCTAGGATCCCAGGAAAGGAGCAGCTCCAGTTTCCCTGGTGGTGAGCATGTGCCATCAAAGTATATGGTAGCACATCACCAGCGAAGGAAAGAAGCTGTAGATGGAAATGGGGTTCAGCAGAGGATCAGAATCACAGATGGCAGAGAAAAGAATGAGGCCGTATGGGAACCCGCAGATGGGAGTAAGCATGGGTGGCACAAAGGGGAAAGGAGATGGGCCAGTTTCGATTAGTATTATGGCCTTAAGAAATCGAAATGTCCCCAGACCCCCTGATCATGGAGATAATGCATGGGCAATGCCAACAGTGCTATTTGGTTGGACCCCCACCCTCTCACCTTTGTGTCCTCCCCTTTTTCCCTAGAAGGTCTAGACAGTCTGCTTGATTCTTGGTGTTGACCGTTCAGTCAAAGCTATTATCAGCGTGACTGCTGCCATGTCCTCTGTCATGGTTTGTCCCTCCAGTGACCACAAGGCCTTTTGATATCTTGGAGTTGAATCTGGCTCTTTCAGTTTACACCATCATCCACTGAGGAACTTTGAGAGGCCTCCCTGGCCCAGGCCAGATGTCATTTGTGACCCCAGTGTGTGTGATATTGAGAAGTGTCCATCAGCAGAGGTCCCCACATAGGATCTGCCTTTAGATGCCTTCCTCCTGGGTGGTCCCCAATCATCAGTTCATCTTTCTTACTTCCCCACCGCTCTTCCAGGAAATCAAGGCAGCATTTGCTCAGGAGTGTTAACCTCAGTCTACCAGGTGTCTACTGGCAAGACCAAGTCCATTTGCGGTTTTTTTCTGGTAGGCTTAGGGCTTCCTCACACAGCTAGAGGACTGCTGGTAGCTTGTCGCATTTCACAGTTTCCAAATTAGGCATATAAATTAGTACCCTACAGTGACATATAATTTAAAAAGTAGCAAAATCATTCTTTATGGATAGACCTGTAGACACCAGGCCAGACTTGTGTTTTTAAGCAAAAACAGAGACTATTTCAATGAGATCTTATTAGGCCCTGAGCTATTTTTGAGGTTGAGTGCTGGGAATCCTTTTGAGTAATACAAGGCAGAATCCCTTTGGGCACATTGGACCACCCCCAGAGATACAAAGCGGATTGCAGAGGCATTCCAAAGAGAGGCTGGGAAAAACCTGACAGGAAGTATTCCCAGAACACTCTACTCCCCAAGTCCCTGTTGGCTAATGACTAGGGCATAACTGTAAACACAGCAGAAGAGCTTCAAAGAAGAGCGATTTGGACATGTGAACATCAGCTACTCGGCAAACAGAAAAATGCCCTCCTGGCTTTTGCCAACACATAGCACCGTGTACACTAGGGCATTCTGACTTTTATCAAGCAAACATGCGGGTCTACTGCCCACGGCCATGTCTAAGCCCCACCTCCACACCTCCCCAGTGGGCTCCATGTTTCAGCCAGATTATCCTGGCGTTGGGAAGAAGAGTGATGGCTGAGACTCGAGGAAAGGGAAAGAGGAAATGGTCCGGTTACTGGATCTCATTTGATATCCACACAGGGTGGGTTTCTGGTGCTCATGGTCTTGACGCACATGACCGTGCTGATGTCTCAGTTAATTCTGCTCAGCACAGCCTGGCCTCACAGGGCAAGGCAAATGTGCACTTGGGAATTAGATATGCCAAGAGCCAAAACGCCACTCTATCACTCAGTAGACTTGATAGCTTACTAGACCTGTTTTCTCATCTGCACAACAGGACCGATAATTCCTGATCCATGGATAGGCCTCATTTTGAAATTATAAATAAATATATTTTCGTGCTTGGCATACAGGAGATAAATATTGCTATTGTTATTACCCTCTTAGTACTTCCACACATATTATAAAGTAGTGACTGGTCAGTGAGTGCTTACCATATGCTGAAGATTGGATTAAATATTGTTAATACACCTATTTTGTGATCACCCTTCTATTATAAAACTTGTTTTTTCAAGTCATGACTCTTAATACAGTGGAGTGCTGCTATATGTCAGTTTAGTTAATAAGAATCTCAGCCAGAAAAAGGAGGTTTGAATAGACTGATATTTCTGTTTGCACTTGTTTACTTGAAATTCACTCATATTTTATAAGTGATCTCTATTTGCACCAAGAAATGATATTGTATTTCAGCAAGCGTTAAGCCTGTTTCTAAACTTCTACATGATGTTAAGAATTGGGACAGTTGGCTCTACAGGCTAGGTTAAAAACTTAGAGGTAAAAGGATAAACAAACAAACAAACAAAAACTTACCCCTCCCCGCCAACCCCTTCACTTTTAGGTAAACAATCAGTCAAAACCTAAGTATTAGGTATCAACTGTTTTAACTATGTTACTATCTGACATTATCTTTTTCGACTCTGCTTCTGTATAGATACAACTCTTCAATGCCACCTTATAGTCCTGCAAAATTTCTGGGCTCTTTAATAAGCGAACAGGAAACCTTTGCTGTTTTAGCCCATGTCTGTAAAGAGTCTAAAATCATTAGCTTGTGATACATCACGTGCCAACACATTTTTTTTGGCAGGAGTCAATGGCTTTGATGATTCTCCCGCTGAGGGACCCACTCTAACTGAGAAGTGCAGGAGCGCCCAGTCAAATAAAACCTCCCAGTGGGGTGTGGGTAACCAGCAGGGAGGGCTGTGTCTATGCAGAGTAAACTCACAGCTCACCCCCACTTTTCTGCAAGTGTCTGTAAAGACTGTTTGCCCTGTGCCTCCCCTGCGCTAGAAAGATTTGTTTCTGTTTTTAAGTCATTCAATCTGTCTCGCAGGTCGAGGGGATTTATTTTTCTTGGTATACACATCGAGGGTTCAATACATTTTCCACCGACGTATCATCATTGGATGAGGGCTAACACAGTGGGCTGGGAAACTTGAAGGAAGAAGTCATTGATCCATGGTGCCAGACTGTGGTAGTAAGATGCTTCCTGTCTCAGACCTCTTTTGATCCCCACAATAAACTGTACATTAGTTTTTGTTCTCTGAACTTTACTGATGAGGAAACAGAGAGGTCAAGGAACTTGCCCAAAACACCCAGTAGTGCCATCAGGATTCAAACCAGGGTCTTTGCAGTATTCACTCCGGTCTCCCAGACGAATGGCACATTCAAAATAACTGGGATATCGGTAGTAAGAACATTTACTTTGTTGTTAGAGTTCATGGATTCCAGTCCCAGCTCCTCCACTCTGTGATCCTGGGTGATATCATGCCTCTATTACTCAGTTTTTCATCTGGAAAAAAGGAAAAATAAGAATAAAAGCAGTCGTAGCAGTAGCAGTAGTAGCAGTAGTAATGCCTACCTTTCTGCTGGGAGGATTAAATGAAGCGTGCCTGTGAAGCCTTAGCACCCAGTAAAGCCTTAAAATGCACCACGGGTTACTCGTGCTCTTGTTATTGATGAGGGACATCATTAGGTTTAATGTGAAGGATGCCACAACAGTGGCTTTTCACAGCATCTTGTTAGAGACTTCATTACCAGAGGTAGGATACGAGAGACGGTAATAATATTTAATTTAGGATGACAGAAGTAAGGGTTAGCAAGACTTTCAGTACTAACTGGACGGAATTTAAGTGCGGTGAAAACACAATGTCTGTGCCTGAGTCTTGAGCAGCAGTTGGGTTGGACTGATGTGAGAGCCAGAGGGATGGGGGAAGTAGCCCTACTCTGCTTCTACCAGCAAAGGGAGTGACGGGAGGATTCCATTCTGGCTGCCTCTGAAGGACTTAAACCCACAAGGACTAGTGGTTTTTGTCACCACTTACCTGAAGCTGTGGTCCCTTGTAGCTATTTCTTCCCCTCCTTCCCCCACCCCCCTTTTTAAAAAAGATTTTATTTGCCAGAGAGAGAGAGAGAGAGAGAGAGAGAGAGAGAACAAGCAGGGAAGGCAGAAGGAGAAGCAGACTCCCATTGAGCAAGGAGCCCGATGTGGGACTCAATTCCAGGACTGCAGGATCACGACCTGAGTTGAAAGGCAGATGCTGAACCAAATGAGCCATCCAGGTGTCCCCCTTGTAGCTATTTCTGAGCCAAACCTTGGGAAATCGGGTGTGGATGGTAGTGGTGATGGTCTGTGTGTGTGTGCATGTGTGCGTGTGTGCTTGTGGTGTTAGTGAATATTTGAACACATGTTTGTGTGTGTGTGCACATGTGCTTGAGAATACCCAAGAAACAAGAAACCACCATTATGTGATTCTAGTCTATCATTTCTTCCCCTTTCATTTATTCATTCAATCATATTAAATAAATATTGAATAAGGATTATTCAATATTTCATTATTTCATTTACTCAACAAATATTTATTGAACATTTCCTACTTGCCAGGAACTTTGATAAGGTCTGTGTTAAAAACTTGAGTAAGACATAATTCTCTGCTCCAGATGAACTCACTGATAGACGGATAGATAGATGGATGGATATGTGTGTGTAGTGTATGTGTGTGTGGTGTGTGTGTGTTTGTGTATGTTACTAGAGGAGTCTGCAGAGGATTTTCAGATAATTAGTTCTCTACCTGTCAGGAGAGAGCATGAAATTCAGTTAATAGCAAACCATGGATTTTTGCCCCCAAGTTAGACATAGACAAACACCTTATAAAATACAAATGCTGTTGAAACAATGGGTTGAAAAGCATTCAGGTTACTGTGTGTAACAGGTTTCTGTGTATGTAATCAGTGTGCCTGAAAATGACTGACTCGAATCCATCTGATTTAAATACAGGACAACGGGTGTGAATATGGGTGGACAGTGAGCAGTGGAAGAGGCTAGAGTGGAAGACAGACCTCCCACTTGGCCTTGTATGCTGTCAGTTCTCCCTTGGGAGGGCAGCTCCCAGGGGACACTTCCCTCCTGCCTGTCTCTATATAATATCCTTTTGTGGTGTTGGCACCAGTTTCCTTCAAATAAAAAAACCACATAATTTGCTATAAAGTAGTTTCTAAGGATTTCTTAATCAACAGATCACTGTATTAATCTGTTGCCTGATTAATTCATTTTATTATTATTTATTAATTCACTGAGAGGTGCTCCTGTCTCATTACAGCCATTCCCCTAGGAGAAAGGAAATAAGAAGCCTTGGAACCTCTCAGACAGTGTAACATGTGTGGGATTTGCCCAGGTTGGTGAAATTCAAGCTTGTTATTTATTTTACTGAAAAGTAGTACTAAGTTTAGTGGAAGATGAAGAGATAGATTAACCCACTGAATAATTAGCTCTGACAGGAAGGTGCAAATAAAGTCTTCCCTCCAGACTCTTGGGTTCTCAAGAAGACTCCCAGTTGACTTCTGGACTCTCCGGGGGAGTGGGTGAACGGACAGGCTCTGGAAGGTCTTGGGTGCCAAGCACAGCAGCCCCCCTTCCTGGCAGTGTGTCCTCAGACATGCTTTGGTCTTCTCAGTCTTGGTTTCTCATCTGCAAAATGAGGATAAGACCCATCTCCTAGATTTAGCTGTTGAAAGAGCCAAATGAGATCTTACCCACAGTTATGTAATCTTGGGCAAGTTATTTATATGCTTTTATGCCTCAGTTTATCCACCTGTGAAATGTGGATAATGTAGCTAATTCACCTAACAGAGATCAGAGAATTAAAATTAGTTAATATACACAATATACATGAAGTGCTCAGAGCAGTCATTGATTGGCACATGATCAACATTATGACAACGATGGTGACCATCATCACCACGGGAAGCATTTGATGGTCCTCCATAAGTGGAAGTTCTTATTTTATTATTTTTTTCTTTAATCCCCGGCATGTCATTTTGTTAGAGCCCTGCTTTTATCCCACAGCTTTCTAACTAGATTACCTAGGATTATTATTTTAAACTGTGGTAACAAAAAGACCTAAAATTGTCAGCACAATGATTTTTTTTTTTTTTTCTGGAATGTTCCAGGATGTATCAAGACGGGAGGCAGGGCTCTGCTTCCCGAAGTCACCGAGGGATCCATGTTCCTCCCCACCAGACTCTCCACATGTTTGCTCCAGATTCAGATTCAGTTAACACTGGTGGGCCTATTAGATGCCAGACACATTTACAATCACATTTACAACAAACCTGTGAGGTGAGCATTAGTATATCCATGTTAGAGATGAGCAGTCTGAACTCAGAGAGGGGAAATCATTTGCTTACAGTCAATTCACCCATTACCCTTCTCTTTCTTCCAGTAGCATTTAGAGTCTCTACCAAATCCGTTAGTATTCAGTCTCCCCTGAGTTTATTAGAACCCTTCTTGCTTCCCCAATAAAAATGGAGTTAAAGCTTCTAGGTCAAGCATGGGGACTCTATATGTTTTTCAGATCCCTGGAAGATTCGTACACAGGGTGGTGAATGTCAGGATTACTTCAACCTGAATGTAAGGAAGGTCTCACTGATGAATTTACTAATGGGTCTTTATAACTTAGGCATTAGACTTCATTTCAGACCAAGCCCAAGACCGTTCGGACTCGACGTTACCTACAGACGTCTTTCTTTTTCTTCCTCTTAGTGCATGTTGAAAGAAATGTTGTCTCTTGAAGTATACGTGCACTTTGCCCCAAGTTTTCCACCCCCGCTCCCCCATCCCCCTATTACATGGTACATTAGTTTTGCTCTTGAAAAATGAACCTTAAGCAGAAATTCACAGCTGTGATTTTTCGTTTCCAGCTTCCCGTGTTTGACATGCGGTGTAAAGACTGGAAATGCTAGCTGCCTGGCCACTGAGAGGTACTTGCAGTCTTCCCTTTGTGATCCCTTTGGGTTCCAGAAAGTCCTCAGAGCCAGCAGCTGAGGAAAGAAAACCAATGGAACCTCAGATGGTAATGACCCCAAGGGCCAGGTCAAGAGCAAGGAAATGGCAGTGGCAAACTTTCTGGCTTTGTTGTGCTTCCCCCCTCTTCAGGGATTTTTATTATAATTCTTTAAAGCTGGTTATGATAAAACAAACATTACGAATGTTAGGAAGATTCTATTGCACTGGGGTTCCTTTGGGTTCCCTCTCTCTCACAGCTGCAAGTGCTGCCTCTTCCATGTTATTAATTTAGAGGTAATCAGGTTTACATTTGCAGCTGTGCAGCATATGTTTTCCTCAAACAGTCATGGCCATGGGCTCCAGGACAATTAAGACTGGAAAAAATGTCAGCGGTTTCCCCCAACCCCCTCTGATGAATTAATAATGTTTCTTCTAATGATTAGTTTTGTGTAATTTTATCCCTAGACTATGGCAAACATGTTGTGAGTACCTCCCATGTGTCTGAGCTATAGGCTTTTTAATAAATGTGATCACTTTGAAATATACCATCTTGGTTTTAAAAAAATGGTTCTAACTTTGTTAGTGGAAAGAGAGCTGAGGGCCTGAAATACTACATGGTAGGAGACAAGATATGAAGTTAGACACAGTAAGATGCCTGTAATGCTATAGTTGGACAGTAGCATCACGAAAAAGCTGATTAGGTATTTCCAGTTGGAAGTTGCTATTTCTTTTTCCAATTTGAACTGAACTCCAAATCGTCCTTAGGTTACTTTGATAGAAAAGCCTGTACTGCTATAATCTGGTTTCTGACTCAAACACAAAAACCGTCTTTACTTTTTTGGATAATCTTGTACAATTTAACAGACTACAGATTCCTTTGAAAGAGACTTTAACTGAATTATGGTGTGCAGATGACAGATAAGCCAGGAACAAGGTTTGCATCAGAGAAATTCTGAACTGCAGGATGTCCTTTTGGTGTCTAAGCTCCCTGATTTCTTTCCCCATGCAGTGCAACCTGTTCATTCTCTCCTATTAAATAAGACTATCAATATAAATTCCTTTGAAGAGTTACCTAACTAAATTAACCCATGTATGAAATGGTACTTATTCAGCAAATATGTAATTTCATTTGACTATCTATCTATCTATCTATTTTTATTAGCTTTCGCTAGCTTTCTGAACATCAGGGAGCAGGCCTTTCTGCTAAAAGATGATCTAGCTCAGGGGTGGGCAGACTAGAGCCCTTGAGCAACACCTGCCACCACCTGCCCATTTGTGTACTTGTCTGCAGCTGCTTCTGCATATACCGATGGCGGGGACACATAGTTGTAGAGTTGGAATTGCTACAGATGGGGCTGCTTCGTGGGGCATGACTTGTGTGGTGGCAAGGAGTCCTGGGCTTAGCAGGGTCCTGTGCTGATTTAATACTCTGCTGTGGCCCTCTTGAAGTCAATAATTTTTGAGAATTTTTGAACAATTTTTTACTGGGTCCCACAAAGTATGTAGCTGGTGCAGATGACGGAGACTGTATGGCCTAAAAAGCCTAAAATATTCATTGTCTGGCCTTTTACAGAAAAGTCTGTTGATCTTTGATTTAGCTGATCTTCTGTTTTTATATTTGTAATTATTTAAATCATTTAATGCATATAAGAATGAACTGGAGAGCATGTTTAAAATGTAATGACTCAGAGATTCTGGTTCCACCATGGTCTCTTGTGTGGCCCAAGTATCTACAACTTTAAAAAGCCCAGCGCCCCTCAACAGAGAACCATTTAGCTTGTCATTCCAGCTAGAAATGAACTTCTTGAAAGCAGAAGATTTGGATAACTCACGGTGCCTCACACCAAGAATCTTGGATACCACACACTGCTTGCACCAATAATCTTGGCTATCCCAGGATGCCTTTCATCAGGAATTTTCCAAGTACCTCATCATCCTCAGATTTGCAGGGCTCCCAGGTTCATCTTGCTTGGGCTTGGAACAGGATCTCTGGCCTTAGTAGAACTGGAGACATTTGTTTCTAGTACAGGAGGGAGTAGTAGCAGTTGGCTTCTTGGATGGGTTTCCTGGAGAAGCACACATTGCAATCTGGCTCCTAGACTGCCATTCAGCCATTATACTTTTAAAAATTGTTGTTAAAATACACATAGCAGGAGGTTGGTATTTCCTTTTTTTGTCCTTGTCATCCTCTTGCCACCTCCAGGGCCGTGACCACCACTCTCTGACCTATCTTGCTTCTGCTGCTTGAACCACTGCTGCCAGAAGAAATGTGAACTCCCTGTATCAACCAGAGGGGGAAAAAGAAGAAAAAAAAAAGAGAGGGACCAGATGCCGCCAGCAAGCTGCCACTGGTGACACCTCACACTCAGTGCTGGTTATAATTATTGAAGTTAGAGAGAATTAAAGACTCTCTTCTCATTGAGGAAGAATTCATTAGAAATCAGGAACAAATGAAGCCTTTAGAAGAAAAGCAAGAGGAGGAAAGATCTAAGGTGTACGATCTGAGGGGGACCCCAATATCAGGAGAAACTTTGGAAAAGACCATTGATAACAATCATGCCATTGTGTTTACATCTATAGGCTCAGAACACTACGTCAGCATTCTTTCCTTTGTAGACAAGTATCTGTTCGAAACAGATTAGTCTGTCTTGCTCTGCCACAAGGAGCATGCTGTAATAGGGGTGCTGATGGGTGACAACAGATCCCTTGGTCACAGTGATGAAGGTAGAAAAGACGACCCAGGAAACCTATGCTGATATCGGGGGGTTGGACTACCAAATCCAGGAAATTAAGTAATCTGTGGAGCTTTCTCTCACTCATCCTGAATATTATAAAGAGATGTGTATAAAAGCCCCAAAGGGGTCATTCTTTGTGGTCCATCTGGCCCAGGTAAAACCTTATTAGCCAAAACAGTAACAAACCAAACCTTAGCCACTTTCTTGAGAGTGATTGGCACTGAACTTATTAAGAATTACCGAGGTGACGGGCCCAAACTTGTTTGAGAATTGCTTCAAGTTGTGGAAGAATACACACCACCCATTGTGTTTATTGATGAAATTGATGCCAATGGAACAAAAAGTTATGACTCAGATTCTGGTGGTGAGAGAGAAATTCGATGACCAATGTTGGAACTGTTGAACCTGTTAGTTGGATTTGATTCAAGGGGTGACATGAAAGTTATCATGGCCTCAAACTGAATAGGAAATTTGGATCCAGCACTTATCAGACCAGGCCATCTTGACAGGAAGATTGAGCTCCCCCTGCCCAATGACAAGACTAAGAAGTGCATCTTTCAGATCCATACAAGCAGGATGATGCTGGATGGTGGTGTGACCCCGGACGACTTGATCATGGCTAAAGATGACCTCTCTGGTTCCGATGTCGAGGCAATCTGTCCAGAAGCTCATCCAGAAGCTTTGAGAAAATGTTGAATGAAAGTAACAAATAAAGACTTCAAGAAATCTAAAGAAAATATTCTGTGTAAAAACCAAGAAGGTACTCCTGAGGACTGTATCTCTAGTGGACCACAGCTGCCTTCAAGGAAATAGTTGGGGGTGTCCCAACCCTGTGAAAGGATGAGGTTGGGGAAGTTGCCCAGAGGAACCCATGTTCCCATTGATCTTTCTTAGCAAACCCTCCTGCATACCTTTTTGAGCAGCCCCCCAGGCTGCCTTCATTTGTCGGTCAAGTGCAATGCTCCCTCCCCAATAAAGAGTGCTCCTTCTCAAATAAAAAACACGTGACATAAAATTTACCATCTTAACCATTTTTATAAGTGTACAACTTTGTAGTGTTAAGTATATTCACTGTTGTGAAGTAGATCGTGCCCATACATTTTTTTAGCCTCTAAAAACACATCAGATAACCAAAATAGGTGACAAGCTGTCACTACTTAACAATAAAAGAACAAAAAATAAGGTTGTTCAATAAAAAAATGGGCTCAAGACTTAAACTGACATTTCATCAATGAAAATATACATATGACAGATAAGCACATGAAAAGATATTCAACGTCATGAATAATCAGGGAAATGAAAATTAAAACCTCGCCAAGATACCAAAGTTGAAGATACCAAATGCTGTCAAGAATGTCGAAGTAGGGGCTCCTGGGTGGCTTAAGCATCTGCCTTCAGCTTCAGGTCATGATCCCAGGGCCCTGGGATCAAGCCCCACATTGGGCTTCCTGCTCAATGGGGAGTCTCTGCTTCTCCCTCTGCTTCTCTCCCTGCTTGTGCTTTCTCTCTCAAATTAATAAATAAAATCTTTAAAATATTGTGGGGTTAATAGAACATCATCCATTGCTGGCAGGAATGCAAAAAATGACAACCACTTTGGAAAACTTGTTGGCAGTTTCTTGTAAATTAAACTCATATTTACCATATAATCCAGCATTTTTACTCTTAGGTATTTACACAAGTGTTGACATATGTCCATGCAAAAACCTGCACGTGAATGTTTATAAGGCTGCTTTATTCATAAGTGCTCCAAACTGGAAACAACCAAATGTCTATCCATTGATGAATAGTGAACAAATTGAAGCACATTTATCCTATGGAAACCACTCAAGAAAAGAGAATGGGCTCCTGATCCACAAAACAACATGGATGAATCCCGAATGTCTTACACTAACACACAAAAGCCAAGTTCGAAAACAACATTATGTAATTCCTTTAATATAACACTTGGAGAAAGCAATGCTACAGGGACATAATAGGGTCCAGGAGAGGATTAACTAGAAATTCTGTAGTGAAATCTTCCATGTCTTGACTATGATGGCAGTTGAAAGAGCTTGGACAGCTTGTCATGATTGTCCAAATTCATAGAACTGGATACCTAAATAAAGTTAATTTTTACTGTATGTAAGTTATAGTTCAGTTGACCTCACTGTAAAAATACTTTAATATTTCAAATAGTTGGCCATTTAATCTGCCATGTTGCTATCAAAACCCAATATGTAAGTAGATCTTAGTTTTCTCAGGGCCATCCCAGTTAATGCTTGTTTATCTCGTGACCCAGTTACTTTAACATTTGTCCCAGGTAAGAGAAACATGCTTTGAATGATACCCTAGATAGTTATGGTGCGGTTAGGTGGTATTCTCATAGTACTTCACACGAACTTTTGGGAGACCAGGCCGTTAAGCAGAGTGGTCTGGGATATTAGATCAGCACTAATCTTTTTTCTGAGGAAGAAAGTATAAGTTAGAGCACATTCTCACTGCCCCCCTCAGGCTTAGTCTGACTGATAAAATATATGGCACAGATTCTGGAGTCCAGGGGATTTAGGATTGAATAAGTAAGTGGCTATGGTGTTTAATTGAAATGACCTCACATGTAAAATAGATATTATAATAGCTGACTTGCAGAGGTGTTTGACAAAAGCGACTTAGCGAATTGTTGGTACAAAGTCAGTGTTCATTAGTTGCTATGATCGCTGTTGTCACCTGTTGTCATTGTTGTTATCATCATTCCCTGTGAGTAAGGAGAGTTTTCCATTTACAATGGGCCCCCTCTGCACAGCGAGGGCAGGTAGATCACGCCATGGAGGTGGACACCATTTCCATTCACTTAAGTCTTTGTGCTTTGGCATCTGTGGCCTCTTTCCTTGCTCATGAAGTGGACTTACCGAAAACTTGTTCCTCACTCACAACTGGGTCCCTCCCTGAAGAATGACTTGTTGTACCTTCAAGTACCTCCCCTGTCCATGGCTGCCCACTTGCTGGGTGCTTGTTGTCTGGCGTTTCTAAGACAGCGTGAAATCTATTTAAGTAATTTCAGGAATGCAGCACACCCAAGGTGTAAGACAGCAAGAAGCATGCTTCACCCGTGCCCTTGCTTTGTTACTAAGTGTGGTCAGATCGATGGTTAGATATTTGAGTTAGTGAGTCAGGATATCTGAAGAAAGTGTAAAATTCAAGTATGATTCATTTGAACCCACGGAGAAAGAGATTCTTGCTTAATGTTTTATTGAGAACCCACAATGTGAGCCGCCGTGACCCTCAGGCTATTAAGGAGTCAGACGGTATTTTCTTTGGACCAACAAACGAGTGCTGTGTTATGGTATAGACCGCGTATAAAAAGAAACAAGATCGAACGTGCTTTGAAGCATTTATACTGGAGCTGGGAAGACAAAATGAAAAGACAAATCAAGGAAATAATAATACAGAATAGAATTTAATGCTGCATGCCATGGAAAGCCCTAAAGTACTAGTAATAATAATAATGATAATGACACAAAGATGTGAGTTAAAGGAGGGATGAATATAAATGAGAAGTGATCAGGGCAGGTACTGAAAAGCTCCCTCCATAGGACGTTTGTGTCTCTTTACATGTGACTTAAGAATTTAATTTCTAGGGACACTTGGGTGGCTCAGTCCTTAAGCGTCTGCCTTCAGCTCAGGTTATGATCCCAGGGTACTTGGGACTGAGCCCTGTGTCAGGTTCCCTGCTCAGCGGAGAGTCTGCTTCTCCCTCTGCCCTTCACCCCTGTTTGTGATCTCTCTCTTTCTCTCTCTCAAACTCTCTCTCTTTCTCTCTCAAATAAATAATCTTTAAAAAATTAATTTCTATCATTAGCAAAGGAAATTTCAGAAAATCCTAGTCCTATACCCAAGCTGAGTGAGAAGCAGTCAGGGCAGCTGGGATTGAAAACTGAATTCAGTTCATTGTTAACAAATGTAAGATTGATCAGGGTAGGAGATAGCTGGGATTGGGAAATCAAATAGTCAGTCTCCAAATGTTCAAAAGACCTATTTGTGAACTTTAAATAGCAAGCTGCTATGGAAACTTGTGCATGTGTGTGTTTTAATAAATTATGGGACTTCTACTTTGCCATGAGGGAGATGGGAAGCAGAGGTTAAGAAGCTTCAAAGGGCAAATAAGCCCTTTTCTTTGATCATTTGTTCATTGATGGATAAACAAAATGTGGTGTATACACATAATGGAATATTATTCAGCCTTAAGGAAGGAAATTCTGATACATGCTATAAAATGGATGAAACTTGGAGATGTTATACTAAGTGAAATGAACCAGACACAGAAAGACAAATACACATGGTTCCATTTATATGAGGTATCCAGAACAGTCACATTCATAGAGACAGAAGGAAGATTTATTTATTTATTTAAGGGGCCGGGGTGGGGGGTGGCAGAGGGAGAGGGAGAGAGAGTCCCAAGCAGATTCTGACATAGAGCCCCAAACGGTCTTGAGCTCCATCTCAAGACACTGAGATCACGACCTGAGCTGAAACCAAGAGTCCGACACTTAACTGACTGTGCCACCCAGGAGCCCCAGAGTTTCTGTTTGAGATGAGAAAGTTTAACATGAGAATGTTCTGGAGATGAATGGTGATAATGGTTTCGGTATGACTGTACTTAATGCCACTGAACTGAACCGTTAGACACAGTTAAAATGATACATTTTGTGTTAGTGTATCTTATTACAATTTAAAAAACCCCAGACATTTCCTAAAAAAATTACATGTGTATGCAGCTAGCCTTTCCTTGAATAAATATCCCCTTTCCTTATACAGAGCGATTGAGCATAAAAAGTGCCTCTTCTACTTCAGTGAAACATTCCTGCATGAATCCTAGCTAATTACAGTGTCAAGCCAGGCAATGATTACTGTGATGGGGGATAAACGGGTCTTGTGAATTCTAGCCTCGCAAACCCAAGCCTAGAAGTGATAAGGTATAAAGTGAATACCTTCACTGATACTTATGAGTTCACCTGAGCATTGAGGGTATTCCGGGTATATGGAAAACAATGGGTAATGGCATGCAGGCAGGAGTAAGTATGTGATGGTGGGGGGAGTGGTGAATGGAGCCAAGAGATTAGGTGAGGGGTAGTAGAGAAACCATCCTGATTGGAGGGAAGATTATATGAAAGCAAGTAGTGAGACAGAATGATGGGTTGTATGAGGTCAGACTTTGGAGGGAGTTCAGGTTTGGTGTATAAGTAATAGGCATCCGTGGCAGATTCTTATTCTGGTTTTGTGTGCATTGTGTATGTCAAAATATAAATCCTTTCCAGTGGTGAGACTGTATTCTTGAGAAAAGATGGAAAAATATGTCCTTGAGCCTTCAGAATTCTTCATCCCTCCTCTCAGGGCTCTGCTATGTGCAAAGATTCTTTAAAATGCAAAGCTTTGTGCATGAAAAAAATGAAGCCATTGCAAAGAAGGCAAATTATATTTGCACAGTGCACAATGACTACACTCCAGTGATCTCGGTAAATGACAAAACTGATAACTGAATTCTTGAAATCCATTCTTGTGACAAACTGTGCCGTAGCTAGTTTTCTGATCTGCTTTCCTTGAAGGCTGAGGCGAGGGTCACAATGTGTTGACTTGTGGCATAAATATAAATGTTTCCTTCACTTTTTTTCTCCTGACATCATCTACTAGCTGGAGAACATGGAGAGCTTTTGTTTGATTTGGAGAAGGCAGTGTATTTACCAATGGCTGAAGGGTGATTAAGAAATAATGTAACTTCAAAGAGTGTGTGGAGAGAGGCCTAGGTAAAGATTGCCTGGATCTCTTCTAGATATTATGGGAAGTTGACTTGGGTTAAATTTGAACAAGTCCTGTTGCCTAGGTCATTGAAAGTTAAGATTAAGCTTAACTTATTGTAAAAACATTAAGTTGTAAAAGCATTGTCTACAATGGTAGTCCCGCGGACTGTTTAAGAGGCTATGTTGTCAGGATATTGTAATAAAATTGCAAAATCCCAGTATATGACAGTTAACAAAGGTAGAGAGAGCCATTCCAGTGTAATCAACAAATACTACTAACCAAGGGAAAGAAGGTGTTAAAACAACTGTGTCTACATGGATAGGTCATATGTTGGAGACAAGTGCTATCAATTTTCAGGGGTAACTAAGAACCAGGCTGAGTCAGAATCATTCTTTTGGCTAATGAAAAGCAAACATGAATTATACTAGTGCAGAAAAGGGCCAAACTGTAGCTTCCATTTCCAGCAAAGCCGCGCAAAAAATTTAAAGGGTAGAAAGTGCTCAGCATGGGTCATTTGTCACCAAGCCCACATTCTGTTTAGCACAACTAAAGGTGCTTTGCCAAAAAGTAAAGACCAGAAGGGAAAATACTCACTTTAATTTTCAGGCTATTGTGTTGCTAGAGACCTGCCCTCTCTAGTACCTATCACATGGGGCTATTGAGCTCTGAAATGGGGCTAGCCTGCATTGAGACGTGCTGTGCATATAAAATACATACGGGATTCTCTATTTTTTAGTACAAAAAAATGTAGAGAATTTTATTGATGATTTTTAATATGATTTAATTGAAATAATAGTATTTTGACTATATTTGGTTAAAACTAAATAAATTATAAAAGTTAATTTCACCTGTCCCTGTTTACTTTTTTTGTTTATTTACTTTTTAATATATCTGCCAGGAAATTCGCATTACATAAGTGGCTTCCATTATATTTCTATTGGATAGCACTGGTGTAGATGGTACCACATTGAGTTTAAGCACTAATATTTTTTATTGATGCATTTCATTTTGTTAGCATAGACATAATAAGTTGAAACTCAGTTAAGAAAGAGGAATCAGGTTGTCTCTCTTTCTCTCTCAAATAAATAAATAAAATCTTTTAAAAAAAGGGTTTCCTGGATGGCTCAGTCAGTTAAGCGTCTGCCTTTGGCTCAGGTCATGATCCAGGGTCTTGGGATCGAGTCTCGCATAGGACTCCCTGCTCAGCACGGAGCCTGCTGCTCCCTTTCCCTCTGCCCATTCCCCACCTCTCTCTCATAAATAAATGAAAATCTTAAAAAAAAGAGAAATCAGGCTTTAACCCCTAAATTACTGTCTTTCAAAAAATGAACTGTTTTATCTTACAGAGGCTTTAAAAAATACCCAATGTGGTTACGCTTCATACAGTTTCTTTCTCATTTATTTGTTTAATGATTTTTTTTCATTGTGCTGTCATAATGATAACTTTCTATTCTTTGGAAGAATTAGATCAGATGATTAAATCCCCTTCTGAGTATTTAGAAGGGGGCAGCCAAAGAAAGCTGATTTGAATACAGGGAATAAACAGTAATTAAACCGTAAATGTTGATTTTCTTTTGAAGTCCACTGGCGTGTTTGGTGTGAATAAAGAGCACATTGTCAGTTATTTCTGCTGCCACAGTTAATGCACGTGAGAGTCGTTGAAAGGCTACGTTAAATTGGGGAGTTTCCCAGGGCTGCTGAACTGAAACTTCTCTTGTTTATATTAAAGCCTGGATAATTTTTTTTTCCTCAAACAGTACACATTGATTTTAGATAAAATCAGAGCAGCTTTCCCCCACTCCTTCAAACTCATTTACTTCACTATAATCTGGAGATGAGCTTTTGAAACCTGGAAATGTGGTGTCTCACTGAAAACCAAAAAGGGCTTCTTTCCACCGTGCAATTTTTGGGAAACTTTAAATAGTAGTTCTCAAACTTGGCTCTTTCCTAGACTCACCTAGGGAGCTTTTCAATCTCCCAGGATCCAGGCTCCCGGCCAGATCAATTAGATTCTCTGGGATAGGATTGAGCGATCAGTGAGTGATTGTTAACACTCCCCCACGTGACTTGAATGTGTAGCTGAGGCTAGGAACTACCCGCTGCATGAAGGCTAAGACACAACTGTGTTCCCTAGCTTGTTCAGAAACACTCAAGGAAACTAGTTTTGGGGTATGCGAATCAGAGATGTGCCTCAATGCCTTTTCCCTCCTCCAGCTGAAAATTAAGAGCAGCTGCACATTGCTCCTTCTGAAAGATACAGCAGTGGATACTTTTCTCATGCTCTAATGTAAACACCGAAGAGACTTGGATGATATAAAACCTTCACATGTTTAATGATTAATTGGGCGAGCATTATTCAGGAGAGGTAATGCAGGTTATTAATTTCTTAAAACCACACACACACACACACACACACACAACCACATACATGAAATACACATACATACAAAGTCAAGGTGTTATCTACTGCAAATATATTTTCATAAGTTATTTGTCACAGCATTAACAGTTTCAACTGGATTCGAAAGAACATTTTCAGCAGGGTGAGTATGGCAGAAATTGGGCTGAATTATTTTGGGTTGGATTGAGTACTGTCTTTGCGAATGTAATTACTACAATGAAAACCAAATTTTCCTCTTGTGAAACTAGTTGGTCTTTATGAATCTGATTCTCTTGCATTTAAGGCCTTTCAAAGGAGTTCACGAGGTGAAGGCGTTTTGTAAGCTGTAAAGCACAGCAAAGTAAAGTTAATGCATTATCTATATTTTATGACATTTGGCATTTTCTTTAAAATCGGTATCAAACAAGACGATCTGTATTGTGGGTAGCTGAGAAAGATGGTTCATTCTGGGGTGGCACTGTTGGAAACGGATGGGGTGGGCTTCTTTAGGAATCTCAACATGGATGGAGGGTGGAGTCTAAAAATCCTTGAATCAGTGGCAATTTGTTGTTGGCTGCTTTATTATGAACAGCTTTAAGAGGTTTGTTCATTCATTCAACAAACATTCATCAATGGTCTACTAGGTGTCAGGTAATGTTCTAGGTGCTAGAGACAGAGCAGTGAACCAGGCAGAAAAACAAACAAAAAAAAACCACCTGCCTTGCCCTCATTGAATTTACATTTCAGTTGGTGGAGTAAATTATGTAAATTATGTTTTAGAGAAAAATAAAGAGGAAAAAGGGGATAGGAAGAACCAGAGTATGGTTTCTCATGTGACTAGGGCCAGCCTCCCCAAGGTGACGTCTGAGCAAAAGACTGAAGTAGGTGAAAGAGCGAGCCACAGAAATCTCAGAGGAAGGGTGTTCCAGGCAGCAGGGACAAGTAGTACAAAGGGCTCGAGGTGGGGGTGTCCCTGGGCTCACCAGAGAAAATATAGGAAGTATGAATTTCAGACGAACAACACCTACTTTTTTTTTTTTAAGATTTCACCCATTTATTTGACAGAGAGAGAGATCACAATTAGGCAGAGAGGCAGGCAGAGAGAGAGGGAAGCAGGCTCCCCATCGAGCAGAGAGCCCGATGCGGGGCTCGATCCCAGGACCCTGAGATCATGACCTGAGCTGAAGGCAGAAGCTTAACCCACTGAGCCACCCAAGCGCCCCAATACCTATGTTTTAAATAGAAGTATGTGCCATAAAATATTTGGGGGACACTTATACTAAAAAATCACACTGTCTAGTTTTTTATTTACTAAATCTAGGAACTCTAGGTATACTTTGTATATTTGGAGGAGTGAAAGGGGGCCAGTGGGTGTCCTGGAGTGAAGAAAGGGGACAGTAGAAATAGATAAAGTAAGAGAGGCACCAGGGGCCAGAGTGTGCCCTTTCGGTCACGATAAGAATGTTCGCTTTTACTCCAGCTGCAACTAGACATCACTGGAAGGTCTGAGTAGAGAAGCGCCATGACCTGCGTCAGTTGGCCCACCATGTCACATGACAGAGGACAAGGGCAGAAACACAGGGACCTGTTAGGAGGCTACAACAACTCTCCTGGTGAGGGATAATGGAGGTGCTGAGAAGTGCTGAGAGTCTGGGTATATTCTGGTGGTGAACCGGTAGTGTTTGCTGATGGACCGGATGCGGGGTGCCAGTGAAAGAGAAGGGACTGAAGAATATGCCATTGCCATCCATTGAAAGGGGGAAACTTTAGGTGGAGCAGGATTGCTTTGGAGCAGGGTAGGGGAGGATCATGAGTTCATGTTTGATGTCTTTAATAGGAGATATCCAAGTGGAGGTGTCAAGCTGGCAGTTAGAGGTGTCTTTTCAAATACCAAAATCTGGAATTGTTTCCTTTCACCCAAGTGAAAAGGGAAATGAAAACAAGGGTGAGGAATGGGCAAGAAGGCTGCTTAGTATAAGATGAGGTTCATAGCCCTGCCTTGGGAGACTTTACTGGGGCACGTGACTGTCTTAGGGAGCTGAGAAGTATGGGAAGCTGCCAGTGTGTGGTAATCTCTTGAATCTCAGGGGAAGACAGGTCACCAGAGCCCTCAGACAACAGATGGACCAGCTGAGCTGCATATCACATCTCCAGGCTTCCAGCTGCCACAACCTAGCTGAGTCAGCTGAGGGGGGGGGCACCACCTCTCAGTCACCCCCCTCCATGTTCTATTGCTGTGACCAGGTTAACCCATTCATGTCACTTCCCCGTGGATAAGAGCAGCTGTGAAAGAAATATGTGGGAGTTATTTTCCACACAGATTACCTCAGAAGGAAAAAAAAAAAAAAAACTCTATGCAGGAGTGAGACAAGCCTTTATTATTATTATGTTGTTCACAACCACAGTCTTTAGCCCACTGCTGTGATGAGTGAGGCTCTTCCCACCTGAAGCTCACACGGCGTGGCCTCTGCCCCATTTCCGGGAGCGCTCTCCTTTCTTCAAAGGTCTTCAGGAGACTCTTGATTCTTCCCTTCAGAGCTTAGGCGGCAACAGATGTTATCATTTCATCTCTCCCACCCACTAAAACTTGGCTCCTCCTCAAGGCACTTTCACATTTTCCCACACTTTCCTTCTTGAATCTTTTCCTGTCAGCTTCTATGTTTGCTCCTCCCCTTCTCTGTAGATGCTGTGAGAACTTGGCAATTGTCTCTTTGGCTCATTTTGTTCCTTATTCTTCCCCTTTCTCCTCCCCCATTTTATTTCTTTTGACTTGTATACTGAGATTTGGTTTACATTTTTGTTTTATCGGACTCTAATCAATAAGGCTCAGAATGGAGTTTTTGGTGCTTTTGCTTTTTTTTCTTAACCTTCATTATGTTACTTGTGGGTATCTCAGTTTCATTAGGAAATCAATCATACATCCCTAATAATGAAACTTAATTTGGGCAAGTTTTGGTGATTCTCCCCATGCCAAGTCCATGATACGATTGACAGCTGGGATAAAACATGTAACAATTGCCATTAATGTTTTGTTTGAGATTATCAAACTCTACTTGAAAGTTTCCCACTGGCTTTATTTTGGGAAGAAGTTATTTGATCCAGAGATCTGGATGTAAGCGATCTCCATGGTTCAAGTCTTTTGGTTTAAGTTGTTTAATGAATCCGGGTTAACTGGAACTCAGATTCCAGTTCCACATGGAACCCCGGCTCCCTTTGTCTGACCTGCTCTTTTCCGCCAATAACTGGGTTTGAATTCAAAAGGCTTTTTTTCTGAAGCCTGTTATTGTTGATTATCTTAGTGAATTCTCACTCTGCCACAGTTAAGGGCAAGTTTTCAATCTTCATCCATTGGTGTCTCAAATGGGTTTCCCCTTTCAGGTCCATGGGGAGTGTGAGATGGGTGAAATTCCTTGGAAAGAAATGCCTCCTCCTTCCTTTAGCAAAATCTGCCAGGGTTTTGGTGGTGAGTCTTTATTGTGCGGCCTTATCTTGCACAGACCGTTACATCTTTGGCATCTAGTTTTCAAATTGGTTGACTGGAAAAATGCAATGTGAATGTCAGTTTTTTTAAGTTGCCATATAGTGAGTTCTCATTCTGTGCTGGTCTTTTACATAGAAGATGCATTCCGTGCTTACAACCCATTTTATAGATGGAGACGGCTACTCAGAGACGTTGAAAAACTTGCCCAAATTAGAGATAGTAAGTGTGGGAAATCAGGGCTTGCACCAGATCTGTCTGATTCTAAAACACGTTTTCCTAAGGACAAAAATTCCTGATATGATATGGGGTTTAAACTAAATCAGCAGATGAGAATCAAGACGATTCCTTTCCCTTCTCCTAAAGATTTTATTTTTCCCTGGAAGATTTCCAACTACTGGGATACTCATTTAAAATCTAAACATTGAGTTGTCTTTGCAATGTCCTTTCTCCATTCCTGGAGTCAAAACCCTGATTAGTCAAAAGAAATCCTGAGTCTCTAATCTGCTAATTTCTAAAAAATGTTGTTTTGAATATAGTGGGTTCTGGAATCAGAAACCAACTGTTCTATACTGTATGTCATCAATAGATGAAACCAGCTCCCAAATGCCAAGCTATGGGGAATATGTACTCATTAAAGACAGTTTAATTCTTCCATGATTGCTACCCAGCGACTGCTCTAATCCCAATGCATATGACAGATGCTCTGTACATTGTTGATAGGTTAGTTCAGGTTAAAAATGGAGGTAGAAGCTGAGAGAGTGATTTGTATTATCTTTACTGTTGTTCCCAGCGGAAGGTCAGAAGATGAATTCCAAATGAGAGGCTGAACTCAATTGGTCTCTTTCAACGTGTGCTTGATGAGGTGTTTCTGATGGGGCTTTTATTGGTCAAGCTTGAAAGATCCTCTTTTTAGAAAGGTCAAATTCCCCATTATCCAGGAAGAGGGAAGTCAGGCTGCTACCACTTCTGATGCTAGGTTTCTTCCTTTCTCATTTCATACACATAAGAAAGAAATATAGAAAATCTGCAGATGACAGGTAGGATGTCCACATGGAAATAAGACTTTATTATGTTTCCCCTCTACTGCCTATTATGATTACATACCTGAGTATAAGGAAAAGGTGACCCAAGGCAGTGTGGCAACAAATACAGTTCACTTGTTTCTTCTCCTGCTCCCAGCCTTAGAGGACCCATAGAGCGTGATAGTGAAGAGCTTAGATTGTAAAGTGGAACAGCTCTAGGCTTAAATCTTGGTTCCTTTACCAGCTGGCTTCATTTTGGGCAAGTGACACAATTTCTCTAACTTATAGTTCCCACTTATAAGGTAGTGATAGAAATAGTACCCCTATGCTATGGTTACTATGAAGATTAAAAGGATTAATGTCTATAAAACCGTTAGCAGAATGCCTAGCTTACAGTCAGTATTGAGTAGATGGCAGCTGTTTTAAAAAAAATTATTACTGTAGTTACAGAAAATATACTAGCTCATTAGCTGAAAATACTGCTAGGATGGAAGTTCATAAAGGAAGTGGGAAGATGATAGCAGGACTCCCTGATACCAATTGTTTGTAAATCATTTAGCAGCACTCAAAGGCTCATAGATCATACTGCGCCTCTGTGCTGTGAGAGAAGACTGAATCACTTCCATTTCCATCAGTAAATGCTCAGGGCAATAATAGGGTGTGGACCAAGAAATCCTGCCTGCCTACCTAGAAATGACTAAACTCCTTTCTCTAATTTAATAAAGTGGGATAATGGTGAGGATAAGAAGAGAGAATACAAAAGTGGCCAGAGAGGGAAGTGAGGGTGGAAGGGAAAGGAAAGGGTCTAAGGTTTGCCCCAACCTGCATTCTTGAGTTTAGACCTGAATACCATTTGTGTCCTAATGTCCTCTACAGCTTGAGTTCCCAGGCACAGATCAGAGCTCTGAGTTAAGCTGTGTGGCATATGAACACCTAATTCCCACTCTCCTAACCAGCAAGGGCAAGGTTTCTTAGCCAAATTCACTCCAAGCCAAATCCACTTCTTGGAGGGATGGTATATTATTTTGTAATAAGGTATCTAAGACCCCAAACTATTTGTAGACCCTGTAAGGTGAGAATTTGCATTAAAAAGCTCACCTTGGAGAGAGGGAAATGCCTTTGACAGTGGCAGCTCACCAGGTGGTCACCAATATCCTGGCCGTTGATTGGTGAGGAAAGAGGCTGTAGCAGAAGCGCTTGTGCTCATTACCCTAAGCAAGGAGAGCTTTTCCTTCTCCTCCTGGGTGTTGGCTTTCTACTCTGTACATGTTTTTGGATGAACTATATTTGGCTTTTGGATTAGCATTCTGAAGGCGTGCTGAGTTTGTTTAAAACTACAATCACAACCTGAATGTCGGACTGTGGCTGTGGATAATTCTTCGGATTGCGTTAGGGCTCCTCCACCACTTATTGTAAACTCTACTTTCTGGAGCAGACATTTAGCTCGCATCTGCTTCAATGTAAATGAGTCTGTCAAATTCATCACAATTGGGGCGCCTGGGTGACTCAGTGGGTTAAGCCACTGCATTCTGCTCAGGTCATGATCCCAGGGTCCTGGGATCAAGCCCCACTTTGGGCTCTCTCTCTGCTCAGCAGGGAGCCTGCTTCCCCCACTCTCTGCCTGCCTCTCTGCCTATAAATAAATAAAATCTTAAAAAAAAAATTCATCACAACTTTCCTACTTGTATGAGTTTGGTCTACTTCCTTGAAGCAAGCCAAGCAAATTCTCTAAATACCAAACATAGGATGGGGATTCCAAGGGGGCACTGGGTCATTGTTCCCCTCTATGGTGCTTTTCCACCCCCATCCCAGCTAATGGTGGAAGATGTTCAGATAACTGCTTAAGACAACATGCCAGTGGATACTGCCAGATCGTCTGTGATGCCAGTTCAACTGCTAAGTTTTCTCAGAAAATCAATTCTTACTCTGTATTCTCAGCCCCTCAGCTGCATTCTCCTGACCTGATTATCTTGCTTTCTTCTGCCAATGGATTTGCATCATTTTTTATATGCCTTGTTTGACTGCCCTGTCTCCAGCCTGTTGAGACTGTCTGTGGGTGGTTTCCCTGTAGCGAGATGACAAGGGCAAAGGTCAGAAGCTTCCATGATTCATTTCCTCTTTGCTGCATGCAGTGGATGGTTTTCTGGGTGAGTCACTCAGATGCCAAACACAGGAAGGATTTTCTTCACATGCAGGCCCCAGGCTCCACTATGCCCTGAATCGGAGCAACTGCGTTCTTAGTAACTCCTTAAAATTTTTGTGTTTTTTTTCCTGCTGATTTCATAAGCCCATTTGTATCCCCTTTCTTTGTGTCTGATGACTCTGACTTGTGAATATGGCCCACTCCTTGGAGAATTTTCTGTTATCTTGTGGAGCCTCACTGAATTCTAACTCTAGAATAATTGGACTTTAAAAAATCTATCCCAAACATACTCTAGTACTAAAACTGTCTGTGTTAAGTCATCTATTCTGGAGTGTTAATGGCAGTCTACTTGTGACTCCTCAAAAATCCACCCTCCTCTTTCTCTTCCAGAGAACAACCTACGGGAGGAAAATGGATGTCAGCTGAGGAAGATGTTGAAATTACCTAGTGCTAAGCTCTGCGGTAAACTGTTTTTTTTCCCCCTTAATGATGGGAGGGATATTATTTTCCTTCTTTTTTTAACCTTTTAAAAATTATGAAACAGAATATGCAAACAGAAAACATAAACGTAGAGTATAATGAATAATTGTAAAATGAACACCCCTCAATCAAGAAATGGACCATGGCAAGCCCAGAAGCCCCTCCTTTGTTTACCTTCTAGACCATACCCTGCCCCCTTATAGGTAACAGCTATTGTGACTTTTGTGGTAATCACTTCCTTGCTTTTCTTACCGCCTATGTTTGCAAGGTCACTATTTTCTAAGGTCATATCTCTTCTATCTTCTGCTGGTGGCACTCTATAATTCATCTGTATTAAATAATGACCATGGGCTGATGATACTGGGCTACAGCTGTGTACATGTCCTGTTCTCTCTCTCACCCCCAAATTCCGCAGAACTGCTCATCTGTGTTTACTGTGTCGTGAACTGTCAATATTCCTACTACGACACGTTTACAGTAAAGACAGTAAAAAGGTGAAACAGCATGAAATTTTCAGTGGTCTCTCTTCTGTGTTTTGGGTTTCCTGAGTTGCAAGTAAAATTAAACCATTTTGTAATTGGAGTAGGAACACTCCTCTTCTCTCCATACTCCACCCCCCATAACTTTCCTGAGAAATAGCCTGGCAAGGTCTAAAATCTACAGAACTTGGGCATGAAAAGGACCCATTTACTGGCCCTGAATTCTCCCCCGCGTTGCCTACTCCTTTGAGAACATGCGTGCCATTTAGAATATTTCATCACACTCTTCATTGCAATTCCACAGAAGGATTATTTGACCTTCTTTGGTCTGTCATAGTTTCTGCTGAACTAGGAAAAAAAGAGAAGTGGGAATGCGACTTAAAACCTAATTCTTAACCATTTTTACTTCCTGTTTTCATTTTCTTCCTTGATCTGCTCAGACAGGTTTGTGGACACGGGAAGGAAAATCAACATTTGTTGCACCCCTAATTTTGAATCCATTATCTTATTAAATGTTAATAACACTATGGGATAATAATGATGATAATTACTGTTTAACCTATTGACCCCCTTCACCTAGGGGTACCAGGCATCAAGTCACAAAGGTGGCCAGACGTGTGATGTCAGAAAGCACAGTAGGGACAGGAGCCTGGGGTCAGCACCCTAAGCGCAGTGGGAGAGAAGCCAGTCAGAAGACGGTGAAGACTACATGGTGTCCGATCGCCCCAGACACATCCCCTGCGCTGTAGTGAGACTCGCTGTGTCACACTGCTTGCTGCCCGTTCAGCCTGGACCTGATCCAAGAGGTGGTTCAGCAGCACCACCAGGACTTCACGTGTTGCCTGTAAGGCAGTTCCCCAGTGTGGCTCCTGTAGCTGGCGTTTCCCCATGAGAGGAGAGTAGGTTAAATGCTTGTGTGAAACAGTTTGGTCAGTCAGGGAGCAGGTGTTGGGAAAACAAACAAGGCAGGATTTAATTTTGGAGTATGTCTGGAGGTGGTATTAATGGAGCATGTTGAAGTTATTTTCAGAGGTGCTTATGAATTGTTCAAATCCATGTCCTTAACTTTGGGAGGGAGTAACATCTGAGTCACACTAAATGTGGAACCTGAACAAGGCCCAGAGCCTGTCACAGATGCCATTGACCTTGGGCCAATGGTTTTCATTCATCCCATGAGGTTTGTTGCCTGGTGTTAAAGGGTATTTTTTCTGAAGAGGAAGCTGGAGAGAGAACAGTGGTAGCAGCACCCCCCTCTACATGACTCTGGGACCTTTTAACCCATGTGAGATGAGGAACAATTTTTCACCTTCACCCTGGCCTGGTTCTACTCTGTAACTCCTTTGGAGTGATTATATTGTTGCTATCTTTTAATGAAATGCTTTTCCTTCTTTTGTAATGCATATGTTGAATGATTTGTTCATTCTTTTTTTTTTTTTTTAAAGATTTTATTTATTTATTTGACAGAGAGAGAGATCACAAGTAGGCAGAGAGGCAGGCAGAGAGAGAGAGAGAAGAGGAAGCAGGCTCCCTGCAGAGCAGACAGCCCGATGTGGGGCTTGATCCCAGGACCCTGGGATTGTGACCTGGGCCGAAGGCAGAGGCTTTAACCCACTGAGCCACCCAGGCACCCCTGATTTGTTCATTCTTGATTCATTCATTTAATCAGCAAATATTCTGGGACGCCTGGGTGGCTCAGTCGGTTAAGGTCTGCCTTCAGGGTCCTGGGATCAAATCCCTTGTCCAGCTCCTTGCTCAGTGAGGAGCCTGCTTCTCCCTCTGCCTTCTTCTCCCCCTGCTTGTGTGCACACTCTCTCTGGCATATCAATCAATCAATCAATCAATCAATCTTTAAAAAAAATATCAACATTTTTTTGAGCTCACACTAAGTGACCTGCACTGACTCAGACCCTGGTGATATACAAATGAACGATACACCCAAACAACAAAATTTATTTCACTTAAAAAAAGTTTTCATTTCTTTCAATAAAATTTAAAAACACAATTATGTAATTACAAGAAAAAAGTTGCTTATCTTTGTAATCCGAAGGAATGACAAAAAAAAAAATCCAAAACAAAACAAAAAACCCCCACGATACCACATGTAACACTCAGATGCAGGGAAATCATGAGAGTTTTACTAGGAGATGGAAACACTAGCCTGACAAGAAAATAGCCAGATGTGTCATTTTCCTTGCTTTTTCTCATTTCTGTTTCTACTCTGGCCAAAAATTCTTACATTATGCTTTTGTGAAAGTCCCTTCTTCAAGTCATTGTAGGAACATTATTGATTTGTTCCCTGACTTAGTGGGAGTTACCAAATTTTTCCATATATCTAAGACAGGTTAGTGTCACACAATGTTAGAGTTGGACAGACCTCCAATGTGTATCCACAAGGAACAGTATTCCAGATGGGGATGTGATTTGCCCAATATTGGTGGCCGGTTAGTAGCAGCTGTCCTGTGCCTCCCGCTCCCCAGTGGAATTCCTGCCTGATTTGTCTTCCTGACATCTGTTCCACAACCGACAACACTTCACTGTGCCACTGGCTCCTCTTTGTATCTGACACACATATTCATGTGCTGATTGTACTGACATTATGGCGAATATACATTCAGAGTCTACTGGATGCTAAGTAATAAGCTGAGGGCTTTATATGCATGACATTATTAATCTTTACAAAGACCTTTAAAAAAAAAAAGATTTATTTATTTGAGAGAGAGGGAGAGAGGAGACACAAATGGAGGCGGGGCCAGAGGGAGAGGAAGAGAAATCCCCAAGCAGACTCCCTTCCAAGCGCAGAACTGGGTGTGGGGCCCAACCCAGGACCCCGAGATCACAACCTAAGCGAAATCAAGAATTGGACATTCAACCGACTGAGCCACCCAGGCACCTGTCTTTACAACAACCTTTGAAGAACAGCATGATTATTATTATTTTCATCTTACAGATGAGGAAAAAGAGTTAGAAAGGCCAAGCCAATGGTTCCCTTACCAACTTTAAAAAAAAATTAGGTTATCTTGAAAAACAAAATAAATAATGATAGCATTAGATTAGAGTCAGAGGAAAATATCCATGAGTCCATAATAATATTGATAAATAATTGAATAATTGAATAATTGAGGAAAAGGAACAATTCTTCCTTACAGAGGATTCCAATTAGTAGAAGGGATGAGGGAAAAGGAAAATCACCATTAGAACACTATAGTAATAATTGTGGCAGGTATTGGTGCATGGAAGTTGGAGAACAGTATTTGCAGTTTCAAAGTACCTCCCTCAAGATATTTACTAATTTAAAAAGGAAAACTAGGGGTGTCTTGGTGTCTCAGTCAGTTAAGTGTCTGGCTCTAGATCTTGGCTTAGGTCTTGATCTCACTTTGAAATGCATAAAAAGAGCTAAATCAAAGTGTAAATGCAAGGCCTGTTTTAATGTGTGTATCTTCTTTTATATTTGCCACAGCTCATCTTTCTGGTTGCTTCAGGGTCTGGCAAGTAGAAGTTCCCAGGCTGGAATTTCCCACATTTGGGGAACTGGTTGCCAAAGAGGTATGATAGGGAGATTGTTAAAAGGGCTCAGAGCCCGCATCCTCTTCCTCTTCATGACTTTTTGCATCAGGTAGCATAGTGGCCCCCAGAAATGTAAAGGTGAATGTGGTGCAGTCCCCGCCTTTAAGTAACTCCTGGCCTAGTTTGGATGCGGACTCATGCATGATTCGAACTGGGGATTGAACAAATCTGGGCAAAAGGGAGGGGAGCATTGCTATTGGAACAAAAAATAAATGTCACTATTTTCACACGTGGGGACCTTGACATAATTTACCGAGGTGTGATGGCTCTAAGAAATTGGAATTGAACTCCTCCTTTGGACAGTGGACCTCCTCTCCTCCAAGAATGGGGCTGTGGTCTGGAAATTTAGACAGATTTTGCTCTGCAAAATCAAGTTATGGGAATTGGGGACAGTTACCTAGTGGTTCAAAGACAACTGTAAACAAGCAGGAATGTGGAAGTGGGGTGCAGCCTGTGCCCCAGATTTCCCCAGATATATCAGAGGAAGGAGGAGCTTGGAAGGGTTAGGGTGGGCGTGTGCTTTGCTGAGTATGGAGTGGAGAAGTGCGATAATAACAATACACTGCAGTGGGGTCTGGTGCTGGTTGTAATGGGACCACAGAGGAGAGGATGTGGCTCGTTGATGGGGCGAGGACAAGGGGCTAGAGGAAAGAAAACCTCACAGGGTACACTATATGTGAAATTAAAATATGAGTAAGAGCTCATCAAATGTTTGAGGTTAAAAGAGCTTTCTAGAAAGAGGGCTCATACAACATTAGTGAGTAACAGTCCCACCTCCCAGGACCTTTTGAAATTTTTTTGAGTGAGATATGGTGTCAGTATAGGGCTTCTGCCAAAATACAGATAAGTTTCCTGGGAGGGTATTATGATTATGTAACAGCGAGTGAGTTTTGTTAAAGGAAAAGAAAAAACTAGGGCACTCAGCTCTGGCAGGTCAGGTGCTATCCCTACTTCTAACCCTATTAGGGGGTGAAATGGGGGTCCTGGGCATCCAGGGAGATACAGAACAGTTGCATTTGTCTAAGTGCACGCGTTCGTGTGTGTTGTGGGACACAGGTTCCGAACATTTCCTTGTGAACCATGCTGGCTTTGACAAATGGCTGTTCCCTCGTTTAGATGGGATATAACTAACCCTTCAAACCATTACTCTGTTTGAAATGAACAGCATGCAGAATAAAAAATGTGATGGTAATAATGAAATGGCTAGTGGTTTTTGAGAATTAATTGCATACTTTACATGTAGTTTCTTATTTCAAACTTCCTGCCATCTGGTAAAGTAGATACTATCATTAGCATCTTCACTTTGCAGAGGAAGGGACAGAGAAGGGGTGAACTAACATGGCCATGGTCAAAGAGCCATCAGGGGGCAGATCCTAAGTCCCAGAGCAGCCTCTTAACCACTAGCTGTGCTGCATTGCTGCTGCTGAAAGAGTCAAGCCAAGATTTGAGCATTAGCTTAGTGATCACATGTACACCAAATGCCTTCTGTGAGTTTCCCTTCATGGCATTTTGGGTGAGACAATACTGTGCTGGACTATCCTGTGCAGGAGCCGTTACAAGTCCTGTACCCCAACCACCAGGTACTCCTCAGTCACTGTGACCACAACATGTCTACTCATGTCCATTCCCCCATGCCCTACTGCTAAGAATGATGGTAGGCTCACAAGGCAGGACCTGAGCGAATTCAACCTGAAAATCTGACCATGGGCAAGAGCTTGGGATAACTTGGTGACTCTGGGCAAGCTCTTCAAGTTCCCCAAGCCCCAGTTTTCCTCCAGGATAATAAGATTGGTTCTGCAGATCCCACAGGACTGTGGTGAGGAACCTCTAATATCAAGAGTGCTTCAAAATAATTAAAGTAGAATGTTGTGCAATTTAAAAAGACAAATAAGGAGGAGGTGTTGCCCACTCACAGCCTGGCAAGTTGAGTGGGGTGCTAACCAACCCTTTTAACCAATGGAGTGATACAGAGCTTTGCTCTACTCAGTGTGGTCCCTGGGCAAGAATCTCATCCCTGGGTTCTTAAAAATATAGAATCTCAGCCCTCATCCCAACCCCACTGAATCAGAATTTATCTTGTAACAGGATCGCCAGGTAGTTTGGACGCACATGAAAGTTTGAAGAGTTCTGGCTGTAGAGCACACAGGAGGGAACGAGAAAGTCTGTGCACTGCAGTGATCGGGGATGTCTTCCAGAGAAGGGAATGCCAGACTTTGAAACAAGTGGGCTTCCAACAGGCACGGAGAATAGAGAGTAAATAAGAGCCTGCTATGTAGGAGCATAGAATTTCTCTCCGTGTAACTGTTTATTCGTTTGAGACATTGCAGCTCCAAAATGAATGACAATTTATGTGTAATCAGGAAACAAGAGGGTCTTTGAGTATCAAGGTTCATGTTTGATAATGTCAACTAGTTCAACAAACATTATTGGACATCAATTGTTGATTATCCTTCAACACATATGTGCTCCTCATGTGAAGAAAGAGTGCCTGAAATAGGTGTGTGCTTTCCCTAAGTTCTGAACCCATAAAAGCCCAGGTTAGAATCCTGGAAAAACCATATTCCATATGTCTAAATGTGGGAAATTTTTAAGCCTTGCCATTCCTCAGTTTCCAAATATGTAAATGAGATCATGATGGTACCCATTTCGTTGGGTTATGAGAAGCTTACATGAATAATATGTTTAGAGCACTGGAAATAGTAATAGGAACATAGAACAAGTTTATTGGCACTTTCTGTAATTAGTGGTTAGTGTGGGCAGAGTAATTGGAAATTTTGGAACAGGTTTAACACTTCTAAAGACCTTTTAAGATTCCTGGATGACCAAATCACCTGTGTTTCTTACTACCTGACTACAGACAACACTGAACAAGACGGTAGCTAACATTCCCCATGGTACACAGTTATAAGCTTGTCCAAAGACTTCCATCTTTTGCTATTTCATCCAGGCTCATTCCTAGTTCACTGTGTGACCATGAACCAGTCACTTCACTCCCAGACCTCAGGATCCTCATACAGATAATGGTGATAACCATTATACCTGCACATAGGGTTGTTATCAGGATTAAATAAATTACTATAAGTAAAATGCTTAGAACAGTGTCTGATTCATTTTAGGCAATTGATAAATCCTAGCTATTATCATTATCATCACTCTTCTTTCTGTTACTTTCCTTAATTAAAGAACTCTCTGGGGGCACCTGAGTGGCTCAGTCGGTTGAGCGTCCAACTAGTGATTTCAGCTCAGGTTATGAACTCCTGGGTCATAGGATGGAGTCCCAAGTCAGGCTCTGTGCTCAGAGGGGAGTCTGCTTGAAGATTTTCTCCCTCTGCCCCTCCCCACACTTTCCTTTTCTCTTTCTCTCTAACATAAATAAATAAAAATCTTAAAAAAAAAACCACCTCTGAAAATTAAGCACAGTATAGGGTATCACTCACCTGTTCTCAAGGTTGGTTCTAACATATAGTGTCTTTTATGCTCAAATCCTTGGCTCTGCCACTGCTCTTGTTTGAGAGGAACTTGATTTGTTTGGTCATTAGGCCACACAGAGTATTCTTAGTCCATACGTGCCATGTGAGCAGAAAGGGAAATATGATATACAAGCTTAAAATAGGCTATCTGTTAAGAATTCCCTTGCCATCGCCACCCCCAAGCCCTGTCACACACACACACTCTCCATTTTGAGAAAGTGGACATTCATTTTCAAGTCTGTGTCCTTATCATTGGTAATTTCTTTAAAGGGGACAGACAGACTGAGTGTGTCTATAAAGATGCAGAACATGGCAGCTGCTCTAAACCTGAGCAGCCACATCTTGTATTTTCTGTCCTGCTATGTTGGGTAGTTCATCATCTTACCTTTTTCATTCGCTTTTCATCATTACACAATGTATTATTTCACTCTGAGGAGAAAATGGAACACCTGTTGTAACTCTTTGAGGATTTTGTTCTGTGTTTTCTTGTAAAACCAAATCAGAAACCCCCACTGACAAAACCAGCTGTGCCTCATATTTAAACACAAACTATAAAGTGTCGAGGGAAAGAAAAAGTGAGTTAGCCAATGAAAACAGAATGCAGGGGGCCAGAAGTGGTTTTCAAGATTTATGAGCTGAAAGCAAGTCACACTTTAATGAATATTAAGTGAAACCCATCTTATTTGTGGAAGACAGGCTATATTTTCTTATGGACTTATATAGTATGCCTCTTTTTTGAAACTTGAGTTGTCTCCTTAAAATGATATGCATGTCAGAACATTACAATAAATATTCTGAAAACTAGAAAAATAATTGATGGTTTGGTACCATGGAAATTATATATTTCTCCTCTAAAATATGTCAGATTTTTATCTACTGGTACGTGTGGTGAGTGAAGTGTAAGGACATAAAGTAGGGTCTTATATTTCAATTTGTTACCCTTGGTTTGAGGCTCTTCTCAGTGTTTCTAAAATCACACTAAAATACTAAGTAGGAGCCTCCCTGTCTGGCCTGGCTGGGGATGGGAGAGACAGATACAGAAACAATATTAGAAGTGAGGCAACCCAGCCTGACAAATTAACTGAATTATCTGCTAGAAATGCCTTCCATCAGGCAGGATGGACCCTTGTGCTAGAAAAGGAGGGTGGTCAACTGTGAGTGGCTGACACTTACAGATCTTGACTTTTTCCACTGTACTCAAATCGAGTAGAGCTTGAACGTTTTTCCTTTGAAGAGCTTGAACTCCCTTCTAGGAGTTTTTCTTTTAGCTTATGAAGGGTGATGATTTGGAACCTCAGGCTATCTCTAGGTAAGTCAAATTATGAGTCCTTTTCCAGGTTAGTGTATATTCTACAATGCCAGGACACCTCTTTAGCCTCTACTTTGGGAGACAGTACATTTAGTGGTTAAGAAACAGGATTTGGTGGGGCGCCTGGGTGGCTCAGTTTGTTAAGCATCTGGTCTGCCTTCGGCTCAGGTCATGATCCCAGGTCCTGGTACTAAGCCCTACATTGGGCTCTCTGCTCAGAGGAGAGCCTGCTTCTCCCTCTCCCTCTGCCTGCTGCTCTGCCTACTTGTGCTCTCCATCTCTCTGTCAAATAAATAAATAACATCTTAAAAAAAAAAAAAGAATCAGGACTTGGTGTCAGACTGAAGACAAATCCCTCTAGGGCAGGAATGGCATCCACCTCATTTGTTGATATACCTGGTTCTGCCTGACACAGAGTATATACTCAATAACTATCTGTTGAATGTTGAGGGAATGAATAGATGGATATATGAATGAATAACCTGTTTGCAGTCCCAGAGCTGCAATATTCTAGCTTTACAGCCTTGGGCAGGCTACCCAAACTTGGTCTCAATTTTCTCATTTGCAAAACTGGAAAAATAACACTTACTTTATAGTTGGGAGAAATAAAAATCTAATGTATTGATAGCCCTTAGCACAATGCTTTCATAAAGATAAGCTTTCATTATAATGGTAGCAGAAGCAATAATATTAATAGCTTTCATATTCACAGTATGGGGTTGTTCTTCCACGGGGGAGTAAGTAAAATACCAGGTAAAGATTCCTGTGGCAGTCCTGAGAGGACAGACAGAGGAGAAATGCACTGCAGTGGAGTCTTGAAGTATTTTAAAAGGTTTAGGTGACAGACCATACATGCCTTGGCAAAGATGGTAGAAAAGGCTGGGCTGGGTCTTAGAAAAACTGGCTCAGTTTGAAAGGAAGATTGATTTTTTGGAAGTCATTAATTGTGTCTAGCCTTAAAGTTCAGGCCATTTCCACCACATTGTGCCACATACGACTACCTATATAAAGAAGAGGGGGGGCTAGACCCAAGAATGCAGGTGTGTATGTATGTGTGCATGCGCAAAAGACCTGGTTGGTAATGAAGACAAAGTCATGGGGGGAGTTAGTGGGAATAAGGGAAGGATGTGTGTTAATTAAAATAAATTCCTGGGGCACCTGGATGGCTCAGTTGGTTGAATGTGTGACTCTTGGTTTCGGCCAGTTCATGATCTCATGGGTCATGGGATCGAGTCCCACATTGGGCTCTGCGCTCAGTGGGGAGTCTGCCTGAGATTCCCTCCACCCCTCCCCTCATTGGTACTCACGTGTGCGCTCTCTCAAATAAATAAATCAGTCTTTTAAAAAAGTCAGTTCATGCTATTTTTCCATTCTGGCTGGGACTGGACTTACCTGTGATCTTACCTGTCAGAAGCATGGTTGATATGCTGACACACTGCATTTATTCTTTCTGGTGAAAAAAGATGTTTGTTAGCATGTGACCCTATGTTACTTTTACAGCCAGTTTTCAAGGCCTTTGCTATTTTACAAAGCACTTGCTAAAAGGGAATCTATAAAAGGCACAAAGAAGAACCAACAGAGAAAGCTGGAGCTGTGATGTATCTTACTGGTCTGGGTACACCAGGCTTCGGACTAGGTATTTTATATACATTATGTCTAATTTTTACAATCCTTCTCTCCATTTTATAGATGGCAAAACTGAGACAGACGTTGAGTAACTTGGTGGGTATGTTGTGAAGTCAGGATTCAAACTCAGGTCTATCTGAATTCCAAAGCAATGCTCTTTCCAGTACTCCCTAATATGTGCAAGGATGCAAAGTTAAGCAAGGTCCTCACCCTCTGCCTTCTCTTATCCGCAGTTCTCTTTCATTATGTGGGTGGGCTCAATGATAGGAATAGATATGCTGATGAAAAATAATCACTTGCTATTCCAGGGACAATACCTATGCATGTATGTACGTATGTATGTATGTATTTTATTTATTTATTTATTTTTAAAAAAGTAGTCTCCACACTGGGTGTGAAGCCAACACGGGCTTGAACTCACGACCCCAAGGTCAAGACCTGAGCCAAGATCAAGAGTCGGATGTTCAATCCACGGAGCCACCCAGGTGCACCAGATAATTCCTATATCTCAATAAGAACTGTGGACATTGAGTCCTTAATATGTGCCCATCAGTCTGCTAAGAGCGTCACATTCACGATCTCACCTAATTGTCATTAGCCCGTGCCTGCCGTGGGTTGGGATGAGGAGCAGCACCTTCCAGCTCTCTGCTGCGACTCACCGGGGTGGGCTCTGCGACACTGGCTTCCCCGCGAGAAGTCGTACGAAAATTACATGGCACACTCGTGTTAGGGACGGTCACAGCCCTCTCGGCCGGACCACAGACAGCTGATGCAAGCCCTTTCCCCTCCAAGCAACAAGCGGGTTGTGAGTGCAGATCTAGCCGTCCTCCCTCATCCGCAGTTTCGCTTTCCACAGTGTCAAGCGCAGGCGGGAAGCCGCCCATCGTCCTTCTGACGAATCAGCAGCAGCTCAGCAGTAGCTTGCGGGACGCCGCGACGCCTGCGTCATCCACCGAGCTGCGCCTCGCGGGTGTTAGCATCTCACATCCTGAGTAGAAGGGTGAGTACAGTACAGTAAGATATTTAGAGAGAGAGAGAGAAGGAGAGAGAGACCTTATTCTCATAACGTTTATTACAGTATAAATGCCCCTGAGTGAGCCAACGGGATGGCTCTGATTCAAACCCAAAGATGTCTGCTCTCAGAGGCCAGATGCCTGACAGGGAGGTCTATAGCTGATAATCTCCACCAGACGGTAAATTCTTTGAGGAGTATTGTGTTTGGTCACCTTCATAACATAACGACACACGGTACAGAGCAGGGATTCCGTAACTCCGGTTACTGAGCACTGCCGTGGAGAGGTGATGGCTTAGGGTGACTCGACGGAGTAAGACGTAAGGTACAGGCTCCATGCTTTTTAATCGACCTGCATTGAAGCCAGGGTTAGGTTTCTATTCTAGATCCGACCTCTGTGTGCTCCTGTTGGCCAGTCGTCTTCAGTTATTGTGGTTGTTTCACGCCTACCTTTCCCAGCAGTTTACAGCCTTAGCATTCGGGTCACATTTCACTTTTAGGTAAGCCTCCCTGCTCAGACCTCTTCCCTGTGGGAATAAGGTTTGATTTCCACTATTTCCAGTCAGAATTCCTTACTTGGCCATTGCTGCGCTGCAAGGATCTGACCGCGGTGGAGGAGACATTGTTTTTCAGAAAAGGACAGGGCTCAAAGCTCTTGATTGGTCTCAGGGCCCCACGCTCTTTCCCGCAGTTTTCATTAGAGAGATCCGGGCTGGTTCTCAGGAGCTTCCTGTGGGCCAGCTGCTCCGCTGGGGTTGGCAGGTACCAGGTGTGCCGGACAAACAGACTCACCTCAGAGGCCCGGGCCCTTTGAAGTGCCGCAAGAATGTCACACTTCAAAGAAACCTCACTGCAGCTGTCACCTGGCTATCTAGTGGAGGTCAGGGAGTTAATATGCAACCACAGACTCAGTCCGCCCACCTCTGACCCACACCTGGGAAGCCCAAGCACATTTTCCTCCAATGCAGGGGATTTGAAAGCATTGCTCCTAATTTATCGCAGCATAGTTCCTACTTTATCTCAGCAAGAGCTCAGTGCCCCGAGTTTTTAGATAAAAATCCATTGTGCATGTCCGTTCAACAATAAAATAAGTAGAGGAGCTGCATCTTTTTCTTTCCTGAATAGAAATTATTTTGTAATGAAGTAAGTATTTGCAATTACTACTAGCAGGAGTTTAATTATGGGACTAATTTGTGAAAAAAAATTCCCGAGGCTTCCTGCGAATGTGGCATCTTTTATCTGAGGATCACAATGCACTGTATGCAAATTAATGAATGCTCCTGGGCTTGGTGTGCATTCAGTTACTGTTTTAAATTTTCCTTAGGCATCCAGTACTCTGGGGCTGAGGTGAGAGGCTAAAGTTTATTTATAAATTGCAGCACGATGGGTGCAGATTAGATCTAAAAAAGAACTTCCTGGTTGTGATGTTACTAAACGCTGGCCTGAATCACTGTGTCAGTTTTTAAAGACTTGCATCATGAGGACTTCCTGCCACTTCCATGGTGCCCTTTTAGCAACAAATCAAATGCTCCTCCATAGAACAAGCTGAGTCTTTGACTTAAGCATGAATAGTAAAATATCAAAGGAAAGAAAAAGAGGATTGTAGTTGGTGACATAGGAAAACCCCAATTCTGGACTCTGTGAAGACCAGGGCAGCAAGGTGTTGATGCATCAATTAACATCATAAAGAACACATTTTTCATGGAGTTGCTTTTTCTGCTGTTCTCACCTTGCAAATTTAGACTGTAGCTCCCTTCCCCTCTACCTTTACGTACACATTCCATTAAAGATTATAGGTTCTGTGTTTTTAAGAAATAGGATGGACAAATATCTGCATATGTGTGTTTAGGGTAGAGGTTCATTTCAGATTTCTGTCCAGTGTCTGACAGATAAGCCAGCCCCGCTGTTCTAATATTCCTTCTGACCTTGGTTTATATAGGCTTCGTGTTTCTTCCACCTACTTTCCTTGCGAAGGGAGAGGAAAGATTTGGGAACACAACAGGCCCTTTTTAAACAGTTTCCAACTACTCTGAGGGCGGAAACTAGGTCACCTCTCACTGTTCCCCAATCTCCTTCTGCCTGTGTTTTATGACCAATTAGAATCATCAAGTTTCTCTCTCCCAGTGTCTTACAACTTATTAGAACCATCAGATGTTTCTGTAGCTTTGGCGCTAACCTTTGCAGATAGTTTTCTTCTATCCTTAGGAGTCAGTGTCCCTAGACTTGTATCCAGCTGAAGCAGGGTGAGTGGAAGAGTTGAAGATAAAGGTTTCTAGGATTGGGCTGCTTAGTTCAAAATGTGGTCCTATCATGTACTAGCCATGGGAACCTGAGCAAATTTCTTGATCTCTCTTCCTCAGTTTCCTCATCTGTCAAATGGGTACGGTAATAATCCCTGCCTTACTGAAAACATGGGAGGGTTTGCATGCAAAACACTCCATAAGCACATAATAAGCACTCGAGAATGCTGTGATAATAATAATCATTATTGTTAATTAATTAGACTCCAAAAATATTAGTGTGAGTCTTCTAGGGGAAGACTCATGCTTGTATCTCTTCCTAGATCCAAAGCACCTTCAATTATTATTGTGTTTCTTCAGTTGTGGGTTGGATCTTATTAATGGTTCATGGAATCAATTTAGTTCGGTCTCAATTAGCCTGAGAAGAAAGGAAGAAGAGCAGTAGACAGGTGGGTATTAAGGATAGTATTGTTTTATAAAACTTTCATTTCTATTATACATGTACACTTATATGTTATATATGTTTACTTAACATACTTAGATATGTATATTTACATTTATACCTACAGGAGGAGTATTGAATGCGATGTAAAATATCTTATTTCAACTGTAGTCAAAAAAGTGAAAACCATGAGGCTAAAATATACAACGTGAAAAGAAATGCTTGTTGTAACCCTGTGAGTCCTCTATGTCATGGGTTATATAGAGCTTTTTCAAGATAGTAGGGTGTTTTAGAAATAGGATTAGGAAAGTCGTAAGTGCAGCCAGTGAGGGAAGAAAGGAATCATTTGAATGACTTCCAGGGCAAAGAGGGAAAAAAACCATTACATATGTAGTATGTACATTATAAAAGTTCATTCTTTGCAAAGTAGATAAACGCAAAGGGTTAATATCTTTAGTGCATAAAGAATGCTGGCAAAGTATTCACAAAAGAATATAGCAAATAAGCATATAAAAATATCTTTGTCCTCATTAGTAATGAAGGAATACAAAGGAAAACAGTAAAATTGTTTTCTCACAAATCAGATCAATTTTGTTTTATGGTATTACCAAATGTAGAAAAAGTTGTAGAGAAGTAAATACCTCCACACAGGTCTAGTGAGAATAAAGGTGGGTAAAATTTCTTTGAGGGAGGAATTTGGTATTTTCATTTCAAAGGTCATTAAGATTGTATATACCTTTTGAGTTGACAACTCTACTTGAAAGAGTCTATCCTAAAGCCATAATAAACCAAGTGAACAAACATTTGCCAACCGGATGTTCATTGCAGGAATGTTATAGTAAAACACTGGAAGATAAAACATTCAAAAAAAGATGGTTGATAGACTTTGGTATGCTGATAGAACTGAATAAAAGATACTCATTAAAAATGATGCCATGGACAAACCATAAGTGACTTTTAATCTCGCAAAAGAAACTGAGGGTTGCTGGGGGAGGGGGGTTGGGGAAAGGGGGGTGGGGTTATGGACATTGGGGAGGGTATGTGCTATGGTGAGTGCTGTGAAGTGTGTAAACCTGGTGATTCACAGACCTGTACCCCTGGGGATAAAAATATATGTTTATAAAAAATAAAAAATTAAAAAAAAATGATGCCATGGTTGGCTTCTGGAGTAATTCCTCTTTGTGTGGGGACTGGTGGCCATAGGCAAATCCCACCTTGAAAGGAGACTTTCTTTCCTTGGACACCAGACTTCTCTGAAATTATTAAAGACTTAGACCTTAAGTTTTGCAGTTTTTCCAACGTGTACCAGATTGAATGTAGGCATCAGTGCTAAGATAAATAACAAGAATATGATTGACTTTTAGTAACATATAATGTGGAAGAAAAATTGCAGGTTACTTATGCATGGGCCAGATAGCCCAAACTTGCCTTGATGTTCCCTGTAAGAGCCCTGACCACACCCAGTTCCCCTTTGGCCTCCCTCCCAGGAGCCTGATGCAAGTGTCAAGTATTCTGGACTGTGTGTTATTACACCCACTGATGGAACTGCTGTCCCTCCCCTGCCTGACCCAGGAGAAGACAGGGCTATAAACTAGGGCCTTTAGTGCTTGCCACTCTCACGGTGCTGCCTACCTGCCTCCCTGTGGTCAGCTGGGAGCTGTGGTAGCTGTAGCACTTACTCTCCCAGCTAGCAGACTTGGGGAAGCCTTTAGTTTTCCTTTTTGTTTTCCTCCTGTCTACTGAGGCTAGCCCACTGGCTAGGATCTGTAAAACAACGCTCCTAGCTCTACTTTTGAAATGTAGAAATTAGCTGTTAATCAGAGGGTAACCTGTAGAATGATGGCTAATAATATGGCAGGTGAAAAAAGCAGTTATGATACAATATAATGTACAGTATACTATCATTTTAGGAAAAATAGTGTGAATTTATACAAGCTAAAAATAGGTCTAAAGGGAGAATATAATATTGGTATTATATATTATATATTTTGTTATATATAATGCACATTAATTATATATAATTATATATATAAGTTTATGGGAAGTATATACACCATAAAATTAACAATTTTTTTTTCTGTTTGGGAGGATTCAGGTGATTTCTCCTTTCAGGTTTTTCTCCTTTTGTAATTTTTCTCTAATAAGCAAATATTACCTTAATAAGGAAGACAAGCCTTTTTGTCATTGCTGTTGTCTTATTCACTGATGCGTGGACCCTATAATGATATCTGTTGGAAAGCAGCCTCTCAGTAAACATCACGGATCGAGGAATGTCTGGAAATGCTGAGTGTCATTGCTTCTATTGGGAATGGAGAGCAGTAAAGAGAGCTTTTGATTCATTGTTCCCATCACTTTCTTCAAATAGCCTCAGCTTTTTAGGTTCACCAGTTAGAGTTTGGTTGGTATGTGTTCAAAAACAACTTCCTTTCTGCTACAAAATCACTCATGGCTTTGGGCTCCCTGGTGTATGCTCTTTCTTCCCATGCAGAGGGTTCCTGCCTGCTGACCCCAGAGGTCTGGCTACTGCACCCCAGTTAACCTGCCAGCTGAGGTTACCTGACGGGGGTCAGATGACCTGCAGGGGTGAGATGGTGACGAGCTTGGTCCTTGGTGTTCAACTCAAATTGAAGAGAAATGACGCAGTGACTACAGTGTTCTTGTTTCTTGTCCTTCTTCATGGGGTTGATGTGAAGCATAAATTAACTGAAGCACAGGTGTGGGGATAGGAATGTGGTGCATGATCAGCACATGGAAGTTCCCTGTCCATGGCCCTCTCCCCCTACAGGACTTCTACACTGTAGGTTTTCCTTTGGAGGCTCGGGGAGCTAATTATTTCAAGCTGGTGTGGGAATTTAGCTCCGGAGATTGACTGGTAGATCAAAACTGGGATTGTTCTGACCAAAAGGAGCACGGCTCTGTACCTCATTAAGTGTCTTTTTGGCATTTTGTCTTTCTCTTTCTGGCTGCTCTTCTGCTCACACCCCTTTTGGAGTCTGTGCTGATGAATCTAAAGTTTTCACGGTACCACGGGGTTTGTGGGAACTGAATCCACTTCTTCAAGATCTAACATAAAAATAAGTCCTGGCCTCATGCCTAAAAGAAGTCACTGGGAACCCAGTCAGAGCCGGGCAGCGAGCCCAGGCCCAGGCTAATGAGACATTTACATTCTAGGCCTTCCCTTTCACTTGGTCTTCGTGGGATGCATTGTGAGTGTGTACAGCGGGCGGAGGCCCTCCGTGCTTCCGAGTTTGGGGCCTTGCACTCCTGCAGCAGAGCAGGAGTGTTAGGAAAACACAAACAAATGCAATACATTTAACAAATGACAAATCCTTAGCTGAGAGCAAGTACTTATTTTTTTTTTTAACTACTTATTTTTCATTTAAATTCTCTTCTGAGTCTTCTTATCTTCCATCCATGTTGGACCTGTTCGTTGCTACAGTCTAATCATTTACTCTGACAGGAGGTCGAAATGGACAAAGGGAAAATGTAATCTCATTTCTTTCAGTATTTGTGGGAACACCGGGCCCTCGGATCAATATTTGTTGGGGTTTTAGGAATCTACCAGATTCAGGAATATTTAAAAAGCACCTAGAAGAGAATTTGGAATTGGAAAATAATACCTAGGAGGAAGTGGAAGGCACAGTGATCATTTTGTTTGGAGAATAGCATTGGCTTTCTCATAGTCAGATGGTCACTAGTAGACCATAAAGACAAGAGGGAAAGTACTTAGGTTTAACTTAGGTTAAAAGAAGTATTTTTCTCTCAGGTAATGGATGCTGGTATGATAAAGTTTGGTAAATTTTATTTTTTTTTTCCAAAAATAGGAAAGCTAGTTGTACAGTTTGTGCCAGAAGAGGACCCAAAGGCTTTGCCGGTAAACTTGCAGGCTTTTTCTAGGCTGGGGAGAGACCCAAGGGAGGCAGACAAAGTGACTCCTGAGTTAAAGAATCATTGTTTCAAAACAGGGGTGAGAAGAAAGGAAGTTAAAGTTCATTTCCAGAAATTGCAGGTTCTCAGATTTGGGAATTGCTTTTCAATAATGGCTCTTTGTGTAGTACATTTTGATTTGTTTTAAGCACAATTTCAGAGGTGTCAAGAAAAATAATCCCAAACGTGAAAGTAAAGGAAAAAGAGGACAGGGTCTTGTATCAGTATCACATTTGGAGAAATATTAAAAATGCCACCAAGGATTATATAATTATTCAAGGAAAAATACCTTTTGTTTGACATATTGTTTATCACCAACAAAGCCTGAACTCTGTGAGGTTACATGATGATTTATAGATTTATGTCTCGTAGAAAAGATAACCCCAAAGATTATGTTTTCATTGTCCTGTAGGACATTAACCGATTTTGTATTTAACCAGCACCTTTATTCCTACATTCTCTTTTACAAATTTGTATAAATACCAGGTCCCCAAATGCCCTTGGAAGCAGCTTCCATTCTGCAGGCTCCCCCATCAACAAGTTGAATATGAGTTAACATGTGTTCGTTCGTTTGTGTGAGCCATGTTTTAGCTATTTAAGAATCAGGGCGCCTGGGTGGCTCAGTCAGTTACGTGTCAGACTCTCAATTTCGGTGCAGGTCATGATCTCAGGGTCGTGAGGTTGAGCCCATCTAGATGGGGCCCCACCTCGGCCTGTGTGTGGAGTCTGCTTAAGATTCTCTCTCTCAAACAGAGGGGTGATGAAGGGGAGGGGGGTGGGAGGGATGGAGTGGTTGGGTGATGGTCATTGGGGAGGGTATGTGCTATGGTGAGTACTGTGAATTGTGTAAGACAGATGAATCACAGATCCGTACCCTTGAAGCAAATAATACATTATATGTTAATAAAAAGAAGAAGATCCTTTCTCTCCCTCTTTCTCTGTCTCTTCCCACCCCCTCTAAAAAAAAAAAATTAAAACAATTTTTAACTATTTAAAAAATCACGCTTTGACAGTAGAATTTGATTTCTTACTGTTTTCTGAGTAAGCGTTCTCATTATAACTTCTCTTCTCTTTGATTATTGAGGAATGGGGTCATGATTTTTTTTAACATATATTTTTGTGGAAGCTGCGTGTATAATTCCACCTGTATTCTTCCAAAGTGTTTTTAAGCCTCTGACAAAACTAGTTCCTGATTTAAATCAGTGTGAAAATCTGTCCTTGTTCTTAAAGGAAGTTAGGGTGAGTGAGACTTCTTTATAGCAATCCAGGAATTTTATCTAAATAGAAAAATCCGTGTTTAATGTAGTTCAGTACTGTCAATGAACAGCTCTTGTATACATACAGTTTTTGTTGACTACTCTGTTAAAATTTAGACCTACCCGTGTAAATGGTTTTGGGGTAAAAAAACTGAATTGGTTTCCTAGAAAACCAGCTCTTTAAAAAAGTTAATACACTGAATCATAAACAGTCAGAATTGTTTGTTCATTGCCTGAATGAATTTGACTCCTTGTCCTTAAATAATGAGCCACTTGAATTCAGCTGCTTTTTGGTGCAATACAGTTGCATCTTTGAAATTTTGGAGCTGCAGAATGATCTCAAATAGTCTTAACTGGTTACAAAGAAAAACAGGCAAGAGAAACTGTGCCACTGTAAAAGCAAACAGATAAACATATCTGGGACTGTAGCAATTCTATCTGTCTCTTTCATTCAGACAGATAAGATCTTTTATAGAAATAAATACCTGATACCCAGAAAGGAAATACTTGTTATATGGACCTATCTGGCAGCTGGAAATAAAACTCATGACAAAGGAACTCCAGATGTTTATCATAGTGTTTCAATATTTAAAATCAGAATAGAAGTACCAGTTATCTTTATAGACATAGATTTCTTTTAGGTTACTCTTTCTGTAGTTAAGTACTTAAATTCTTGCATAAAGGTGTGTATAAATAGACTGTCAGGAAATTTTTTTCTTATTGAGAGCAGTGGGTAATGACAGAAAATAACGAGACGATTGTGTTTGTTTTAGAAAGCAGTATTCATCAATTCTGCTCTCCCATCTGTTTCATAAATATGGTTTGGCCATTGTTTAAAATTGGGGTAAGCTTATACTCCTCATTGTACTAGTTCCTTTAGCAGCTTATTTCCAAGATGGAGTATCAATATTTGACAGGAGGGAATGCTTAATTTTCTTATGTCAATATATTAAAAATCTAAGAGCAAGAAGGAAATTCTACACTTCCATGATTGATAATTTAGAAGTAGTTAAAAAATAAAAAGAATCGAGATATGATTTTTTAAACACAATTTACTAACCGATATGTCAGTTACTGATATTTTTAAGGCTGATATTCTTGATATGGCATATTTGCAGGCATCTAAGTTACAATAATTAAACATGGACAAACACAAACTCAGATTTACAAAACTGTTTTTAACTGTTGTTAAAAGCTCCCTAAAGATAAAGATGTTTATTATTTGTTTCCCTTTTGACTAGTAAGGCATTATAAATAAATGTAATGAAAAGCTTTGATTTTTTTTTTTTTGAGGAAACTTTGTTCTTAATAAAATGTCTTGAAATAAAAAAAATTGTGATTTGAAATTGTTGAAATCAGTTTCTAGAACTACCTCTATCCTTAGGCTTTCAATGTTTTCTTGGTCTTCAGTTGTTTGTATGTATGTTTTTATTTTTTTGGCTATCAGTTATCAAAACAATTGATAATGGATGACTGCTGTCTTCTCTACCAGCCTTCAGAGCTGTTTATATCAATATGAAGTTTCCACTAATTCTCTAGTTCTGCAGGTCTTAGTTAATGTTGGCTTATCTTAAACAAGCAATGTTTACATAATTCTTTACTGAGGCTTCTCATCCAGCTTTGATTAATTTGGCGAAAATAGAAATGATGATCCGAGAAGTACTGACCCCTAGGTACAAAATAGTTGGTCCAGTTGTTTTAACTTTTGTTTTTTTTTTTTTTTTGACAACTACTATTTAAAAAGAACCAATTATAATTAAAAAAAAAAAAGAGAACCAATTATAACAGCAATATATTCTCCTGGCTGGATAAACAGAAAAGAATACTCATAGGGGCTCAAAGTTAATCCGCAAGAACTTCTAGGAGGGGGTGTCTGTTGCAGTAAAAAACAAACTGATAGGTATTCTTAAAAATCTTTCCCCCCAGATTCTTTCTTTTTTTAAAATTAATAAAATGATGTTCAGATGGGTTAAATTGGTAATGGGGATTAAAGAGTACAGTGATCATGATGAAAAAAATAAAACAAAATTCAGAATAAAATGATAATTGTAAATAGAAGAATAATGATAGAGATAAACCATAGTTCTCATTCTTTCAGAAATTTTGGCATTTTGTTCATGTAATGGCATATGACCTATAAGTGGTACCTTTAAAAAATAAATCAACTGACTGCATTCTCCTGTGGATAGGCAGAAGAAACCTAGAACATTTTTTACTAAATGAAAAAAAAAAAAAAAAACAACTTTTCCTTGAAATCATTCTTTCACATTGTACACAAATTATTTAAAGATAACTTTCCCACAATACAACCAGCCAGCTTAATTCCTCTAAGACATAGGAATGACTTAAGACTTTTTAGTTTTCCTCAGAAAAGCAATTTTAGCAAGTACTGTGTCTGGAACTTGATGAATCTAATGTAATCATAGTTATCCTGAAGCAACAATCCCCATGACCAGAAATTGCTTAAAATATGAAAGAATATAGTATCCCTCAAAGGAAATAATATTGCTCAAAGCATTTGCAGAGGGGTCTGGACATTTCTGGAATTTTCAGCCTTTGGGATTTAACAGGTGGAACACAGAATAGTTTGTGTTGCTTGGTCTTTGTATACAGTAGAGAGGTTTGCAGTTCACTGCCAGCACATACAGAATTGGTCAGAGACAAACCTGTGAGGCAAAGTTTGTTCCCATGCTTGTCCTGATTGGCAAGCATCTCAGATGATCTCATGGGCTCTGGAGTCAGATGGCCTGAGTTCAAATGCTGACTCTACACTTGCTAGCGCTATGACTTGGGGTAAATTGCTTAAGCACTCTGTGTCTCAGTAAACCCATGTGTAAAATATAGATTTCAGTGGAACCTACTATCATGTGAATATATTCACTTAACATGCATACGGAACTTAGAACAACTGTCTGGTTCAGGGTAAACGTTTGATAAACGTTAGCTGTTTATTTTCATAATTCTGCCTCTGGTATCCTAGGACTCCCTTTTTATTTCACTTGTTCCTATGTATTTGCTTTTCTTTTTCTTTTTCTTTTTATATTTTAACACAAGGCTGGAACTCACCACCCTGAAATCAAGACATGAGCTGAGATCAAGAGTTGGATGCTCAACTGATTGAGCCACCCATGCGCCCCCTCCCCCAAATTTGCTTTAAAGTGTATAATGTTTTGTGTGTATAGTAATCACCTATCTAGTTTTAATAGTACATTAAGAAAAGTTAATGAGTGAGTCAGGAAAAATTCTAGGAATGGAGAAGCCCTTCCAATCCTCAGATATATGTAACACCCAAGTACTGTTTACTGTGGGCTCACAAGTTACCAGGTAAGTTACCAGATAAGCAAAGTGAAGGATTTTTCCTGTTCCAAAACAGGAAGGAAAATTCCTGTTTTGAGAGCAAAGGCTAGAGTTTTCCTTGTGATGCAGGAGGATTAATTGATAAAATGCTAAAAGAGAAAATGTGCTGTTCTTAAGTGACAGGGGTTTGTTTCTTTATGAGACAGACCTAAGGCTTTCCAAGCCCTTTGTATACCCAATCAAAACTACCTCTTTTTCTTGTATATCCCCTTTACTCTTATTCATCTTTTAGGTCTCAGCTTGGACATTAGGTCCTCTGAGAAGACTTCCTTCCCTCCTGGAGTTCCCATAAGAAACTTTCCCACCTTCTACATCCTAATTATAGCACTTAGCATGCTGCATTGGAACCAACAGTCAACCTGTTGTCTCTCCTGTTAGATTGTAGATCCATGAGAACAGAAATACTATCTGTTTTACTTATTGTTGTAAACTTGGCCACTAGTACAGTGCTTAGTACATGGTAGATGCTCAGTGAAATTTTGTTCTTTTATGTAGGGCATCCCAAGACCTTTAAACTTTGGTGCTGGGGGCTGTCAGTTTTGAGCATTAGTAAATGTGGGCACTGGAGGGGTTGGCTTGCTGGGCATACTCTCACATGCAGCATATACAGGAAAGATGAATGAGGCCCCTGGGATTCCCCAGACAATAGGCATGTGCTTTAGCTTCTTCTTACTTGCTTTCTTAACTCCATGCTTCACTCTTCAGTTAGAATCTTTAACTCCTGAACAATGAATTACTCCTGAAAACCTATTTCCCGGGGCTGGACAAGACTTGCAGTAGGCATTGGGATGGGGAAGAGGCCAGTCACTTTCCTGTTCACTTTCTGACCATCCCAGAATACAACTATATTTGGGCAGACCTCCCATCTGTGGATGTCCAGGTAGCTTGTTTGCATTTCCATTTTCTGGCCTTGGGCTGCTGTGAGACTTCCTCTAAAGGTTTATGAGTATCTTTCCTGGATAACTTAGGGTTAAACTTCCTTTTGGGGGAGATAAATCTTACCTGAGTCATTCAAAAGATTCTTATTATTCAAATTTCTTTGTATGTGTCTGGTTAACCGGGCTGGACCTGTGGCTTTCCTGCTATCATCTCATCTGCAGAGTTGATCTCACTTGCTCATTTCTTTCTGCTGAATGAGGATATTAACCAGTCAAATGGTGTGTATACTACATGCAAAATGATGTTGCTGTTTTGTAAAAAAGGAGGTGCCATTTACCTTCTTGCCATTTGAACGAGAAGAAAAGATCTATTAAGGTTTGTGCTGGGTAATGATTATGTGCCTCTATCTCTTTTAATTCCTGCTTTAAAAAGGAAGTGACTCATACTGTAGATAAACTGGACTTGAAAGAATGTCTGGCGTATGCAAAGCTCTTATTTACATACTAGTCTCTTTCATTCAAAGAATAGGGACTCAAGGACTTTGGAGTTCCTCCCTTTTTCTTCCTGTTCTTTGATAGCCTAAATGATCTCTGGGAGGATTTTCTCCGCCCTTAACATGTCCCCCAAACCCAGGCTTTGCGTTCTCTTTTGGAAATAGGAATTGCATGAATGCAAGATCAGAGACCAGAGAGATAATTGTAAGAAGTTCCTCTATCTAACATTCCTTACTCCTGAAAGGCTCAGCCCTTCCACCACTAGTATTTCATGTCGTCTTTCTTGTCTGTCTAGATGAAGTTATATTTACACCCTACAGTGTCTTCCCCAGGGTTTAATAAAGCAGTCTAGAGTACAGGTGAGGGCATGTATACCAGTGTGAGCTAGACCTGGCTCCATCTCTCTAGCTGTGTGGTCTTGGGCTAGTCATTTCATCTTTTAGCTGATTTCCTCAACTTTAAATGGGAATCCTAGTACTAGCTGAGTCATAGGACTGCTATGATGGTGACATGAAACTTTAGGTAAAGCATGTGGCCTAGTAACTGGCCAGTGGTAAGCTCATCCAGTGTTTGAGGTTGTCATTAATAAGAATTTTATTTGTAACCCAACTTTGTCTCTATTTTTTGATTTTAGGTTTTTCTTTCTTTCTTTCTTTTTTTTTTTTTTGCCTTTTCTAAGTCACTTGTTCAATTTTATTTTGTTTCTCAGTATTTGTCGAATAAATGAATTTGATGAATGATTGAATGGTAGTGGTTTGTGTTCCCAATTATAAGAGCCTACCATAGTTTTAAAAATTCTACTTTGTTCTGAGAACAAGAACATCCTGGGCAGGCAGACCAGCTGCAGGGTGAAGAGTTGATTCTTCTCTATGATAGACTTAAAAGGGGTTCCTAGAAGCCAGATTTCCTTGCCCTGCCCACTGGCTTCTGAACCAGAGGTGACCTCAGGCTGGTGTGATCCAGAACAACACCCACTTAGGCCTGGCAAACAGCATCCGGACAGGCAGTAGGCAAACAGACCTCTCTTGTTTTCCTCTTCCTTAAAATAACCTTCATACACTCAAAGACTGTTATTAACTTACTCGCAGTTCATACATTAGTTCAGGTATAAATGACTAATAAAGTGAACCCTTGAGTTTTTCTCGGAGTCTAATTCTTACTTATTTTTTATATTTCTTTTGCTCTATGAATCCTGCTTTGTTGTATATTCATTCATTTGTTCTCCACATCCCTTTCTATCACTCCCAACTAACCAACTAACCAATGGTAAATGGAGACTTGAGGGCTTGACATTAAGGCATTAGTGACATAGTCCTTCCATTCACCCATTCAACAACCATCTGGGAACATGTCTTCTGTGCCAAACAGTGTACTAGATGTTGCATGTATATTAAATAAAAAATGAGAGAGAGAAACATAATCCTTGTCTTTATGGAACTTAAAACCTAACCTCAGCTTTATGGGAGATTTTAGGGCTTCATTAGGACCCATTCAGCTTCCAACCCTCCCAGTTCCATAGTTGTCTTAATTATATTTGACTTTCACCTCCATTCCACTTCAGCCATCCTTTAACATAGGCACTTCACGGGCATTTACAATTACACTTGACCTTGTCATCACCCAGAACTGAAATAATAAACTCCATAGACTGGCTTGCTGACTACAGCCTTCTGTCCTTCCAGCTTTTTTACCCCCATTTTCCATCCATGCATTTTCTTTGAGACCTCCAGCTCCTTTTTCTCCTAGTCTGTCAGCTTCTGCCGTATACTCTTATCCCTTCCTGTCCAACCTAGACAGGATGATGGCTTCATGCTTCGATTTGTCTCTAGCCAATACTGTCACATCCCTTGCCCCTCCTTCTGCTATGATATCCTTCAAGATCCTTTTCCCTGTACCAGTGTACCTTCTTCACATCCACTTTTTCATCAAGCTTGTGAGTTCTTCTAGGAAAACAGTCATTCAGCTTTGTTACAACAAATGTATTGTCTTCAACTTTAGGCAGGCTTGCAGAGCTGTTTGGTTAACTTTCTGTACCTCTGTAGTTACCCTTTTCTTTCATTCTCTATGACTGCTTACTTTTTTTCTTCAGGCTTAAAACACTTTTCTTTTGGGTGAAAAAAATTTTCATTATGGAAAATTTCAGACATAAAAGTTCTGTAATATCATAGACCTCCATATATTTGTTACTTAGCTCACAACCAGTCTTGTTTCATCACTGGCCTCTATTGCTCCCCTGGATTATATTAAAGGAAACCCTTGGCATCATATGATTTCATCTGTGAATACTGTATGTACTTTAAAAGTTAAGGACAGTTAAAAACTAATCAACCCCCTCTATTCGAAAGCCCTTCCTTCTCTTTGTTTAACTCAACCTTTGAGCCTTAGGTCCAGGGGCACCTCTTCTAGAAGTCTTCTCTGACCTCCAGCCCAAGTTAGGCATCCTTCTTACCTATCTGCTTCAGAAATGTCTCTTGATAGACTCACTGTTCTGCCCTGTCCTCCTGGCCAGTGCTCACACAGGTGGTTTCCTAAGTCATGGTGTGTTCCAGCTGGAAAAGATCACCCCCTGATTTTGTAGGTTGAGATTTGTCTGTATGCACCTTGCTGTCTTAAAGAAGGGAATCCAAACTCCCTATGTTGGCCATTTAGAAACTGTTTACCAAGGATATGCCGAGGACAAGGCTCTATGTTAGACATCTTCAGGGTATAAAGACAGAAAGCTTTCCTCAGGTTGCTTAGGGAGATAGAGGAGATAAAATATCCACTTACTTAAGTAGAATACAGTCATAAAGAGGTTCAGATAAAATGCTGTGAGACTTCAGAAGAGGGTATGATAAAGGGCCCTGAAGTCACCAAGGGGTGGAGGAAAGCCCTGTGTGGGGCTAATGTTTGAGCTGACCCATGAACACAGATGGGCAGGGGACAATTATGGGGGAAGAATATTTGAGGCAGAGAGGCCATGAGAGGGAAAGCAGAGATGAATTTGAATTTTAAACCATGGGCACAATTTGCTATGTATCTATCTGAGAATTAGGCTCTTTTCTTTTCTTTTTTTTTTAATTATAGAAATTATATAGCACTGAATCATGTATCTTCTACAATTTGAAAACTATTTATATAGTGTAGATATATTATCCTGTATTATCATGTTATTTTGGCTGTCTGCTTTTTCTTATGTTCAAAGAGGCAAAAATTTGGTAACATTTGTTCATTCAATAATCAATTGATCTTTGCTAAGAGCTAGGTATAATAGCATCTATAAGATAAGGAAGCTGAAATCACAGCTCCCAGGAAATCATAGTGTTGTGGGTGTGGTAAGAGATAGAAAGGTTATCAGTTGGTTAAAATACAACATGGCAATAAATTACTCTTGCTATAGAAGCTGAGCCAAAGGGAGCCCCTAACTCCATCTGGCTTGTGGGTAGGAGAAACTGCCAGAGAGGATGTGAAACCTGTCAAGCAGGTGGGAGTGGAAAAGCTCCCAGAGAGAGTCACAGTGTGTTAGGAGTGAATGGGAGGTGAGAAAACGGAACCACGGTGTGTAGCATTTTGTACTTTCCCAGATTTGCAATAGGCATTGCAGGCAATGTTTCCTTGCTGATCCATATTGTCTTTATAAGAAGAGGAGAAATAGAACCAGAAGGAGGAGAAAGGGGAGAGCCTGGTTCTACATATCTGACTCTGCAATTCATGTGCTGTGTAATTGAGGAAAGTTACATAATATCTCTGGGCATCTGTCAGTTTGGGCACAAGTCAGATGATTTTTTTTTTTTCCTTGAGAGAGTGCAAGCGGGGTGGAGGGGGAGGGACAGAGGGAAAGGAAGAGAGAGAATCTTAAGCAGTGTATGCTTGGCATGGAGCCCTAAGTGGGGCTCGATCCCACAGCCCTGAGATCATGACCTGAGCCAAAATCAAGAGTTGCCCGCTTAACCTGCTGAGCCACCCAGGCACCCCAAGCCAGATGATTTTTAAAGCCCTTTTCAGCTTAAGTGATCTAGAGCTCTATTTTCCATAACTTTTCCTTTGATGATGAAGCTGAACATCTGTGTATTGATGGACACTGGATCGAGATATTTGGCTCAGTGTATGCTGGGAAATAAACCCATTTTCATTTTTTTCTCCGTGATAGAGCACTGTTAGGTTTACATCCGTCAGAGCTGTTCATCAGCTGTTTTTCTTAGAAGGAGAGAAGGAGGGAGGGAGGGAGGCAGGCAGGCATTATTTATTTATTTATTTTTAACATTCTAACACCTTTCCTTGCCTCAATATCAGCACTGCTCATGAACTACATAATATGGTGATAAGAACTGAAATTACTCATTGACATTATCATGGGGCTATTTTGAAAACATTATCTCATGTTCATTTCCTAGAATATCATCAAGTCTCTACAATATCAGTTCCTTAAAAGATCATGTTTTTGTTCCAGCTGAAGCCAAAATATTTTCGTGGATTTTGTCTTTAGTGCTACCAACTTCCATCTCTGATACTGTGGCCAAAAGCATAGCTTTCTGCAAACCAGAATCTGATAGAGTTTGCTGAATTTAAAGTTAGCTATTTTCAGTAGTTTGTTCATCTTTAGTCTTCATGTAGATTATCTGCGTTGTAGGTTACTTTTGGAGTGTCTCAAACCCTGGACTGAATGTCTTTCATCATTTCCTGTGCTTTTGCCTGGTCTTCCCTCAGCCCCACCCTCCGGTCAGTCCCTGTGTGTTCAGGCAGAGAGAACTCATTAACCCAATGTTAGACAAAGCACCATTTCACACTGGAATCCATCACGAATTGGTATTTTATTTATTCCCAAAGGCAGAAAAAAGGCTTTCATATTATCTGAGAGTTTGGTTTGACTCCATTGATGTGGTAAAGTGGTTGTCTAAAACTCAGACGTTTCTCTTGTGTGACCTTGAAGTTTTATTCATGAGACCAGATGAAGTGAGAATTCATTAATATCTCTAAAGGATTCTTAAAAAGTTCAAACATGTTCCGGTTTTCTTTGCCTTTTCAGATAATATCGTTAGATTCATGCCTTCACTTATCCAAAACATTTAATTCATTTTTAAAAATACTACAAAATTAATTTTAGACAGTATTCTTAAATGCATTTGAAGTGATAACAGTTAAGGGGGGAAGAGAGTCAGCAGTGTTTTGTGACATCCAAAGGCAGAGGCATACACAGGAAGAAAATGTGGAGCTTCTGGGAGGCCCAGGGGCTTGATGGTTTAGATTTCAGTCACTGGAACTTGTTTCAGCAATGGTCTTGCCTTCACTTCATGAGTCATAAACATAAGAAGAGTCCATACCTTCAGCCAGAAGCAATGGAAAGTAATTTGTTAGCATGGAAAATATGGGATGGCTATAGCATTGCACCAGCATGACTCCCAGGACCGAGTCTTTTAGGCCTGCTAATTATTTTTTGAGTGAATTAACGGATATGAGTAAACACGTGTTCGGACGTTGCTAGAGCCTTATTAGCCAATGGGTAGAATTCCTTGCAAGGCGGCTTGAGACTGAGACTAGTTTGCTGATGAATTTACTCAAATGATAATTTGTAAGGGTGCTACACAGAGAATTCAGCAATAAACAATTCTGCCCACTATTGACCTTTTCAACTGTAGCCTTCCTTCCTAGTAACACCTGATACATAGCAATTAAGGCTTTTCTTGTCAGTTAATACAGCACATTTTTTAAAAAGTATCTTTGCATATCAAACAGTGCTTTTAAAGCTTATGCCAAGATAGTGTCTTGGGTGATACATTTCACTATACTTTTCAGATCTTCTTTCTGGATAGAGTAGTATCATGAAGGTAAGAAACAGTGTAGAAGGGTAGAAATAAACACAGAGATTTTTATTGAACACTGCTTTGTTTTTAAGAAGGTTTTTTCTTCTTTTTCTTTTTAGAAAGTGGGAAGAGTGGAGAGGTACAGGGAGAGGGAGAGAATCTTAAGCAGGATCCATGCCCAGCGGGGGACCCAATGTGGGGATGATCTCACAACCCTGAGATCATGACCTGAGCCAAAATCAAGAGTCAGTTGCTTAACCAACTGAGCCACCCAGGTTCCCAGGTAGTTTTTAATATTTACTATATCGTGTTTGCTAATTTAGGAGGGAGAAGTATTCTTTGAGTTCTTCTTTTGTATAGGTTGTTTTACTTGGCATTTTCTGGGTCTGGAGGGTAGAAAATGATAAAATTAGTAAATAGCAATGAACGTGATTGTGGAAAAATGGAAATTAATGGTGACATGAAAGTGTTAAATTCCTGTCAGTCAATATGCAGGATTTTAGTTTTACAGGAATTTGACAGTGAGTCTTCTGGCCTTTGGGCAGTCCCTTGGAAAGACTGCTGAGGAAAGACTGTGAAGGACCAAAGAGAAAGTCAACGATTACAGAAGTCAACAGTGCTAGTTTAAGAAAAGAGAGCTTTGAAAAGGAATGAGAATGTATGAGAAGAGTTACTTCACGTGGGAGGTTGGTGGACAATGAACTAGAAAGTGTGGCCACCCTGGGATTAAGGTCCAGCATAAGCAAAGAGCAAAGGCGGCTAGGGGTCAGGCTATTGTATTTACTGTGCATGCGTTTCATGGAGTGTGGGGTGTGTGTGTGTGTGCGCGTGTGCGCGCGTGTGTGTTTAGGGGGCTAGAGGTTGAGGCAGACTGGAAAGGAGATGGTCTCCTTCTAATCAAATTAGCTGCTTGACCTTAGCTCCAGCTGATTGTTGCTCTGTGGACATAATGTTGCCAGGTCTTCTCAGTTTTCAAAAGACATGGGAAATCTGACATCTTAGAGGAAATATGTATGATTTTAAATATAACACCACATTAAAAAAATTGTGTGAGCCAAACTGACCATATCCATTGGCTGATAAAACCTGCTGGTCACCTGTATTCTAGGCTGATTTCAGAATGACATAGCTACATGCCAAGATTTGTGCTCCTTATTAATTGGGTAACCTAAGTGTCTTGATCTGAGTAATGGCTATGAGAAGATTTAGCCCATAGGGTTGTTGTGAGAATTTAGTAAGATGATTTATATTAAAAACCCCTGAAAAATGGTTTGTTCCTTCTGTGTTGGGGAGAGATCTTGCTTACCTTTCAGAAAGATGCAGGGAGAGTCTACTTTTGCCTTCCTCACTTGACATTTCTTGATAATTTCCCTCAAATGTTCCCCCCTGCCATCTTCCTACTAAGACACGTCTTAGAGGGTTATTCCTTCATGTACAGAAGGTGTCAAGAGGCTGTTAGGTCCACACGGAGAAGCAGCTTCATCCTGCCAGCCAGCTCTAGGGGTTGGGCTGCCCAGTCCCTCACACTGAGAAGAGTCTGAAGGCTTACCAGGCTCAGTGTAGAATGATGTCCCTGTCCATTGGTGATTACTTCCACAGGCCCGTAGGGAAGGAGTAGAAATACTTGCTAATTCTGTGCCTAGTAAATATAAATGCTCATTGAAATTGATTTGAGGATGAGGAAAGGGAAATAAATTTGCCTGTATCTGACCCTGGATTTGTTTTAGGTCACAAACTAAGGTCCGAAGACTATATTTAATTGGCTTTACTTCGTAGTTCTGTGTTGTTTTGACCAAAGATGATGAATCTTCAGTTTTGAAATTACAAATTCTCTAATACTGTCTTTTCTTCCCTATCCCATTTCCCTCCCTTTGCTGCCATTATCCTCCCCTAACTTCTGTGTATAGAAAAGAAGAGATGTCTTTTTGTATCCGGTAAGCCCATATTGTAAATAAAGGCTGGATTTTATCTATGAAGATTATTGAAATACTAAAAGATCTGGAAACTTTGGGTCCCAAGTTCCTCAAGTTCTTTCTGGTAACATTTTTCCAGAAAAAGTCTTGGCTCTGCCTAGACTACATTTAATTTTCTGAGATAAATTAAAAAATCCTTCCATCATGGAGACTTGGGGTGGCAACTTGAAATGCCTTTAATGACCAGGTGGAGTACAAAGGAGGCTAGCTGTGAGGAGGTAGCAGCCCAAACGGGATAATAAATGGCACCTGCTCCTAGACTGGACATTGGGGTGAGCTGGGAGGCAACAGCCCATTTATCCTCAGCTTCTATTGATTGTTGCAGGGAACTTGGTGCCCAGAGCTTCAATATATCTGGGTATATTTGTGGATATTAAAGCATGGTGGGGGCAGATATAACATGTCTGTGGACTGGGTTGAGCTTCGAGACCTTCAGTTCCTGATACGGAATTAGGGAGTGATCAATGACGTGAAGAGCAGGTTGTCTGAGATCTTTACTTACAGAATTAGAGATGTACATATGTGTGTGTGTGTGTGAGGGAGTGGGAATGGGCAGTCAATGCAGAGAAGTTTTGGGAATAGTCTTGAGCCCAAGTCCATTGCATGAAAGCCTCCAAGAAGAGAAAATATGCAGGGACAACAGCAGCAGTGAGCTTAATGCTATGCGTAGGATGCACAAATGTAGGAGGAACATACAAAAGAAAGCAGACAGGAAATGAAGAGCATGGAACAAAGGAAAAGAGCTATCAAAATGTTGCAGCTGGCATAATGGAGCCCTTTCAGGAAGATCATTGAAGGATACAGTCACTGAATGACCTTTCAGATACACAGGGGCATGACTGATGGCGAACCAGGAAACAGGACAAGATGGAAAAACTGATTACCCCCAAATTGACTTGTGATCATTTACTTGCTCCTAAGAAGGTACTGATGCTCAAAGCCAGACTTGTAGGCAAAGTATGCTTATAACTAGTTGCTTAGGATGGTATACTTATGTATTTCTGGACTATAAATACAAGATTCCTTAGTAGGAAAAGCCCTACCGGGTGTATCAGTTGTATTGGTTAGAGCAAGCCTCCAGTTGGTCACTGTAGGCTAGTGGAAAATACCCAGTGGAGGGCAAAGCCCCCCATCAGATGCATGAATGTTTGCGAATGTTGGCTGCCACTGCCCCACATACTATGTCTTTATGGGATCCCCCCACCCACCTGCCCACCCCCGCCATCTCTACCTGGACACTACTTTCTCAAAGGCTGGTAACTTGTGGGCCATTTATCTACAACTAAGTCCTGATGGAGCAAGAGGCCCAAGCCTAGCGGATGCAAGAACGACCCATTTCTTAAATGTTACCAGTCCCAGCCAACCTTTGGGTGACATTATGGTTAAATTTCCCAATTGAAAACAAGCCAACAGACACTCCAACTGGTTGTATAAATGTTGCTAGACTTTATGTGTTGTACAACTAAACATTGCTGTTTGAACAACAACAAAAAAAAAAGAGCATGGGGATATAAGGACCCACAGAGATCATACACTACCTCCTTTTTATAGAAGAGGATCCTGGACGGAAAGGTTAGTAAAGACTTAACCAAGTGTCACAAAGCTTGTAATCCATCTGGGACTAGAACCTACTCTTTGGTTTGACTCAGATCTGATCTCTGTGTTCAGATCTAGAGAGCAGTTGCTATCCCCAGTGAGTCTCCCTGTCCCCCTATCTGCCCACCCACCGAGGAGGAAAGGAAGGCAGATCAGAAAAGGGACAGTTGGAATTAAAACTAGCATTTGAAAGAAGACTGGGCATATTTGTTGTGCCTTCCCTTTCCTCTTTTTTAAATTTAGCCCGTAAGTAAGATTCCTTGCTGAAATTATCCCTGGTGAATAAAGCAAATTCCCTCATGTAGATGGAATCTAAGAAAAAAACTTTTTATTCATCATATAAATTCATGTTGAGTTTTCTTGACTCCTCAAATAGGAGGGGTCAATTTTCCTTACATTTAAAGACCTAAACAGGGCATATATATTGTATTGGAATATGATTATATTTGTGTGTGTGTGTGCGTGTGCACGCACGCGTGTGTGTTTTAACATCTAGACTTAGTTTTAATTAAAGTATTTTGGTTAGGATAGGTAGCAAGATAATTGGGGAGATGAGCTAATTCACTTTAGTTTTGTGCATTTGTGTTGTTTCTAGCAGAGATCCTTAACCTGCCGCAACACCTCAGAACACTCAGCTTAAACCCTAGGCTACACCAGGGCAGGGGGTGCACATCCCAAAGGTGTATCTGAATCTGACTCATGGTGGTGGGCAGGGTGGTAGAAGGGTATGTAGTTTGGAAAAGCACCCCTCTAAGAGTTTATGACATCCCTTAGTGAGACGTGTGTTACCTCCTAGGTCTGAGAGTAAAAGGATTCTTAGAAAATACCCCCTAGCCTCCTGGACAAAAGAAGACACCTGAATGGCTCAGTTGGTTAAGCCGCTGCCTTCGGCTCAGGTCAGGATTCCAGGGTCTGGGGATCGAGCCCCGCATCAGGCTCCCTGCTTAGCAGAGAGCCTGCTTCTTTCTCTCCCTCTGCCCGCTGCTCTGCTTACTTGCACGCTGTCAAATAAATAAATAAAATCTTAAAAAAAAAAAAAAAAGAGCTTATTGAGGTTTATGAGGTAGAATAATATTGTGTGTGTGTGTGGGGGGGGTGAGGGGCAAGGAATTGCTGGGAAGAATGGCCCGAAATAGCCATTCTCTCCAAGAGCAGTTCTCAATGTTAATAGTTGCTCCAGTGGCTGCAGGGAGTTTCCTTGCCCTGATTGTGAACCTCCATGGTTTACTAGCTGATCACCAGACTTTGAAAAGCAGGGCGGTCTTATTTCTGTCTGCTCTGGTTCCTTAAGGGTTGGGGTGATGGGTTGGAAAGAAAGTAACAGATATGTGAATTTCATCTGTTGAAAAAGTTAAGTATAATGATTTATCAATGTAAGTTCCCTAACCACTTCCCACCTCCTTGCAGAGCTGCTGGTTTTGAAATCTGTTGCCTTCTCTCTGTGAGGTTCACTTACGCTCAGGACAAGTAGCAGATGTTCAGTACATTTTATTGACTAGAAGGAAGGAATGAATGACCCTGGCTTGGAAGCCTTGCAGTGAAATTAACCTCTGTTCTCAATGCAAGGGGCATTTGTTACCTGTTAGGGGGAACTCTGGTAATTTGGAGATTTTTAACCCCGTACATACTTGTCAGGGGTTAAACTGTCTCCAATGTTTAGAATAGAAGGTTATAAATGGAAATCGGTTTTAGACAGCATCTAATCAAGTGCTGCCATTTTAAAAATAAGATTTCATGTGCGCATGCTCCTGTGTGTTTGAGGAAACAGAGGGCAGGAATGGTTTGCTTGTTATGTGTTCAAGGTCATAAAGTTAGTAAGGAGCAAAGCTGGTGTTTTGAAGCCCAGTTCTGCTGACTCCTAATAGCACATTTGTGATGTGGCTTTTCTCAGAGAAAACCTAACTTAGGAAGATACTCTGGGAGGTAAGAAATGCATGCTAGTGGTGTCTTTCTATGGCAATGTGGATGTCACATATTTTCCTTATCATCAAGCTAATTTCCACCACAGAGAATGTTTTTACTTCTAGGGAGGGCTATGTGGCTTCATTTCCACCCCAAGCTGAAGTTTTAAATAAGACAGTTTTAAATAAGAAGTTTTAAATAAGACACACGCGCGCACACACACACACACACACACACACACAGTTACTTTCACTTAGCTTGCTGACATCAGGGAATTCTGAATGTGATCTTATGTAAATTTGGATTCCTGCTGAGAGAAGAAAATTCAATGAAGTGGGCCCTGCTGATCACCTATTAAACATTAAGTTATATCTGTAGGATCAAAACGGGGCAGGGTAGGGGGGTGGGAGTATAACACTTATTTTAGACTCATCTCAAGTTAAGCACTTCCCTCATGATTGGCTTGAAAACATCGCCTGCCTGTCTGCTAACAAGCAAGCTGGCAACACCAACAGAGCAGGCAATCAGTTGAAGTGAGATCTTTGAGAGCATCAAGATGTCATTAAGAGAAAGTTTGAAGGCCTTTGGAATTAGATGGAGAGAGGTTGAGTTCACTTTATGTTTAATTCTCTAGAAAATATTTGTAGTCTTTGCTTGCCATCCTGGCTTAATTACTGCTTTCTCGGCTGCCTCCTGGTCCTCCCACCCTCACCCCAAACATCACAGAGTCATTTTGGAAAAGAAATTATTAACTCTGATGTTAGCTGTGTGTGCATTAGCACATCTGGGTTGATGGAAAGAACAGGCAGAAACGAAGCCAATGGGGTGGGTGACCCATAAAAATGATTTAAGAAGTAGGAAGTCCATAGGACCTCTTTGAAACTAAACCCTAATGGGTCGGTGGTCTTGACACCTTTTTTATCACTTCTAGAAAGGCACTAAGGATGCATTTTAGTATACATTACATTAGTTTCACACACTTCACATCACACCTTAGTACATGTGTGATTTTTGTTGTTTTTATAAAGACCCAGCTAAGACTCCAAATACTTTTGGTCTCATGTGGCCTTGAAAGATTCACTGCAGGGACACCTGGGTGACTTAGTTAAGCATTTGCCTTTAGCTCAGGTCATGATCCCAGGGTCCTGGGACCCAGCCTTGTGTTGGGCTTCTTGCTCAGTAGAAAGCCTGTTTCTCTCTCTGCCTGCCTTTCTGCCTGCTTGTGGGCGTGCTCTCTCTCTCTCTCTTTGATAAATAAATAAATAAAATCTTAAAAAAAAAAAAGAAAAATTCACTGTAAAGATATAAGGAAAAATTTTCAGAGTTTAGTTGAATTGAGATATGATTAGATCCTAGCTTTGGTAATCCTTCCCTCCTTCCTTCCTCTCTTACCCCTCGTTTCTCATACTTTCTATATTTTATTGTTCCCTCTTTCCCTTTCTTTTCCCCTATGAAGAAAGGAATTGGAAGGAGAAAGGTAAGGCCGGAAAATGTGCTTTATAAACTCTTTATCCCTGCCAAGATATAAATACTTAACAATTAATAATGAAATTTAGACTGTTGAATATAAACAATTTCCCTTCTCTGCTTTTTGTCAGATGAGTAACTTGGGATTGGCCAGAGAAATTTCATGGGGCTTTAGGCTCCTCTGACAGGGAAGGGAGGAGAGCTCAGGTCTTTCCGCAGCACCCCCAAAGGGCATGGGGTTTGCATTCTCCAGCATGAGAATGGAGAGGCACCCAGGTCTGGGCTGCTCCTTCTGCCCCCCACCCCCCCACGGCGTGTATGTGTGTGGGGGAGTCTGTCCAGTGGGGAATATGCGAGCGGCAAAGAGTCACACTACTGCAGCTCTATCCTCCCCTCCACGGGCCTCCCAAGGCACCTGGTCTGTGGAAGGAACTCAGAGCCTGTTGATTGTATTTGGCATTATAAGGTAACTGTGGGGTAGTATTAGGGCCATTTCCTTAATCTCACTGAAAGTTTTCAGCTGATACTTCCTGGTGTGTATGATCTAAAAATAATTCTCCCCACTCATTACCCTTTCTCTCACCCTGAACACACCCTGGACGATGCATTTCTGAGAATATATGGATGTTTATGCTTTTAGTGAGAAAGCATTTGATGTTGGAGAAATAGAGAGGGGAGCATTAGTATTGGTTTCTGGATCTAATTTAAAGCAGGGTTTTAAAAAAATGCTACTCTTCACCTGTTAGTGGTCCATCAACTCGATAGAGTGGGCTCCAACTTGCAGCAGCACTTTTTTTAAAGGGAAAAATTGAGTGGAAATTAGCCAGGGTGAGCACTGTTTCGTGACACTTCTGTTTCAGTCACACATCGCTATGGGGGTGTGCACCAGGGTGTGGAGGGAAACCCTTTCTTATGGTGGGTCCGCGGAGTTCTAAGCTATTGATGGCAGGCTTCCATACCTTCTTGGTTTAATTTAAAGAAGAAATGTGGTCTTTAGAAGATCTTAAATCGCTCAGTTAATCACTGAGGTTGCATTCCCAGAGCAACTACTTTACTTGAGCAGAAGTAAAAACTTAATGGATAACAGGGCTAAAATTCATAGTTTAAATATCTGTTTGTACCAGCTGTATTAACCTTGAGCCAGGGCCTGATACAGTTAGCTCTCTACTGCTCTACCTCAGCCCCTTGCTGACCATGTTTTGTAAAGAAATCATCTGCTTCTTTAAAAATCCTTTTGTATTGTATTGGGAAGGTGTGGGAACACACTGAAATGGTGGTCGGAGGAGGTGGAAGGGGCTTTTCCTCACCCCAAAGAACCTTTGATGAAACAAGGTTCTATGCGGCTCAGGGTTTTCAGTTGTGTTGGATATGTGTGGTCAGTGGCAGAACAAAATTTAAAAGTACAAGAGGAAACCTCCTGGTGACACCCTCTGTTCCTTTTGCAGCCATTCGTCTTGTTTGCTGGGCACAGAGTGGATGACTCCCAGATGTTGGTCATCTGGTTATCTCTGTAGGGTCTCTCCAGGACTCCTAGAACTCCCTGCATCATATTATAGGAAATGCCTATAGGAAATGCCTCTGGGGATGGTGTTCACAGCTGGAGAGGAGGGCGGTAGAGGCCTGCCTGACTCTGCAGGGAAGCTCATCTCAAGTTGCTGCTGAGGACACAGAACTAGCCCTGATGGTTGAAAAGGATGAGTGCCACACACGACTGTCCCTTTTCTGGTGTGTGCAGCCTGGACCCAAGCTGCTATTTAGTCTGACAAGGATGGAGGTTTTTTCCCCTTTGGGCAATCTGCCCTGTATTGTGTGGAGGAAGGCACAAAGGAGCCAATTGATTTATAGACTCCTTTTAGGGAAAACAAAACAAAGCAAAGCAAAACAAAACAAAACCCCAATGAAACTAAGGCTGTTTTTCCATCTGACCCTGGGTTTTGCCTTTCCTGAAAATAGTGCCTCTTGTATGGATTTACAGCTTTGGAAATTCCACCTGTCATCGAAGGGCCCTTCTTTAGTCAGGTCAGTAAGGTAAGCTCATTTAAATTGTTTTTATTTTTGTTCTATTCTAGAAGTAGCCCACTTCTTCCTCTCAGACAATCTGATGGTTCCCCAGACTCAGGAGCTGGCAGGGGGCTTAAGAAAATATACTGATATTCCCTTTGGAAACAGACCTTTTAATTTTGTCCTTATTCTTGCTCCTCCCCCCATATCCTCCCCAGTCTGTTATTTGAGAGGGCAGGACAAAGAAATGCAAGAGGAAGGCCATGACTTGCTAGTGATCACCCCCACCTCCAAGGAACATTAAGGCGTCCCTTTGCACTTAGTCTGGACTTTTAGAATATGTTGTCTGCCAGTCTAACTCCTTTTTTATGTTCGTAAATAAAAAAAAAAATAAACTGATATATCATAATGGGAACAATTCACCTCAGGTATGGATATCAGAAGTACAGCTTTAACAGGAAAATCCCTCCTGTCTTCTCTTCCCAGGATCTCAGCTTTTACTCTAAGACCTTTGAACTCTCATTGTTGCTGACTGTGATTAGTGAGAAAGTGGAAAAAGAGGAGGCTCATTAAATGCTATGGATGGGCCCACAGCGCTTTCCATTCAGTAGAAGAAACTGGACACTCATGAGGGAGAGGGGGACCGGTCAGCTATGTCTTGATTGTTAAGCTCTTGGAATATTTAGGCTTCTTGTTTTCTTATCATCCTGTTATTTGGTCATTAACCCTGCTGCCCAGCAACTGAGTGCTGGAAGGACGAGGGGATAAAATTAAAACTAGTGAGGGTAAATGTAGTCAAAAGGTACAAACTTCCAGTTATAAGATAAATAAGTCCTGGATGTAACATATAGCATGGTAACTATAAAAATAAATACAACCCCCCCAAAAAAAAACCCCTCCATAAGTGAGCATTTCTGTTAGAGAGAAGATGAATCTGATTCTACTTAATAAAAGAGAGTTTAGCTCAATCTTTGTCCCTCATGTGGTAAAAGGAGGGTGTCCCCTCAGTCTGTTCTTTATTTTCGAGCCACTGCCTTTCAGTAATCTGATTTCTCAGGGTGTTTGACCAGTCAAGCATACCCTGACCCTAGTTACTGAAGCGGATTGAGAGGTAGCTGTATGTCTGCTCATGATTTTGTTTACTTCCTAAGTCCAAAAGCAAGAACCATTGCTCACATTCCACACTTGGGCCAGGACATAGAATCATACAGTGTAATTCAAGGTGGGATAGTCTTCCTCCCCACTAACTTTCCCACCACCCAGCTGTACAACCTTAAACTCTACTAGTAGAGAGTTTTTCACCTGGGCTAAAATATAGTTTTATTTTTTTCAGGGATAAGTGATACCGTGTGTGTCTGTGTGTTTAAACTTTCTCAGGGGCGTCTGGATGGCTCAGTTGGTTAAGCATCTGCTTTCAGCTCAGGTCATGATCCCAGGGTCCTGTGGTCAAGTCCCGCAGTGGGCGCCTTGCTCAGCGGGGAGCGTGCTTTTCCTTCTCCTTCCTGTTCATGCTCTCTCTTGCTATCTCTGTCTCTCTCTCTAAAATAAATAAATAAAATCTCTAAAAATATTTAAAAAACTTTCTCACTTTTTTAGAATTTGATAAATTGATATGCATTATAAGTGATGAATATATTATAGTATTTTCCCCCCAAAAAAGTTTTATTGAATTTATAATGCATTTTCAGTAGATGGTAGCTTAGAATATTATAAATATTATTTATTGATCCATTATTAGTTAATCATATCTAAGTATGAATTATTTTAGAATTTTTGTTTCTGGAAAGCCACCTGAAAAAAAGACCTTTGTGGAATTAGGAATGCTAATGTATTTCTTAAGTTCATATTTATGGATCATCTTACAATATGCCAGGCTCTGCTTTTGTTGACGTGATTTCACTTATCTTTAAAATAGTCCAAAAGGGCAAGTATTTTCTTTTATTGTTATTACTATTATTATTATTTTTATAGAACTCTGACTCAAATAATTTAAATGTCTTTCAATTATTTACATGACAAATACTTATTGATATCTATTATCTGCTAGGTACCAAATATTCTTTTTAAGTACCAAGGTCTCAGAGATGAATAAGGCAGTTTTAGTCCCTGTTCTCAGGAAGCCAGCTGTGATAAACAAGCAAAAATAAGTGAGATAATTCAAATATTAAATGCTCTAAGGAAAATAAAACACAGTGCACCTGCGAATTACTGATTGTTGCTGGGCTTACAACGACATAGGTGGAGGGAAGAGTGCAAAGCACTAAGGCTTTAGTTAAGGCTTCGAGACTTTTCAAGGTCACCCAACTAGTGAGTGGCTCTGGGTTTTAATCCATTTCTGGAATAGTAAGTGGCAGTGGCATGCATGGAAAGTTTTGCTTATTCAAGGTGAAGCCATGGGTGTTAACGGAGCATGTTATTTTCAGATCTTTGCTGAACTGGAAAGGTGCCAGGACACCTGGCCTGCAAGGTCCACCCCCTACCCTTGGAACACCAGGGACTGCAGAGGAAGTATTTGTTTTAATCATTTCTGGAAATGGGATTGTTCTTTGATGTTTTCTCATTCTGTTTGCCTGATGACCACACCAGAATCAGACTTTATAAAGGCCTCTCTTGCCTAATGAACTAGATGCTTTGGAAAAATCTGCCAAATAATAGAAATATTTCTCTTTCAGCTTAACTGCTGACCCAGACTAGTCAGAGAAATGGCCTTTCAAAGGATAAATCTATGAAATTCCATTTCTGGGGGCAAGTGCCTTGATTTGCATTGAGCATTGTTGTAAATGTCAACTGTCCAGCTCCCACTGTCAGCTTGAATGGCCGGCAGTGTTTATCCTCCCAAGAAAATTGCACTAACTTATTCAGTGCATGGTGGGAGCTGTGAGGCGGTACTGTTTCTTGTTAACCTCAACCATACCCCTCTTATCTGTCCTCCTTCCTTCTTCTTCTGTGAGTCACATCCAAATATTCCAAAATTATGATGAAATGCTGACTTCTTCGCTTCGCTGGGCTGTTAGTTTTCCTGGGCTGCTCTGCTGAGCTGGCATTCCCATGACCGATCCTATGGATGTTGCTGGGAGGGTAGGAAAATGTGAGCTGGTGGGAGAATGTGAACCAGTTGAAGAGATTGAACAAAGGGACAATATGTGGCCCTTTCTCTCCGTACAACTGGAAATAGATTGAAGAGCCCAGGGTACAAATTATTCCAAATCCAAAATCCCAGAATGTGTGTGCTGTCCTGTTTACCACCATATTCCCAAGACCTAGAACATAGTAGGTGTTAAATAAATACTTAGTGAATGGCTATCATGGCAAGTTATCTGCCAGCTTAACCACGCTCCGCATAGCCTCCTCTGTCCCTTTCTCATAGACACTGCTGGGCTTTTACCAGTTTCCTGGTGAGGAAGGGGTTGAGACTAGAAAGGGAAGCTTGGTCCTGTTGCTGGGCTTGATTGGCTGCAGCTATCATGACTCTTTTTCCAGCTGCAGAGCAATTTGTGTGTGATAAATGGTACAGAAACAAGTCCCTGGCAGCCAACTGGCCCCTCACCAGTTCTTTGTAAATACCAGCCAGAGGCAGCTCTGGTCTTGTGCCAGGCTGGAGACAGCAAGAGCAAACCTTTCAGGTTCTTAATCCTCACAGGGGGCTGGCTCTCATACCTCCACAGCTGTTGTCTCAGCTCCAGATCCTGATTGATGAATTCCTTGTAATTTTCTTTTGGAGAATCTATGAAGGACCTGTCATTCTCCCACTTCCCTCTGCCTGGAAATGTCTGCTTTGGCAGGAAATACCTTTGCTTTTTTTCCTTCTCCACTCTCTTCTTTTTGATTCTGAATGTTCTCTCTCACTGGTTAGTTCTTGTTCCTGAAGGTACAAAACACAAGTTTTGTTTGATAGAAACATCAGGAGGATGTGTTCAGTCACTTGAGGGATCTAGGGTAATGAATTGAAGTGTCTTGAAATCGATTTTACCAGTCCTTCCAACAAGCTGCAGCAGGCTGAGCCAGTGTAGGAAAGATAATTTATATAAATGAAATGTTTAGTCCAGTGACTGAGGGGTTATACTACCATGTTTTGTGTCTTTTGAGACTCAGACACTTTCACAATGGACACCTCAGAATGTGAGCGGTATCTTTCTTATGATAACGTCACATATTAATTGGCAGTGTTATTTTCTTTTTTGGTAGTAGATAAAATAATGGTGTCTCTTACGATCGATGGAGTCCTAGATTTGATTAAATAGGCGCTTAATTTTGGCCAGAAGTGTCTCAATTTTTAATAAGACTTTTAAAAGAGAAGCTTTAGGTTTATAACAAATTGAGAGGGAGATACAGAGATTTCCTGTATACTCCCTTTCTTCACACGTGCATAGCTTCCCCCACTACCAACATCACTCACCAAAATGATACTTGTTTTTTTAAATCAGGTTTAAACCTACATTGACACATCATAATCACTCAAGGTCCAAAGTTTACCTTAGGGTTCTCTCTTGGTTTTGTACATTCTTTAGGTTTGGACAAATGCATAATGACTATATCCACTATTAGAATTATACACAGAGCATTTTTTTCCCCACTACCTTATTCATCCCCTTCCCCCATTTCCTGGGGGCAACCAGTGATCTTTTTATTGTCTCCATAGTTTTACCTTTTCCAGAAAGTCATATAGTTGGATTCATACAGTATGTAGCATTTTTGGATTGGCTTCTTTCATTTAGTGGTATGGATTTACATTTCCTCCTTGTCTTTTCATGGCTTGATAGTTCTTTTCTTTATACCACTGAATACAATTCTACTGTCTGGATGTAGCACTGTTTATTTATCCATTCATCTACCGAAGGATTTCTCAGTTGCTTTCAAGTTTTGTCAATTATGAATAAAACTGCTATAAACATCCACAGCAAGGTTTTTGCTCCTTTGGGTAAGTTTTCAGCTCCTTTGGGTAAATCCCAGCAAGTGTGATTGCTGTATTAAATGGTAAGAGTTTGTTTAGTTTTATAAGAAACCACCAAACTGTCTTCCAAAGTAGTGTTACCATTTTGCATGCCCATCAGCAATGAATGAGAGTTCCTATTGTTACACGGACTTGCCAGTGTTTGATGTTGTCAGTGTTCCAGATTTTGGCCATTCTAATAGGTGGGTACTGGTATCTCATTGTTGTTTTAATTTGCATTTCCCTGATGACAAATGATGTAGAGCATCTTTTCATATGCTTATTTGCCATCTGTTTATCTTCTTTGATGAGGTGTCTATTAAGGTCTTTGGCCCATTTTTAAATTGGGTTTGTATTTTTATTGTTGAGTTTTAAGAGTTCTTTGTATATTTTGGATAACACTCCTTTATCAGATGCTTCTTTTGCAGACATTTTCTCCCAGTCTGTGGCTTTTCTTCTAATTCTCTTGATAATGTCTTTGACAGAACAGAAGTTTTAATTTTAATGAAATCCAGCTTATCAGTGATTTCTTTTATGGCTTGTGTCTTTGGTGCTATATCTAAAAAGGCATCATCACACCCAAGATTGTCTAGGTTTGCGCCTATGTTACCCTCTAGGAGTTTTATAGCTTTGCATTTTTCATTTAGAAATGGAATGTATTTTCAGTTAATTTTTGTGAATTGTATAAGTTCTGTGTGTACATGAGTTTTTAAAAAAATTTTTGCACTTAGTTGTTCTAACACTGTCTGTTAAAGGGACTATCTTTGCTTTGTTGTATTGTCTCTGCTCCTTTGCCAAAGATCAGGTTACTATATTTATGGATCAGTTTGTTTTTCCTTCTTTCTTTTTTTTTTTCAGTTTGTTTTTCTAGTCAATTTATCCCCCCTCGATTTGGTGTTAGTCATTCAGACTAATCTAGAAGCAAAATATTCTACAATCAACCTATTTTTAAATGTCTTTATATAATCATACTTACTATCTTGAATATATGTGGGTAGATTTGTATGAAGGAGGAAAGGATCCAGGAGTGAGAAATTTGGGGTTTAACTGAATTTGGCTTTAGCTAATTGGAAGATGTCATGTGGGTTCTTGCATTTTAGCCTCTCTTTTCTTGGCTATAAAATATCGTGTATGCAGTGATGGCAAAGGCTTTGATTTCATAGCTGCCTTTCCTCCCTGTGGGTCATTATTCAGAGTCAAAGGCATGAGGGGGCAGCAAGTCTGGTTAATATTTCCTCAGAGTGAGGTTATATCACAGTGACTTGTCAGAACTTTTCATGCTAGATCAAATTAGTCTTTTCTGTAAGATAATGATCCTATAACCTGAGCATATATGAAGAATTCATAACTTTGAGTGCCAGTAGAGTACTGAGTATTGTGCTATCTGCTTGTTCTGAGGTGAATTGTGTCTTATCAGAAATTGTTGAAGTCTAATTCTTTGTACTTATGGATATAACCTTATTTAGAAATAGGATTTTTACAGATGATCAAGTTAAGATGAGGTCATTGGAGTGGGCCCTAATCCAATATGATTGTATTCATATAAAGTAGGGAAGTTTGGATACAGAATTTGACACACATACAAGGAGAAAGCCATATGAAGAAAGCAGAGACTGGGGTAATGTGTCTACAAGCAGAGGAACCCAAGGGATTCCCAGAAAACCACTGGAAACTAGGAGAGAGGCATGCAACAGATTCTCCCTCACAGCCCTTGGGAGGGACCAGTGGGCGATACGTTGGCCTTCTGGGCTCTAGAACCATGAGACAGTATCTATTACTTAAGCCACCTGGTCTGGCAGTTTGTTACGGCACCATTAGGAAATGAATACATTGCTATAGACACTGAGTAATTTGACCTTTACCACAATTTTATTTGTCTACCTTCCAAGGCTCTAGCACTAAAGCAGAGAACCAAATGAAAAAGTCCTCCTCTTGTGGAGGTTGCATTCTAGTGAGAGAGGCTAGATGAAAAATAATTAAATATGTCATATGACAGATAATGAGATACGTAACCAGAAGTTAGGTGGGAAAGGGGTGGCAGAGTGTGTGGAAGAGGACAGCAGGAAGTTACTGTTTTATGTAGGGGGGTCTGCAACTTCCCCACAACCAACATGAAGCTGTTGTCCTGATGTACTGTACTCACCAAGCAAGTGCCTTTATAAGTCTGTGGAAGGTGTAGTGAAGTTTAGACACATGGATATACTTGCCTCAGGTCATCCAGACAGCAAGCAGGGGGTTGGGATTTAAGACCAGAATCTCTCACTGCAAGAGCTCACGCTCTTCATCACCACGAGAGTCTTTTGGTCACTCTTACCTCTAGGGATATGATTTTATGTTCTGTTCAGCCAGAGTCTAGTTCCAGAGTTACTACATTTAGACAGGTGGAAAATTTACCTGAAGTTTCTCCCAGAAGCAGTTTCCAGTGATCTGGCATCAATGTGAGGGGTGTATGTCAAGGTATTTTATCACCCTAGAGTCATTGGTATCTTGATGAAAGGTGAGGCTATGTCCAGCAGACCAGTGTGGTATTATTGAATAGGAAACACAATCCTAGACAAGCAGACAATTATACAAGGATGAGAGTAGGCATTTAGGAAACCAAGAACATCAAAATCATTACAAGATTGGCTAGCTACCATCAGAATTTTAAAAGAGGGGTGGGTCAGAGCTGATCATTGTATGAGTCATGTCATTGTGGAAACAGAGTGAAGATCAGCTAGGACAGATGGAGTCCTTCCTCTATGCTCTGAGTACCTCAAACACTTACCAGTGTATTACAAATAATATTGTCCCCTGAACTTAAAAAGAAGATGGTTCAAACATTGGGATGTTAGTTTAGCCAATAAAATTGGAAAAGTTAAAAACAGATAAGATTCAGTGTTACTGCCTGCTTGAAAAAAAGAGACATTTTCACATCGTCCTAATGGGATTTTGAAAGATACCACCTTTCTAAAGTGCCGTTTCACAACATGTGCTAAAACTTTTCAACAGGAGTGTTCTTAGAGCAATTCTAATTTCAGAATTTCCTCCATCCTACAGAAATTGTAGCTGGTTGAAAAGATTTGGTTACACAAGTGTTTCTTGCAGTATAATCTACAACAAGATTGGTTAATATGGTAGAATATTATGTGGACTTTAAAAATCCTATTGCTAAAGGAGAATTTTTAACTGTTTTTGGGTCATACACCCTTTGGGGAATATGTTGAAAACAGGCAAGTCCCTTCTTCCCAAGGAATTTTGTGTATAATTTCATAGAATTCATGGACTAGGGGCACCTGGGTGGCTCAGTGGGTTAAAGCCTCTGCCTTTGGCTCAGGTCGTGATCCCAGGGTCCTGGGATCGAGCCCCGCATCGGGCTCTCTGCTCAGCAGGGAGCCTGCTTCCTCCTCTCTCTCTCTGCCTACTTGTGATCTCTGTCTGTCAAATAAATAAATAAAATCATTAAAAAAAAAAAAAGAAGAATTCATGGGCTATGTGAAGTCCACGCACACAGACTTGGGACACGCACACAGGGGACAATATTATTTGTAATACACTGGTAAGTGTTTGAGGTACTCAGAGCATAGAGGAGGGACTCCATCTGTCCTAGCTGATCTTCACTCTGTTTCCACAATGACATGACTCATACAATGATCAGCTCTGATCCGCCCCTCTTTTAAAAAAGAGAAATAATTAGTGACAAGGGAAAATAGTTGCAAAGCATATATGTGTATTGGCACATGAGGGAATATATATATATATATATATATAGCTCTGAGAGATTAAATGATGGATTTTTTTTTTAATTTTATTTTTTATAAACATATATTTTTTTCCCCAGGGGTACAGGTCTGTGAATCGCCAGGTTTACACACTTCACCACACTCACCATAGCACATACCCTCCCCAATGTCCATAATAACCCCACCCCCTCAACCCCCCTCCCCCCAGCAACCCTCAGTTTGTTTTGTGAGATTAAGAGTCACTTATGGTTTATCTCCCTCCCAATCCCATCTTGCTTAAATGATGGATTTTTAAGAAAATTTTTTAAATTAAAAAAATTTTAAAAATTTTCTTTTTAGGGGCTTTTTAATATTTCTTGAATTATCCAGCAGTAGAATATATTATCTCAGTATCATTTAAAAAAATTATCTTAAGGGCCGCCTGGGTGGCTCAGTTGGTTAAGTGTCTGCCTTCAACTCAGGTCATGATCCTAGGGTCTTGGGATTGAGCTGCGAATTGGGCTCCATGCTCAGTCTGCTTCTCCTTCTCCCTCTGCCGCTCTCCCTGGTTGTGCTCTCTGTATGTCGAATAAATAAAATCTTTAAAAAAATTTAAAAAAAAAATGAATTATCTTAATACGGAGTAAAAAAAAAATGCACAAGAGCCTTAGAGAAATCCCCCAGAAATTTAGCAAAAATGAAAAATGGTGAAGAGTGCAAAATAATAATATGTTGCCTACAGTCATAGGCATTCCTAGGAAGGGGCACAAAACATTTCCCTATGCACAAGGAACATTCAAAGGAGATTAATTAATTAATTAATTAATTTGAGAGAGAGAGAGAAAGGGAGAGCACAGAAGGAGAAGTAGACTCCCTGCTGAGCAGAGAGCCCCATGCAGGGCTCAATCCCAGGACCCTGAGATCATTACCTGAGCAAGGGCAGATGCTTAACCAACTGAGCCATGCAGATGCCCCAGAAATGGATTTCATTTAAACTAAAGGTTATGCTTGGGCAGAAAATAGAATTTCTTTTCTGTTAGTGCTGTAAAACACTTAGATGGGGCATCAGAGGGCAGGTGGAACCTCTGTTCATGAAAATGCAAACGATGTAGCAAAAAGTTGTTGATCTCGTTGGTTTAAGCATACCTCTCCTTGAAGGCATGAGGCAGAATCAGGTGATTTATCTGGAACCCTTTTGCTCCATTTGTCTATGCTTCTGAAGTGGGGTACACTAGTTCACAAGCACTGCCGCTACTCAGCAATCTGTTCCACGTCCACATACTTCATTGAGGCCCGTTCTCACACAGCCATCAGCTGGAATTCCTATTAGTAAATACTGGCTTCCAAGGAGACTGATGATCTACTTTCAACAAAGACGAAATTAATTTTTATGCCTTACTTTAACCCACATCACTAAGTGAAATATATAGGAGAGAAAGTAAGTTAACTTCTTGCCAAAGATACCTGAAAAAGAGGTTCCATCTTAGTTCCAGTCTGAGTACCACAGATTGTATTGGAAGTAGAGAGTGTCTTTTCTGGTCCGTAACTTCAAAGTCTAGGAATCTAGTCTTGATTATCCATTACGTACTCTCTGACTTCCAATAGGCACCCTGAATTCCTCTTGGGCTTCTTTTTCTCTGGGATCCCAGACTTTCTGACTTTCCTGGATGAGCCAGTGGGACTGATTATATTGAAATGTTGACAAAGCCAGCTCATAGAATCATGGGTGGGTATCTTTCCCTCTAGACAGAAGTAAAATTTCTAAAGTTGCACGTAAATAAACTTTTTGTAACTCAAATATAAACTTGTTGGAACTGTGTCCTTTTTGGGGGGTAAAGATTCTGCCACACTCTCAAATAATGCATCAAATAAACAGGAAATAATACTCTCTATTGCATAAGGGATTGTAAGAAATCTTGGAAGTTACTAAAAAAGGAGAAATTATGTTTGTTTTCATAGAGACTGTATTTTATGGGGAGTCAGGGAAAAACACAAGTTACATTTTTTCTCCAATGTATGTGATCCTGTGCGGAGTAGAAATAGGCTACCAGACTTCACAGTTTGAACTTCAGAGAAGCAAATCTGAAATATTTTTGCCATTTTGATTTCCTGAAGGCTGGGTATCCTAGATTTACTGGGACAGCATCTACTTTGTGTTACTTTGTTCTAGTCAATAAAAGTGATTTATTAAATTGACGAGTGCAATTTACTAATCCTTCCACAACTTTTCATGCAAATCAAAACCAAAACAAGAACATACCCTTGATGGACCTCAAGTTCTGATATTTGGTTCTAAAAATATGGTCGTTTGGACCCAGAGCCCAATTCGTTTTCATGGGTTTCTTGAAAGTGTTACTTGGAACAAGAGACCAGCATCGTTTGGGATTCTGGCAGTCTGTTCCGAGGTGGTGACAGTGCTTTCCTGTTCACACAGGGCATCTTGGATTGAACAGCACCGTTGGCACAGTTCATCATGATGCATTGTGACCTCTATACTGTGCTTGTTGGCCTGTTGGCTTTTCCATCTGTCCGCAACGACCATGAGCAGTTCGAGTGATCCTGCCCTTGTTTATCCTTTCTTCCTCCTTCCTCTTTTCTCTGCTTCCCACAGCGGCTCCACTGTCTTCCACCTGGTTAGCTTCTCATCTGGGGACACTTTAAGTCCTATTGAGTATCTGTCCTGAGTTAAAGGAAAACTCTTGTAAGCCTTTTTTTTCTCCTAAAGAAGATTGGAGAGGTCATCGTTGTGTGTAGTGTCACGGTGTAGGTGTGGTTTGTAGTGCTCCAGCTGCCTCATCTGGGAAGTGAAGAGTTCATCATTCATCTTTTTTGTGTCTTTGGGCCAACAATTCTTTATCTGACTTTGTCCCTAGGCTAGAAAAGTAAATGTTACAAAGGATATAATAGTGCAAATAATAACTTTAATGACGCACAGAAAGGTCACCTTGATGTCTGAATGAAAACCTATAGGGCCAACTTGATCCCTGAAGTTAAAGGGGGAGAAGAGATGAGGTGGCTCAAGTGTTTTTACTCTTTCCAGATCAGAGTTCTGGTTTTGCGAACCCTCTTATGGTTCATAAGCTGTATCTGCTGTAAAACAGTTTAGAAATCTTAGCACAAAAACTTCTCTAATAGGCTTCACAGTTGTCTCAGAATAATTTTCCTTAATTAGATATAACAGATTGTCTGATGAACTATATAACTCTCTATTTGGTCTGGCAGAGGTAATTAGCTATGAACAATTGTATTTGGCCATTTTATTTTTATTAGGCTAGTGTGAGAATTATGTTTGCCATATGAAGAAACCTAAAGACTTTACTGAAGTAAATAATTATTTCCTTTCTTTTATTAATTTAATTTTATTATTATTATTTTTAAAGATTTTATTTATTTATTTGACAGAGAGAGATCACAAGTAGGCAGAGAGGCAGGCAGAGAGGGAGGAAGGGAAGCAGGCTCTCTGCCAAGCAGAGAGATAGTTGAGATGACCAGTTTAAAAAAAGAGCAAAATAGAATGAGACAGAAAACATGAGTATGCTTACAGGTGGTAAGAGCATGTGTTTCACTGAAAGTTGTCAAGTAGATGTTTATGTATAAGCTTGTGGTGTTCAATATATTTTTTACTGTGCATGAAGGACGCTGATGTTTGAGAACCACTGGGGAAGGTGTACATTATCAAATGGAAACATCAAATTTTGAGCAATTTTATCCACTAGTTTTTTTAGCTGCCTTCCTCTGAATTTGTATTGAAGAAAAAATACCAATATTTTGAAACAAACCCACAGAATCTTTTTTTTTTTTTTTAAGATTTTATTTATTTTACAGACAGAGATCAGAAGTAGGCAGAGAGGCAGGCAGAGAGAGAGGGGGAAACAGGCTCCCTGATGAGCAGAGAGCCAGATTCGGGGCTTGATGCCAGGGCTCTGGGATCATGACCTGAGTCGATGGCAGAGGCTTAACCCACTGAGCCACCCGGGTACCCAAACCCACAGAATTAATCAGAAATATTAACTAACAATTTTGAAAACACATTATTTCCCCCGTTAGCAGACACCACTAACTGCCCACTGAACTGCCAGAGTCCTACACTGATTTCTTGTTACTGCCATCTTGGGAGCTCTCTCATAAAACTCAGGGAAGACTGGCTTATCTTCAGTTCCAGGGATAAAACCTGACAGGTCTAAAGCAATCTTAATGGTTTCATTTTCCTTAATGGTGTTTAGTTTTGGAATGGACACATGACATAGTTCCTGTCATGAGATGGGAGGGCTGTTCTCTTAGGGTGCTCCTGAGAATGATTTCCTTGCAGATAAAAACAAGTCATAGGAAAAGATTCCCTCCTCTTCTTCCTCCTTGTGTGTTATTGAGTAAAGCCTGGGTATGTGACAGACAACAAGGAACCATCTGAGGATCCCTGTGGATGGCAGAGCTGAAAGGATGAAATAATGAGTCTTCGATATGGTGTTAAGTCCCAAATTTTACCCACGTGAAGCTGTTCTATAGCTATCTTTCACTTCTTTCTAATTGAAATAATACATATTCTTTGTGGCCTTATCCATTTTATGTCAGACTTTCCTGTTGCTTGCAGCTGGAAGTATTATGGCTAATTCATCCAGAATAGCATCTTGATTATGTTTCTAAGAAATGTAACCCCTGTCACTGCATATCCTTGGAATATTTTGAGCTTTATCACAGGGCCATTTATAGTCCGAGAGCCAGGTGTGAGTAAGGAGGTTCTCCATCATCCTCTCCTGAATCACTATGCCTCACACTGTTTGGAGTCATCTCTCTACAGAGGTTGTTGGTGTAGGTATATGAGGGAAAGAGATTTTAAAGCTTCAGGTAGGTATTGTGCTTTGTACTTTTGGAAATCATTTTATGTCTGTTTTTATTGAACATTCATTAATTAAAACCCCTATTATTGAACACCTGCAAATGCTAAAGTGTTGGGCATTTGGACATACACTGGTAAGTATGATCAACATAGTTTGTCTTTACTGTGAACCTAAAATTAAGGTTTTCTCAGTAACTTTGGAAAGTAGGGCAACTCTTAGGAAATTTATTATATTGTGCATTTATTCATTAATTCCTATATTTTGGATGAGATTTGGTGTATATGGCAGTATATCAGGGAATGCAATAATAAGCAAAACAGACATGACTCTTGCCTACTCTACTTAGAGCTTAAAATCTAGTTTTTTCTTTAAAGGTTTATTTATTTGAGAGCTTGCTCTTTTGTTCATGGGAGCAGTGGGAGGGGCAGAGGGAGAGAGAAAGAATCCTTCAGCAGACTCCCTGCTGAGTGCAGAGCCCAACACAGAGCTGGATTCTGGGACCCTGAGATCATGGCCTGAGTGGAAATCAAGAGCTGTCTGCCTAACTTACTGAGCCACCCAGGCACCCCTAAAATCAAACTCTTCACGATTATTTTACAAGGTGGTAAATATTACTAATTCATCCACTCAGTAAATATTTATAAAATGCCATCTGTGTGCAGAGAAAACGGAAGCCAAAGGTAAAATGGCTTAATAAGCATAATTCTAGTTACTAGTTACTGAGAAAGCCCAATCTGGAACACAGAAATCTGTGATCTCAGTGACCTTCTCACTTGATTGCACTGTCCTTTAAACAATGCAAAGTACAATGAGAATTACTTCTAAGAACACCTTGCCCAGTTTGTAAAAGAACTAGCATCAACGTTTTCTCAAACAAGGCATAGAAAGTTAAGCTGGAAAATTCCTCTGAACTTTAAACGTAACATTTACTTTTATATCCCAGGGGACCAAACTAGCTCAAATGTTTTTAGTTCAAAATACTGGGGTTCCATCAAAATGTAAGGTTTGCAAATGAATAAATAAGAATATAAGGTCCTTAGAGAGGAGTAAAAATTCTAAAGTTAGGAGTAAAAATTATGAAGGAAATAGCTATTCTCTTCAAGTGGGTATTTGTCTATATTCTGTTTTCTCAAAGAGTCCATGTTTTCTCTCTGTGCCATGGGAGTTCCGTGATTGTCTTGTTCATGCCTTCTCTTCAAATCTTTCTTTAGATTCCTTACTTTTGTTAAAGGTTTATCTTGACCTGGCTCTATCTAATATCTTTGACTCAGATTCTCATTCAGAAGGACAGAAAGGATGCATCAAGGCCATCAAATACAGAACATTGAATGCTCAAGGGGCTCTAAGTTTCTAAGTAACATGAATTCTCATAATCTGGAAACAAGGTTAGAAAATACCACTTTCTGAAATGGTAACTAAGAAGCATTAGTATACCATGCCATCAGTTATCTAGTGGAAATATTTCTGGGAAATAGCATATGTTAAGAAGGGCAATGATGGACAAAAGAACCAAAAAGATTGAATAAACCAAGGAAAAAAGCTAGGGAAAGTGATAGGGGATCAGCAGAGAGCATGGAATTAAGAAGATCACCTTTGAACTCTAAGATGAGTTGCTCATAGGAAGTAAAGGTGGTCCCCAGGAGGTCTTGCCTATCTGATGTGCACATGGATTCAGGTGGCTCTGGGAGGGCTAGAAAGCCCTCGAGAGGGGGTTGACAGGGAGGCTGACCATCAGTTGACTGTTTTCCTGGAGTCATCTGTCTCTGCTCAGAATATGTATAGAATTTTGTCCTCTAACGATATTGACAACATTCTGCTTTGCAGTATAGTTAGTTGAATGAATGACCTGCCTGGAATCTTTTAGACTGTATTCTAAAAGGATTGGTAGATTCTGAGTTCTATTCACATATTTATAGTTCCAAACATAATTCCTGCTGTATGGCAGAGAGTCAGTGAATGTTCTTGAATGTTCAATCAATGAAATGGAACACAGGTGTGAGTGTGAATATAACTCAAGCGCAGAGGTGAAAAGTTGAACTGCGTCTTTCTATTTTTATTTCATTTAACTTCCTGAGTAGTTGTTGCTTCTTTTGTTTGCTTGTGGTTACCTTTCAGTTTGGCAAATAATCAAATAGTGCAATACTGAAAAGCTAGTTTCTTAATAAAGGCAGAGAAATATGAAAGAGAGTGGCAAAATGATCATCAGAGGAAAAGCTGTTATTAGAAACTTTCTGGTCTGTGTAACTTCCTTGGGTAGGAGCATATGTGGGTAGACCCAGGCAGCATGAAGTGTTTTTATTATTTCTTTTTTGTTTGAATTACTTTTTTCTTGTAAGATAGTTACCATAGCTTTCTTGGATATGTCCCTGGTTGAATATAAGCCAGACTATACACACACATTTAAGTTTGTACCCAGTGAGAAATATGCCCATTTTTTGTTTTAAAATTTTTTAAAATTTATTTGACAGACAGAGATCACAAGTAGGCAGAGAGACAGGCAGAGAGAGAGGGGGAAGCAGGCTCCTTGCTGAGCAGAGAGCCTGATTCAGGGCTCGATCCCAGGATCCTGGGATCATGACCTGAGCCAAAGGCAGAAGCTTTAACCCACTGAGCCACCCAGGTGCCCCAAATACGCCCGTTTTAGTAGAAAATGAAATCAATGTCAAGGTTGCAAGTAATTTTCTGCTTAGAAACAGTAGCACAATTGTGTTTTTGCATAGCTGAGTTCTGAACCGATTGTGAAGATGAAGAGCTTGGACCAAAATGCTTGAGATTAAATCTCATCTCTCCCTCTTTGTACTCTATGACAAGTTACTTCACCTTTCCGCCTCAGTTTTCTAATATATAAATTGGACAGGATAATAGCTCTGCCTCACAGGGTCATTGTGATTTAATGAGTTACTATATGTTAAGTTGTTAGAGCAGTGACTGACCTATAATAAGTATAGCCACTACATTTTGTAGTATTAGCAAATATGGCCCAAGAAAATTCACAGTAACTTTTATAAATTAAATTATACTTTTAAATAAACTTATATTTTATTAATTAATAGCATTTATGTATACATTCAAAACAATAATACTGGATATTTATGAATATATGTGGCTATATCTGTATATTTGTGTATATATACATATGGCGTTTTTCATTAAGTGTTCACATGAAACATAGTGAATATGAATTTGTGGCCCTTGAAGGATTCATGATATTTGTAGTCCTCAGTTTGGGAGCCAATGGCTTCCAGAACCTAAGTGCTCACTCCATATATCTGTCATATAGATTAGTATAGACTCTTTTCCTAAAGGAAATTAGGCTGCAGTCGGTTAAGAATTGAGTACCCTTAAATGTAGTTAAAAATAACCAAGAGAACTGGAACAGTATCTCTCTTTGGCTAGTGGAGTTCACTCCCTGATACCAGGGATCTCACAGATCTGATGAAGATTAGCAAAGGAAGAACCAAGGGCAATTTTGTGATTGGAGGTAATGTAGACAGCAGAGTGATTAAAAGCCTATAGCAACCCTGTGAGGAAGGTGGTATTATTGTTTCCTTTTATAGTTAAGAAAACTGAGAATCAGAGAAGTTCAGTAACTTGATAAAAAGTCTTATAATAGAGCTGAGATTCAAATCTAAGTCTGCCTGTCACCAGAGCACTATGTCTTTGTGCTATAGTCCTTCCAATAATGGCCCTCATTTTAAGATAGCAGGGTTCTTGTTATATTTTTATTTTGCCTGGCTCCCAGAACATACCACATTAATGTCAGCGATAACAAAAGAATAAACATAACCATTCATCATGGCAGCCAGCAGCAGGGAAGGGTCTGGGATCTTCCATGAAATTCCTTATAGTTTAGAGACTAAAATGTAGGTTATTTGAATTAGTTATGTGGGCACTGCTGGTCAGTCAAGAGTAGGTTGAAAGATTGGGCCTGTGGTCCATATATAAATGGAATATTACTCAGCCATCAGAAAAATGAATACCCACCATTTGCATCAACATGGATGGAACTAGAGGGGATTCTGCTAAGTGAAATAAGTCAAGCAGAGAAAGACAATTATCATATGGTTACACTCATATGTGGAACATAAGCAAGAGCATGGAGGATCATAGGGGAAGGGAGGGAAATCTGAAGGGGGAGAAATCAGAACAGGAGATGAACCATGAGAGACTATGGACCCTGGGAAACAAATAGGGTTTGAGAGGGGAGGGGGTAACAGGATGATGGGTATTAAGGAGGGCACGTGTTGTGATGTGCACTGGGTGTTATATATAACTAATGAATCATTGAACACTACATCAAAAACTAATGATGTACTATACAGAGGCTAACTAAACTTAATAAAAAAAAAAAGAAAGAAAGAAAGTCCATTCCAAATTGTTTATCTTTCAAAGAAGGAAATGGAGGTGGATAGAGATTTTTTGACACATTTAAGACATGACTCATTTAAGACATGAACAGACACTTCTCCAAAGAAGACATACAAATGGCTAACAGACACATGAAAAAATGTTCATGATCATTAGCCATCAGGGAGATTCAAATCAAAACCACATTGAGATACCACATTACACCAGTTAGAATGGCCAAAATTAGCAAGACAGGTAACAACGTGTGTTGGAGAGGATGTGGAGAAAGGGGAACCCTCTTACACTGTTGGTGGGAATGCAAGTTGGTGCAGCCACTTTGGAAAACAGTGTGGAGATTCCTTAAGAAATTGAGCTACCTTATGACCCTGCAATTTCACTACTGGGTATTTACCCCAAAGATACTGATGTACTGAAAAGAAGGGCCATCTGTACCCCAATGTTCATAGCAGCAATGGCCACAGTTGCCAAACTGTGGAAGGAACCAAGATGACCTTCAACAGATGAATAAATAGAGAAGATATGGTCCATATATACAATGGAGTATTAGGCCTCCATCAGAAAGCATGAATATCCAACTTTTGTATCAACATGGACGGGACTGGAAGAGATTATCCTGAATGAAATAAGTCAAGCAGAGAGAGTCAATTATCATATGGTTCCACTTATTTGTGGAACATAAGGAATATCACGGAGGACATTGGGAGATGGAGAGGAGAAGGAGAAGAAGAGGGAATGGGGGAAATCAGAGGGGGAGACAAACCATGAGAGACTGTGGACTCTGAGAAACAAACTGAGGGATTTGGAGGGAAGAGTGGTAGGGGGTTGGGTGAGCCTGGTGATGTGTATTATGGAGGGAACGTATTACATGAACACTGGGTGTGGTGCATAAACAATGAATTTTGGAACACTGAAAAAGAAAAAAAAAAAGAATATGTGCAATGCTGAATGTGAACCAGTCTTTCTCAAGAGCTCCCCCATGCCAGTGGAGTCTATTCCATTTTAGGGAAATTCCACCTGCCTGAGAATTCAGTGTAGGTCATTACCCGGCAGCAGGGCAAATAGAAATGGATGAGTCAGGGACTGAGAATTGACACCACATTTTCAGTGAACAGAATGTTGGCCCAGCGTTGGCCTCTAAATCTCCCTGATCAGTCCTTTAGCTTTATGGAAATGCAGAAGAAACAGAAGTTACATGTTACAATGTACATTTACATGTTACATGTACAAGTTATGCTTTCCCACCATAAAGAGTAAATTTCTTAGTACTATCTCCACTTCTTCTTTTCCTTAGTTAGGTTAAAATTGAGCAGGTTAGTATCAAAACCGTTTTGGAAGAGAATTTGAGAAGAAAGTGGATGAAAAATCTGTCTGGAAGCTAGTTAGGAGATCAACTTGAAGAGAGTTCCTGGAGCTCAGCTCCTGAATGCTCGGGGAAGTGCCCGAGAATAATGAACAATAATGTGGGGACAGAAGAGATGCTCGCCACCAGGTATATCAACACAGAAGTGTTCTGAGCTCCTGGATCCTTCCCACTAGGAACAGTTGACCCAAGAAAGATTTTTGCAAACAGGAGGAAGCAAAACTTGGCACCAACTTTGCCAAGAGGTTAACTGATGCCAAGAGATTCAAAATGAGAATGCTTCAGAATAAAAATGTGCTAAATAGTAGGAAGAATCAACTTACTTTGGGAAGCCATCCGTCTAAATGTCATCTATTAAAGTATCTCCATGGATTACAAAGTTAAGAAATGACACAGAGGAGGGATATTAAAATACTGTGTAAATATCCCCCTGTTAGAGTAGCTGTCAGTGAAAAGTAACCAAAAGATTGACAGAAAATACACCGTTCTTGAAAAACTGAGGGTCTTCCTTTCCTTTAGCTATCTTCTTCTGTCCCTCTCTTCGTCCCTCCCTCCTTCTCTTCCTCTCTCTTTTTTCCTCCTCTCCCCTCACCTTCTCCCTTCCCTCCCATCACCTCCCTTTCCTTACCCTCTTCCCTTCTCATGGAAATTGAATTTCCTGAGATGGGAACTTGCAAAATCTCTGAACTCCCCAAGTAACAAGGTTGACTTAAGATCCAGAAATATTAGAAAAGGGAAACTGGCCTCAGAAAGCCCTTGGTCTACTTGTGTATGGATGGGAGAATTGTTTCTTGGCTGTCTTAATAAGAGGAAGTATATAAAATATAAGTCAGCAAGGATTAACCCAGCTAGGGGCCAGGCATTGTTTCTATGCTCATTATTCATGCTGAACTGGAAGAAACTGTGATTTAAAATTTTGGGGTGGTGGAGTTTCCAGAGTTGTAAATGGTATCATTTCAATTCAATAAATATTAATTGAATATCTGTGTCTATCAGCACTGTGGATATGCACCAAAAACTCTGAGATAAGATTCTTACTTGTATTCTTTGGCCAGATCTGGGCTTTGATTCTTGAATTGGATGAAAATGTGATGGGAATTTTGAATATAATAAAATACACCCTTTAAGACACTGTGATCATAAAACTATTCACAGATAATTGAAAATCGATCTGCTGTTTGAGAATCCAGAGCTTGCTTGGTAGCGCACGGAACACATATAAGGCCCCCAAATCCCATCTCTAAAAGTTGTGTATTTTTTTTCTCAATGTTGCTCAGATAGCAACTGGAATTTGGGTGTGGGGTGGGGAAGAGGGTTAGCTTGAAGTCATGTTATTAGGGAAAGAAGCCATTTCGAAATTGAGATCTTTGTTTACTGAGTATCTGGCTTTAATGAAACAGTATTTAATTCAAAGTGAAATTGGTGGATTTCACAGATGCATTTACCCCTCTATAATTAAAAGATCAGTCCCATACAATTCTCTTCTTTAAAGATTATTCTATAATGTGAATAAACCATTCTCAGAAATGACAGCTTCTCTATTCTGAAACCTTTCATCTCTTCCACAGCTGATTAAAAGGGCTGCTCATGGTCTTTTTCAGCTGCTTATAAGGAATAGAAAGCAAACGAGTGCAGTAGAGAGAGATGAATAAAGATTCCTTTGTTCCTGATCACGTGCCTGAAGAGAGAACACCACTGCCCTTGAGGCGCTCTCTTGTGGGTTCAGGATCTTCCCCCTTCCTGTAGCGGTCTGCGTAATTCTCTCACAGTGCTGCATGAAAAAGCAGCACTGTTCCCTCTGGGCTGTGCCCCCGCCATGGAAGCCTCCACTGCCACCTCCATTCCTCTTCAGTCAGACAACAGAGGGAAACTGCTCCCAGCACAGTGTGCTTAGTTATTCCTGCTGCCTAGTGGAAACTTGTTTCAAAGAAAGTAACAAGGATTGCCTAATGTTAAAAGGTTCAAAAAATTGAAATACATTTTATAAAATATTTTGGCTACATTATCTGAATGTACATGGTGTCTGCTTGGGGGAGTTGCAAAGGAATGGATGAGTATATTTGTCAGGGAGGGAAGGAAGCAGAGGAAAAGAATCAGTATATCCTCCCCCTCTGTGAGATGCCACAGGACTTTAGTTTGTGCATCATATCTGAATATCTGCCCAAAGAAATGTGATATGTTTGTTTTGATTTTCTAAACTTATATATTTCCTGGAAAAATAAGACGTCTGGTCTTTGGAATCTTTCTCTCATAATCTTAAAATTCTTATTTCTATAATTCCTTGTTCCCTTTCTTGAATATCTTCATGATCTAGTTTCCTGGTGGATTCCTTATGGGTTTTTGATGTGCTGGTGATTTATTATCATTCATAGCTCTGGTCCCTATGCAGAGCCTTGCACATACTAGGTGCTTAATAAATGTTTCTTGAAAAAGTGAATGGATGGAAAAATGAAAAAATCACTATTAAATTGTTTAGTGGAAAATCTGAGGAGTAAGCCCTTCCCCTTAAAAGTATTCTGATCTCCATAAGAGGCTCAAATGTTAGGTTTCTCTGAAAAGAGGGCAGATTTCTCTGGGATTATTACTGAGCTGGATCCCTGGAACATAAGCTTTGGGAAAAAGGCTTTACAGTAGCCACTGGGGGTAGGATAAATGGGAAAATGGTCAGAATAAATTTGGTTCCATTTCTCTTCAGGAAAATCTTTGACTCTTTAGTTGCCTACCTTGGACTTAACAAGGCTGCTAATGATTCTTTGACTATAAAGGAGAAAATAAAGGAGAATACTAAAGATCTAGTTTTTTTAAAAAAAATATATTTATTTATTTGACAGCAGGAGGGACTACAATTAGGAAGAAAGGCAGACAGAGAGAAGGGGAAAGCAGGCTCCCCGCTGGGCAGGAAGCCCGATATGGGGCTCGATCCCAGGACCCTGAGATCATGACCTGAGCTGAAGGCAGAGGCTTAACCCACTGAGCCACCCAGGTGCCCTAAGATCTAGTTTAATTCACTGAAGAATGTGCTCATAGAAGTCGTCAATCTGGCCTATATTAAAAGTACCAGGCATGAAGGTGAAGATTGTAGAGATCATGTTAGCCACCGATATTATCTATGTGTTGGAAAGAGACGTAGTCCCCAGTTACTCTTCTCTCCAGCAGCAGTGGGTATAGAGGGTAGAGTAACAATATCATTGTCTTTTCTAAGGTCACAACTGGAAGAAAGGCCTGTATTAGTTTTCTAGGGCTGCTATAACAAAATAACACAGACTGTCTGTCTTAAACAACAGAAATTTGTTTTTTTGTAGTCTGGAGGCTAGAAGTCCAAGATCAAGGTGTTAGCAGGGTTGGTTTCTTCTAGGCCTCTCTCCTTGGCATATAGATGGCTGTCTTTTCCTATATTTTTGTTCAGTTTTCTATCTGTACATTTCTGATTCAAATTTCCTCCTTTTTAAGGACATCAGTTATTTGGGTAGTGCCCACCCTAGTGACCTCATTTAATATAAATTATCTCTTTAAAGGTCCTACTTCCAAATACAGTCATATTCTGTGATACTTGGGATTAGGGCTTCAACATATGAATTTCAAGGGGACATACCAACATTTCATAACGGTAATTGCAGCCGGATCCTTGTTCCATCACTGGATATAAGTTATTTTACTTTTGGAAGAAAATTAAGCTATAAAAAGAAAGAATAGATAACTACTAATTATAGGGGAGAGTAACCAGAGAGCTAGAGATATTGAAATAAACTGGCTAAGGGGCAATAATATAGCTGACTGTGATTAATTAAAACAAACAAACCAACCACATTTTCCTATATTGGATGAAAAAGAGATTCCTAGCATGAGGAAATTTTTCACTCAAACAATATAAATTTCATATCGTTGTGCCACTTGAAACTTTTAAGAAATGAGCAATTTGAAGGGTGAAGGAAATATAAAAGTGTAGGAAAACCAACTATGGAGAAAAGACAAGAAGACTCAAAATTGTTTAGTTCAGTGAAATCAGAGATGAAAGGCGGCTCTGCGATATGAAGACTGGTAACCATGGTAGTTAGGGCTGCTGTAACAAATGATCATGGACTGGGTGGTTTCAACAACAAACCTTTATTTCTTACAGTTCTAGAGGCTGAGATTAAGATCAAGGTGCTGACAGATCTGGTGTCTTCCTGGATTGCAGATGGCAGTCTTCTTGCGTTCTCACATGGCAACAACAGAGAGAACAAGCTCTGTGTCTTCTCTTTTAAGGGCACTAATCCTATTCATGAGGGCTCTACCCTCATGACCTTGATTACCTTAAAGGCCCTACCTCCTAATAGCATTACATTGGGGGTTAGGATTTCAACATAAGCATTGTGTTTGGGGCGAGAGGGCCACAAACGTGAAATCCATCACAGTAGGGTTATACTGCGGGTTATTGGATAGTGTGGGCAGAGAAGGTGTCCATTTTCACTGATGTCAAAAGTTTCCTCTAAGAGATTGTAAAAGGAACAAGCACTTAATCTGGATGAGATTTTTGTTGGATAGAAACTCAAGGGGCTTATCCTCAAGGTGCATTTAGAGAGAACTAACGATGTTGAATTTTGAGAGTCTTAAACTGAGAACACAATAGAAAGGGTAAAGGTTCACACAGAAAATAAAGAATAGAGACCCATTGCCTGTTAGGGCTAGACGAGATGCTGCGAATGTTCTAGACCAGCTTTCTCCTTTTATAGGGATGCACAAAAGTTTGGATTCCAAGGTCACTGAGCTAGTGTGCAGAATTGCTCTTGCAGGCCTCATGTTTGCTCTTTCACTAAACTTCTTAAATGGGCTTAGGCAAGTTACTTAAACACATCATATTGAATATAGCTGGGGTGGTGTAGGAACCACAGGAAGGTGTAATGAGAATTTAATGATTTAAAATATTGAGTCCTGTGTGGTTGAAAATGTACATGAGTCCCATGTGGCTCAAAAATCCTCGCATTTTAAAAAGGTAATTAAAATGAACATGTGAGCATGTGGCACTTTATTTAATGTTCTTTTTGTGGAGCCAGAACTCAAGGGGAAAATCTGTACTTTGACTGCTCAGAGCTCCCCATGTAATTGTGCTTTCATTGCAGCTATCTGGTTTTCTAGTGTGAAAGCAGAACACATAGGGTTATTTATTGCAAAAGGACCTCCTATTGGTTCCTACTTCTTTTTTGTCCTCCATAGGATTGTTTTTCCATTTTGAGAAGGTTTTATGATAAGAAAAAAATTCATGTACTTTTTTTCATGAAGAAGGGCCAGTACTTAAGCTATAAAAGAGAAACTTGTACCATAAACTTTGACCATTTTAATAATTTGTCCTTTTATTATCATTCTCTTCTTCCTTAAATCTTGCAGGATTGTGCTCTGGGGTCTACTGGATGTGTCTTTAAAATATAGAGAACAATTTTGATTGGTACAGATGTGAAAGTATATGGTGACATGCCTATTTAAATTTTTGAATCGTAGTTTAAAAAATAAGCTTATTAACTTAGATGTAAAAGACATGAAAGTCATACACTGAATTCATTCAGTATTTGCTGAGGTTTGATAATGGTTCAAACTTTCCCACCTTAGAAATGATGGAGTACATTGAGTTAAATCTTTAAATATGGCCCCCTGATTTTTTTTAAATTTTTATTTATTTTTTATTTTTTTTAATTTTATTTTTTATAAACATATAATATATTTTTATCCCCAGGGGTACAGGTCTGTGAATCGCCAGGTTTACACACTTCACAGCACTCACCATAGCACATACCCTCCCCAATGTCCATAACCCCATCCCCCCAACCCCCCTCCCCCCATCAACCCTCAGTTTGTTTTGTGAGATTGAGAGTCACTTATGTTTTGTCTCCCTCCCAATCCCATCTTGTTTCATTTACTCTTCTCCTACCCCCTTAACCCCCCATGTTGCATCTCCTCTCCCTCATATCAGGGAGATCATATGATAGTTGTCTTTCTCCGATTGACTTATTTCGCTAAGCATGATACCCTCTAGTTCCATCCACGTCATCGCAAATGGCAAGATTTTGTTTCTTTTGATGGCTGCATAGTATTCCATTGTGTATATATACCACATCTTCTTTAGCCATTCATCTGTTGATGGACATCTAGGTTCTTTCCATAGTTTGGCTATTGTAGACATTGCTGCTATAAACATTCGGGTGCACGTGCCCCTTCGGATCACTACATTTGTATCTTTAGGGTAAATACCCAGTAGTGCAATTGCTGGGTCATAGGGTAGTTCTATTTTCAACATTTTGAGGAACCTCCATGCTGTTTTCCAGAGTGGTTGCACCAGCTTGCATTCCCACCAACAGTATAGGAGGGTTCCCCTTTCTCTGCATCCTCGCCAGCATCTGTCATTTCCTGACTTGTTAATTTTAGCCATTCTGACTGGTGTGAGGTGACTTCAAAACTGCTAGAACTTGTACAGGAATTCAGTAAAGTGTCAGGATATAAAATCAATGCACAGAAATCAGTTGCATTTCTCTACACCAACAACAAGACAGAAGAAAGAGAAATTAAGGAGTCAATCCCATTTACAATTGCACCCAAAACTATAAGATACCTAGGAATAAACCTAACCAAAGAGACTAAGAATCTATACACAGAAAACTATAAAGTACTCATGAAAGAAATTGAGGAAGACACAAAGAAATGGAAAAATGTTCTATGCTCCTGGATTGGAAGAATAAATATTGTGAAAATGTCTATGCTACCTAAAGCAATCTACACATTTAATGCAATCCCTATCAAAGTACCATCCATTTTTTTCAAAGAAATGGAACAAATAATCCTAAAATTTATATGGAACCAGAAAAGACCTCGAATAGCCAAAGGAATATTGAAAAAGAAAGCCAAAGTTGGTGGCATCACAATTCCGGACTTCAAGCTCTACTACAAAGCTGTCATCATCAAGACAGCATGGTACTGGCACAAAAACAGACACATAGATCAATGGAACAGAATAGAGAGCCCAGAAATAGACCCTCAACTCTATGGTCAACTAATCTTCGACAAAGCAGGGAAGAATGTCCAATGGAAAAAAGACAGCCTCTTCAATAAATGGTGTTGGGAAAATTGGACAGCCACATGCAGAAAAATGAAATTGGATCATTTCCTTACACCACACACGAAAATAGACTCAAAATGGATGAAGGACCTCAATGTGAGAAAGGAATCCATCAAAATCCTTGAGGAGAACACAGGCAGCAACCTCTTCGACCTCAGCCGCAGCAACATCTTCCTAGGAACATCACCAAAGGCAATGGAAGCAAGGGCAAAAATGAACTGTTGGGATTTTATCAAGATCAAAAGTTTTTGCACAGCAAAGGAAACAGTTAACAAAACCAAAAGACAACTGACAGAATGGGAGAAGATATTTGCAAGTGACATATCAGATAAAGGGCAAGTGTCCAAAATCTATAAAGAACTTAGCAAACTCAACACCCAAAGAACAAATAATCCAATCAAGAAATGGGCAGAGGACATGAACAGACATTTCTGCAAAGAAGACATCCAGATGGCCAACAGACACATGAAAAAGTGCTCCATATCACTCGGCATCAGGGAAATACAAATCAAAACCACAATGGCCCCCTGATTTTGACAAAGAATGGACTATTTAACACACATTCACAGACATTAAAAAAAAAAGTCAATTTTAGCATCTGAGAAATTTCCTTTTCATTTGTACTCTTTTTAAGAAGCTGAATTCTGAAGATTTTACCCCTTTCTATATTTCCCATCCACTTTGTCACCCTTTCTTAGCATTGTTAATTATTTAATCAGGAAGATGGTGCTTCATTTTCTCTAGTGAGGAAGCTGAGTATCTGAAATTCTGAGCTCAGTATTAATCAAGGTTGTTGCTTCCTGAATTTGTTGATGGGTAGGTGTGAGGTTGAGGGAAAGAGTTTGCTTTTTTCATTTTATGTTCTCATTTATGGGATGAGGTTCCCAGGGGAGGCCTGAAGCAGGAGATTTGGGCTGATCCGGAGTCTTATCTCTACAAAGACCTGATGTTTGGCCAAGGAGAGAAAGGAAGAGGATGGTGAGTGAGATCTGGGCACCAGAGCAGTGGGGTAAAGACTCAAACAATGAACTCCCTTAGCCTCTTGGGCAGTATCCTTCAAAGACCAGGAATTCAACCTGAGGAAAGAGATTTGAGGAACCCTGACTCCATCCTAGCATGTTGGTTTTCTGTCTTTGAGAGTACATCTCCAAGGTGTGGGGATCTGGGAGTTATTGTTAAAAAAAATTTTTTTTTTTTCAAGTCTGGGAGAAGAACTGAGAGAGCAAAGGCACCTTATTGAAGGCTTTATAAGAATTGTAATTTTCATGGGGAGAGGAGCTCCTTTCCCCCTCTGAATGCTCATCCGTTCATTCACTCATTCATTCATTCACACATGAAGCTATGTGGCAGACACTATTCAGAATGCTAGAGAGCCTAGCAGAATAAAACTTCAGCCCTCACAGAGCTTACATTCTAATAAGGGAGTCACAAAATAAACACATGTCATATAGAACAAGGATTATAGACAAAAAGCACAGGATAAGGGGCTCAGAAATGTGTTAGTGGGCGGTGGGCAGGAGTCATTGTATGACCTCAGAGTTCAAGGCAGACCCCTCTGATAAAAGTCTCCGGAAGGAAGTGTGGGAATGAGCTACATTGGTAGGTAGGGAAAGTCATCCCACCAAGTGAGAACAGGTGTGCACTTAGTGTGTGCAGGGAGCAACAAGGAAGCCAGTTTGCTGAATCATAGTGACTAGGGGTGGCGCTCGTGCAAGAGATGATGGAAGAAAGAAGGATGGAGCTGTAGGGCAGATAATGAGGGATCTTGTAGATTCTTGAAAGGAATTCTGTTTGACTCTGAGTGGGATGGGAAGCCATTTGAGGGATTCGATCAAAAGGGTGACATAACGACTTTTAAAAGGACCGCTCTGATGACAGAGTGGGAGAATAATTCAAGAAGGGTATGGGTGGAAGCAGGAAGACTAGTTGGGAGATGATTGCAATAATCCAGCAAAAAATAATGGCCAACTTGGACCAGAGTGCTAAGGAGTGTAAGAAGTGGTAGGTGTCTGGATCTATCTGAAGGTAGAGTCAAAAAGCTGGGCAGTTGGAAGATGGGTTGGATACCTGGCGTGAGAGGAAGAGAGGAAGCAAGGATGACTATTAAGTTTGGGACAGCCCATCACTAAGAAAAGGAAGTGGTATGAAGAGTAGGTTTTGGTCAGTTTTAGGTAACAGTGTGATGTGACTCTTAGATACCCAAGTGGAGGTGCTGACAAGGCAGTTAGATAGATGAATATGGGGTTCAGTGGAGAGATTTGTGCTGAAAACCTTAATTTAGGAGCTGTTAGTTTATAGGTGGAATTTAAAGGCAGGAGGTAATAATGAGAAGAACAACAGGACATTTGGCAATGGGAAGGAAGTAGCAGCTTGGTGCAGGATCAAAAAACAGCTGCGGATTAAGGCAGCATGTGAGGGAAACAAAGTTAATAGCTGATGAAGAAAAGCATTGACCAACAAGGAGAGTGGATGACCTTGCAAAGGAAAGGCGAGCTGGTCAGTCTGCAGGGGTGGGGGTTGGGGACGTAGCTTGCTGAACGCTCAGATCAAGGATGCTTTTTGTTGCAGTTGTAATTTTTACCAAAAACATGTGCCTTTTTTGCCAGACAGGTGCGAGGTGGTAAGGTTAACAGATATACTTTCACAGTCCTTGAATGACAAAGCTGCTTGTGTTTCAGATAATCAGCTTCAAGTCTTCCATTTCCTGATTGCATGTAAGTTCCTTAAGAGAAGATACTATGTTCTAATTCATTTTTATATTCTGCATGGAGCCTAGAAGACTTTGTATGTGGTAGATGTTCAACAAATAGTTGCTGAATGAATTAGTTAGAAAATTATCCAAACTTTCAGAAATCTCCTGAAGGTGCTTAGAGAGCCATCAGCATGAGGATTAGCTTGCTGAGCTCTCTCAGACAAATGGTGTGCTTTGCTTGGAAAAGGTCCTGAACATGTCAAAGCAGGAGACTCTTTTGAAATCAATTACTATGGGCTGTCTTCTTAGAAATGATCTTTAAAAAACTAAAAATTATAATGTGTTTAGCTGCTTGTTTAATAGGATTTGTCCTGAGTAAAAGTTTTGCTGTGTGTTATGGCAGAATTATTCAAAAACTCTATGCTTAAGTTGAGGTTTCTAAGTAGGCTCTTGTAAAAACACGCAATTACTTGCTCTAGGCAGTTAATTGCATGCACAGATGGGTACTTGTGTTACCAATTACTCATTTGCACTTGTGATTACCATTTGCATTAATTCATGAAATCTAGGGGAATTCTTAGGTTCCAAGAAAGGTTTTAGGCATTTAAAAACTATATTACTGCATAAGAGGAGACCAGAGGGGAAATAGCTAAACATAAAACTCTATTCCAATGGCTATATTTAAAGAGCATTTTTTGAAGCTCATGGTTGCTGAGGGTAAGAGGTTTACCTATCTTGTTTAAATTATTTCCATTTGGGCGCCTGGGTGGCTCAGTGGTTTAAAGCTTCTGCCTTCAGCTCAGGTCATGATCCCAGGGTCCTGGGATCAAGCCCCCGTGTCCGGCTCTGTGTCGGGCTCTCTGCTCCACGGGGAGCCTGCTTCCTCCTCTCTCTGCCTGCCTCTCTGCCTACTTGTAATCTCTGTCTGTCAAATAAATAAATAAAATCTTTAAAAAAAATTGTTTCCGTTTACTCTCTCAGCTTAAAAAAAAAATGGAAAGGATAAAGAAAACAGCATTTCACCTTACTTCATTTTATATTTTTCTTGTAGTAATTGTTGTCTCTGTCTAACTGTTTCTACTTTGATGGTTTTTTTGTTTTGATAGAAGATTTTTTTTTTTTTTTTTCCTGAAAGGCACTTAACTTAAAATTCTCTTAAATAACTTGAAATCACAGATCTGGGGAAAGAGTGGATAAAAATCCCGAATCCTGCAAGGTTGTGGTGATGTGTCAAGGAGAACTGTGTTTGAGGTGGTTATCATGACACCCCCCTCGTATGATAAATGAATGCTGAATAGAAACAAGATGAAAGGAATTTCCCTCCCCATCAAAATATGTGCACTAGCCTTAAGACCTATTTTTTCAAAAATAATTATTGAATATTCTGCTGTGAACAGCCTGAAATAAATGCTTTATGAGAAAAAAAATCCTATGTTAATATGTTCTCATGTAATATGCCAATTTTTAGTAGCAGAAGGGAATTCACCTGCCAAACTTTCTATCCTATGGAAGCTACAAAGAACTTTTACATTTAAGTCCCTTAAGGCACTTTGCAGGATTTATTGTTTTATTTTCTAATTGTCCAAAACATTTTGGGGGAAAGAAGACAGGGGGTAAACACATTCCATAAAAACAGTTTAGTTGATGGAAAAGTGGATTGAAAGCCCTGCATTTTCCTTTGTCTTGAGAGTACTGTTAGGGATATGGGGTTTAGGAGTGAAGGTAGTCAACCTGAGACCCTCAAAAAGATCTAGCATAATCCTTGATTTGGAAGATTCCCAGAGATGATTGGGGCAGTTCTTGTAGTTTCTTGTTGTAGTCCGTTCTTGTGTATATTCCTCCTGCATCAAGGAGAGTTAAACCTATGGAGCATTTTATCAGTTAGAATAGGCTAAATAATGCTGTAGTAACAAACAGTTCCCAGATCCTAGCAACCTACAACAACAAAGATTTACTTCTCTCTTGTGCTGTATGTTTTTTGTGTTTTCACACCTGGGAGTGGGGACTCTAGAGTCACTCTAGGATCTAAATAGCTGGAGCAGTCTCTATCACAAACCCGTCTGGTCACTGTGCGAGACCGACAAGAGAGGTCTTGCATTATCAGCTAAAATGCTCCTTTTTGAAGGTAACTTATTTCCCTCTGTTCACAAGTCATTGACTATAACTAGTCACACGAGTCCACACACCATAAGGGGGCCAGAAAAATGTAATCTACCCTGTGTCTGGCAATAGGGTAAACCAGAAATATCTGGCAAACAGCACTAACAACCATTCCAACTGACTTTAGATTTAAGTGGACCCCACAGGATGTTCTTTGATTGGTTCTAGGAGCCACAGAACTGTTAATCTGCCGTCAGACTGGTAGTCATATACTATCTGCTTTTTTTTACATCAAATATTCTCCCAGTAGGCTAACTATACTATCGTACTGAATGCTATATGGTGCATTTTTAACGACCATGACGGAAGATAGATTTTAAATAACGATAGGGCCACTTTTTAGGAATTTCTGAGACATTTGGGAAGAAATCCAGCTTTATCATTTGTGGTTGCATATGCGATTTCCAGCATTCTAAAGCCCTCCATTAAAGCATTTAAAATTATCTGAGCTCTGTAGTACCTGGGATGTTTCACGTGGGCAGGAGTCATCTTTTCACATTCTACTCTAGTTTCGAGGCAGTTAGGCTTTTTGTTTTGGGAAATGTCAGCAGATCAAGAATTGTGCTGATCTGAAGAGTCAGAGGAAAATGGAATTGCTTAATTTGTTAGCCTAACCAGCTCAAAATTAGAAAAATTTAGGAGAAAATAGATGAGAGAAAAGGGAGGGATAGGCTAACATTTATTCTTTATAGTTTCTTGCTTTTAAAGAACTCATTCTAGCCTCAGCAACAATGTTTATTCAACAAGGTAGATGGATAATGGAATAGAAATATCTGATCTGGGGAACCTCCTACACTGTTGGTAGGAATGCAAGCTAGTGCAGCCACCCTGGAAAACAGTATGGAGGTTCCTCAAAAAGTTGAAAATAGAGCTACCTTACGACCCAGCAATTGCACTACTGGGTATTTACCCCAAATATACAAAGGTAGTGATCAGAAGGGGCACGTGCACCTGAATGTTTATAGCAGCAATGTCCATAATAGCCAAATTATGAAAGAGCCTAGATGTCCATCAACAAATGAATGGATAAGAAGATGTGGTATATATAAACAATGGAATACTATGCAGCCACCAAAAATTGAAATCTTGCCGTTTGCAAGGATATGGATAGAACTGGAGGGTATTATGCTAAGTGAAATAAATCCGTCAGAGAAAGACAGTTATCATATAATCTCACTGATATGAGGACTTTGAGAAACAAGACAGACGATCATAGGGGAAGGGATTTAAAAATGAAATAAAATGAAACCAGAGAGAGAGAGACAAGCCATAAGAGACTCTTAATCTCAGGAAACAAACTGAGGATTGCTGGAGGGGAGGGGGTTTGGGGAGATGGGGTGGTTGGGTGATGGACTTCGGGGAGGGTGTGTGCTATGGTGAGTGCTGTGAGTTGTGTAAGATTGATGAATCACAGACCTGTACCCCTGAAACAAATAATACATTATAGGTTAAGTAAAAAAAAGTATTTGAGATGCTTCTAATATTGATCTCTGTTTTCTCCTCACAGAGGACCTAGTGATTTTGCCAATGGGTATGGCTATGGTAGTACGGTCCATTTCTTTTCATTCTTTTGGTCTGGTCTAAGAGATCCTCTTTTAGCTTTATTGTCTTTAGTCTAAGTCTTAATCTTTGCTTAAGTAGTTCTGAAAATGCATTTTGATTATTGGGCTTCTATAATTGATTTCTTTTTTTATTTTTTAAAGATTTTATTTATTTGACAGAGAGAGACACAATGAGAGAGGGAACACAAGCAGTGGGAGTGGGAGAGGGAGAAGCAGGCTTCCCGCAGAGCAGGGTGCCTGATCTGGGGATCAGTCTCAGGACCCTGGGACATGACCAGAGCCAAAGACAGGTGCCTCAGATGCTGAGCCACCCAGGCACTCCTTCCATAATTAATTTCTATGAAAGCCTTTACTCCCTGCCAATGTGAATTGCAAATTCTGACTGTGGGTAGGTGGTGCTGCATCTCTCTTTTCCTACTCTGAACTTGATTTCCTCTCCTACCCCAGTAGCTGCTTGCCCTTTGCAATTCATATTCTGTATTCTGGGAGTCTTTCTTATGCCTGTGGTAATGGTAGGCATTTAGGCCGCTTTTCCTGGGAAAAAATCACTTCCCGCTTGAAATGGATGCTGAAATCTGGTTACTCATTTTCATACGGCTGTGATACTTCCCTGTTTGGTTCTACAGGGATCAGGCAAACATCCCCTGATAACTGTGAACAGTGCTTCCAGAGGAGACCATTTGTTTATTGGTCATTACAGTTTGTATTACAGTAGCCTTTTCAAGTTAATTATCCATTTTCATTTTTGCCGCTGCTACTATACCACATTAACAGAATTATCAAGATTTCTCTTTTCTAAAAAAAGGTCTCTTTATGCACTGTTAGTGGGAATGCAGATTGGTATAGCCGCTATGGAAAGCAGTATGGAGGTCCCTCAAAATTGAAAATAGAATTACCATATGAACTAGTAATTCTACTACTAGGTATTTTACCCAATGAAAACAAAAATACCAATTTGAAAAGATACATGTGTCCCTGTGTTTATTGCAGCATTATTTACAATAGCCAAGATGTGGATGCAACCCAAGTCTCCATCAGTAGATGAATGGATAAAGAAGATGTGGTATATATATAAACAATGGACTAATAGCCGTAAGAAAGAATGCAATCTTGCCGTTTGCAACAACATGGATGGACTTAGAGGGTATAATACTAAGTAAAATAAGTCAGTCACAGAAAGACAAATATCATATGACTTCACTCATGTGTGGAATTTAAGACACCAAATAAATGAGCAAAGGAAAAAAGAGACGAATGAAAAAACAAAAAACAAAAAACCCAAGCTCTTAAATACAAACTGGTGGTTGCCAGAGGGGAGAGGGGGGGGGGGGGAAAGGGCAAAATAGATAAAGGAGATTAAGAGTACACTTACCTTGATGAGCACTGAGGCTGTCTCCTCTCAGAGAAAGAAGTCACAGAATTATAGAAGGTGAGAATTGGAAAAGAGATTTTTTTCCCCAAACATATAGCTATGAAACCCTTTCCCTAAGGGGAAATCTAATATGGCAATCCAATATATAAATGGATATGGAGTGGCCTGTTGTAGCTAAAGTGTGGTGATGAGAATGGAGTCCTAAGTCCCATGTAGTCTTCTTTAGTCTCTATCTCCAGACTTCAGTTGTGCACAATTAGACTGATGCTCAGTCCCATTTTTCTAGACAGAAATCCAGAGCCCAGGAAAGGTATGTGATCTCCTCGGCATTGTGTTGGAGCCAGTACCATACTCGGTCTTTTCGTTGCCTGCTTTGCCCATTTCTATTAAAATGTGGTCTCTTAGCAGTCAGAAGAGTGTTTTGTGTAAAGAAGGGAATGAACACTGTGTTATTACTATTGCTACTGAAAGAAAAACCTGAAGAAAATATCTTTTGAGATCATTAAAGATTTTTGTACTGGGAAGTTATCTCACTCATAAGACAAAAGAAAGTCTGCTTCAGCAAAGTCCCTGTAACAGCAAAACAAGAAAGAGGGGAAGCTTTCTTACAGGCAGCCTCAACGCCCCTGCTCTCCCCACCGTCATGGTTACATCTTTCTTCTGATTGTGTGTGACCTAGTGTGAAATCGAATGAGAATTTGTTGGAATAAGTCAATAGAGCTTTCCTGCTCAGAAAGGGCTTATCTCTGTCCTTAGGGGAAAAGGAAAAAAGAAAATAAAAAATAGAAAGCAAAACAAGCATCACCCCTACTGTTGCCATATCTGAAACATGAAACTTTGGTTTGTTAATGCATTTTAACAATTCCCAGACTAGAGAAAATTATGTGTATTTTGATTTACACACAAATCAATAGTTGTCTGCTGTGATTGAACTATGCACTAGAGATCTGTACTGTAATTATATTCATGCCAGACATCAAGGACAGATCCCCCGGGTCTTGAGTAGGTGTGAGACAGGAAAAAATTACCAGTCCAGCCACAGAAGATTAAAAAAAAAAAAAAGTACTCACAAAGCTTTTCTTTCAGAATGGTGGGTTTAATTACATATTCTTCATCTAACAAATAACAGTTCTCCAACCCTTGCTAAAATCATTGCCTTTAAAAAATATGTGTCTGGGGGAAACAATGCTGTAAAACAGTTTTACTCATACCTTGGGGGATTCTCAGATGTTTTACCTGTTCCTATTGGGATTGGATCTTTTTCTGCTTCTTAAAATTGGTTAAATATAGGCACTAGATTTTAATTTTTCATCTTTCCCCTTCCTTCTATTATGATAATTTAAAGAACAGTAAAGTCTGTAATTCTGAAATGGCAAATCACAGTACTGTCCTACAGTGTTAAATTTCACTTTGCAGCTTCCTGGCGAAGTTTTGAGGTCACTAATTTATGATTGGATTGAGATCTCTCCCTTATTCTATCATGATAGAGAAACTGCTCATATCCAGTAACTGATAGAGTGCCTACTGTGTGTCAGGTACTGCAGTCAACTCTAAGCATACACAGATGGATTCAATGTAGTCCCAGCTTTGAGAGGCTCACAGTCCACTGAACAATTTGGGTTACAATGGACTTCTTCGTTGTTGCTCAAACTGGGTTCCTTACAGACACATAGGCTGCCCTACTCCCCCAGTCTCTTGCACCTGCAGAATTCCTTTTCTCCTTTGCTGTTGGTGAGAATTTCTCTCCTGTTCTCAGTCTTTTCTACTGCATCTCCACTGCAGAAATCAAGGATACTTAGGACCCTGCTAAGGGATAGTGAATTTCACCTAGGGGCGTGGTGGGGGGGGAGGTCCCCATTTGTTCTCCTCAGCTAGTTGATAGAGGGAACATGCTCATATAGATGTTGAGTTTTAAGACCAGAGTATCAAGTCCTTATGGTGTAGCTTTCTGTCCTGTGCATGGATATCATGAAGACTGTTTTCTGTGAGAAAGGAATTTAACAGAAGATTAAGGAAGGCAGAAGTTTGGTTATTTTGGTTTGCTTTTCTCAGAATTGGGTTTAGTTTTTGTTAGCCTGTAAGGCAGAGGTTGAATCACGGCTAAGTATACCTGGAAGCTGTTTTGTTTGGCTCACGGTATATGGTAGTGGTTGTTTTAAATTTGAGTTAGAGGCCAACTTTTTACATTTGAGGGATTGATTTTACATGAAATCTAGAGTCTGATTTTTTTTGGAAAAAAAAATCAGAAGATCTGGTAATCTGGCACAGCAAATTTAGCTGGTAGCTACTGCCTGGTATAAGGACTGTGGTCTTTCCATGTTGCCACCACTGCTGCATTGGTTTGCATAATCTTCATGATACCTGAAGACTTTTCAGATTCATCCTTTGTGGGATGGAGTTGGGTTCCTCTGTAGTCAACTATCATTGGGGAAATTTAGTTGGTACTGGAACCAATCTCCTCTGAGAAGTTTTTACTGGCGAGTCACCTGCTTCATTTTGATTGGGTGCTCATATTTCTTTATAAAGCTGCTGTGGTTTGTTCAAGCTAATAGAGACTTACAGCCATTGAGAGGGGTCATGTGTAAGCCTGAGTGCCACCCACCTTGTCATCCAACTCCTCTTGGCCACAGTTGTCCCTCTAGTCTAATAGTCTGAAATGTCCACTAGGGAAAGAATTCTATGCTGGCAAGATGGGAGTTTTGAAGCAGAATTCTCCCTGATATTATGGTAAAGACAAGTGGAAGTTCTTTTCATATTTTTTTTTAGACAGCTAATAATTTATTGAGCCTCTACTCTGTGCCAGACCTTGAAAATGAGTCATGAATAAAAGAGATAAAGATCTCTCCCCCTCCTTCTCACAACTCCCATGTTTTACATGCTGGAGAAGGAGACAGATGGAAAACAACATGTTAGATTACCTTAGGTATAGCAGGGGATTGTGTAGACTGTTGAAGGGGATAAGAGAATAAAGCAGAAAGGTGGAAGGACCTATTGGGATGGGGAGTTACAATTTTAGGTAAGATTGTCAGAGAAGGCCACACTCAGAAATTGACATTTGAGTAAGACCTAAAGACAGAGAGTGAAGGAACATGCCTTGTACATGACTGAGGGAAGAGAATGCAGGGACTATTCAAAGTATTAAAGCCCCAAAGAAAAAGCAGGTCTGGTGGTTGGATTAGAAAGTTCAAAAGGTCCTTGTCTGGATTTTGGCTTTTGCTCTGAGCGATTGGGCAACTGTGGTAGGGGAAGGGACGTAGTTAAGCAGAAGAAGACATCTGACTGAAGTTGTTCAATGGGATCATTCTGACTGTTGTGCGGAAAATAGGCTGAAAGGGTGAGGATAGGGGAAGGAAAACCAATTATTAGGCTGTTGCAATGATTGGGCAACGGATACAGCAAGTAGGACCAGGTTGGGGGCAGAGTTTGGGATGCATTTTGAGGTTAGAGCTGGCAAGATGTATTGGTGGATTGAAGGTGAATTAGAAGAAGAAAGGAGTCAAGGATGATCTCAAAGTTTTGATCCAAGCAATTAAAAGAATGGAGTTGCCATTAGCTGAGGTGGTGGTGGAGGGGGGAGACTGGAGAAGAGCATGTAGGGAGGGGTGAATATGAGTAGTATTTTGGGGATGTTAAGTTTGAGGTGCATACTAGAAATCTAATTGATGTTGAGAAGGCAGCACATTGTGGCTACTTCAACTAAGGTACAACTTCAAGTCTTTGCCTTTACAAATGTGCTATACAAATTCTAAATAATAATTAACTGTAACCTTATTCTTATGCAATTAAGGAAAGATACAGTTAAAAAAAAAGAAAAAAAGATCTTTCTAACATTCAAGCAACTTGAAAGGAGGCCAATTCTAATAACCTTCAATTTAACATTAGATTCTTCTATTATTAATGTAAATTTAAAAAAATCATCATAAAAACTAAATAGTCATTAGAAGTCACCTTGGGCTGAGAGCTGGGAGAATAAATTTTTACTTAATAGGCCTAAAACATATATTTAGTGCTGATAATAGAGACATATAAAAAGTCAGTGGGAAATAAGCATGACTCACAAAGGAGGCATCGAGGGCTTTTTAATCAAATTGAAACCTTTTATATAAAAGTTCTTTGAATCTTCTTGACTTTTTTGAAGTCAAAAGGTTTCCTAGAAATAATTTCATAAAGCTGTAGTGAGACTAGCCAGGACACATAATATTATTTCTAATTTATAGATCTGGCTGTGGAGGAAGAGAGGATGCACAATAGAGTTGCTATGTTCTTGGCGACATGGCCAAACAAGGTTTGGAGCCTGCATTTTTTTTATATCAGATAAGTTATTTCCAGCTTAATAAATTATTTTCTCTTTTTTCTGTAAAAAAGAAACAAAAAGATCCTTATTTTACTTTCCTTAATGGCTTCTACCCTTTTAGCTCTAAAGGGTCACATGCAAAAGGATTTTGTGCATTAGAGGAAAGATTTGAGCTCTGGCCAAGTATAGCTTCATTTTTAGTCTCTAGGTTTCAAGTTGAGGATAGACTCATACATTCTCCCCTCAAGATGTATGTGAAGGATGGTTCTTTCCTCTAAAGGTTTAAATAACCAAAGTGAACCCATTCCTGTTATCAAATTATAGCAAGATGTGACATAATATCAAGTGTGGCCAGATACAGGATTTATTTGTACCCAGTTTTCAGTATTCCCTTTAGAGGTCTTATATACCGAAACATGAGAGAGTCATGTAACAAACATTTGTTGAGCCCCTGCTAAACGGACAAGGCTAATCAGTGAGGCAATGGGCTTTGATAGAGATAATCCCAAGGTAAGAATATATCAGAATTATTTAGTTAGAATTTAGTGGAGAATGTGATTGTAAATAACCCTTGTGTCACAGTCTTCTACTTCCATGATCTTAGATACAAGAGACGACCTCTGCTGCTAGCCCCAGGTAGAACAGTCCAAGGCAAGGACTCTTCTTTTTTTTTTTTTTTTTTTTTTTTTTTTTAAATTTTTTTTTTTTTTTTTTAAAAGGAGGGGGGACAAAAATAGGGAGGGGGGGGGGGGGGAGGGAGGGGGACAGCAGGCTCTCTGCTCAGCAGAGAGCCTGATGTGGGGCTCGATCCCAAGACCCTGAGATCACGAACTGAGCTGAAGGCAGAGGCTTAACCCACTGAGCCACTGAGGCGCCCCAAAGGCAAGGACTCTTACTGCCCAAGCTTGTACCACATCCTTACTCCTTGAACCAGTTGTTGTCACCATGGCCATGGGTTATGATGATTTTTTGGATCTAGGTAATATGACTGGAGGATAGCAAACCATAATTGCAGACACTGTAGACATACAGAGAATGGGTAGTGGGAGAGGAGCCATTTCCCAAAGGGAAGAGGAGTAACGTATACTATTATTAAGGGAAGGTGAGAAGCTGAGAAGACCATAGCAATAGATGTTAGCTAACAAGTGACAAATGACAGGACACCAAAGGGGGAATCAGATGTCAAGGATGATTTCCTATAGGAGGTATTGTCTGACTTGAGTAGTTTTAAAAATTGAAGAATGTAGGCATTCTCTAGGTACTTATGTATATATTTGTATGCAGACAAGGGAGATATTAGGCTGGTCAAGTAGAGGGAATATGGTGTATAAAGGCACAAGGTAGGAAAAAAGAAAATGACCTATTCATGGAACTAAGGAGTCCAGTGTGACTGGTATAGAAGGTAAGATGATCACATGGTAAGAAATGGGAGAGAGAGTGAGAGAGCAATTTATTAAAGGAATTAGTTCATGTGATTATAGAGGTGAGCAAGTCCCCAAATCTGTAGGGTGAGTCAACAAGCTGAGAACCTAGGAGAGTCAGTGGTTTAGTTCCAGTCTGGAGGCCTGAAAGCCAGGAGAATTGATGGTATATTTCCAGTCCTAAGGCCAACAGACTTGAATCCCAGGAAGAGCTGATGTTTCAGTTTCAATGTGAAGGCAGGAGAATTCTCTCTTACTAGGAGGAGGGTTAACATTTTTGTTTTATTCATGTCTTCAACTGATTGGATAAAGCCCACCCACATTAGGGAGGAAAATCTGCTTTACTCAGTCTATTAATTTAGATGTTAATCTCATCTAAAAATATCCTCACAGAAACACCCAGAATAATTTTTTATTAAGTTCAATTAGCTAACATACAGTAAGTAATCATTAGTTTTTGATGTAGTGTTCACTGATTCATTAGTTGTGTATAACACTCAGTGCTCATCAGGTCATGTGTCCTTCTTAATGCCCATCACCTTACACCATCTCCCTACTACCCTCCCTTCTGCAATCCTCAGTTTGTTTCCCAGAGCCCAGAGTCTCTCATGGTTTCTCTCCCTTTTTTGATTTCTTCCCATTTAGTTTTCTCTCCCTTCCTCTGTTGTCCTCTGTGCTATTCCTTATATTCCACATATGAGTTAAACCATATGATAATTGTCTTTCTCTGCTTGAGTCATTTCACTTAGCATAATACCCTCCAGTTCCATCCATGTTGATGCAAATGGTAGGTATTCATCTTTTCTAATGACAGAATAATATTCTAGTGTATATATGAACCAAATCTTTATCCATTCATTTGTTGAAGGACATCTCAGCTCCTTCCACAGTCTGGCTGTTGTGGACATTGCTGCTTTGAACATTGGAGTTCTTGTTCCCCTTCTTTTCACTATGTCTGTATTGTATCTTTAGGGTAAATAGCCAGTAGTACAATTGCTGGGTCATAGGGTAGCTCTATTTTTAACATCTCGAGGAACCTCCATACTGTTTTCCAGAGTGGCTGTGCCAGCTTGCATTCCCACCAGTAGTGTAGGACGATTCTCCTTTCTTCACATTCTGACCAACATTTGTTGTTCCCTGTCTTGTTAATTTTGGCCATTCTAACTGGTGTAAGGTGGTATCTCATTGTGGTTTTGATTTGCACTTCCTTGATGGCAAGTGGTGTTGAACATTTTTTTCATGTGTCTGTTAGCCATTTGTATGTCTTTTTTGGAGAAGTGTCTGTTCATGTCTTCTGCCCATTTCTTGACTGGATTATTTGTTTTTTTGGGTATTGATTTTGAGAAGTTCTTTATAGATCTTGGATACCAGCCCTTTGTCTGTTATGTCATTTGCAGATATCTTCTCCCATTCTGTAGGTTGCTTTTTAATTTTGTTGATTGTTTCCTTTGCTATGCAGAAGCTTTTTATCTTGATGAAGTCCCAGTAGTTCATTTCTGCTTTTGTTTCCCTTGCCTTTAGAGAGGTATCTTGGAAGAAGCTGCTGCCACCAAGGTTGAAGAGATTACTGCCTGTGTTCTCCTCTAGGATTTTTGATGGATTCCTGTCTCACATTTAGGTCTTTAATCCATTTTGAGTTTATTTCTGTATATGTTGTGAGAGAATGGTCCAGTTTCATTCTTTTGCATGTTGCTGTTCAATTTTCCCAGCACCATTTATTGAAGAGACTGTCTTTTTTCCATCAGATATTCTTTCCTGCTTTGTTGAAGTTAGTTGACCATTGAGTCGAGGATTCATTTCTGGGCTCTCTCTTCTGTTCCATTGATCTATGTATCTGTTTTTGTGCCAGTACTATGCTGTCTTGATGATCACAGCTTTGTAATAGAGCTTGAAGTCAGGCACTGTGATGCCCCCAGCTTTGGTTTTCTTTTTTGATATTCCCCTGGCGATTCGGGGTCTTTTCTGGTTCCATACAAATTTTAGAATTGTTTGTTCCAGCTCTGTGAAAAACGTCAATGGTATTTTGATAGGAATTACATTGAATATATAAATTGCCCTGGGCAGCGTAGACATTTTAACAATGTTTATTCTTCCAATCCAAGTACATGGAATACTTTTCCATCTCCTTGTGTCTTCCTCAATTTCTTTCATAAGCGTTCTTTGGTCCAAAATTTCTAGAACTCATACAGCAATTCAGCAATGCGGCAGGATGCAAAATCAATGTACACAAGTCAGTTGCATTTTTATATACTAACAATGTGTCTGAAGAAAGAGAAATTAAGGAATTGATGCTATTTACAATTGCACCAAATCCCATAAGATACCTAGGAATAAACCTAACCAAAGATGCAAAGTTTCTGTACTCTAGAAACTCCAGAAAAATATTTGACCAACTATCTGGGCAAACCATGGCCCAGTCAAGTTGGCACATAAAATTAACCATCATAAGATGTGATCTTTTTATTCCATATATTTTGTCTTTGCTCTGGTGATTCTGGTCTTGATCTTCTAGCTTTAAATTCCCACTTCAGCTCCTGCCTTTGGCCAATGACTACAAAAACTAGCTCTGTTCATTGTAACTATGATGTGAAGTTTCTGTGCAGGGGTTGAGACCCAGGAGGTGGGACTGAGTTTTGATTTAGCTGTACAAAGAATGCTTGCTGGGCGGGGCTGCTATTAAGAGAGATATCAAGAAATATTGTGTAATTGTTTAGTCTGTCCTCAGTACACAATGCCCACAGAGAAAATCAAGGCTAAACTGGTTCCTTAGAGCATTTGAGGACCAACAAAAATATTGCAGGCACGTTATTTTATGTCACCCCTTCGGTGAACTTGCTGAAACAGATAGCAGATGCTGGCTATGTTCAGCTGCAAACTGAATTGCCCTCACTATAGGAAGACAAGTTTACTTGCTAGGGACTATTCAGAGAATAGATTTTGATTCGGTCTCTTGTTTACTGAGCAGAGCAGTGCTCATGGAAATAATGGAAACTCTTAAGTTTGTGGCTTCTAAGTAGTAGATGAATTAGGAACAAACCTGCTTTTGTTTAGTGATTCTTATTACCCAGAATGTAATAAGACTGGTAAATGAGCTATCACTTTTCAGGAGCTAATAGGATATTAAAAATGCTTCCTCTTCTGGGCCTCCAAGGTCTGGTTTTCTAGAAGTGACTTTTGATAGAAAGTCTGAAAAATTAGACAGCTTCTCTGGGAACAGGCTTTGTGAGAGACAGATACTATCATTTTGGACTCTCCTTTCTTACCTCATTTTGCTTTGATTGGCTGTATTTCTACCCATACCCACCACTCTGGGACAGTCCTCTCTGTTTGAACCACATGGAACTGAAATGCCCTACGTGTATTCTATACTCCCTTACTTCCAAAAGAACCTCCAAAGGTGTTGACTTATTTCTCTGCTTCTTCACTCAGCTGTGATTGGCTTGGATTTTTACCTTTTCATCTGTCTGAGATTGAATCTTGGCTCCATCTTTTACATAACATGTAATCTTGGGAAAGTTATTTAACTTTTATGGATGTCAGTTTCCCTACCTATAAAATAGTGATAAGAGTAGAATCTACCTGTGGGTCACCATGAAGATTCAATAAGATACTTTATGCGGTTACTGAAATGCTTGACAAACGGCAAGAGCTCAATAGATGTTAGCTGTAGTTTTTATTTTATTATTCTGTACCTCAAATTTTTTCAAGTTGTCTTTATAGGTATATAGCTGATCTATGTTTATTGACTCACTAAGAATAGAATGTTTACCTAACTGTGAATCATATTTTATTTTTTGTAGGTGACTATTATATATTTGAAAGTAGAAACAAAATCTTGCTTTTCATAGTCTGCCTGAGTAACCAAACTTCATTTGATTGGGTACATTTAAAGGGAGTGAGGTTGAAGGAAGGGATATTTGGGTGGTAAATTTCCATTCCCAAATCCAATCACTCAGCTTTCAACTGTGCAGGAAATCAGTGATTACATTTCTGATACTGATGACCTTTTTGCTCCTGACTCATCTCAGATGATGCCATAAGAAAACCATGGCTCTGGTAAATGGACATATAATTTGTTTCTTGGATTTAACAGTGTATGAGTTGGGATTCTCTGAGCACTAATCTCCCTAATAAGGACAATTCCTGATTGCACATTATTTAGTCTATATACAATTTAGAGACTTGGAAACATTTAGATATTCAACTGTTTCACAAAGCAGACTATTCATGTTCAGAGAATGTCTGCTGAATCCTCTGATTTGGTTCAGATAATATACATGTTTGTGCAACTCTTGCAGAATGTATTGAACAACAAAGCAGTGAATCACATGGCTTGGTCAACTCTGCCTTAGGTTATTCAGTCATTCTTCAAACATTTATACGGAGGACACACAAATGGATGTGATACCATCTCTGTTCTCTCGGGGCTAAAGAGCAGATAATACCTTTGTCAGAAAAATGTGGTGATTACAGCAGGAAACAACAATAACCCATATATCCATCTACTATCAACTTAATAAATAATAATGAAGCATTTATATGAGCCAGGCACCAAGCTAGGTATAAGTGATTCAACAATGGACAATATAGAGGCTCCCTGTCCTCTTAGATGTTAAAAATCTTGGTAAAGATAAATAATTACCCACAAATTTATAGTACACAGTAATAATTGCAAGATCTGGGAACCACTTATAGCACATTGTGATACATGCACTGTAAGGAAAGGAAGTAGATAAATGAAGATAAAATGCTCAATTCAGAAGTGTTTCCTTTCCCCCATCTTTTCTTCCCCTCCTTCTCCTCCTCCTCTTTTTCTCCTTCTTCTTCTCTTTCTCTTTTCCCCCGAGACTACAAAGATTAGAAGCCCTGAGCAGAACAGTTTCATTCAAAAGAGGTTATATGAGAGGGTTGTGCCTTTAGAAATTTCTTTGTTTATATGAATTTATACAAAAGCACTTAGGACTACAAATAGAAATGGCAATACTAATATAGTTTATGTCTTAAGGGGGGGAAGAAAACCTGTATATGTAGCATGAGACATTGAATAATTGTAGACATAAAAAGCTGAGTTTTTATGATGAAGTTATTAGCACCGACAGCAGGAAACAGCCCAAGATATAGACAACATGATGAAAGAAGATGCAGATTTGGACTCAGATGAGGCCAAGACTTCTATTCTAAATGTTCCTAGAGAGGACGGTACTTATGCTTGTGATTATTTATGTTTTACTATATATATTTCTGCTTAAGATAACTATTAGTAAGTTACATGTATTCAGTTCATCTTATCATAGGGGATTGTATTTCCTTAAACATTGCCTCATTTTCTTCATCAAGTCCTTTGTTTGTAGGATAGCAGATAGAACCCCTCAGCATTGCTGTCCTAGTACCCTGAGAAGGTTGGCTGAGTAAAAAGTCCTCTCTCATTTTTGGTGCTAGGCCCTGAACAAGGGTATCTGAAAAGTCAGATGTGCCCAAGTAGACTTGTGCATCCAGAAACACCCAAGGAGCTTTTAAAAAAAAAGAACCTGTCTCATCCTGGGAAATTCTGATTTAGTAGGTTTGGGGGAAATAGCTGGGAGATTGATCTGAGAGAGAGAGAGAGAGAGAGAGAGAGGAAGCTGGGAGAGGAGGGGTAAAGGGAAAGTGAGCAAAGAATTCTTAAGCAGGCTCCATGCCCAGCAAGGAGCCCAGTGTGGGGCTCGATCTCACAACCCTGAGATCATGACATGAACTGAAATCAAGAGTTGATTGCTTAACCAACTGAGCCCCCCAGGCACCTGTGGGAATATAATTTAAAAAAAACTTCTCTGGTAATGTTGATGTACCTAGTAGGCTGTGGACTGCTGTTTCAGAACCACTGTACCACATTAACTGTATGATTTAAAAATAGATTCACATTAATGGCCATTTAATATACTATTCCTTTATCCCACTTTCTTTTCTTTCATCTCTTACACATTTTTCATGGAATCCCAAAACTTGTAGATACATTCTGATTGCCAGGCCCAGACCCTGTTTTGAGATAAGAGAGGATAAATAACTAAACCATTTAGAGAAGTTGCTTACTTATTTAGCCCGCTAAATTTTCCTAGAAGAGTCTCAGTGTCAGGTAACATTCACAAGTAGGAATGTGTTGCAATGAACACAACATAGTTGAAAGAGATGTTGGGCAGAGAGAGCATTTGACGATCTACTGAAATCAACATATTGTCCACCTGGCATTTTCAGACCCTGCGCTGTTGCCTGTCATGTGCTCTTTCAGTGTGTTATGCCCTTACTCAAGGCTCATGACTTAGCATCAGTGACCTGGCAAGCTTCTCAGTGTTGCTGTTTGGTTGGCAGTTTGGTAATGGCTTTCCTTCTAGGGCTGGGGCTCATCTGGGCCATATTCTGCCAATTTGGATTTAGCCAATCGTGTCATTGGCCTTTTTCCGGCTTCCCTGTACCTTGGCTCCTTCCCTAAGCAAATGGCCTTTTGGAGTCACAGTATTAAAAAACCCACTTTTTCCCAGTATTTGGTCAGCTTGGTAGCCAAATAATTTTTTCCTTATGCTCAGCTGAAATCTTTTTGTCATAATGTAACTATTATCTCCTTATCTGGTCCTCCGAGGAACCAATCTCCTAATAGGACCCCTTTTCCATTCCTTTAATCATACCTTTCATTCATCTTGAAACTTGCACTTTTTTCTTATATGAATTAGAAAGTATAAAGCACTTTAAACAATGCCTGGTACAGAGTAAACATATATAGATATTATTTTCTTTACATCCTTTTAATAGTACTGTAAACAGGATGGACTTATTTCTCTCATGAGTAAGTGGTTTCTCTGATAATAAGGATGGGGTGAAGTTGCTGTCATGTTCCCTCTCCTATCCTGTAGTCACACGCTGACTTCTGCTCTCCTCTCTTCTATCCTCTGAAACCCTCATCTTCACGTACCTCGGCTGGATTGCTGACTTTCACTTTGTTTTCAGTGCCAGTGATCTGTGTGTTCTTTTTCTCCTTTATTTGTCACTGGTGAGTACTTTTTTCTCTTGTTAAATTTTATATGGTTTAGCAGTAATTTAATTGTGATAAAAGGCATACAGATGTATTGCCCATTTTCATTTTCTGTAAAAATTGCGAATTGTGCCATAATCACATGTGTTTATGGTAGGAAGTTATGGTCAATAAACTCATATATTTCTACATTGCCCAGAAGCATTGTTTGTAGGGTAGCAGATGTTTTAATTTCATTCTCCTTGGTTCTTTTTTCAGTCTGGGGTAGAATCTTCCCCCTTAAGATTTACCACATAAATCTTATGTGATCAGTGAAAATATTTGCCTTGAAGTAATTTTTGAAGTGCGATGTGAAAATCTTATGTTGGCAAGAGACTCATCCTGTAAGACTTGGCTTACATATGAAGACAGAGGACCTGATATAATTTTGGCAAGAGTCAAGGTAGGGACCAGGGATTAGTTGGTCCATTGGTGAAGTCTGCTAAAGCTGGGAATTAAAAAACAAACAAACCTTAAAACACTTTAGTTTAAACTTGAAATGCATGGATTCTCTTTTGCTGTCAGGTTCAACTTTTCCTTGCTATGAGTTCATTGCTTGGAGTTCCATGTCTTTCTTCTTAGATAACCCATTCTCATCATGAATCATTTACAACATCCGGTTTTAATTTCTTTAAAGCTTAGCAAAATCTTAGAATCATCTGTAAAGTGGACTGAGTGTACTCTCTGTCTAGACTAGTTTTAATATACCGTATTTGTCTTCCAACCTTTTACAGTTGTCTTACGACATCTGTATGGACAGCAGTTTCTTTCTTTTTTTTTTTTTAAGTGGGTTTTTTTTTTTTTAAGATTATTTATTTATTTGACAGGCAGAGATTACAAGTAGGCAGAGAGGCAGGCAGAGAGAGAGGAGGAAGCAGGCTCCCTGCTGAGCAGAGAGCCTGATGCGGGGCTCGATCCCAGGACCCTGGGATCATGACCTGAGCCGAAGGCAGAGGCTTTAACCCACTGAGCCACCCAGGCGCCCCATGGACAGCAGTTTCTAAAGCAACTCACAAGTGCACCATCTTCCTGTTTTGTGTGTGTGTGTGTGTGTGTGTGTGTGTGTACGTACATTTTAAGCATTGATAAATGTGGTTAACTGAAAATGACGGTAAAATAAAAGCTTCCCTCTTTACTGTCTGGCGTGTTTCTAGGGCCGGGTTTCCCCAATTTCACTCCGTTTCTATATTTCTGCAGCCCCTTTCCTGCATTCTCCCTTCCTGAGTCCCTCTTTCTCCTGCTCTGTCCAACACTGCTTTTTCCTTATCTGGTTCAGAATCCTCAAGGGGAGGCTGAACACCCGTGTGTCCTGTCCTGTTCTGTGGAGAACCAACCCCGCTCAATCCAGCCATGCTCATTCCAGAAGACCAATGCTTCACTTTCCCCTCTTTACACGTACTGACCTTTTCTGCTGTTTGACCTCTGTGTTGGTTTCTGTGCCTGGAGGACAACTGCAAAGCTATAGTCCCTGGAGTGGGTTAAGCCTGGAGTTGGCTCTAGACCCTGGCATCTGGACGATCTGACCCTAAGCTATCTAATCTTCTGTGTAATTGAATGCTGAGCTTGGGATTGGGGGTGGGAGGGCCAGTGTAGAGGCATTCATGGGGCTTGAAGACTGCTGTTGCATTAATACCTTTGAACACTTTGATTTAATTTCAGGTTAGCCAGTAATTGAGTGTTTGCTATATCCCTGGGTACAGTGCTAGTTACTTTCATAAATACCATGGTATTTGGTCCTCACAACCACCCTGTGAGCTAATATTATACATAACACACACACACACACCCAAACAGATGAAGATATTAAAGCTCACAGGACATAAAGAAACCTGCTCATGGTGCCACAAGCAGCAAGTATGGATCTGACCTGATGCCTTTGACTTGGCATCTCCTGCTTTCCAGAAGACCTAGGGTCCCTTCTATGTAAAGAGCTGTTCAGAGAATATTGCTATTTATACACTGTGAGCAGAGAGATTAATACTATGGTTTTCAGATTTTCAAAAGCATGAGAAAACCTGTTATTTAAATGAAGTCTTTTAAGGAAGCTCATAATATGAAATGGCTAAGTACAAAGCTGGTCAAAACAGGTGGAGAAGGTCTGCAATTATCTCTGCTATGTTTCTGCCTCCCATCCCTCCAGCCCCTTAAAGCTGGCTGAGGAGCACAGTTTGACAACACTGAATTAGTGTTATATATGTGTGTGTTTGTGTGTGTGTGTATATATATCTCCATTTAATTCAAGTGGCTCAAAAAAGACATGTAGTGAGAGATCGCCATCCTTACCCTGTCAGCTAGCACTGAGTTCCTTCCCTGGAAGTAGCTGAAGCTACTCTTCATGTTTACCTGCTGGTGATTCCTTATCTGTACACAAGCAAATTGTTATTGTTCTTTTTTTTTTCTCTTTTTGGTGAACAAATTGAAATAATTTGCATTTATCATCTTATTAACTTTTGCAGTCATGCTTTGGCATCCCAGAGACTAAAAACAACATTTTCTAAAGTATTTTGACAAGTGCTGGCTATGCAGTAGAGTGACCGACCAGCCCAGTTCACCTAGGATGGAGCAATTTCCAGGAATACGAGTTGTATAGTGTGAAAACTGCAACAGTTCCAGGCAAACTGGGACAGTTGTCCACAAAGCCGTAAGAACCAAAGATTTGCCTCCTGAAGACTGCTCTCCAGGGTACCACAAAACCACTGCTCCTACAGCCTGGGCCTCTTGGTTCCTGGTCCCCGTGATCAGGTAAACTGAAGGTAGTTTAAGGAGTCAAATTAACACTGCTCCTTTATTCCTGGTCCTGGTCTTGATCTGAAAATCAGTAACAAAGGTGGTCTGTTGAGATTAACGAGTCTTGCCATTTTGTTTTAAAAGCAAAGTTAGAATAGGGACACTATCTCTTTCTCTTATTCTTAAGCTATTTTTAAGGTAAATTAATAGATAGAACTATTTTTAAGGTTACCTAGTAGAGAAGTGTTTTTTTTATTTTTTATGGATTTCATTTTTTTTTATCACTTTATTGGGCATAAAGAAATGAGAATCGCTAAAGAAAAATCCTCACCTTTCATTAGTTGCAAAGTATAGTAAGCTGTATTATTTGGTGGTGTGATTAAATGGGATAAAAACAGGGCTTCAGAGTTGACACTGACAGTAAGACGTTGGAAAGGTCTCTTAAACTCCCAGAGCCCAAGCTTCTTTATTGCCTCAATGGATATAATTACACCTGCCTAATAGGATTAGCATGAGATGCCAAAGTGCTTGGCAAATTGCATTTGTTTGATAAATGGTAGTTTTCTTTTCTTGTTGGTATGATTGGGGTTCTGCCTAATCAAATACTCTCATTAGCAGAAAGTTATCAATATGTAAATGATAAAGAATGTTTACCCTTAAAAATGCACCAAATCAATATGCAGGCATGAGGGAACTTTTTGGGTAATGAAAATATTCTGTATTTTAATCTGGATAATGGTAACATGGTAATTTACATATATTTAAATATTCACCAAACTATATATACTTAAGATTTATGTATTTTACTGTATGTAAATTAACCATCAATTTATAAAAAGGACTCCAAACATAAAAAGTCATTTGTAGTGATTTATAAGATTCTTTTAAAGCAGGAGAGAGATAATGATCATAGCAATGTATTGCTACTTTATTCTTAGTAGGGCAGAAATACCATTTATTAGAGTGTTTCAGTAATTAAAATGCCAGCTAAGCCTGATATTATAATACATACCATACTCTATATATACACATATATAAGTATATACATACATACATACATACATATGTTTAATGTTTATAGAGTGATGGACACTGTTGTGTTCTGTGTGCAGTAGAGACAGGCAGTGATCACTCACAGTTGCATTATGTATTCTCTGTGGAATGTATGCTAAAATATTACTTTTTTCCTCTTTTGTTATTTGGCTTGCAGGAAGCCTCAGCTAATCAAACTTGTAGTAGTTCAGTTATAATCCAGTATTTGAATTTGAGGAAGGCAGCCAAAGTCTATACTCCATGGAGCAACAGCCTTATAAGTGATTTTGGAAAATGGATTTGGAAAAGGCTTTGGGCACGGAGCCTACAGAGAGCTCACTCACAGACCCCTGGCAACAACACTTAGCACAAAGCAATTGGCTTAAAAAAGAGAAAAACACTGGCATTTTGAAACTGATTTTTATATTGCAACATTTATTATAATCTCTCTCTTTATGGCATCCTGTGTTTAAGGAAATAATGTTATCATCTATTTCCAGAAATCGTTTGGTTAAGTTCTTGGAAACCCTTCCCACGCGTTTGTATTTTGGTATCTTTTTATTGTTTCCCACTCAGCCAGACTGACCACAGGAACACTAGGAAACTCTAGGGCTCTGGAATGCACCAGCCTCCTACTTTCACAGGCTGGGGACACACGTGAAATCATCTAGAAAGCGGAAGGAGTCAGGACATGAAGGAAAAGCTGAATATAGTATTTGACTCAACTGAGGGAAAATGTAACCACCACCACTACCACCACCACCACCACCACCATGGCCTCATAGGGAGACAGGAATCTTCAAGGGAGCTGCCTGGGAGCATCACATGAGTCCTGGTGTCCCGTTCCTAGATGGGGGGTGATAGGTGATCTCAGAATGGTAGCTGGACAGCAAGCCCAAAGAGCAGCCATTCTTTGTTGGAACAGAAGATGGAAGCCCTGAGGAGGTGAGGGTGTATGAAAGAAAATATAAAACCTATTTAAGGGAGATTTTCCTTTTGGTAGAGTGTTTGCAGATAAATTAGTGATTCCTGAAAACAAAGCAAGGGGAGAAAAAGATTACTAATTCTGAGGAAAACAAAAAGTGTACAAGAAATATAGAAAACTACATGATGTAGCTGTGAATAAATACTATGTAATACTGACTATTGATTTAATGTAAAAAATTACATTGGAAAGATAAGTGGAAAATCAAGAGTTGTGTGTGTGTATGTGTGTGTGTGCACGCATGCGTATGTTTAATAGCATGAAAACTAATTCCTCATTCTCAGTACTATGGCGTCAATAGATATTATCTAAATTGAAAAGTCAAGAACTAGCAGGATAAGCTCACTATTGAGAAATACGGAGGCAAGAGAGCTATAAGAATGGAAAGTAATTGACCTCAGGAAGTAGGGAATAAGAATGTAACTTTGATAATTGAAATTACGTTAAAAATTAACCAAAATTTCTCTTAAGTCATTTCAGTTAATTCAACCCTTAAAATTAAAGCCCTTCCTGAAGAAATTAGAGTAAGAGAAAAGTAGGGCAGCCACTAGTAAGAGTGTTCATTGAAAGTGGAATACAGAGCCCAGAGTTCTCATATCATTAATTAAAATTGTTGGTGCACAGACATCTCAGAATGGACTCTGGTAAGAAAAAGAAGAGCTCGAAAGTGACTTTAGAAACATGTTCACTTTCTTCCAGGGGCTGTTCACAAGTTGAATCGTAAAAAAGTACCTTACCAGATCCTGAAAGCTCGAGAACACAGTCAAGGGGCAAAATAGTAGCCAAAACATTTATTCTGTCTTCAATCCCACCAGTTACTTCTCCTGACCTGGAGCTACTCTATACCCTCCTTATCCCCACAGTCGAGTTACCTGTAGTGGATTATAACCATGCTCACATACTTTGCTGAATTCTAGATTGTTGCAATGCCCCCCCCCCACCCCCCGACTACAAAGGCATTTCTTTGCCAGTGCAGAATCATTCTTGCTCCCTTCTATTCTTCTACCACAGGGCTGGAAGCCAGGGAACTCCATTTCCAGAATTGCTTGTCAGTAGTGTTCCCAGTGAGATCCAGTCAGTGGGGGATACTTGTGAGGTATCTGGAGGCAGAAGTGATACAGACTGGTGTGGGGGTGGTTAGGGAGGTTGGATGGGGAGGGAGGGGGTAAATGCAAAGGCTTTACTGGATATGAGATTTCACAGCAACTTCTTGCTAAGATGCTGGGAGTCATTTGTGGTGGTGTCAGTGGCAATCACCGGGTCTGGTTACCCGCTATTCAAGAAACATCTATTTCCTGAAAGCAATGGCAGACTTGACAGCTAGTGATGTTTCCACATAAACCTTAGATTTACAAAGACCTGGATTTGAATCCTGACTCCTCCTTTTAAAAAACTGTGTGACTTGAGCTAGGTTTTTAAATTCTTGATGATTTTTTCATCTGTGTGATAAGGATAACACCATGTATCTCATAGGTTATGAGGAATATGTATAATACATGTAAAAATGTCCAGCAGACTTGTCATTGTAGTAGGTACTCAATAAATAGTAGCTATTACTAATATTTTAATCTTCCGTTTGCCACCTGCCACTGTTGCTATTTATGCTACAGCTACTGTGCAATCACTAGGCAAGAAACCCATATACAGGGTGTTGGTTTGAGCAGCTGGGATGGCTTATCCACTCCTTCCACAGGCTTCTCCTTTTACAGCTGGAGAATGTCCCCATATTTCCTCCTGTCTGCCTCAGCCCATAAGCCGGAGCCTCCCAGACAGACCTGTTCATGTATAGGAAATCAAGACTAATCAAGTAGGCTATGACCTTGGCACATGTGTTTTGCTTTTTTTGTTTTGTCTAGTTTGCTTCTTTTAATAACCCCAGGAGTGTAGTGGTGCTTCCCCTTTTCTCCTTGTGATGAGCTGCATTTGATCGACATCTTTGGCTCTGTTTTTCTTAAGGGCTAGTCATTCCTTCCTATTTTCCTGAGGTCTCCATCCTTGAGGCAGATTAATTCTTATACCTTTGGGAGCTTTCACAACAAATCTTGTTGCAAGGTGGAACCCTTTCTAGGCAAAGTAATAGAATTCCTGACTTGGAGAATTTCTGTCCCATCCCCCCTTTGATATGTGAAACCCCAGATGTTCTAGCTAATGGGCCCTATAAGTGATTTTTTTTTCTCATTGATTTAAAAAATTGTACCCTTTAGCTATACGGCACATGATCAAACACTTTAAAATATATCATTAATTAAAGTGTTTACTGAAACTGACAAGCAGACAAAATAAATGCAAATGAAATCTATAGAAATAGCCTGAGAATAGGCATCTCTGCTTGGTCTGACTTATAGGATACACTGAAGTCTAGGAAACAGAGGCCTTAGCAGATCAAGAAGCTCACCATACTCAGTTTGGAGTATCTACTTCCCTCTTTCTTACACTAAAGATTCCTAGCAGAAGCTTCTGGCCTCTCTCTATCTTCAAGAAAGATGGGTGAGCAGGGAGGGAGAGAAAAAAATGAAAATGAATTTATGGAGTTACAGTTATATCACTCTTCTGTTCCATTTCCCCCGCTACTTCTAGTTTCTCCCCTCTCTCCTTTGTATTTACAAAAGACTTGCAGGACCTAGGGGAAGGTGAGATGTATGGGAGGGCAGGGCAGGGCATAGGTTCCTTCCCCATTCTTCACCCGAGACCGAGACCGTGAAACTGGGAAGATTGCATGTACTGCTAACAAACCAGGTCTGCTTTCTCTCCTAGTGTGACCTGTAACTGAAACCAAATCAAATCAAAACACCTTCATTTTTTCTTTAATGAAAAATATAAACTATCCTTTACTTTAAAAGTCAGGATTTGGGCATAAAACTTAAAACCAAAAATAATCAAACATGTATGTCTTTTCCCTATTGTGGTAAGAGCCATGGGGCTGTATTAAATAAAAGGGAGGATTAGGGCAAGGAGAAAGTTAAGTGTAGGGTTTCCTATTCAGTGGTCACTGTGCTGGTCAAATTAGTCTCTTTGACAGTTCACTTCAGCTCTTAATTTTGCGTGTGGTTAGCAGCTCTACAGTAATTAGCCGCTGTTCACAGATCATCTGTGACTTAGAAAACCCTTCCATGATTCTGATGGGACATTAGGACGCAGACTGAGATGAATGTAAATGCCATTTTTGTTGTTGTTGTTGTTGTTGTTTTAAGAGAGAAGGGGGAGTGGACAGGAGAGGCAAAGGGGGAGAGAGAGAGAGAGAAAGAAAGAGAGAGAGAGAGAGAGAGAGAGAGATCTTAAGCAGGCTCTACACAGAGAGCCTGATGAGGGGCTCTATCACACAACCCTGAGATCATGACCGGAGCTTAAATCAATAGTCAGACACTTAACAGACTGAGCCACCCAGGTGCCCCTAAAAATATTATTTTTAAAAAGCATTTTCCTGTCAGTATCTCCCCAGTTCTTCCTCTAAGGACAGGACCTCTTGATAAGTGAATAAGGTAAGTAAAGGATCTGGTGCCAGACACTCCTGGGTTTGAATTCTGGCTCTGCCGTTACTAACTGTGTGGTCTTGGGCAAATTACCTAACTACACTGTGTCTTAGTTCCCTCACTTTTAATATGGAAAAGATACCTCAAGAGGTTGTTATGAGGATTAACTGAGATAAGCAGGCAAAGACTTAGTACCATGATGCTGGTGAGTTAGCTATTGTTTGTATTCCTCCTTAGAAAATCCAACCAGTTCTACTAGAATCTTAATTTCCTGTTCTTGCTACTCAAAATTCCCCCTTAATTTGCCTGAGATGTCAAAGACATGGGTTGTTTGGCTGGGTTGTATGAAAATCCTGCTCTGATTAGGGGAAGATGTGATCTCTACGGAAATAGGAGCCCCAGTGGCAAAGAGCACCCTGCAATTATTTGAGCTAGCTACTCATATCCTGGCAGCACAGTCTTTCTGGGGGAGAATTGTCTGAGTCACAGAGGGAACGGGACCATCTCTGTGTTACTGGACCGTGACCAATGGCTTGCCAATCACAAGAATGGGTCTCTGTCTTTGTTCAATACAAGTTTTTACCTGCTTTATTGTTCTTCTGACTTGGGCTTGTCTTTAGTTCTTTCATCTGGAAAAATCTCTGACAAGAGGAGTTATTAACCTGCTCCCTTAGTTGGCACAAGGTTAATTCCGTCAGACTTGGGAGATTTTGCTCTAATTGTTCATGTATGCAGTAGTGCCCACTAGTACTTTTACATTTGTACTTTCAGTTGTTTTCAGATCTTCCTTGGGTTCTTTTTCATCACATCCTTTTACTCAAAGGACAGAAGTTAGGATTCAAAAGAACTCATCTTGGTGTTGGTGAATCTGAACCATTGCTTTAAGAGGAGAAAACTCCCCAGGCAGGCTCATGGTTGACAGTAGATTCACCATCCATCCATCCTCATTCCTTCCATCTGTTGTGATATTGTGAAATAATATTGGATTTCACTTTTGATTCTGCCTAAAATTCCCCTACTAGCTGTTTTTATATGGTCTTTCAACCTTCTTTTTCTTATAAGAAATAGGAGTAATAAATGGTTGTCTCTCTTGACTTGTTTCTTACTAACCCTCCCCTCCCCTCAGTCCTTGTCACATCCTATACACATATTTGGATAAATGGAGGTGCTTTGCAGTCCTGTGACCATTGCAGGTTTGCTATGAAGTTTATATAAGCCTGCATTTGTGAAAACACTTACTACCATATCTGACATAGCATTGGTAGTTTTTGGATCTCTGTATCTGAATTCCAAGGTCTGCTATGTGTCACAAACAAAGAATTTTGTTTTAGAAGACTTGTGATAAACTCCCAGCTCAGTCACTTAATAGCTGTGATACTTTGAACACATATATCATTCATTTCCCTAAGCCTTAGTTTTTCATCAATAAGGTGACAAAGAAGTATGCCACATTATTAGGGAGATCAAATGAAAATGTATGAAAAGTGCTTTCTAAACTGTAAAGGATGATCCAAATGTATAATGCTTTGTAAACAGTTGGGACAATTGTAGCAACTTTCAATTGGAAATCATTACAAAAATTTGAGTTTAATGATATTTCTTTGCTTTAATTCAGCTTTGCTCAATGGCCCAGGGCACTCTTCTAAATATTAATGAGGCAGGAGAACTCTTGACCTTGCTTTACATACAAACAAGTCTATGACATCCATCAAATATGCTCAGTGCTCTCAGATATAAACTGTGGAGAAGTGGGTGTGGCATCCACAGTGGGGGAGACTCTGGGCCAGTTTGCTCCATTAGTGCCCTAGGGCCAAGTGCTGATAGTGAAAAGCCAAAAATGAGACCAGGGTTGGCACCAGTTTTACCCAGAGGAGAGAGGCTGGTTAGCTGCCTGTCCTGGCCAGTCCTTGCCTGTTGCCTCAATTTAAAAGGGGTTAATTACTCAAATTACCCAGATGTTTGCCCTGAGCCGCTGATTCACTTTGCAGTGGGAGGGAGAGGTGAGGAGGTGGGAGGTCTGCTGCTGCTACTTCCCTTCTTTTTCCTCTTCCTCCCCAAACCAGGAAAATTGGAGGGAGAGAGTAGAAGGAAGCATGAGTCATCTGTAAGAGACTTGATTTCCTCAGGGCCTCCTTTCCCTGTGCATGGAGGACTTCAATGTCATGAACATTGAGGAAGACAAACCATCATCAGCATCTCATGCATTAAACTTATTTGGCTTCATTTTCTAGCCTATGGCTTGGAGGCCCAAGGTCAACACAGGACTCAGCAGAGAGAGAGAATGAGAGAGAGAAGAAAGAAGGAAGAAAAATAATAGGAAACGTAGTATGCTAAGAAGAATATATGTTCAGGCAAGTGAAGTGTCTTAGAAGTACGAAGACTGTCTGGAAGATAAGTACCTGGTGGTTTAGGCAAGGCTGAGCCTTGTGTGGAACAGCTGAGTGTCATGGATTAATATAAGTAATTGCATTAAAAAAGTCATTCTGGGGGCGCCTGGGTGGCTCAGTGGTTAAAGCCTCTGCCTTCGGCTCAGGTCATGATCTCAGGGTCCTGGGATCGAGTTCCACATCAGGCTCTCTGCTTGGCATGGAGCCTGCCTCCTCCTCCTCTCTCTCTCTGCCTGCCTCTCCTCCTACTTGTGATCTGTCTGTCAAATAAATAAAAAAAATCTTAAAAAAAAAGTCATTCTGGATGTGGTTAACAGATGCAGTAGAGGGAGGGAGAAGGCTATGTTTTAGACACTGTGGAGCGTACTTTACAAATGTAATTTTACCTAATCCTAAAGAGACATGAGACAAGTTGCAGATAAAGGAACAGAGATTTAGAGCAGCCTAAGGCTATTAGCTAAAATGAAGGCGATCGGTTGGATTCCAAATTTTATGTACTGTCTTTGGTTCGTATATGGAAGTCAGGCTGAGGTATGTCACCTGTAAGTAGAATTCTTGTTCCTCTAAATCCATAGGATTTCTCTATTACTGCTGCTGCAGTTGTGGCAAGAATTTTGTTATCTTTACCCAAAAGCACTATGGAAGCAAATCATTCTGTTCACTGATATTCTGGTTCTTCTCCTGTCAGGTAGGTTTGTGCTGCTTCCCTCTTTGAAGATAAATAAACATGTGACTTATTTTGAGCAGTAGAGTATGAGTGAAAATGACTCCTGTTACATCTAAGTAGAGGAACATAGAAACCAATGAGAGATTCACCATGTTTTCCTCTGCTTGCCATAGCAATTATTAACTCTTGGTTGGTAAAGTGTCTGAGACTAGTGAGAAAACATGGAAGGGAACCCCTGTTCATTTAGTGTAAGAAATACAAATTAATTGGGGTGCCTGGGTGGCTCAGTGGGTAAGCCTCTGCCTTCGGCTTAGGTCCTGATATCAGGGTTCTGGGATCCAGCCCCGCATCAGGCTCTCTCCTCTGCAGGGAGCCCGCTTCCCCCTCCCCCTCTGCCTGCCTCTGCCTACTTGTGATATCTCTCTCTCTGTCAAATAAATTAAAAAAAAATGTTAAAAAAATACAAGTTAATTAAAAACCCCTGCAATTTCAGAATTGTTTGTTATTGCAGCATAACTTTGCCTTTCCTGACTGATACAAGCAGGAAATGATACATTTCTTATCATTAAGGTATTTTCTTATGGAAGAGAAAGAATGGAGAAATAGGCTGATTAGAGTAAGAAGAAATGTAAAAACTCATCAAGTCATCTTTTTTGTTTGTGTTTAAAACCAAGGAACAAAATCTGTTGTTCTAAATTGTATAAATGTTTTAGGAGGTGGATGGTTTCTGAAGATTGTGAGATAATTTCTATATAGTTATAGTTGCTAGAGCTGCTATAACAAAGTACTACAGCCTGGGTAGCTTGAACAATAGAAATTTATTTTCTTATAGTCCTGGAGGCTAGAAGTCCAAGATCAAGGTGTCAGCAGAGTTGTTTTCTTATGAAGCTTTTCTCTGGTTTGTAGATGGCCAGGTTTACATCATCTTCCCTCTATACATGTCTGTGTCCGAATTGCCTTTTCTTATAAGGACACCAATCATACCAGATTAGAGCCAATCCTAATAACCTCATTTGACCTTAATTGCTTCTTTAGAAACCCTATCTCCAAATATAGTCACATTCTGAGATATTCGGGGTTAGGACTTCAGCACAAAAATTTGTTTGTGGGAGGAACAATTTAGCCCATAACAACTATGGGATAGTACTTGCTATATAATATAGGCTCAAAAAACAACTTTTGAATTTTGTTTTTGCCTCAGTCAAGATGTTCCCTACATATTCTGCTCTATCAGGAATGAATCCAAGGTTCTGGCCAACTGCTCTGGATCTGTTGTGCCATGGGGTAGCAGTGGCAGATCTTTATTGATCTCCTAACTTCACACCAAAATGATCCTGGATGGGAAAGACTTCTGAAGGAATTGTGAGCTGGGTATTTCCTAATCCCATTTTAATAGTTAAGCAAACTGGAGCGCAGAGATGTTAAGTGACCTAACCTAGGTCACACAGCCAATGCATGTCAGAATTGAGAATTATGTATTTGAATTTTGAAATTTGAATTTGAATTTGAAATTTGAATACCTGGAATGTCCTTTCATTAGATTAGAGCTAGGGCAGTTTACAATAATAGAGTTTGGGCTTTAAAGGAATGAAGGTGTTTGAGTTCTCAGAGAAGAGTTTCAGAATGGGATGAGAATAGAAAAGAGATGGAGTGACCTGAGCAAAGGTAGAATTGAGAAGAATAAAGGAGGATCCTTATTTTTAGCCACCATCCTTTCACTCTCTGGTCTGTACGATGGTATACACATTACTATTCATGTTGAGTACTCTCTTTGAGGTTGGGTTGACAGTGCCTCTCTCGATAATCCAGGGAATAATGAGGCATCTTGGACGTGTCATCAATTTATTTACTGGCTCATTGGGAAAGCCATAATGGTTATTCATCAGCCACTTTATATTTGCAAAATGGTTTGCCATAATTTTGATTTGCTTTCTCTCTAGCACACTAACTCAGGGTGGTCACCACAAGTTACCCAATCCACTAAGGAAACATTTAAAGATATAAAGACATTAAATAAATTAGCCCAGAGCAGCTAAGAGCAAGAGCAAGGATTAAAAATTGGAAAGTTCAGAGACCTCCTCTCTTTTGCCTCCAGGGCCGGCTTTCACCACAAACTGGGATTCTGGGAAACAGAACGATGAGGGGATTCCATGAAGAGCACAGCATTTTTAAAAACCATTTATTTGAGAATGCAAGTCATCAAAATAGAAGAAAGGCATACCAGGGAAGCGGGGAGGCCCACACTCTGGGCCAGGGTTTTAGAGCAAGGGTCCTGCACTGGGTTCTGTGTAACACATTCGTATTGACGGCCATGAAAGGATTCAGCGTCTTGAATGAGACAGCTGCTTGTACAGAGGCGTTTTTTTATGAGCTGACAAGTTAGCCAGGAACAAAGCATGTTTGTAGGAAGTAAATCGTTGCCAGTTTTAATCTGAGCTTTTCATTCAGCTGTAGCTGGAGACAATTGAGTTTTTAATGTTCCGCATGAAGTTCCTCGTTTCGGATTTTAGTCAGAATGAGGCCTGGGATTTGGTTTGGCTTAGGTGCTCCATTTTCAAAATGTCACTGAAATCAATGAAAACAAAAGCAGTGCTGGTTGTTTTCATTTCCTGCTGATCATAACTTTTCCAGGGAACAGGGTCTGGACAAACAAAGCTGCCTCCATGAAGGATGTTTATGTTTCTTGCTCCAAGACTGGGCTTAAAGAAGGGAGGTAAACTGTTGACATGTTATGATGTGAAAATGATTTAACGTCCACACTGAGATGAGAATTGAACCGAGGTCCCAAGGGAACCCAATGGGGTCTTGAAAAGTTAGAGGAAATTTGAGAGTCACACTGATGAGAGTGAGGAATTGCCTCTGAATTGGCCTCTTTGAGAGTGAAGATGTTTCTCTTAAGAAAAATTTCCAGATAAATGAAGATAATTTCTTTAAAAAATAACATTGAAAAAAAAGCACTTTTTTTGAAATTATTTTAAAATATATTCTATACCTCCTTTCCTTGTCAACAGGACATGTCCTGTTCTTGGTGACTGAGTGTGGGGGAGAGGTCAGTAATCATTATCTCCACACGCTCTACTGGAGAGATACGGCTGGGCTCCTGAGCTGCCAGTCCCTGTACCAGTTTTTTGGGGGAACCTCCAGTTTGGCTGAGAATGATTGGGTGCCCCTGGGGATATGTATTTTTGTTGTAGATCAATGGAATTCTTTTATTAGACTCTTACAGATAAAGGCAGTACCTGAGAATACTGAAATCTTGCTATGGGAAAATGATAACTATATTTACTAAGCCCACTGGGTTAGCATTTCAACAGGTCGGCCAGGTTGATTTGATCAGCAATACTTGCTCATTAGATCGTTGATCCTGACCTCAGTTTCCTGTCACCTGATACTTTCCACTATTTGTCTATTCATATACATGCAGCAGGGGCCTTAAAAATTACTTCTGTCTACGTAATGTCTAGTTATTATAATATCAGTCTACCCAGGACAACTCAAACTCTAAAAACTAGGACTTTGCTGCTTTTCAGACCATACTCATCGAATGATTGTTTGTTTCTTTTCAAACTTTGTTCAAATTTTACACATTTCCTTCAGATTTTACTTTCTGAAGGACAAAATATCCACCTTCTTGGGGATTTTACCCTAGCTTCCTGAACATGTAGTTCATAATTGCAGTGATCAACTTACTCTCTCGTTATCCTGGGATCCAGTCTGAACACACTCAGTCTTTGGCCTACCTGACCTTAATTGTCTGACCACTTTAATGAAGAGAATGGATACTTATTTCCACCTAAAGTTTTGGGTGGAGAAAGATTGGCTTTGTGGCTGAATGCTACGAGGAAAACTCTCCCCCAGGCAAAAAATTAACCTAAATTCATGGTCTTTCCAGGTATCCTACTTTAAAACAATCTTCTTTTGATCCTGTAACACATAGTGAAAAACAGTACCAATACTTTTGATTTATTTCAAATGATTGCTTTCCCAATAGTTAATCCTTTTGGGAATTTTTAACCTGTAAGTATCTTTTCTATTGGTAGATTGTGATAGCTCTTTTGCATTATTTTCTGATTCTTGTCTATTTGTTGGGTATTTTGATTTCTTGGATAAGGAATCTTTGGATGAGTGTGTTAATATTCTTCATGATTTTAATTGATTTTGTTTATTTGCTATAGCTTTTTTTTTTTAAAAGATTTTATTTATTTGCCAGAGAGAGAGAGAGAGAGCGAGCAAGTGAGTACACACAAGCAGGCAGAGAGGCAGGCAGAGGCAGTGAGAGAAGCAGGTTCCCTGCTGAGCAAGGAGCCCGATGCAGGACTCGATCCGATGACCCCAGGATCATGACCTGAGCAGAAGGCAGCGGCTTAACCCACTGAGCCACCCAGGCGTCCCTATTTGCTATAGCTTTATTAAATCAAAGGAACTTAATTTAAGGGTGTATCAAGTCCCAGTCTTTGAAACTTGTAAATGTTACTTTACATGGAAAAAGGGATTTTGTTTTAATTTTTAGGTGTGAATAAGTTAAGGGTCTTGAGATGGGGAGATTGCCCTGAATATCTGTGTGGGCTTTAAATGTGATCATAAGTACATTTATAAGGGAGAGGGAGAGGGTGAGGGAGTAAGACACAGATAGAAGAGGAGAAGGTAATGTGACCATAGTGGCTGAATTTGGATGATGTGGTCAGGGAATCCTGGCATCCCACAGAAGCTGGAGAAGTTAAGAAACAAATTCTCCCACTAAAGTCTCCAGAGGGAACATAGCTTTGTAGACACTTTGATTTTGGCAAAGTGATATTGATTTTGGACTTCTGGGCCCCACAACTGGGAAGAAATACATTCATGTTGTTCTAAGTCACCAAGTTTGTGTTAATTTGTTACAAAGGCATAGGAGATTAATACAAAGGGTAAGTGAACTACTCTTAAATTGGTTCTGGAAAGTAGTCAGTCATCTGTAATACATTCTTAAATTGTACCAAGTTAAAGGATGTGATTCTTTTCCTCAAGAGCTTTATGGGCTAGCTGGGGAGATAAGGCTGGTGTCACAAGAGCAGGTGATACAGAGCAGTGTATGATTACATACTTTATTACCGTTACAAGTTCATATGAGCTCATGAGTTTTAGAGAAGAGCTTGATGAATCATTCAGTAACATATAGGGAAGGTTTCCTGAAGAGGAGGGATGTGGAGAATTTGCAGGGAGAGAGCAGGAGAGTGGGTGTTCCTACAGAGCATGTGAGTGACATCAGAAGTAGAACCAAACCTGATATGTACTGTGAGGGCAGGATCATGGTCATGTCATTCACTATTGCTTCCCGCATATAGGGCCTGTGTGTACTGGGCATTGTATATAGATTTGATAAATACACAGATGGTGTTTTATTGCATATCACCATTGTAGGACAACTGCCCTGGAAGAACAAGGGACATACTTAGGGATTAATGGGAAATTCATTTGGGTTTATAGGATGGGGCCAGTCCTGAAGGGCCTTGGAAGCCAGAGAGATGAAAGTCAGTGTACCAGAGTACGGACATATTAGAGAAAAATTATTCCTTTAGATGGTTTAGGAAGGCATTTAAGAAACAGGTCTTCCTGGCACTTCCCCCCACTTTTGTTTATTATTTATTTAAACCAGATTTCCAGTCTTTTTGCGACACTGCGTTGGAAAATATATAAAATAAATTTGACCATCTATTCACCCGGTGTGAATTGCCTTAGTTTCAGCCAAAGTGGAGGTATTGATGCACTTCCCAGAATCCAGTACAAGTGATCAGCCTGAGAATTATAGCCCACAAGCCAGGGCTTCTGAAATCTAGAGACTGTCTCTACTCTCTTTTGCTTCTCTGCTTCTTCACTGGGCTGAGATGGACAACAAAAGTTGGCAGTTTTACCAGGACAATTGGATAAATGCTAGCTAGGGTGTATGTGTGTGTGTGTGTGTGTGTGTGTGTGTAGTGTGCAACTGAAGACATTACTTAGCTTCCAAATGATAAGAGACTGGAGAACTCAATACGAAATCAAAATTCCTTCTTACAGAAAGAGGTTTCCATTGTTTGAAAGAAAGGCTACTAGCTGCTCAGGGACTTGTCCGTTATGCATACTGACAGTCCCTACTGGCACGTCACAAACATAGGAACTCTTGTTTTTTCTTCTTCTTCTTCTTCTTTTTTTAAAGCATTTGTTAAGTTTCTAATTCCAGAAGAATTAATATATGGTGTTATATTAGTTTCAGGCATACAATACAGTGATTCAACAATTCTATATAGAGCTCAGTGCTCATCATGGTAAGTATAATCTTAATCCCCATCACCTATTTAACCCATCCCCACCCACCTCTCCTCTGGTAACCATCAGTTTGTTCTCTACATTTAAGAGTCTGTTTCTTGGTTTGTCCCTCTCTCTTTTTTCCCTTTGTTTGTTTGTTTCCAATAATGAAATTATTGGGGCCTGTGTTACCTATAAGGTTATCAATCTCCTATAGGATCTGCCGCTTTACAAAGTAACAGCAGTATGTATTGTATGGTTATCACTTCTTGATCAATTAATTCTGAATTGTATTTAACAAAGACCTTTTCTGCCTGGTTATTATTTATCAAAAAAATGTGTACTAAAACCCGACAAAAAAATAAACATTTGTTGTTTTAGATTGCACATCCTTTCTTGCGACTTCAGATCTCCTTCTGTTGATTGTTGGGCTATCTTTCTGCCAGCCATTAAAAATGCTCAGTTCTTCCTAGTCCTCAAACAAACTCTTCCTCGATTCTGCTATCCTCTCAAATGCCTATCTTCCCCTTTTAATTCTTTCATTGCTAGACTGAATGAAAGCACAGTGGGTTCAGGAGGTCTCAGACTATCAGGCAGTGAGCTGGATCTTGCCTGTGAATCTGTTTTCTGTCTCATCCCATGTTTATTATTTTCTAATATTTACAAATTAGGAGATTTGCATAAAAATCTATATTTCTCTTTCTCTTACCACCCTGGAGAACTGGCAACACTGGGCCCACACATGACAACTCTTAAAACTGAACTTCTGTTCCTGCCTTTAGACAGAGTGGGCATTCTCCATTTAGCTACAGACCCCATCATTCCCTGTTGTCTCCAACACTGAGGTGAAGCATCTGTTGCCATTTATCATTGCCTTGCAGTCTTGTTTTCCTTAGATACAGAAATGTTTCTCTGAACCAATGCCTCTGTCATCTGTGGGAAGTAAAAGATCCAGAGGCCTTCATGGCCTTGTTGTACTCAGCCTGTTTTACTCTTGTATGGTATCTGCCTGCCCCCTTTGGCATCTGGGTTTGCCACCCCTGACCTGTATCATACTTTGTTGGCCTCTACCATTCTTCATCTTTTTGCTAGGTGGCTCTTTCCTCTTCATACACTGTCACCTGTCTTAATGGTCCCTTCTCACTTGATAGATCAAATGGCCTTTTGTAAGTTCTCTTTCTTAAAGCTCTGCCTGCTCTTTCACCCAGTTTTCTTTCATCTGAAACTACCTTTCTTCCTGACTTCATTTATACAATCCGATATTCCTCTGACTCCTCTTCTTTTTCTCACCTCCTATACTGTTTCTCCATGTTATATCTAAGATCCTTTTATCTTTATATGCTTAGCCTTGGTAGTTTTCTTCATGTCATGGTTTTGGTGATCTCCTTTATGCGGATGACTCACAATCCCATCCTTCCCTCTGACTGCTCTGGAGTCCACAGCCTATAGAACAGCTCCACTGGGGGGGCGTGGGCGGGGATCCTGCCAGTCCCTGAACCTCTTCCTCACACACCCACATATTTTCATTGCTTCATTCGCTAAAGGGCACAACCATCCTTCCAGCTGCTCACAGGCATGATGTTAACAATTATTACATGTCTGATCAGTCTCTATGCATCTTCTTTCTTTTCTCTTCCATGATCGCTGTCCTATTCAAGCCTCTGTCATTTATTTTGGATTTATTGGTTTCATTCTTTTAATATCTCCCTCTGTCAATCTATAAGATATAGTGCTGCTTGACTGATCTATCCTAAAAAATTAATTCATTGATTCATTTATTAATTCATGCAATAAATATTTAATGTCTGTAAAATTTAGTGTCATTTTTTTTCCACTTCTCTTAAAAAGTCATCTGTTGGGGCATTTGGATAGCTCATTCTGTTAAGCATCTGCCTTCGGCTCAGGTCATGATCCCAGGGTCCTGGGATCAAGCTGCACCTGACTCCCTGGCTCATAAGGGAGTCTACTCCTTGCTTCTCCTGCCCCTGCCCCCCAGCTTATGCTCTTGCTCTATCTCTCTCAACTAGGTAAATAAAGTCTTTTTAAAAAAAAAAGTTATCCATTGGGGGTGCCTGGATGGCTCAGTGGGTTAAGCCTCTGCCTTCAGCTTAGGTCATGATCTCACAGTCCTGGGATCAAGCCCTTCATTGGGCTTTCTGCTCAGCAGGGAGCCTGCTTCCCCCCCTCTCTCGGGCTGCCTCTCTGCCTACTTGTGATCTCTCTCTCTTTCTATAAAATAAATAAATAAATTCTTAAAAAAAAGTCATCCATTGCTCTGCATTGCTAACAGAATCAAGGTCACACTATTTATCTGGCTTCAGTCTATTTTTTGGCTCTTACCCAGACTCCTCCTAGGTACAAATCTTTGCTCCTTAAGTTAGTGTCTGGAAACATTTAAGTATAAAGCCCTAGAGCTTGCCTAGACTAAATCCCAGCTATGCTACTTACTGGCTGTGTGACCTTGAGTAAGTCTCAGTTTCTTTAACCGCTCTTCAAATAACCACTTAGGGTTATTTGAAGAGAAAAAAAAAAAAAAAAAGGAAGAAAAAGAAAAGCCACGTGATACAACACTTGATGCAAAACAAGAGTGTAAAAAATGTTAGATATCATCATCCAGCCAAATCACAATTTCCTGAACATTACCATGCCATTTCTTCCTCCTGGAATGCCTGTTTCTGTCTCTTTCTATACATCTCAACCCTATTCATCTGTAAGGCCTCTGTGAAGCCTTTCCTGATCTCTACCAGAGAGAAATACTCTCTCTTCTTGTACCTTTAATATAGACATTAACATTTTATAGTTTGCAAGGTTATAATTATATATAGGTCTCATCTAACCTACAATACAGTAAATGCTTTGATTCCTGAGATCTTAATCATGTCTTTGTTGCTTATAACAGAGTGCCTTGTACAAAGTAGATGCTTGATAAGTACTTGGTGAAGGAATACATATTCATCTGAGTGAGTATTTCCTTATAGTTATATATTTTTATCCATTTAAGAAAACATGAAGTATCAGTCATTTGATTTGAGCAATGTAGGAATTACCCAGTAAGTTTTAGTAATTTCTTTCCCTTTCTCCTATGCTATAGGTATAACATAGGTATCTTTTGAGGAATTTCTGTATCTATTGATTTATTCAGAATTTATGCCCCACCTTCTTTCAAAGGGATTTGAAATAGCATGCAAATTAAACCTAAATGTAAAGTAGGACAATTATGGCTAAAAAGAGAACAGAGACCATCTCAAAGAAACAGGGAGCAGATGTTACCAGGCACCTGGGATGAGCTAATTACTATACTTGGTAACTGGATTTGGCTCTGAGTTACTTGGCAGCTAAAGCTGAAAGGAAACACATTGGGTTATTCATTCAGCAAACATTTGTTGAATATCTTTGATAAATGGGGCACTGTGCTAACACTGGAAATTCTAAAATGAACAAGCCTGGGTCCCTGGCTTCAGCACATTACTTAGCTATGAGTTAAGTGGCTGGAGGTAGATACAAGGGGTAAGAGGAACTCAGGAAAAAGACACTGAATATGTTTGTATAGGGGATAGCCAGGGACAGCTCATGGATGGGGGAATGCTTTCCCCATACCATTCAGTGGGGAAATGCCTTCCTGGTATAAGACATAGCACAGAGAGAGACTGGGAGGCCTGAATGAAGTATAGGGTGAGGGAGTGACAGAAAGTGAGGTGAGAGAAGTTGATAGAATCCAGAATATGATGGACTTCATATACAGTGTGAAGGGGTTTGGACGGTATTCTTTTGGCCAGTGTTTTCCAATATGGCTGCACACAGGAATCACCAGGGAGCTTTGGAAATAGAAATAGATATACTTAATCAGAATCTTCACAGGTGAAGCCTGAGAATCTGTATTTTTATAGCATACCTTAGTTGATTTTCATGCAGTCAGCTTTGACAGTGATCACTGGACCAGGTTTGTGAGTCACCATGGCATAGGCAGGAGATAAACCCTTAAAGCATTTGATCAGGGGAGTATCTGAGAGATGGGGATTTTTAAGAATACCTGTGAGGTAGAAAAGGCAGAGTGAACAAGGTTGGACATGGGGTTGGAAGAAAGGATGGAAGATGGGTTTATTATGCCTGCTCTTATGAGTTCTTAGCAAAATGCCTGGCATATAGTAGGTGCTCAAAAAGTGATTGTGAAACGTAAAAGCTGATTTTATTTATAGTAGTTGTGTGATTTCTGGGATACAAATGGCTGAATCCAGACACTGATCAGAAGTGGGACATGGCAGGGGCGCCTGGGTGGCTCAGTGGGTTAAAGCCTCTGCCTTCGGCTCAGGTCATGATCCCAGGGTCCTGGGATCGAGCCCCTCATCGGGCTCTCTGCTCAGCAGGGAGCCTGCTTCCCTTCCTCTCTCTGCCTGCCTCTCTGCCTACCTGTGATCTCTGTCTGTCAAATAAATAAATAAAATCTTAAAAAAAAAAAAAAAGAAAGAAGTGGGACATGGCAGAAAGATTTTGGTGTCAAATAGTCCCAGGTGTAGACTTCAGTTTCATACCTGGGCAAGTTGTTTGAAACCCCTCAGAAGTAATTTCCTCAATGGGGAGGCGGGAAAAATAACTCCTACCCCACAGGACTTCTGTGAGGGTCACAGGAGATAACACACAGAGAATGAGCAGCAGAGGACTAGCTCTCTTTGCTCCTTCTCACTACATTTGTTAAAAATAGCCTGGGGTGCTTTTGCCTTCTCATCAATTCTGTTCTCATTATCTCCTGCTGTATAACAAATCACACTAGACTTAGAAGTATAAAGCAACCCCTTTTATTATACTCATAGATTCTGTGGGGCAGGAATTGAAACAGTGCAGTGTAATAATGGTGTTGTCTGGGCCCTGCAATGAGGTCCCAGCCGGGAAGACTTGAATGCTTAGGACTGGCTGGGATGGCGAGGAGCTAGGACTATCTGTCTAGAGGCTCTTCTCTCACATGTCTGGTGTCCAGGCAGGGAAAACTAATGACTGGGTTCAGGCAGGGCTCTCAGCCAGAGTACCTACTTAGGGTATACATGTGGCTTGCATTTCCACATAGCATGGAGGCTTCCATACATTTGGATTTCCTACGTGGTGAGACAGGGCTTTAAGACTGAGCACATCTGTGGATAAGGTGGTTGCTGCATGATCTTTTAAGATTGAGTCTCCCAAGTCATATAGTGTCACTTCTGCCATTACTCTATTAGTTGAAGCCTGCCCATAATCAAGGTGACAATACATAGACTTTACCTCTTGACAGGAGAAATATCAAAGAATCTACAGCCATATTTTAAAAGGACTGTCCATTTGCCTGAGCTTTTTAAACAAACACAGACAAACAAACACTTGATCGCCTTTGTAGTGTTTAGATAATTGTCCTTGTTTGCAGAAACCAAGTAAGAAGGATCTGATTCTTTCTCAACTGTGTTTTCTGTTGTTTCAATACCATCTGCCCCATGCAGTTGGCCTACCTCACTCTTGTTTTTCAACTTTTCTCAAGCATCAGGCACCAGTTTTATGTCTTCACCCCTTTTGGGATTCTTTATGATGAGAAAGTAAAACATGTTTTAAAAAGAACTTAAACTCTCCAGAGGGTAAGTAAATGAATGGAATTCTTTCCGGGATTTTCCAGGGGCCATGGCAGGAAGATTTGTGATGTATTTGGCCCCAGTTACTCCAAGTACTGGAGAGGGAGGAATTGAGATAAAATGGGAGGATCCTTGTGTCTGCTTAAAGCTCATCACAGAAAAGTGATGCATAGTTAATGACCTTTTGTGACAATCTTATTCTTACAATCTAGTGGGGCCATATGTGCCCTGCAGTGACAGATGGTCCCAATCTGCTGTTGCCAGATAATGGCTTGTTTAGAGGCTCGGGGTGACTGTGTGACAAGCTTGGGCTGGACCAGCTGTTTCCCCGCAACTAAAGTGTGGATGGGTGGAATGAACACAGCAACAGACTTTAAAAGATGTGCTTCCACTCTACATGGCAGTATCCACAGTTTCTTTGGCAGGAAAACTGATCAATATATTCCTTCAAAAACATTTATACCTTTTCTTTTCCCCCATCAGGAGTGTTGAACTAGGGGTCAAGGGACCTGGATTTTAGTCTCATGCTGTAGCTAACTAGCTGCTTAACTGTGGATGCCTCACATAAATTCTCCAAGCTCCTATTTCCTAAAAGGGTCTGAATTAGATCATCTTTGGATTCTTCTAGACTTCTGCTCTCCTCAATTTTTGAATCCATATTGTGGGTCATAATGATTAGTATTCTTGAACTTAGCAAGTGTTAGGTTCTCTGCTAAGCCCAGACTAATATTATTTTATTTAACCACCACGGTGGTCTTATGTGGCCATTATCATTATTATTCATCATTTTAAAGATGGAGAAACTAAGTAACACAAAATCAAGTAACTTGCTTAAAGTCTAATGGTTGGGACAAGGAGAAACTGGAATTGGACAAGACACATGCTCTTTATCCCCATGCTATGCCATACTGTATGTACTGTGTGAGTTGGAAAAGTAGGCAAGTCAAGAAAGACTCAAGATGTAAACAAATAAAAAGATTGATGATGATGTGACATCACTGTTTCCTCTCCTTGAATATTGTTTGTATATGTGTGATAACTTGGAGCATATGCTGTCAGGGAGGAAGAATTTCCTCTGCCCCTTAAGGTGTTTCTAGTTGGAGTAAGAATCAAGTTGGAGTAAGAATCAAGATTAACAGGAGAAAATCAAGCTTAATTTCACATATATGGGGAAATCACACACAGATGTGGAAGTTCCGAAGATGGTCAGGCAAAATGAGGTATATATGTCACTCTGAACTAAAGAGAAGGGAGTAGGGGTCTGGGACTTCAAAGGGAAGGAATGTAATTCACAGGAAGATGAAAAAGAGTAAATGTTTGGTAATCAAATGTTTGCTGGGCCTTTTAGAAACAATGAGACATAGAGAACTTTGATCAAACAGGCCTTGCTAGGTTCCTCCCTCACTACCATAACCAGTTCATAGTATAATGTACTTATCTGTGGTGATAGCTCTCTTCCTGGAACTGGTCCTCTATCTAAATTCTTTTCAGGCATTGTGGGGGAGTTAAAGAGCTTTTCTTGAATCTGCTGGGGTTTGATTGCTTTTAACAAAATAATCTTCATGCCAAAGCAGCCCACCTTGTGGTGGCCTGCCCTTGGCCCCTACAATGCCCCAGTCCATTTCAGGACGCCATCATCTAGATGATGATGCCTTCTCTCCTCACTGAGTGAGCCCTGAAGAACCAGGCTGCTGGGGTTTCTATGTTGTTTGCTCGAAAGAGCTCCATTAATGTGTCACATTGGTGGCACTTTGTTATGGGGTAAGGCTGGGTATGGGAGAATGCCCTTTTCTAGAAAAAAGCAAAGAATCCATTGCACACTTGTTAATATATCTCTGTGTGCTTAAGTCACATGTACAGACTTGTCATATCTTAAGCCCACTTTATTTTAGTTCACATTTCTAAAACCTCTCATTATATTGGTCTTGTGTTTCCTGGTCATATGAATTTTGAGACAGCGATCCCTTTCTGTGAAGAATGACCTCATTTTCCTCTAGAAAAATTACTTTGGCATTTGAGCAAATAAGAATTAAATTGAAACCCAAGCTGTTCCTCTGATTGTGGTAAGCTTCCCCACTCAGTAGCTCTTCAGTGTTTGGCTACAGACATTGAGTTATATTTTTTCTTTAGGCTCCCAGGTTTATTTTAAGAATATAATATAAATATTGTTTAAATAAGCCCTTCCCCACCAAGTACAGGATAAAAGATATGCTGTGAAAAAAAAGATTAGATGTTTAGTTGACCTTGAGGTTAAAAGATAGGCTCTTTGCTATATTTAGGCCAGTTCCATTTTCAACTGGGATTTGAGTCTCAAGAGGCATTTTTTTTTTTTTTTTTAAGAGAACTTGTGGATATTGCCAAATACTGCCACCATTGGGTCCAGGAATGGAGGAAGTATTATGGCTCCCATAAGAGGCTTCCAGCCCTTTTGTATATTTGTGGGTCATTTTACTTTGGTTACTTGTTTTCCCATATGGTGTTATTAGATTTAGTCCCTCCTGGGCCTGGCATGGAGAGGATGGAGGACTCTTTAGACACCTGTAGAGAGGAATGATGGTATTCAATTTATGGCAAGATCTTGAGTGCTCTGGCTAATATTATATAAAGCCAAGCTCCAGGGCATGTGGGTGATACCAGAAGACTGTGTGCAATAGAAAACAGAAAATTGAGACCATGCGGCAAGGCTGGTACCTCTGGCCTTGGTTTGAGGAAAACTAGACTGCAATGATAGATACTAAGTGGACATTTTAAATTTAGAAAATGCTTTTCTGTGGACATCAGCTAGCACAGGCGACTGTGTAAATTAGTGAAGTATATCATGGCTGGTGTCACGCCTACAGTTCATAGCAGTCCAGTGATTACTTTATAGATCAGTTATATTGACAGATCTGGCCAGGTCAATAAAGTTGTGGTACTATATGAATTGTTTGTGGAATATTCAGTTTAGGTTGGTATTCTCTGTCTTTCCATTGCAATGACAGGGTTTCTCAACCTCCATGCTCTTGACATTTTGGGTCAGAAAATTCTTTGTCTTAGGGGAGGCTACTCTGTGGGTTACAGGATGTTAGGGACATCCCTGGCTTCTACCCACTACATACCAGAAGCATTCTCCAATATGGTAACCAAAAATGTCTCCAGATGTTGCCAAATATCCCACAGGGGGAAAAATTAACCTCTTCCCCAACCACTGTATCAGAGTCACTGTATCAGAGAATGACTGTATCAGATTCACACTGACCCATAGAATTAAAAGTGTATATAAGGTGATGCACACATGTAAACATATCCTTTTTTCTTTTCTATGACATGAAGCTAATAGCAATCCCTTACACATAAATGAGCTTCGTATAAATAGAATGTTAACAGTAATTCTTATTTGATAAAATTTTGCTACTTCCCCTCCACTTAAAAAGCTGATTCATCTCAAAGAATGATGTGACACCAGGAATGATCTATGGTAGATTATAATTGGAATTGAAGAGAGGTTGTTAAACCAGACCTGCAAGGCTTTCTTCTGTTGAGTGAGGTAATTAATGGAATGAAATCTGAGAAAACAGTGTAAACACTTCGGTTCTACTAAGACATCTCTATGACATGTAGAAAACTTGTTGCTGAATTTTTTAAAAACCAGTGGATGCATTCAATGGATTGCAGTATTTCATTTTATTTAACTTTCCTTCAGATAAAATCCTTATTTGTTTTGAATTAGTGGATGAAGTAAGGACAACAAAAAGAACTCCCAAGGCGGGCTTCTGGGACAAGTGAGGGGGAAGGTATTTATAGCTTGGAGCAGGTCATCAAAATTATAGGCCCATAAAACCATAAGATGGGAAAAGACTTTAGAAGCCCAGTCACCTGTGTCACTCAACTCTACTACAACAGATCATATAGGGGGTCACAGGTATTACGTATTGATAAGTGAATGACTAGTTACCTGTTTTCTTTGTACACTGGAGCACGTGACACTGTTGACAATCCCCTCCTCAAAGCACAATCTTGTCTAGGATTTCTTGGAGGTCCCTCAAAAAATAAAAAAATAAAAATACCATATGATCCAATAATTCCACTGTTGGTTATTTACTCAGGAAAAACAAAAACACTAATTCAAAAAGAAATATGCACCCTTATTTTTATTGCAGCATTATTTACAATAACCAAGACATGGAAGCAACTTTTAATCCATCAATAGACAAATGGATAAGGAAAATACACACCGTGGAATATTAAATAGCTATAGAAAGGATGAGATTGTGCCATTTGAGACAACATGGATGGACCTAGAGGGTATTATTCTAATTGAAATAAGTCAGACTGAGAAAGACAAATACCTTATGATTCCACTCATAAATGGAATCTTAAAAAATGAATAAACAAAAAGCAGAATCAAAACTATAAATATATAGAACAAACTTATGGTTGCCAGAGAGGAGGGTGGGCATTTGGGCAAAATGGGGGAAGGAGAGTGGGAGACACAGGCCTCCAGTTATGGAATGAGTAAGTCATGGGAACAAAAAGCAGAGCATAAAGAATATAGTCAGTGATATTGTAATAGTAATGTAATGGGACAGATGGTAGCAACACTCGGGGTAAACATAGCATAATGTAGGAACTTGTCAAATCACTAAGTTGTACATTTGAAACCAGTGTAATATTGTGTGTGAACTATATTCCGATTAAAAAAAGAGAGAACTTTTTGTTTGTCTCCTACATAGGTTCTTCTCTATATGTCTATAAATATTATTAATTTCCCAGAACTCTGTTTCCTTTCTTTATTCTCTCCCTCACTGATTTTACCAGGGCCTAGTGACTCTCAAGTTCTAGCCCAGAACTCTTCCTTAAGCCTGACTCATATATTCATTTTTTAAAACATTTTTAAAAGATTTTATTTGATTGTCAGAAAGAGAGATAGCATAAGTAAGTGGGAGTGGCAGGCAGAGGGAGAAGAAGGCAGAGGGAGAAGCAGACTCTCTGCTGAGCAAGGAGCCCAATGTGGACTCGATCCCTGCATGCTAGGATCATGACCTGAGCAGAAGGCAGACACTTAGCTAACTGAGTCACCCAGGTGTCCCTATTCATTTGTTTTTTAAACATCTCTTCTTGGATGTCTGACAGGCACCTGAAATTTAATTCAGCTGAAGTGGAATATAATTCCACCCCTGTCTCTAATCTGTACCCCTCAAATCTTCCCCATGACAGTTAATAACCCTGCCGTTACTTAGGCCCCACATCCAGAATTCATCATTTTCCTTTTTCCTTACACCAAATCTGTCAGAATTTCCTATCAGTACTACCTCTTAGATATAACTTGAATCCTATCGTTTTCCATCATTTCTAAGCTCCAAGCTCTAGACCAAGCCACCAGCACCTCTCCATTGGTCTTGTTTCTCTTTTGCCCACCTGCAGTTTTCTCACAGCATCAGGAGTGATCACATGTACATTGTACCAAGTCATTTCCTGACTGAACTCTTCAATGGCTTTCCATTACATGGAGAATAAAACCTAGATCTATTCACATTGCCCACACGTCTTACAAGAGCCCGTATCTGGCTCCCTTTTTAGACTTATCTCCTTATCATTCCTTTCTCTCCAGGCCAACCCTGGACTTCTGTCTCTTTAATAGACATTAGACTCATGTCTGTCTCAGGTCCTCTATTCTGTTTCCTTCTACCTGGACTGCTCTTCCCCAGATCTTTATATTGCTGCCCACTTCTTATCATAAGGATCTCAAATAAGGGCTCCTCTTTACCATAATATGCTATTTCCCTTCCTCACAGTGCTTTATTACTATCATAAAATATCTTGTTGCTTATATATTTACTGTCCATCTCCCTTGCAAGAAGGGAAGCTCCTGGAGAGGCTCTATTTTTTCAGTGCCTGGCAAATAGTAGTTGTTTAATAAATACATACGTATTGCCTTGCCAACATTCCACAACATGGCAAAATACAGCCACATTCTGACCACAGGTTCAGGTGGCCAAAGGGAAGTAGCAAAATGGAAGTTGGCTGGTTCAGAAAAAGTTTATTTATATATCTCATGGGTGTAGACAGGGAAACAATTAGTCTGGATCTTCGTTGCCATTTAAAAACCTTTGCCTTTGACATTTGATGGCAGGGGACATCCCCTAAATTAGACTGACACATTGAATAGAGTCTTCAAGGATCTGTGTATCATGTATCATGTTTTAGTTATTTCCAATTAGTGTAAATAAAAGAGTGAATCAGTTCTCAGTGGCCTAGATTTCTAGAGCAGACACCCTCTATCCCCATTCTATTTCAAAAATAGAAAACACAAAAACCTCAAAATGGTTCCATTCTCCACTCATCATATTTCCACAGAGGGACAGGAAATTCATTCCATGCCCTAGGAAGGCAGATCTTGGGAGGGACTCCTCCAATCCCACCCTATCAATAATAAATGTGTCATGATCTCTTTTGGTCTCAGGGCTGTGTTTGTCTCCTTATTGGTGTTGAGCTTGGGCAGAACAGAGTGCTGTCTTTTATGGCCCCTCTTAAATTCCAAGTAAAAGGACTAACTCAGTCTCATAAACTCCTTTGAAAGATCCCAGTAGATTATAACAAATATTCAGAGTTTTTCTAAATTCTCACAGCCAGAACTTTTAGCCATAAGTTCAGATTTCCAGATAATATTTACAGTGACAATTGGTATTCCATGAAGGTGGCAGAGTGTGGTAAAAAGATCACATTTTGAAATCAATAAGACATGGGGCACCTGGGTGGCTCAGTTGGTTAAGTATCTGACTCTTGATTTTGGCTCAGATCATGATCTCGGGGTCCTGAGATCAGGCCCTTTGTTGGGCTCCATGCTGGGTAGGGAGCCTACTTGAGATTCTTTCTCTCCCGCTCTCTGCCCCACCCTCTCTGCTCTCCCATCAATAATACACAACATCATGTAGCTTTGGGTAGACCACCCAGTTCTTTAAAGGTAATTTTTCTCATAAAATTAGGATAATAACACCTATATTTTCCAGGGATGGTAGCAGGCTTAGGTGAGATAATGTGCATGAAGTGCTTGCATACTGCCTGGTAATGAGTAGGTACTTGATAGGACTGAGTTCCCTTCTACCTTCCCTGTGCCTGAAAGTTAACCAAAGTGTTAAGTCTTGCATGATGTCTATCTATTATGCTCATTAACATTTGTGTTATTCTTTATACCTATTAAATGGATTCACATTTGGAGTATAATCTTTCCAACCACCACATGGACATATGAGGTATTTGCATAGGTGGGGTAATCCTCTCAGAGGTGAGAAAACGTAACTCAGATGGTTGTTGGTTTGCTCAGGATCAGTAAGGTCAGGTCTCAGACTCAAGCAGGACTCCCCATCTAGCACTCTTCACGACATGCCTTGCAGCCCTGTGCCATTCTGTTTAAGAAGCATGTTACTTATTGGCTATTCCAACAGAGAAGGGAACTGGGAGAAGACAGTAGGAGCATATCAAATCTAAAGTGTTAGAACAACTCTTGGAGAAGTAGTCTCACATTTGTCAGGTATTCCTTTCTTGTTAAGTCCCTTTACGATGTTGTTTTATTTTCTAAAATTTTATTTGCTCTATCCATTCACTTATTTATTCACTCATTCACTAACATTTCTTGAGTCCCTACTCTGCCTGCTATGTGTATCAAGCAGCATAATAGGCACTGCAAATATAAAAAAGCTGAAAAATAGTCTCTGTCCTCTAGGAGCTTAGTGTTGCTGGGGAGATGGATGTGCAGACAAATAATCATAATACAGGGTCATAGGCACTGAGGGGAGGAATATGCCAGGTGTTGTCCAGCTCTGGGGAAAAGTGATCGAGGAAGCCTCAAGGTGGCAAGGTCATAGGCAGAAGGCTTCTTAGAGAAAATGCTTGCATCAGGCACTGTTGGGAAAGAGGAGTTGGCTACTCCTTCTGAGCCCTAGTCCCTCATCTGTGAAATGGTGATAAATTAATAACTATCTCATATGGTTGTTAATGTCTATAAAATGCTTAGATCTGTGCCTTGCAAGAAGTAAAGACTTGATAAATGTTGGCTGCTGTTATTATTACTGTTTCATTCAGGAAAAAGCCATTTCATTTTATGTCTGACTTCATACATTACAGTAGCTTAAAACAAATACTCTCATATTTTTTAGATGTTGTTTGCAAAAATTAGCTTAAAAGGGCATACATATTTGTGAACACATAAATTCTAGGTAACACTGGGGTAATAACCTTTATTTTTTAAGGTTTATTTATTTACTTGAGAGAGAGAGATCATAAGTGGAGTGAGGGGCAGAGGGAGAGAATCTCAAGCAGACTCCCTGCTGAGCAGGGATCTCTGCACAGGGTTGGATCTCATGACCCATGAGATCAAAACCTGAGCCAAAACCAAGAGTGGGATGCTTAACTGAGCTACCTGGGCGCCTCTTTAAATTTTATTTATAGAAGCTTGGGGGACACCTGGGTGGCTTAATGGGTTAAGTATCTGCCGTCAGCTCAGGTCATGATCTCAGGGTCCTGGGATTGAGCCCCACATTGTTCTTCCTTCTCTGCAGAGAGTCTGCTTCTCCCTCTTCTTCTGCCCCTCCTCCCTGCTCACGCATTTTTTCTCATTCTCTTTTTCTCAAATAAATAAAATCTTAAAAATATAGAAGCTTGAAAGAAACATGTTACCTGACCTCTTCCCCCCACCCCTCTTCCATTGTTTGTGGCAGGCAATATTAAAATGGAAGGTTTCTAATTCCCTGTCCAGAAACTGCTGTTCTGCCTAGAGTGCTTCTGAGGTGTCTGAGAGCGTTAGTTTCAGTGTGATGTATTTTTTCTAGCCTTTGGGATGTGGTCAACCCCTGTGAAACTCTGTTTCTTCACCATGGATTATTACATGTTTAATTGTAAGGTGAAAAGACGGGGGACTCTCAGAGAATGCTAACTCAGGAGGGTCATTATTTAAAGATACCTTATTCCTCAGGAGCAAGCCTTCTCAGGGCAGCTCTCTTCTGAAAGTCCTGATACTACCCTGGACCTTTGTGAAAGAAGCTTCCAGTCTGTCCCAGTTCTTTCCACTTTCTCAAATTGCCTCCATAAAGCAGATATCTGGGCATTGGAGGTGTGGGTATATGCTGTAGAATAAAGTGTGGGGATTACTGATTTCATGTTGTATGGGAGACAAGAAGGGATGAAATGACAAATTTAGGTAAGACTCCTGGGAAAAGTGAAGACCAGGGTTGCCTTATTATCTCTTTTTCTGGGCATAGGGACCCTGGTAAGTCAGTGGCCTAAAGTGAACCCAGTCCAGTGTTTTATCTGACTTCCTACTGGATAACAATTCACATCTCCAAAGCCCAGCTTAGAGAACATGGCTCAGTTGGAATTTAGAAAACCCAAAGTGAGTTGGCATGCCAACTATATCACATTTCTCCTCTTGAGAGAGAAAATGCTGGGCTGCCAACTGCAAGGGTGTTTAGCATTAGTGGGACCAAAAGATAGAGCGTTTGAGGAATAAACCCCAAATTCTGTGACTGAATCGTACATTGTTATAGGGGTCTGTTTAACCCTCTGTCAGGCCCCTAACTTAAACATATCACTCTTCTCCTTTCTTCCCCGGGTTTATCTGATGATACCTTTGACATAAAATATAAAATAATATAAAAACAGGTGATGTGCCTACATGAATGTGTAATTAAGAAATGTATGCTTGCCTTATAGAAGCAATTATGCTTTTAATCACTACATATTGTATTCTGATGTTAAAATGATATTTTAAAATTTTAATATCATACACTGTTACTTTTACATACATAATTTTCAATACTGTTAACAAAAATGTAGAGGCAAGAAAGGTTGATTTGCAAAGGAATTAGGTATTCTGGCAGTTACTATGCAGCATGTCAGCTACTGGGATAGTAGAAAAATACCTGTCTTATATTTTATTGTATGCCATATCACACTTATACTGTCCAATAGCAAACTTATAAAACATACGGTACTGTTAGGTGTGAGGCTTAATGAAATTTTATTATTATTATTACATTTAAGAAATTATGCTTAAGAAATTTTCTCAATTAAAAAAAATAACCATTGTCTTTGCTTAATCAAAGGTATTTAACTGTGGGGGTGCCTGGGTGGCTCAACCCATTAAGCGTCTGCCTAAGCTCTGGCCATGATCTCAGGGTCCCGGGATGGAGCCCTGTGCCAGGCTCCCTGCTCAGCGGGGAGTCTGCTTCTCTCTCTTTGTCTGCCCTTTTCCCTGTTCATACTCTTTTTTGCTCACTGTCTCGCTCTCAAATAAATAAATTAAGTCTTTAAAAAAGATAAAAGATCTTTAACTGTGTGTTCCACATATCCTGAAACTAAGTTACAATGAAACTAAGGGCAATGAAAATAGAGATCAGTATAGATATTTGACAAAATGGGAAAATATATATCTTCTATTGGATTTAAACACTTGGATATTATGACTCAGGATTTGTTTTAGAATTTAGCTCTCTCTCTGTGTGGTTTTTTTTTTTTTTTGGCATGAAAAATCATCTTAAGTTCATTGCCCCATGGCAGCAGAAAGACTACTTCACTGTGAACACTTCCATTTAGTAGGAGGAGCAAGAAAGTGTGGGCATAAAAACTCACTTATATGTAAGATAGGTACATTTGGGGAGGCAAAATATACATTGCTATTAAAAACTCAAGTTTCAGCTCTGGAATCAGATAGGTTTGGGCTCAAGTTCAGTGCCACCCTTATTGCACAAGTTATTTAATCTTTCCTAAATTTCATTTTTCTCTGCTGTAAAAATGAAAATAAAACCTTCTCACTTAGTTGTTAGAATAATAGCTAAGCTACTTAACAGACTACTTAATAAGCATTCAATGAATGACAGCTATTATTCATATTATTTTGGATAAAGAGGTTTGAGTGTACTAAGGAACAGACAGCAAATTCTCATGAATCAATTCAAAGGTGGCTAAATGTTCTAAAAAAAAGAGCATGTCTTTACATAAAGGGACATTTTACTCTGCTTTTATAATGTCTGTGGAATTCTGTAAAGGTAGGAATATAATCATAAGAATCTACCATCCTTGTTTGGCATGTGATAATACAGGGCAAACTGTTGGACTTTTCTGTATTTTTATTTATGAGAACAACTAAAAATTAAAGGGTGAGGATTTAGGGAAGTTAACTCTATTTCTCTGGTTCCGCCCCCCACCTTTTTTTAAAGTTTGGCACTTAAAGAAAATCATCCAAAGCCAGGATGTGTTGAATAATTGTAAAACCGTCCCAACCATAGAGATCATGAATTATTAATTGTATCTGTTTACAGAAAATGTGTGATATCAGTCCAGTTGGCATAAGAGAATAAAAATGACAGCAGTAAATTAAACATATGGTAGCTAAAACAAACAAAAGTGCTTTTAAAGCAAAATTATTTATATTCCCCATTTTTCTGCAGCTTTCATAATTATCTGTTTTTAATCACTCCTCTCCATGTCCTACTATGTCCTCATTGTTTTCTGAGAAAAGGGGCCAAAAATAACTCAAGCTGCCTAAACTTTCTTTGGCTCACACCATGTGCATCAATGGAAATAAACCCTGATACCCTGATCCTGACTGTGGACCAATGATTGACACCTGAACCAAAGTCAGCCCTGTATGAGTTTGACTTGGCAAAGGCCAACTACAACAGAGGTGGCTTAATGTCAGCTGCCAGTGAGACTGATTGAAATTGAATGGACGTAAAACCCTAGTTAGACACTAGGATGGACCCCAGTTCCTTGTGTTTACCTGATGTTCATAATGGCCATGTGCTATTTTCTCTTCTCCATGAGGCCAGTTATCCATTCCAGTCTTGGAATTGCTTGGAAACAGAGGTAATTGGACTGTAAGAGGTCACAACCTGTAACCACATCCTGGGAGGATGTTGGAATAGCAAGCAGAACATCATTCTGTGAATTCTTTAGATAAATGGGAAACAGAACATCATTCTGTGAGCTCTAGATAAGTGCCTAGAGGTGTTTCTCCTTTTTCCCAATCCAGTTTGAGTTTTTTTGAAATTCTGGTCCTATTGAAATGAGCCCCAATTATGTGCTGAATCTAAAGCCAGAGCACCCAGATCACATTCCCAGCTGCTCCCCCATAACCATTGGGATGACTAGTTACTGTTTCTTAGCGTCTTATGATGATAATTCAATATGAATGTCAGAGGAGCCATTTTCATTTCATTTTCATCATTCATGATGTTCTGATACACTGATGTGTTACTATCATTTATCAACATCACAAGAAATTTGTTTGTAATAGGATTTAAATAATGAAGTTCACAAATGGACTCACTTAAAAAAACAAATTAAAGCATTTTCAATTTTTCTTTTTCAAGTGCTTTTTGTTAGGGTAGCTTTATTGAAGTGTAACTGATCTATGATAAGCTATACATATTTAAAGTGTACAATAAAACAAGTTTTAACATATGTTTATATATGTGCAACCATCACCATGATCAGGTAATAAACATACCCATCACCCCAAAAGTTTGCTGTGCTTCTGTTCCTGGTCCTTCCCTCCTCCCTACTTTCTAATCAACAAATGATCTGCTTTCTGTTACAGAGATTACTTTGCATTTTCTAGAACCTTATATAAATTGAACCATGCAGTATGCATTCTTTTTTATCTTCTTTCATTCGGCATAATTATTTTGAGATTTATCTTGGTAGTTGTATCTTTATTTATTGTTGAGAAATAAATACGTCTTTTGCATTTCCATATGAATTTTAAAATCAGCTTGTCAATTTCTACAAAAGGGCCTGCTGGGATATTGATTAGGATTGCATTGAATCTTTATATTAATTGTGGTGGGGAGAAATATTGACATGGTTGCAGTCTGTGCAGGCTGGTATAAAAAAATATCATAGATAAGATGGCTTATAAATGGCAGAAATTTATTTCTCCCAAGTCTGGAAGCTGGGAAGTACAAGATCAAGGCATATGTAGAGTTGGTGTCTGGTGAGAGCCCATTTCCTGGTTATATAGACTGCCATCTTTTTGCCGTGTCCTCACTTGGCAGAAGAAGCAAGGAACTGGGGCCTTGTGTATAAGGGCACTAGTCCCATTTTTGAGGGCTCTACCATCATGACCTAATCATCTCCCAAATGTTCCACATCCAAATAGTATCACATTGTCGATTAAGTTTCCGCATATAAATTTGGGGAGACATAAACATTGTCTATAGCAGACATCTTTTTAAAAGATTTTACTGATTTATTTATTTATTTGAGAGAAAGAGAGAGAGAGAGAGAGAGAGAGAAAGAGCACATGAACACAAGACTAGGGGAAATAGAGAGGGAGGGAAAGGGAGAGAACCCCAAGCAGACTCTGCCCTGAGGGTGCGGCCAATGGTGGGGCTTGACCTCATGACCTGAGCTGAAACCAAGAGTTGGTTGCTTAACCAAATGAGCCACCCAGGTGCCCCGTCTATAACAGACATCTTAAAAATATTCAAGCTTTTGGGCTGCCTGGAAGGTGTAGTTGGTTGTGTCTGACTCTTGGTTTCAGTTCAGTCTGTGTTCTCAGGGTTATGGTCTCAGGGTCCTCTGATCAAGCTCTGCATCGGGCTCTGCACTCACCGTGGAACCTGCTTGGGAGATTCTCTCTCCTTCTCCCTCTTCTCCTCCCCCTACGTGTGTGTGCATGTTCTTTCTCTCTTTAATCAATCAGTCAATCAATCAATCTTTAAAAAGATTCAAGCTTTGACCCATGAATATGTTATAATCTCTTCATTAATTTAGGTTTTCTTTAATTTCTCTTAGCAATAGTCAGTGGTTTTCAGTATATAATTTTGTCAGATTTATCCTTAAGTATTTTTAATTTTTGATGCCACTGTAAATAATATATTTTTTAAACTTCCCTTACTGATTATTCATTGCTAATATGTAAAAATACAATTGATTTTTATAGATTGAACTTGACTTCTGCATCCTTGGTAAAATCACTTGTTTGGTCTAATATTTTTGTGGGTTCCATCAGCTTTCTACATAGGTGATCACGTTGCCTGTGAATAAAGGCAATTTTACTTCTTTCTTTCTAGTCTGGATGCCTTTTATTTATTTCTTTTGCTTTATTGCCTTGGCTAGAACTTCTACTATAATGTTGACTATAAGTGCTGAGAGCAGCCCCTAGTTTTCTTCCTGATCTCAGGGGGGAAACAGTCTTTTACCACTAAGTATGACTGCTGTAGGTTTCTTATTGATGCCTTTTGTCAGATTGAGGAAATTAATTCTTATTCTTAGTTTGCTGAGAGGTTTCTTTTTTTTTTAGTCAGGAATGGATATTGGATTTTTTCAAATGCTTTTTCTATAGCAAGGTTATAAATTTTTTTTTTTAGTTTGTTAATATGGCAAATTACATGGATCTTTTTTATTATTATTATTTTTATTTTTTTAAAGATTTTATTTATTTATTTGACAGAGAGAGATCACAAGTAGACAGAGAGGCAGGCAGAGAGAGAGGGAGGGAAGCAGGCTCCCTGCTGAGCAGAGAGCCCGATGCGGGACTCGATCCCAGGACCCTGAGATCATGACCTGAGCTGAAGGCAGCAGCTTAACCCACTGAGCCACTCAGGCAGCCTACATGGATCTTTTTTGAATGCTAAATCAATGTTGCATTCCTTGGCTAAGCTATACTTGGTTGTGCATTGTCTCTTTTATATATTGCATTGTCTCTTTTATATATATGTGTTTTATATATTTATTATTATTTATTTAAAATAAATATAAACATATAAATATATTTATTTATATATTTATAAATATATATAATATATAATATATAAATATGTAAATATATTTATTTATATATTTATGTTTATATTTTATATTTATATAATTCAAATTATATAAATTTGTATAATTTTATATTTATATAATATAATTTTTATAATGCATATTATATTATATATTTATATTATATTTATATTTATATAAAATATATCTATATATTTATTCTTATTTATATATTATATATAAATATATTTTATATATTTTATTATTTTATGTTTATTTTATATATTTATTTATATATAAATATATAAATATAAAATAAAAATAAATATATATATAATTGCATATATATATAATTATATATATGCATTGTCTCTTTTATATATTGTTGGGTTTATTTGATAAAATTTTGTTAGTGTATTTGTTCATGAGAAATATTGCTCTATAATTTTCATTTCTTGTAATATATTTATTGGTTTTGGTATTATGGCAATGCTGTCTTTATAGAATGAATTGGGAAGCATTCTTTTCAGTTTTTTGGAAGATTTTGTATAGAATTGGAATTATTTCTTCCATAAATATTTGGAAGAATTAACCAGTGAAACCATTTGGGCCTGGAGCTTTTTTGTTTTTTTGTGGAAAGATTTTGAACAACAAATTCAATTTCTTTAGTAGATCTATGACTATGCAGATTATCTGCTTCTTTAAGTGAACTGCATTAGGTTATATCTTCAAAGACTTTTTCCATTTCATTTATGATGCCAAAATTATTGGTATAAAGTTCTTGATAACATGCTTTTAAATCTTTTTTTTTTTAAAGATTTTATTTATTTGACAGAGATCACAAGTAGGCAGAGAGGCAGGCAGAAATAGTTGGGGGGGAAGAAGGCTTCCCACCGAGCAGAAAGCCTGATGTGGGGCTTGATCCCAGGACCCTGGGATCATGACCTGAGTTGAAGACAGAGGCTTTAACTCACTGAGCCACCCAGGTGCCCCTGTGATCTTAAATCTTTTAAGAAAATCAGTGGAATCTTTAATAATGTCACATCTTTTATTTTTGAGGGTAATTTGTATCTTTACTCTTCTTTCTTCTACTCCCCCCACCTTTTTTTTTTTTTTTTTTGGATTAGTCTGTGTAGAGGTGTATCAATTTAATTGTTCTGAAGAACCAACCTTTCATCTCATTGATTTTCTCTGTTATTTTCTGGTTTTGACTTTATTGATTTTCTCTCTGATCCTTATTATTTTCTTTCTTATACTACTTTGGGTATATTTTGCATTTCTTTATCTACTTTCTTAAAGTGGAAGTTAAAGTCATTGATCTGAGATATTTTATTTTCTAATGGGAAAGATTAATGCTATACATTTACCCCTTAGTAATGCTTTAGTAGAATCCCACAATTTTAAAAAAAATTATTGAAGTGTAATTGGAATACAATGTTATATTAGTTTTACATATATAACGTATTGATTTGACAATTCTTTTTTTTTTTTTAAAGATTTTATTTACTTATTTGTCAGAGAGAAAGCACAAGAAGGCAAAGTGGCAGGCAGAGGCAGAGAGAGAAGCAGGCTCTCTGCTGGACAAGGAGCCCAATGCAGGTCTTGATCCCAGAACCCTGGGATCATGACCTGAGCCAAAGGCAGTGGCTTAACCGACTGAGCCACCCAGGCATCCCTCGATTTGACAATTCTATACATTACTGCATGTTCACCATGATAAGTATAGTCACCATACAACATTATTACAGTATTATTGGTTATATTCCCTATGTTGTACTTTTCATCTCCAAGACTTATTTATCTTATAACTGGATGTTTGTACCTCTTAAGCCCTTTCATCTATGGGGCTCAGCCCCCACCTACCTTCCCTCTGTCAACCACCAATTTGCTCTCTGTATTTAAGAGTCTGTTTGGTTTTTCGTTCATTTGTTCTTTTGTTTGGTTTTTTAGATTGCACACATAAGTGAAATCATACGGCATTTTTCTTTGTCTGTCTGATTTATAGAATCCCACAAAGTTTGATATGTTGTGTTTTCACTTTCATTCAGTTCAAAATACTTTATAACTCGTTTTGCAATAATAAGGGTTGGGAAAAGTCACAGAAGTGGGGTAAGGGGCTAAGAGATACAGGATTGGTTTGAGATAAGAGAAAGGGTGCTATCTCTTAGGCAGGAGATAGGAAAGATGCTGACAAAGACATAGTTGTGAGTGGAGGGTGGAGAGGAATGGAAATTGAGGGAATTCCTTCCTGATCTTTGTGTTCTTGGTGAAGACAGAGGAAAGGGTATCTACTGTAAGAGGATAGGTAACTTGAGTGAAATAAGGATTTGAAGCAAATTTGTGGGGACTGATAGTAAGAGAAAACTATGGACACATAGAAAAATAATAGAAGTAATAGCTAAAAGTGAAGATCACAGAGTTGTAGAAGCATCTTGTACAGTTTTTCTCCTGCTTGTCCTGGATACCTGAGTGTGGGTTCAGAGGGAACAGGCAGATGTAGGAATGATTCAAGTTCAGGATTTTGGTGGATTCATTTGGAAGAAGCATGATGGAAAGAGAAAATAGAAGTTATTGATAAAAGAATGATTGAAGAACTGATTTAAGCTAAGAAAAAGGAAGGGAAGTAAAGAAAGGAACTCGTCAGGGAAAATGCATGCAGGGGTAAGTAGCTCAAAGGATATATATATATCATATATATATATATGATATATATATACACACTTTTATCTCTCAAAGGTTATATGTATATACACACACATATATACACATATATCCCTCAAAGGAGAGATATATATATATATATATATATATATATATATATATATATATGAAGTTGAAATACAAGTTTAAAGGAATTAACAGGAAGTTTAGGTAGGTTGTGTGGTCAGACTGTGGGATATTGGAGATTAAGTTTTCATCAATGAAGCAATTCTGGAGGACAAGTTTCAGGGTGTGGTTGATATGCAGGTGACAGAATTACAGTGGAATTGAAGGTTACTGGAGTAAGAAGGCCTAAGAATTGTGGGCAAGGCATTTTGTGGGGTATGCACATAGATTCTGAAACTACCTAGGATCATGGTAAGGGTAGAGGTGGAGAGGAGAGTATGAATCAGCAGGAGTTTAATGTTTAGAGATGAATGTGACGGGACTGGTTGATGACAATAAGAAAAAGGCATTTAGGATTAGATATTAGAAGGCCCAAGCCTGCAGAGAATCCTGGCTTATCTCTGAACTTCATTTCAAGTGAGGGTTGGGAAACCAGAAGCCACCCTTAGTGAGGGCTGTAGAAGAGAAGAGTAAGGGGAGCTCCAGGTTTGAGTTCGGACATGAAGTGGCAGATGATTCCCTTTTGGAGGTGCACTGGACTTTGTTGATCAGCAGATGGTGTTCTGGAGGAGATAGTAGGAAGATCTGGGAGTGAATAGGAGAGGTGAGTGTTTCTCACAAATATTATTTTTATATTTTATATATTTATTTATATATATTTTATATATTTATATATGTTTTATATATTATATATTTACATATAATATATAATATATATTTATATATTTTATATAACAAATATTAGTTTTATATTAAGGATTAAGGACAAGGTGGATGACTAGAGGGGCTTATTTTTTGGACAGTGACTGAAGGTGTCAGATTGTGACACATGGTATTGTCCACAGACCTTAAATTTCCAAAAAGAATTTTGATGTGAGGTTACTTTTATTAGTGTTAAAACTAATATTCTAAATGATACTGGAAACAATCTGTGAACTTGCCTACTTAAGACCTCTTTGAGCTCAGGGAAGTGTAACAGCATTCCATTTCAAATATCAATGCATAAAGTATTTTTCCTTCCTGATGACTCAGGTGTCTTCAGAGATTGTCTCATGGGTTGTAGTGCTTAAACTTCCCATCAAAGCAAGGACAGTTAACTTGCCCTATATGATAAGGCCTGAGTAGAAAGCTTGGATCCAGGGAAATGTGGGCAACCACAGAGCTCCAGCTGAATCCTGGTGGCAATTCCCTGTGGAAGCCCTGTGTCCTGTGATTGTGTACCTTTCTGTCCCTTTAACTGTCTTCCTATCAAGCTATCTGCCAAAGTAACCCTTGGAGGGAAAGTTACAATACTGAATGAGTGAGGGGCAGTTTTACTCCTTCCTTTCCTCAGGTATACCATTAGAAACATTTTCTTTCTTCACCGATGAGAGCTTTTTCTCTGACTTGGGTTTACTGTTTTCCAGAAGAGTAGAGATTTCAAATTGCACATTTATGAGTCCCATCTCTTCTGATGAATGTAAAAATAGTAAGATGCAGTAGACAGAGATATTCTTTACCTGGCAAGAGGGCCTTGGGCCAATTGTTTTACCTTTATGTCTCCGTATTCTTTTCAATGAGACACAATAACATAGGACTTACTTTGCAGAGTTGAGGTGACCTCTAAAATTGATGTGCATGAAGTTCTTAGTCCAGAACCTGACATAAAGAAGGTATTTAATAAATGGTGGCTATTGCTCCTATTCAGAACATCATGTCAAGTAAACTCACTGAATCTTCACAATACTATGAAATGGCTCTCAATGATGATGACACTTGACAGATAAGGAAATCAGAGTTTAGTGTGATTCCCAAGGTCAACAGTCAAAATCTAGTAAATTGCAGAGATCAGACTTGACTTCTGGTCTGTTTGATTCTGAACCTAATGCTTCTTCCAGTACAGTTAGATCATCCTAGGAAAACTATTTAGAACTTAGAGAAGAATATTTCAAAATGTAACTTCATTGTCATGGGTTATTGCAGCCCCCACTGTTGGGTAATTTTTATGGGTTAACCTCAAGTGCCAGATACACAATGGCAAGGCCTTTTCATCTTACTCAGTTTTCAGGGGCACAAAGAGAGATATGCATATGAAAGCTAATTTGCTAGGTAAGAGGAATTATACCCAGAGCACTTGGTTTGTTATAGAGAGCTCAGCAATTAGGCTTAAATTAGATCATCAGAGTTAAACTGAGGGAACCTATAGATTATTTGAAATATCAAGAGGGAACGGTAGGAACACTAAAACTCAGAAATATCATACAATCACACTTTTCCTGATCCAAGCACATTTAGTAAGCAGTGAGTAGAGGCTCCCTGCTGAGTTCCTTAATTATAACACTGGGGCACTCTATAAAAGCATGAGAGGAATGTCATTTCTGGCAATTCATTAATCATGTGATTTCACTTCCCCTCTTGGGTGGACATTTTATTGCATACCAGGGTAGGGTTTTTGCTGGATATGCATACTCCCTCCATTTCATTTAATTATTGAACATGACAAGTTCCATAATGCTCAGGGGTGATTTTTAATAATACATAGTCTTTCAGTTGTTGATGCTCTTTCCCATCCCAAGCATTGGGGTATCTCTTTGTTTCTACTATCACCTTGTAAAGGCTCAGCTCTGAACTGGTTCCCTGCGTTCCAAAGAGGATCTTAGAGATCATTGAGTTCTATCTCTTTATACTATAAATGAGTAAACTAGGGCCTCAAGAGGTTTAATGACTTTTCTGACATTACACAGCCAAATAACAGAATGGTTTTCACTGGAAAGATTAAAACTAGGGATCATATCTTGATGAGGCAAACCAGTGTCATGAGATGAAAGAGATTTAGAAAACAATTTTTTTTTTTTTAAGTGAGGGAGCAGGAATTACTTACGCGCCTTGAGCTCACTGCCTTCTCTGTAATGTATCTCCATAACTGCCTTGTGGGATGGTTGGATAATTGAATAAAGTCATATGTTTAGCTGAATGTCTGGCATGTGGGGTATGCTAAATGAATGATAGGTTTTATAAATCTGCCTTTGAATTCTACATCATCAGATTTAAAATAAAAGACATTTGTACTACTTTCTTTGTATTTCCAGCTAAACTCATTGCCCTTCGCTAACCAACTCAACCCAAACTAGTTTTGGAACCAATCTGGATCATGGTCATAAGCACTCACAGTCTCTTAATTGTGGTAGATTTAGAAGCCTAGAGCAGGTCTTGCTGTCATTTTCAAGCCTGCCTCACCCTTGCTCTTCTCTTCAGTCAGTCCCTTACTCATGCCTGCCATACTCCATCCCATGATGCCAGGCTGCCATGCTTGAGAGATACACCTGCTTTCTGTCTCATTCTTCTCTAAGCATTCCTGTTCTCATGGTCTTCCAGTCCATCTCTCACCTAAGCATTTTTGGTTGGAACTCTAATCTGATCAAGTTGGGGCCAGTATTTTTCTGCAGTCCCAGGGAGGTCTATCTGGAATGATTGCTCATTTGCTGTAGCCAGTTCTAGTGGTCCCAATGTACCCTTATGGGTTTTGGCAAGTTTCTCTGCATTTCTCCCAGGCCCAGGTAGAATTTGGTGCCTGCAAATGTAGAATGCTAGAGGAATATGGGATTTGCACTTGGGCCATGGACTACCACAATAAGTTATTCTGTTATATGCAAGAATGTGAAGGGACCAGGTTCTTTTGCACTTTGATCATTTTGGCACCTGATATTTCCCTCTTAATATTCGGGGATTGATGTCCAGTGGGAATCTCTTTAACTCAGATGGTCTGTCCTGGGTCTGCTCTTATTCTTGTCTTCCCCAGTCCTAGACATGGAGTGGGGATCAACATGGGGTCTTTCCTCTTTTCTAGAAGCTGGCTTTAATGGAGTCCAGGCCATGCCCCCCACCTTCCACCAGCGAGCAGTGATTGACACTCCTTGCACCTCCCCCTGACCCCGGGGTGGTTATAGGGCTATACCTTGCTTGATTCCCCAAATGAGATCACCTCTTAAGCCCACTACATCTTGAGCTTGGAGAAATGAACTGCTTCTTTGCCCTTCCCATGCCTTTCAACTTGGTCTTAGATAGCCTTTGAGGTGGAAAAAAAAGAGATTTTCATACTGCGATCCTCAAGATTTGACAAAGGTTTTGTAAGACACCAGTTATTTAACACACAGAGCTTGCACAATTTTTGCTCTCTCTCTCTATATACACACATATATGGATAGGTATATGTCGGTAAGCTCTATAAGCCATTACAAAACTACCCTACCTTGCTTGTATCAAAAAAAATAAAAATTTTTACAAATTAACTTTTTTTCCTTCATTTGAAATGGCAGCAGTTCTAATGAGCCCCTTAGTGCGGGGTGGGGGGGTTATTAAAATTGAAAATACCTACTTTGTTGAATAGAATTAAGTCTGTAAGAAAATTTACATTGCTTTTCAACCACTAACGTTAATCTCCAGGCATATTTGAGAATTAGCAACATGGAGCAGCTCTCTTAGCTTTCATCTGGACTCTAGCTCTTGGGCTGAATCACTTGTATCATAAAGATTAGAGTTACTTGTCACTGCTGGAGACTCTTGTCTTTCCCCACCTGACTCTTTCTTCCAGGATTATGGGGAAGACTGGTACTATTTTACTGAAATTCCAATAAGGCAATCTTACAAAAATTATCATGCCAGATATAAGACACCATTAAAACCAATTGGTGAAAGAGCAAAGTTACAGGTTTTTAAACAACACTGCAATTCAAAGTCCTGCCTTTGTGCTGAACTCTCTCTTACTTTCTTCTTTTTCCCCTCAATTTGAGGGTGTATCAAGGCAGGGACTTCAGCTGTAAACCACCACTGGCCAGTAAGTCAATAAGATACAGCTGTTCTACAGGGCAGCCAAAAACATAAGGGTAAAAGACAGCCACATCTTTTCCTCTTTTTGATTGGTTTATAATTACTCCAGATTCATGAGCATATTGTATAAACTTGCTTTTCCAAAGCCCCATTAATCTTTGCTATTGGTTCATCTCCTGGTTCCAAAGATGACCTCACCCTAAGTCCTGCCCAGTTGTTAGCAACTCTAAAGCATATTCTTTTCTCAATCCAAAAGAATCCAGATGGAAGATCTCCGAGTTGGTGCTTGTTTAGCAGCTTTCCAGAATGAATCATTAGAGTGTAAGGGTTTGGTGTGGCCAACTAATTATCTGAAGATAAACTGAGGTCAAAACTCAGGCCTTTGCATAGAATTAGATCCCATGCTCTGGCACATGGGCTTTTCAAGTTATGTAGATCTGTTCTCTCTTCCCAGATAATTTTCTTGTTATTCCAAAGGCGGTTTGGGGAGTAAGAGTCAAAGCCATTAGCTGAAGACTGAATATAGGGCCACATTTTCACTCAGTGTCTGACTTCTTATCTTTATTCTCTGAAGGTCTACCTGGCTTTTCTTTTTCTCTCCTTTCAAGTGACAAAGAAATTGAGCTGCTTAGCCCAGAGGTTAAGTGATTTGTCCATGTGGTCACACAAATTACTTCCAGGCCATGAACTGTAAATTGTATCTCAATACAAGTCTCTCGAGATTGAGCATCTGCTTTTTTCCCTAGGAGATAGGGGTGTTACCTTTAGTTTTTTGATGCCTTTTTTCATTTCTTAACAGATGCCACAGTTGAGCCCTTGGTGAGTTCCAACTGTTTTTCCTCATTAGACTGGCAGTAGTTGTGGTGTTCAATAACTTTCATGTCTGAATGCCCCTGAACAGAAACATTAACACCGGACCATTTCCTAGTTTTAAAAGGTTAACTTGTCTGATGGAACTTAAATTGGTGGATTTAAAAGTTTATGGAGAGTGGTCTAAAAGAACAAAACTAGAGCATTTCTCCCAAATTTTATGATACTTAAGGAAGAGAGGAGAGACATAAATATGGAATTTATCTAGAAGTGAGTTTAGCTGAGAGAGAGAGAGAGAAACCAGCAACAGGAGGAAAAGTGCCTGAGGAGCTGGTGAGAGCTGGTTTAGCCCTGTGTTTTGAGTTTCTGTGCTTTATTTGGGTATGGTTGTACCTTTTCAGAAATGCCAGAGGGAAATACAACATAAGCAAAAGAAATCCCTCTCACCCACAGGGAAACAAGGATCAGGGACAAGCACCTCCCTCTTCTTCATCCCCTGAAACAGGTGGACTGTATGCAGAGGGTGCTAGATACTCTTATTTGAATAATCACTAATGCTTCTCTAGGTCTTTCTAGGTTCCTGTGCTAAATGTTTTACATGTCTCATATAATTCTTTCTGCAACCCTGACGAAAATGGACTAATACTCCAATTTTTAAGACATTGAAGCTAATGTTTCTGGAAGTTAAATTGCCCAAGATCCCATGGCTAGGCTATTCTGCCTGATTTTAGACTCTATTCTCATAAACATGTACATTCTATCTACATTCTTGGCAAAGGATTCCAGTTCTGTACTCCTTTAGAAGCCAGTGCCGGTCCAGGGACTATGAAGACACGTAGCTCTGGATCATCAGAGGAATGTGGCATCTTCCTTGTAATACATCATTCACCAGAGGCCAGTCGTCTTTACTAGGGCATACGAAACACATTTTCCTTCAAATTTGTAGAGGATTAAAGGAAAGTTATCAACATCAATAAGATTGTAGGAAGAATGTTTTAATATATTAGCATCAGTCAGTTAGTTAACACGTATCTTCCAATCACACCATGTCCTTAAATTTGCACTAGGTGCATGGGTTTGGGATAGTGTTTCAATAGCATACTTAGGCCCTTGATAATGAACTTACAAGCTCCACAAGGTGACATGAAACTATCAAGAAGAATGTAGAACTGATGTGTCTTACAAAATTGCAAGAATTTAGAAAGCAGAGGAAATGAGGCACTGAAGAGAAAAGCCATTGTTTTTATTTATTGTATGCTGATTGCATTCCCAGTGGTGAACAAGGTATATCAAACGGGGACTTCTGGAAACATCCGGCAAGCTTTTACTACATATAAAAATATGTGCTGAATCAGTTCATTGTCCTCTATCAATATCGGGATGATGGATGGAGAACATCAAATTCAGTTTTATGTATTGTTTTCAAATTTTTTGAGTTTAAATTCTTAGATAGTAATGTCTAATGTGTAATTATCCATTGTGTAATTCAAAGCTGATTTTACTACCTGGCATTTCTGACACAAAATGTGGGTCCCCCCACCCCACACCAACCAGTTCTTCACTCTTTAAACACCATCTGGCTGTCCTACAATTCAGTTCAATTCTGACACTAACATCTGGAGTTAACACAGAGCCATGGGTTAAGGGCATCCCACCTTAGATGCCAGTGGCAAGTTCAGGACCTTCTTTACCTCTGCCAGACTAGCTATATGCAGGTTCCTATCACTGCCCTCCTCAGGTTTGATAATTTTTTATAAAGGCTTACAACACTCAGAGAAATACTTTACTTACTATTACCAGTTTATTATAAAGGAGACAAATGAATATCAGATGAAGGGGTATATAGGGTGAGGTCTGGAAGGATCCTGAACACCAGAGCTTCTATCCCTGTAGAGTTGGCATGTACCACTCTTCTGGCACATGGAATTGTTCACCAACCCAGAAGCTCCCTAAAAACTGTAATTTTAGGGGTTTTTATGGAGGTTCCACAATGTAGGCATGAGGATTAAATCATTGGCCATTGGTGATTGAACTCAATCTCTAGTCCTTCCCTCCCCAGAGGTATAGGGGTGGGGCTGAAATTTCCAAGCTTTTGATCAAGACTTGGCCTTTTTGGCAACCAAGCCCCATCCCAGCCAAGAGTCACCACAAGTGCTTTTATCACTCAGGAAGTTCCAAGGGCCTTAAGCACTCCATATCAGGAACTGGGGACGGATATCAAATCTTAGGACAGAAGATGCTTCTATCTACTTACATTGTTTAGGAAATTTCAAGGGTGTTAAAAGCTCTGTGTCAGGAACCAGGGAAAAAGACCAAGTATGTATTTTTTTAAATATAATAATACCACAATCATCAAGACATGTAATTAGATTATCTTGAACATTATACAATTATAGATTATAATTATATGTGAGGAAAGATTAGGCAGGAGTCTCTGCTTGTTCGCAGGGTCAAGAAGGTCTGTGGCAGCTCCCCTACTGATCAAGATGGCAGGTAACAGTCCTGGAATTTCTTTGTGAAGCTCTACTCAGGCAGATGAACTCTTTTCTCATCAGTATGCTCCTGTGGCATTTCATGTGTATCCCATGAAGTGCACAATCCAACAGACAAGGTAAAATCTTTAGGCACCTGTTCCATAGTAGTCTCCTGGTCAAGGTAGTTTAAGGTCTCCATAGGTTCATGAGAAAGAAAAATGCATCCCGCTTCCCTTTTTTTTTTTTTTTCAATAGAGTGTTTGGCTTTTTAAAATTTGTTTAATTTTTAAAAAATTTTATTTTATTTTTTCAGTGTTCCAAGATTCATTGTTTATGCAGCACACCTAGTGCTCCATGCAATACGTGCCCTCCTTAATACACACCACCAGACTCACCCAACCCCCCACCCTCTCCCCTCCAAAACCCTCAATTTGTTTCTCAGAGTCCACAGTCTCTCATGGTTCATCTCCCCCACTGATTTCCCCCAACTCACTTCTCCTCTCCTTCACCCAATGTCCTCTGTGTTATTCCCTATGCTCCACAAGTAAGTGGAACCATATGATAGTTGACTCTCTCTGCTTGACTTATTTCACTCAGTATAATCTCCTCCAGTCCCATCCATGTTGATACAAAAGTTGGATATTCATGCTTTCTGATGGAGGCCTAATACTCCATTGTATATATGGACCATATCTTCTCTATTCATTCATCTGTTGAAGGTCATCTTGGTTCCTTCCACAGTTTGGCAACTGTGGCCATTGCTGCTATGAACATTGGGGTACAGATGGCCCTTCTTTTCAGTACATCAGTATCTTTGGGGTAAATACCCAGTAGTGCAATTGCAGGGTCATAAGGTAGCTCAATTTCTTAAGGAATCTCCACACTGTTTTCCAAAGTGGCTGCACCAACTTGCATTCCCACCAACAGTGTAAGAGGGTTCCCCTTTCTCCACATCCTCTCCAACACACGTTGTTACCTGTCTTGCTAATTTTGGCCATTCTAACTGGTGTAATGTGGTATCTCAATGTGGTTTTGATTTGAATCTCCCTGATGGCTAATGATCATGAACATTTTTTCATGTGTCTGTTAGCCATTTGTATGTCTCCTTTGGAGAAGTGTCTGTTCATGTCTTCTGCCCATTTTTTGACATGATTATCTGTTTTTTGAGTGTTGAGCTTGAGGAGTTCTTTACAGATCTTGGATATCAGCCCTTTGTCTGTAGTGTCATTTGCAAATATCTTCTCCCATTCCGTGAGTTGCCTCTTCGTTTTGTTGTCTGTTTCCTTTACTTGCACCCCACCTCTTAGTGGAGGATGCTAACATCACATTTTAAGAAGAGCCTGTAGAATAGGATATATGTGAATGTGACCATATTTAGAAACTGCAATCTGGGACAGTAGGGAGACATGTAAACAGACGGTGTTCACAAACATTAACTCTTTTTAATATTACTATATAAATATTTTCTTAAATAATGAATCAATGTATCTTCCTTTGGCAATAGAGTCAAACTGTAGTTAAATAACATTTTCCTTGTCATTTGTCAGTTTGAAATGATCTTGTCTACACCTGCTTGCTATCTGCTTGGATCTACTGAAATTGAAGAGTTTTTAAATTTTACTTTTTATTTTGAAATTATTTCCAACTGAACAGAAATTTTAAGAGTGGTATGAAGAACTAACTCTTTAAACCCATCTGGATTTACCTTTTTAACATATTGCCTCATTTCTTTTACTTGCTCCTTCTCTCTTGTCTTTTTCTCTCTTTCTACCATTTTAGAATTAGTTTCAGACATCATACCCTCTTCTCCCTCATAGACCCAGTCCCATCATCAAATTCAGGAAATTCAGGAAATTCAACATTGATACAATGCTATCATTTAATATACAGATAATATGAAAATTTCAACAATTTTCCTAATAATGTTCTTATAGCAGTTGTTTCTTCTCTGAACCAAAATCCAACCCAGCATCACAAATTGCATCTAGTTGTCATGTCTGTTTAGTCTCCTTTAATTTGAAGAAATTCCTCAGCTTTGTCTTTCATGACATTGACATTTTTGAAGTATGCTGACCAGATAGATGTTTTATAGAAACCTTGGATTTGCTTTGTTTTTTTTTTCATGATTAAGTTAGATTATGACTTTTTGGCAAGCATATCATAAAGGTGGGTATGTGTTGGGGTGCCTGTGTGGCTCAGTCAGTTAAGCATCTGACCCTTGGTTTTGGCTCAGGTCATGATCTCTTGGGTTGTGGGATTGAGCCCCTTGTTGGGCTTTGTGCTCAGTGTGGAGTCTGCTTGAAAGATTCTCTCCTCTGCCCCTCCCCACATTTAGCTCTTTCTCTCTTTAAAATTAAAAAAAAAAAAATCTTAAAAAAAATAAATGAAATCTTAAAAAAAAACTTAAAAAAAATAAATGAAATCTTAAATAAAAAAATCTTAAAAAAAAAAGAAAGTAGTGTGTGTTTTTATGAGTTTATCACCTCAGGAAGCACATGGTATCAGTTTATCTTACTGTTGGCTTCATTTACTTTGATCATTTGTGGTGATTTCCAGGTATTTCCACTCTAGAACTTCTGCTTCCTATCGTTATCTGTGGGGAGATATTTGAGACTATTATCCTCCTATCCTCAAAACTTCACCTAATAGTTTCAGCATCCACTGATGAATCTTACCTGAATCAGTTATCCTTGTGACGGTTTCAAAAAACAAAGGCAATTTTCTAACTTTTCTTATTTACTCTACTTTTATTTTTTCCTCAGCGTTACTGAGGTATAATTGACAAATAAAATTGTATATATTTAAAGTATATAGTATGCTGATTTGATATATGTATACATTGTGTAAATTACCACAATCCATCACCTAACATAATTACCTTTTTTGTGTATGTAGTGAGAGTGCTTAAGATTTACTTAGTGGACTTCAAGTATATTATACAGCATTATTAACTGTAGTCACCATGCTTTATATTAGATCCCCAGAACTTATTCGTTTTATAATTGAAGGTTTATATTCTTTGACCCTATCTCCCCTAGGCCTAGCCCCTGATGACTACCATTCTATGAGTTCAAATTCTTTTTTTAGATTCATGTGAGATCACACAGTATTTGTTTTTCTGTCTCTGGCTCATTTCATTTAGCATAATGTCCTCCAGATTCATCCATGGTGTCACAAGTAGCAGAATTTTCTTCTTTCTCTTGGCCAAATAATACTCCACTCTGTGTGTGTGTGTGTGTGTGTGTGTGTGTGTGTGTGTGTGTGGCATCTTTATCCATTCATCTGTTCATGGACACCTCGGTTGTTTCTGAATCCTAGCTATTGTGAATAATGCTTCAGTGAACATGGTAATACACATATCTGAGATTCCGTTTCCTGAAATAAGATTCTCATTTCATTTCCTTTGGATGTTTACCTACAAGTGGAATAGCTGGATCATATCATCACAATTCTATTTTTAACTTTTTGAGAAACTTGCATATTGTTTTCCATGGTGGCTGCACCACAAAAAGTGTACCAGTGGTGTGGAAAAGGGTTTCCTTTTCTCTACATCCTTGCTAATACTTCTTATCCCTTGCCCCTTTGATAATAGACATTTTAATAGGTATGAAGTGATAACTTGTTGTGGTTTTGATTTGCATCTCACTTATGATTAGTAATGTTGAGAATCTTTTCATGTATTCATTTGCCTTTTATATGTCTTCTTTGGAAAAAATGTCTATTCACGTTTTCTCCCATTTTTAATTGGGTGACAATGATGATTTTTTGCTATTGAGTTTTATATATATATATATTGGATATTAAACCCTTATCAGGTATATGGTGTGCAAATATTTTCCCTCATTCTGTAGATTGCCTTTTCATTTTGTTGATTGTTTTTTTCTACTTTATTAGCTGGCCTTCTACTGTAAGAAAAAATTTCTCTTTATTTATTTGAATTAATGGATTCTTATTTTTGTTAAGTGAGCTGTAATCCACTGCTATCAGTTAACTCATCTTGAAACTCAAAATAACCCAGATTTGTCCAATGAGTGCCCTAAAAGCCTTTTGTCATATCTCCTATATTAATCTGCTCTAGCTATCATAACAAAATAAGACAACTTAGTGGCTTAAACAACAGAAACTTCCTTGTAACAGTTTTGGAGGCTAGGAAATCTTAGACCAAGTGCTGGCCAATTTGGTTCCTGGGGAGAGCTTTCTTTTTGGCTTGTAGGTGGCCACTTTCTCTCTGTATCTTCCCATGGTGGAGAGAGCGAGCTCTGGTGTCTCCTCCTCTTCTTATAGGGGCACCAGCCCTATTGGAATAGGACCCACTTTTATGACCTCATTTAACCTTTATCACTTCCTCACAAGCCCTATCTCCAAACACAGTCACTTCAGGGGTTAGGGCTTCAACATAATGAATTTTAAGGAGACACAGACATTCAGTCCATGACATATTTTATCATTTTCTTGAGAACTTCCTTACTTTTTAATATGACAAGGTTTTCCAAACCTTTTTTGTATTTATTTGTCCCAGCCTGCCTTCTTCCAAAGAGTTCTGGTTCTTTTTAGTGAGGATGGTATTTAGAAACAAAATTTGCAAGACAGTGCTGGTACAGGTCACCTAATATTGAGGCTATTCAGGCAAAAACTAGTTAAGTAGAAAATTCGTGAACCAATTAGAAAACCTTTCTGGGGCATCTGGGTTTTGTAGTCGGTTAAGCATCTGACTATTGGTTTTGGCTGAGGTCATGATTCTCAGGGTCGTGAGATTGAGTTCCGCATCAGGCTGCATTCTCAGTGTAGAGTCTGCTTGAGTTTCTCTTTCCCTCTCCCTCTGCCATTCCCCATAGTCTCTCTCTTTCAAAATAAATCTTTACCAAACTGCCTCAAACCTTTCTTACATTAGAAAGTATAAAGGACATTTCTTGATTCTCATCTAAAATATACATACATGATATTATTTTTACAACCAATCAAGTGCAAGGCAGTAGAGTAAGAGCCATTAAGCCAAAGGCTTAATGAAAGTGAGGATCTATTGATATTGTTGATATTGAGTCAAGGGGGTAGAAATATTGTCTGATAGTAAGAGGTTAGGACCCCAGAATAAGATTCAGCACTGTGGGGCACACACTTTTCAGACAACTGATCAAAATCAGGAGACAAATAGCCTCATTCTGAAGTCACTGGAGTGACTGTACCATCTGGACTTAACTAATCAAAAAACTCAGTTGATATTCCAAGGCTAATAGGGTCTTAGAGGCCATTTGTGGTTTTTGGCTCAAGTTCCATTTCAAGGCTTCCTCTGTGTAGGATCAGATTTCCCCACCTTGCAGTGGATTTGGATAGTCTTTTCCTAGTTCTTTATATTACTTAGCCTCTCTGATTATTTAGGATGAGAGACAGAGTAGAGACAGAAGGAGCCCTGCCCTTGTACTTACTAATTATTCATGTTTTGGTGACTAATTGACCTACTGTGTGTATACCTGAGTCCCTTCTCCTTTCTGGGCCTCAGCTTTCTTATTTGTAGGATGAGAGGCTGAGGCTAAATTATCTCTAAGTTCCCTTCTAGCTCTCAAGTTCTATGAAACTTTCCCTGCCTAAAATCTTTAGAGTGCAAATTAAACTTGCAGATCAAGATAAATTACCAGAGGGGCTGGGTGCATTACAGTATCAAAGTCTTCAGAGCCCCAGCAAGGCTGCTTTTTGGAGAGTGCTTTCTTTTTACAGCTGTGAAGAGAGGAATCAGCACACTAGCTATAACTTCATATGACTAATGGTAACCATGGCGACCACTAAATATTCCTTCTAGACCTTGCATCTGCACAGCTCACTGAAGCAGAGGAAATAAACGTTGCTGCTTTGAAAAATGATAAAAATAATCTGAACCAGCTACAGGCTCAGAAGGAAAGGAGAGATCTTATATCTGAAGGTCAAGCCATTTTATCTCATTATCTCTCAGGGCTTTGTTTAATCTCAGGAGACATTTGGTGCCAACTGAATAGATAGGTCACAGGCCTGGGGGATTTTAGCATTAGACTTCTGAAATACTTGACTAATTTTTAAAGAAGCTTCTGGGGTTCTGACAATATTTGCTACAATGGTGTGATGACCCATATGTTGAAGTACTGAAAGTGAACATCAGAACACCTAAAGAGGATCCCACAGGCTCCCGCTAGTTCTTGATGTCAGGTCATGTTACTGGTTTAAGGCCAGAGTGGTGAGAAGATTGGCCAAGGTCAGGTCGTACTCAGTGAGCAGGAACATGCATGAGAGAACTGAACCATATAAAGCCTGCTACTTAGATAAAGAGAATGGACAATAGGGAGCTGATGCCTTGAGTAAAACATGGGGCAATACCCAGGAATACCCAGACTAGTGGTTCAGCCTATGAGAGGCACACAGGAAATGTAAATGGGTGGAATAGCTAAGAGTGGGGGGTCTGTGAGGAATTGGAAAGCATACTGCCTTTCTGAGGAGGGCAACCTGTTGTTTCCATGGGAGATCATAGATCCAGAGCTCTCATTTTTCAAGAGAATCTAGAAATCTGAATTTTTTTTTAGACTATGGAAGTTCTTAATTACATAATGTTGACATGGCATGGGCTATCATATTGCATCCTCTGAAATTATAGTCATCTTTTGAAAATGAAAATAGGAAATGCCAGAGAAATGGGATTCTGTGCAATGATATGTACAATGGCCACAAGACCACAGACACTCCAAATTCAAGCAGGTTGACATGGGTCTATAATGTCAGGGAGGCACAACTCTGTGTGATGATCTTGGAAGAAGTTTACATTTAAGTGATTACATTGTGCTTGGTTTGGAGAAAGAATATATCACCGTGGCAGTTTTAAAAGGGGTCCAGAATGATACACACTGCAGTCTGTCTCCAGCAGCAGAGGCTTTGAGCACCTTTCCAATTAGCTCTTCAGTCTTCCTAAAGCAATTTCCCACAGCCCCCTCCCCGTCACCCCATCACCAAGTTCAATAAATGCTAGCACTAAGAACCTAGCATTGAGCCAGTCTGACGCTTTAGGCTAGTCTGGGGTTTGCAGATAAGTCATAAACACCTGACTAGAGTGGGGAATGAGGGGAAGAAAGCAAGTGAGTGGTCTCTGACAAAGGGGAGAAGCCAGCATAATGTAGAATTAACCATGCATGTCTACTTTGTTACCCCATCAGAGACTTGCCTGTTAAAACTTAGTGCCTGGGCTTCAGTAGGGAGCAGTGGGTCATTTCATACTTTTGAAAAGCATAATTACTTTCCAAATTATGGAATTATTTTAAGGAAATCTGAAAACTGGGGTGAAAGGAAGAATAACTTGTATTCATAAGGTGAAATAGAGATAAACATTTCACAGAGAAAGAGAGACCAGCCAGTAAAAGGGTCTCTTGTGGGAAATTATTCTAAAGCATGGTAGCCTTCAAGTACGTTACCAAACAGTTTTTTATAGAGGCCGTGGAACGAAAAGTCTCATAGATTGAACTAATACACAGATTGAGTCAGGTAGCATGGTATATGTGGGAGGAAGGGCCACGCTACCTGAATTCTGTGTTATGTAGTACAATATGTGCCGACTCTCTGTCATACCAGTCTTCCCTCCTGATGATGTGGATATGTGGAGCAGGATTGAAGGGAAGGGGACTCAGCAGGTGGAAGGTGCTCAGAGCCGGTGTGTATTTCAGCTTTGGGAGAGATGCAAGGGCAGGTGTACCAAACACAACTGGCACCCCTGATTAACCTGATGAATGCTTGTGTATTCTATGTGTGTTTGTTAGGCAGAGGATATGCGGGGCCAAAATGGGGCCATAATGGGTGGCAGCAATGTGTGGATCATTCAGTGATGATAGAGCCATCAATCTGGAAGGGACATGATTTGTTCCGTATTAACATTTAAGGTTTAATTGCGTAGCTTCTGAGCCATTGACACTGGTGGTAGATGAGGGCCTCCTGCCTGAGTTTTGGGGACCCCTAACCCTTCACCAAGAAGAACTGTAATTGGAAGGCAGGGAATGACAGAATGTATTCACTGCTGCCTTTGTGGAAAGAGACTGTGATGCTTCACTGAAATATATAAAAGTAACCAGGATCAGGGGTGCCTGGGAGGCTCAGTTGGTAAAGCATCTGACTCTTGATTTTGGCTCAGATCATAATCTCAGGGTTGTGAGATTATGTCCCCCTGACATGACCCCATGTCAGGCTGGACATGGAGTCTGCTTGAGATTATCTCTCCCTTTCCCTCTGCCCCTCCCCACCTATCTCTCCCTCTAAAAAAATTAAAAAAAAATACCCAGGATCAGAAACAGTCTAATATGAGTTCCTCCTTAGTAACTAAAGCAGCATTATTTTCATGGGGGCCTTTAGGCCTGTGAATGTCCTGAATCTGCAAACAGGAGGATAAATGTACGGAGTAAGAAAAGTGGAGGACAGAAGCTGAGAGACCAACCAACATGTAAAGGGCAGAGAAAAAGGACCACATGAAGGAGATGGAGCAATAGCACTCAGAGACCTTGAAGTCCCAGGAGAAGATGCTGTCACAGAAACTGGGTGCTCCGTAAATCCTGCAGAAATAAACAGGACCCCTCATGATCTGAAGATGAGAATGTCTAAGTGAGCACACCCATCTGGCAGGGAGAGGGGAAGGGGGGCAGAGGTAGGGTAGCTCCTGCCATCCAGGATGGAAGGTAAGGAGAGAGACTGCCTAATCCCAAGTGCTTCTCAGTCACTTGGGGAAGAATGGCAGTGGGGTGTCAGGAAAGCAGAGTGCCATTTTGGTTCCCTTCTTTGAAATCCCGTCACTCCAGAGTGGGGTGTACAGCAACGCACTACCTGCCCCTTTCTTTCATTCTGCACTTCTAAGGGGTTTGCCTATGTGCACATTCTTTTTCAGATGTCTAAATCTGACTCAGAAAATTGCTGGTTTCAACTCTTTTGCCAGATGGCTGAGGGAAGAGCAATTGACTGTTAGTGCTAAATGCCTGTGTCAGAGCCCAAAGCAGCCGATTCCAATTAACATAAAAAGCAGAACAGATCTCTTTACGTGCAAGTGTAAAAGGATGGGATGATGAAACCTTATCCTGCCTGGAAAAGGAAGTCACACTACCTCCCTGCCCCTCTCAGATGCTGGTCACACTGTCGTGTTGAGAGGGGAGTAGATTTATGAATGAGCAGGGACACCAGTACTCTCAGAACAATACCCTCGCTTCCTTTCTGTTTAGCTAGAAGGGGGTGGTCCTCCAAGTCACATGTCAGAAATCTTTTTTGGTTTATTTGTTTGGGTGGATACAGCACATCATTGTAGTTTTCAACATAATTTCCTGTCTTTTCAAATGAGATTTTGTTCAGAGAACTAAATGGTATCAATCTTCAAGTGGATGATATACATATCTTGATTTTTTACATTTTCTTTTGAAAAAAATTTTTTTTGATAGGCACTACATTTAGAGAGGAAAAAATAAAAATAAAAAAAGATCTACATGAAGATATTTTGTTTCCATTTACCCTATTTCTTTTTTCCCTTACTAAGTAATCATTTTAGTTATTCTCTTGCTTCTTCCATTGTTTCTTTAATATGGATATGTAAGCATAAATGTACATATTTTTATATGTGTGTATATATGTATATCCTTATTTCCCCTTTCCCCCATAAAATATGGTATATTATATATTGTGTTGTGCCTTATTTGCTGTTACTGAACAATGTTATTTGGAGATCTTTCCATATTAATACACAGAGAACTTCCTTATTCTGATTTTACTTCCACATCATATTCCACTGTCTGGATGTACCATAGTTCAATTGACCAGACCTCTACTTTGGGACACTTGGATTGTTTCCAGTTTTTTGCTGTATTAGTTCTTTAGTGGATAGTCTTATACATATATCCTGTGATATATGTCTAAGAGTAACTGCAAGATAGATTCCCAGAAGCAGTATTGTGGCTCAAATGCATTTGTAGTGTTGGCAGATATTTCCAAATACTCTTCCATAGAAGTTGACCATTTTTTTTTTTAAGATTTTATTTATTTGACAGAGAGAGATCACAAGTGGGCAGAGAGGCAAGCAGAGAGAGAGAGAGAGAGAGGAGGAAGCAGGCTCCCTGCAGAGCAGAGAGCCCGATTCAGGATTCAATCCCAGGACCCTGAGATCATGACCTGAGCTGAAGGCAGAGGCCTAACCCACTGAGCCACCCAGGTGCCCCAGAAGTTGACCATTTTGCATTCCATCTAGTACAGTATAAGAGTATCTATTCCCTGCAAATTTAGTAACTGAGTGTTGTCAAACTTAACAGAGTTTTTTGTTTGTTTGTTGTCTTTTTTTACTTGTTTAATAGATAATGAATTGGTAGCTCAGGCTATTTTTAACTTGTATTTTTTTATTTATCTTTCTTCAGATAATAGACTATTCTTGTTTTTGTTTGTTTGCTTCTTTTGCTTTCCTAATCTGTCACAGAAGGGTCATGACATGATGATGCTGGGAAAAAGGCCTTTATGGGTGCTCCATTATTTGGGCTGTAATGACTTCGTAAGATCCTGGGCTCTTTGCCATGTTCCTCATGTGTTAGTTTTCTTACACCATGTTTCCTTACAGTAGTCACATTAATAACTAACACTTACTGAGTGCTTACTATACTCCGACATGATCCTAAACACTCTACATGTTAATTCATTTACTCTTCCAAAAACCAAACTTTGTGAAAGAGAGTAATTATAACCTCTATGTTTAGATATGGAAACTGAGGTACAGAAAGGATAGTAACTGATGCAGGGTTACAAAGGCAGTCTGTTCTAGGGTAAATAACTGTCCCGTTTGTTTGTTTTTTGAACAAACCTAGTTTTATCACTAAAAGTTCCCATGTCCTTAGAAACCCCTCAGTTCTGGAACAGTTGGTCATCCTCATTTCACCCCAGAGTCTTTGCTTATCATTGTTAAACTCCTCTAAAGACCAAAAGGGTCTGTGCTTATAGTTAGAGGGATGGGGAAGATGGTGTACTAATAGTATCATGTATGAGACTTAATTTACAGATTCCTATTTTCATTCAATTAGCCTGATGCCAAGGGAGCAGGAAGAAAGAGTGGGGCCATTTCCTTAAGTCAGGCAGCAGCAGAAATGGATATACAGAAAGGGCCATTAATTCAATTACTGACATGAGAAACCTGTGTGGGGGTCTAGAAAAAAAAAAGGTGATTATCTTATCATTGGTAAGTAAAGAATTTTCCTGTATTATCTCCATTATTCCTCAGAGTGGTCCTATATATAGGTGTTAATATTGTACCCCTTTTACAGAGAAAATGTTAAGAAACTTGTCCAAAGCAAGGTTGATTGAAATTACACTGTCTGCAAAGTCCATGTTTTCAAACATTATGTTTTACCTGAATATAAATATTATTGATTTTTTTTCTGAGTGTCTTTTTTTGGTAATTTATTTTTTAAATTTAAATTCAATTAACATATAATGTATTACGAGTTTCAGAGGTTGAGGTCAGTGATTCATCAGTCTTATATAATACCCATCATTACATCACATGCCCTCCTTAATGTCCATCACCGAGTTGCCTCATCCTGCCATCCCCCTCCCCTCCAGCAACCCTCAGTTTGTTTCGTATGATTAAGAGTCTCTTATGGTTTGTCTTCTTCTCTGATTTCACCTTGTTTTACTTTTCCCTTCCTTCCCCTATGCTCCTCTGTTTTGTTTCTTAAATTCCACATGTGATCTCGGCTGCAGCAACTTTTTGCTAGACACATCTCAAAAGGCAAGGGAAACAAACGCAAAAAAAAAAAAGCCATTGGGACTTCATCCAGATAAAAAGCTTTTGCCCAACAAAGGAAACAGTTGACAAAGCCTAAATATATTGATTTCTAACTGAACCCTTAATAGCTCTCGGTAGGAAAGACTTTCAGACAAGGACAGTCTGATTCTTTGGGCTCAATGCGTGAGATGCTGGCTTGTGCTTGTATAGGGTAGCCTAGCAGCTGAGTGATCAGAAATGTCTACAAGAATTTCTAACAGCTCTGGAAAAAATCTGAGAGGACAGGCCTTGTTTAAATGTGTTAGTGCTGTGAAGAGCATGAGAAAAGGTTCTGCTCTCTTTCTGCCATCTAGAGCCAGGCAGTATTGAGCAAGTCTCACCGAAACACCTGGGTTTAGGCACCTTCAGTACAAAATGGGGATAGCTGCTTCTTACATGCTACAAAAATAATCTCTTGAAGACTCTTCCATTTTGAAGATTCATGACTATCCAAAGAGCCCAATTTCTCAAGCTACTTTATACTTGAGGAAAATCAAGACCTCAGTATAGAAAAATTTATACCAAATATATAATATATATAAATTGATATAACTCAAGAATGCATTTGGTTAGAGTCCTCTGATAGCATTTCTAAAATAGCTTCCCAAAGAGGCCCTGACCCGACCCAGAGAACTTGTAAATATGATATCTCTGTTGTGTTTTATGACACAGTTGACCTTAAAATAAGGAGTTTTGTCCCAGTAGGCCCATTGTAATCACATGAGCCCTGAAAAGCAAAAAGCTTCCTCTGGCTGGTAGCAGACAAAGCCAAAGTAGGAGAAAGGTTAGAGAGATTTAAAACACAAGGGACATTTGACATACCATTATGGGCTTTAAGGATGGAAGGATATTTGTGTCAAGGAATGTGGGCAGCCTTAAGGAACAGAGATGAGACCCCAGCTGATAGCTAGTAAGGGACTGGGGAACCTCAATCTTAAAAGTACAAGAGAATGAATTAGCCAATATCCTGAATGAGAAAGTGTCTTCCCTAGAGCCAATCTAGTACTCAGCCTGACAACACTTTCATTTTAGTCTTGTGAGACCCTAAACAGAGAACCAAAGCCCACTTGGATTTCTAACCCATAGGACTACAAGATAAGAAACGGGTATTGTTTTAAGTTGTTAAATATGTGCTCTTTTTTTTTTTTTTCTTGATATAGCAACAGATAACCCATACAAGTCCCCATCCATATTTCCTAGAATCCTCATTTGCTAGCACATGCCCCTGTGGTATTTTGTGTGCATCCTAGACTGACGAAATGTTCTCGGCTTCTATTTCTTATTTTTTCATTTCAAGCAGACGCGTAGCACTGGGAGTCTCTGATCATATTATCCATCCTTCTAAATGAAACTCTTGACAGAGTGCTGCCACATGTCTTTGTCACCATTTCTGTCCCTCATGTCACTGTTGCTACAGGTCATGTAGCAATGAGGTCCTTGGTACCTTGTGTCTCCTCCTCTCTGACACCACCTGAATCAACTTCCTTCTGGCTCCTTAATTAAGTCAACGGAAACTTTCTCTCCAACCTCCAAGGCACTTTTTTCTCTGCTTTGATGGCCCTGTCTATTTATCCTGATTTTTCCCCATGCAGATATGTAAATCAGAACCCAGCATGACCTGGGCCTACTTAGGGGATGTCCAACTTGTGTGCCATCTGAACACGGGACCATGTCACATTGCATAGTTTTTGATGTTTTTAATTTATTTTTTGTTTTTGTATTTTTGTCTCTTTATTTTTGGATTATAAAGCCATTAAGGGGAATAGTTTGTCTTGGTCATTGTTGAAACTTTAGTGTGCATGTCAGAGCCTGGTGTGTGGTGAGTACTCAACCAAAACCTGAATGAAAATGAGGTATTAACCCATTCCCAGCATGGTAGTAAAGTGGCCATTTCCAAAGATGGATAGACATTTTTTTTCAGATGTGGATATCAGAGACATTTAATCACTTTTCTAAAAATAAAAATCATAATTAGAAACATTGCCAATAAGGAAAACCATTGGTAATCAGTATATAAGAGCAAATATAAGCTCTAACTGCCTCTCTAGTGAGCAGAGTATTTATGGTATTCCAATCAATTAATTTTTTTTCCAAGTGCCATGGCTTCAGGAAGTACAGTAACAGTACCCATTACATAAAAAACCAACATGCAGTGCTTGTGCTATGTAGCTTTTCAGGAGCAGCCATTTTTACCATTTTCATTGTCTTCAATGAAATCAATTTAGATGTCATGTTTTCTGCTTCCCAATAACTAAAAATTTTTAATTACATTTTTAAGTTTTAAAAAAGTTTTAAAGGTATCTCTTGGATGACAGGAGAATATAAGATTTATGAAAAACTCAGATCCTTTTTGTAGGTTGTGTTGACAGACATTACGGGGACATTACTACAGAGTGAAGCAGGAGAGGTGGAATCCTAAGTGATAAGAAACTAAGGTTGGAACTGGAGTCACTGTTTTTAGGAGTCAAACTTATACAGATGCTAGAGTTCACAGAATAAAGTGAAAATGGGAAAAGAAGTACCAGGTCAATAGTTAAAAATAGGACAGGGCTAAAGCTATGAATGGCAAATTGGTGTTTGGTGAGTATTCATTCTGGACATAAAACCTATTAGTCCTGTCTTTAAGAAGTTCAAATCCTAAACATATATTAGCTGGTACTAATGTACTATGTATGTGTATGTGTATAATTGTGTCTATGGACAGTGAAAGATACACGGTTCATGGAAAGATGTCCATACAAGATGGAGCCGAGTGGGAAATTGTTTTTGAATGAGAGATCAAATTTTTTATGGATACATGTTGATTCCTTATTTTTACAATGAGTTTTACTGTTTTTATCTTACCAAGTTATTCTTTACAAACTTGGGGGCTAGGAGAAGAAAACCTTTTTTGATGTGAAGCATTATTTTAGCCCCGAAAAGGACAAAAAATCTTTGGTTAAATTATCAATGTAACCCATGGGCCCAATTCATGAAAATATGTATACCGGCAACTTAGCTGTTAAGCTGTCTCCGGTGCCTGCTCAGTGAATGTTTCAGAATATGCTATTACCCCACTAGTACTATTCCATAGTGCTTTCAGAGCTGATGTTGGAAATTTTCGAGAAAATCTCTGTAAATAATAAAGTCACCATCCCATAGGTTTCAGCAAAATGTGTGTTACATCTAGTTGGAAAATTTACTGACATTACACAACTTTCTTCTGTCCCTTTAGGTTTTATCTAACACGAACTCTGGTCCATTTCTCTCTTAACTGTAAGTGGAAGAAGCTGAGTTTAGTTTTAACTGCTAAAATTGGTGCTTTGGTGGATAAACTTCACCAATATTATTGATCAGATGAAATTGTTTTGTAACCTCAAAGAAATTTCAGTTCTCTTGCTTAAGAGTTTTAGCTAGAATTTGATGTCTCTTAGGACCTAGGAATAAGCAGAGAGAAGAGAATATTGATCTTTTTCACTGTGGGTACAGGACTCATCTTTTTCTTTGGGCAAAAAGTTGTTCTTCAGTCTTTCAAATTAATACTATTATGTTTTGATTGCATAAAGAGCTTCATTGTCGTTAATTATTATGGAGGTGATGCTGGTGATACAATCAGGTGGCCTTAACAGGTTTTAAGCTTTGTTCCTCATTCCTACTTAACCCAGCATGACTTTTTCCTGGTATTTTTCACGTTATCAAGGTCTTGGATCATCAAGAAGAAAAATGTGAATGAATAAAAAAATCTCACCAGATATTTTAAGATATCTTAATTCATAAAGTATTTTTGTGATCCTTGGGCACTATGCTTTATCTGATCAGACACTTTGATTAGAAACAAGTCTGTTGGAATCAGTATTTGCATGGTTGGTAACTGAAAGAATTGGTAGGCAATCTTAATACTGTGATTTTGGATTACCATCTACTGTAATATGTAAAATATAGGCACTTCAATGGCTGATTTCCTAAAGGGGGAAGACATAGGGAGTATCATTCATTTCTTCTTTCTTTATTTAGTCAATAAATACTTATTGAGTATCCAACATGTGCCAAGTACTGTGTTAGGGGCTGGAAATACATCAGTAAAGAAAGTAGACAAACTCCCACGGCACTTACATTTTACTCAGGAAGACAGACAGTAATGAAATAAAGCAAGAGCACTGTTGGGATAAAGAAGAGAATACTGCGGATGAGAGGGTCTGGTCACTAAAAAAAATGTGAATTCCTGAGAAGGTCAATAGATAATATGTCTATAATAACCATAATAAAGCATGGCACGGTAGTATATCATATAGTTACTGACCATCTGGGTACTTGATATTTACTAAAATGACTTTCTTTTTCCATAGCTTTTTATTTCTATTTTTTTCTTTAGGCTTTCTGTTTTATAGAGCATCAAGGTGAGGAAGCCAAAGGGTAGAATTGCAAAGCTTTTGATCTCACACTTTTCTTAGACATGAATTCCTTTCCCTTTGTAGGTGATAAAATTGAGGTTCAGAGAAGTTACCAGACTTGCTCTGGGTGTCACAGTGAGTTACAGCTAAGTTCAAGTAGCTCATGCTCATCCCCATGGATTTCTGGTGAGTGGTGCATCTCTAGGATTTGGACTTTCGTTGTCTCACATGTGATCAATCCTGAAATATCCCAAGGTCTTCAGGCTCCAGGGATTATCTTTTATTTAATACCTAATAACAACTTAGAAGCCCCCTTTCGATTCCCAAATCAGGAAGGAGTCTAGCCTTTACAGGGCTCTCATGTGCCTCTTCTCTATCTGGGTTTGTCAGTAGACCCTAGTTGTTTCACAACTGCTTCTCCAGGCTGCTAGGAGTCTCTTCACTTTGCTTAAGTCTCAGTGTGGACACAGTTCATTTTCCAAGCACTTCTAAGACCAGGCTGTGTAGTTCATAAAACTTTACCAACAATCTGGGGATAATAGAAGAGAATTACTCATCAGAAAGGGAAAAGTAGCCTGGATGTTAGCTAACCCTGGAGTTCATTGGTTAAGACATCTAGAAGAGGTACCTTATTATTACCTCAATCTTCCAACCTTCTCCTAAGCCCAGTCCTAGCACCATATTGCAGGGACCAGTTTAACACACCATGGCCTTTGACAATGTTGCTCCTACCTGGAGCCTTGGCTGTTAGGTCTTCACTGGCTCTAGAAAGTCAAGAAAATCCTTTCTTCTCCAGGAGAGGCACTTTAGTCCATGGTGATAACCTTTGACAAAACCATATAGAGCAGTTTACTATTTATAGTCTCATATTTTCCATTCCAGATTTGAATTTAGGCTTCATTTTACGTGGTCAAAATGCTCTAAGTAAGAAATTTTTTGAAGACAAAAGAATACACCCCCACCCACTTTGAATGGTGTCTTCACTTCCAAATAAAATTTTATAATATAAACGGAATCAAAATAAAAAGCTGTTGACAGCTTTGAAATAACCATCTTACATACCTAATAATTAGCTACCAAAATTTCCATCTTACTGGGTCAAATCTCTGAAAATCTTCTTGCACTATCTATAAGTTTTCCCCACTTCTCAGCTGGTTGCCTTCCTTTACTGTCTTCAAAACTTGTTTCAAAACCTAACCTTTCCTGGAAGCCTAGTTAGCCTCATGTTTCTTTAATCAACACTTTGTCCTTAACACTTATGTATTTAGTTTGTATGATGCCATTTTGCTGTATTTTGTCATTTGTACGTGTGTGTTTTTCTCCCAGTTAAAACACAAATACTTCAAAGGAAGTTACTTTGTTTTAAGGTCCACTGACTCCCTGTTTGACAACAATGCTGATGCCGATTTAGTACTCAACAAATAGGACATATTTCTTGTCAGCCAAAACTTATTGTTTAACCCCCAAACATTGCCAGAGGCCTTAGATTTACTGCATTGCTATTTCTATTTTGATGTCTTTCATTTCACCTTCCCACTGAATTTGTCTGGAGTTCAGTAGCCAGTGCTTGTCATGTGGATTTGGGCATGACATCCAAGTGAACTTGTCATTCAAGAGTATTGTTTAATCTCCTGTGACATGAGAAAATTTAACTTTAAATCTGGGCTATGATTTTTCTATTGTATAACTTGTATTGTATAATGGAGAGCCAGGGAGCTAAACAGGCACTGCTTGATACAGGAGGACTGTAGAGTCTTCTGTGGGAGGGCAGGGGAGATGGGTGATCTGAAGAGGCTAGTTAGTGGGAACTGTAAGCAGAGCCTGAAAAACCAGTGCAGGAGAGTGTAGGGCCAAAGGGATCACACCTACCAATGGGTCTTACTGAGAGTGGGAAGATGAACTAAGGAATAGAATTTGAGAAGCTCTGGCCACAACATCCTCAGGCCTAAGAGTGGCCTGAAAACAGAGCTTGCAAGCAGGGAGATGGGGAGATGGGATGAAAGAGCAGGAACTCAGTTTTGCAGGTCCACAATGAGATGGAGAAATATCTGAACATGGTGTCTGTTATTTATAAAATAAAATGGTACAATAAACGCACTCATTATTCATCTCTGTGCCCAGCTTATCCTATCCTTCTTTTAATATTTAATACCATGTGAAAAGTTCAGGGAATTTTGATTTTCCATTGTTTGAATTCATAAATATGCTCAAAAATACTATTGTGTATCTTCAGAGGTTTTGGTCATTTGTTTATTCAGATCATATTTTTTCTTATAAAAAGGAGAGTTATTTCTGACTGGGAGTTATCTCTGACTGGGAGTAATCCATGGTAGGAATTTAGAATGCACATATATATATAATGATCTTAATATTAAGCAAAACTACTCTGGGTGTCAAAAAGATATACATACCTCTACTTATTTGATGAAATTGATACATATCTAGAAGAATACAGGGAAGATTCAAATAGGTTAGATTTGACCTCACCTCTATTCTTTTTTTTTTTTTTTAAGATTTATTTATTTATTTGAGAGAGAGAACATGCACACAAGTGGAAGGGGCAGAGGGAGAGAGAGAATCTCAAGCAGGCTCTGTGGTTAGCATGGAACCCAATGCAGGGCTTGATCTCACAACTCTGAGATCATGATCTGAGCTGAAACCAAGAGTCAAATGCTTAACCAACTGCACCACCCAGGCACTCCAATCACCTCTACTCTTAATTAACTTTTGATCTGGGCAAGTTACTTAGCCTCTTCAAGTCTCTATTTGCCATCTGCTAAATGAGGCTGGTGATAATAGTATTTGATTTTATAGGGGTATTGAGAGTTTAAAATGAGTTAATATATGTAAAGCTTGTAGAAGAATGTCTAGCACACAGTGCCAGAGAAATGTTAGCTATTATTACAATTATACTCCTTTTGTCTACTTCTACAGTGAATTTCTGCTTAAAGTACTTGGAGGTAAAGAGATTTCACTGTTAATTAATTTTACAAATATTGAAAGTTGAATTTTCTTCTTTTCTTATGAAAAATATGTGTGTGACATTTGACATGCACATGTGCATACGTGCATAAATATGTGTGCATATTTATATGGTGATTTTTAATGTGTGTTCTTACTAATTTCTATAACACTCCATAAAGGATTGAATTTTCTTTTTCAGTAATGCTGAAAATATTCTACTCATGGGGCAAGTTCTTTCTCATCTTAACCACCAGGGATAGAATGTAATTCAAATGCAGGAGCAATTTTGGTGAAGGTGTGAGCCCAGAGTTCCCTTTATATTAGGGCCAAAGGAATAGTTTAATTTTCTCTTTGTTATGTTTCAAACACATCTCAAGCTGTACTGGGAATATCATTGTAAAATAAAGGGGCTCTTACAACTCAGCACCTCCTACACACAGCTAATTAAATAGAATGAGAGGCAAGGAGCAGACAAGAATCAAGCTCATAAATATTACACATTTTTATTAATAACATACAAACGATCTTAATTAAACCTACACTTCCAGTGCGTAACAGTCTCACATGCAGGTTTGTTCCCTTGTCCAGGAGTTCTATGATGAGTGGAAATGTCCTGGAATTTTAATATAAAGAGACTCTCCTGGCTCAACAGACTCTCCCTGTTCTCCATCTCACTGTAGCTTTTCCCCACTTCTAGGACCCAAGTGACTAAATCAAAGACCCGTGTCTCCTCTGGGCTTTAGATAAGCCTGAGTTCCTGGAGACAAGTCTTATCATTTAGAAAAGATTTCAAATCAAAGCACATATAATCCTCAGAAGTCTAAATTAGGTTTCTTTGTGTTAACTCTTCTTATTGCCCTCTTGATTGTCCTTACTCGAATTTGTGATTATATACTTTATCTTGTGATTATTTTTTTTTAATTTTTTTTGTCTCTTATTTTTTTATTATTTTTTTTTGAAATTTACTTTTTTTTTAATTTTATTTTTTATAAACATATAATATATTTTTATCCCCAGGGGGACAGGTCTGTGAATCGCCAGGTTTACACACTTCACAGCACTCACCATAGCACATACCCTCCCCAATGTCCATAACCCCACCCCCCCTCTCCCAGCCCCCCTCCCCCCATCAACCCTCAGTTTGTTTTGTGAGATTAAGAGTCACTTATGGTTTATCTCCCTCCCAATCCCATCTTGCTTCATTTACTCTTCTCCTACCCCCTTAACCCCCATGTTGCATCTCCTCTCCCTCATATCAGGGAGATCATATGATAGTTGTCTTTCTCCGATTGACTTATTTCCCTAAGCATGATACCCTCTAGTTCCTTGTGATTATTTTTTAAAAGATTATCTCCCTTACTAGATATAGGCTCCTAAGATCACAGAATCTATCTTGTTCACATTCCCCTGCCAGTGCTAAACTCACTTCTGACCTTCTTTGTTGGGGTGGGGCAGGCTAAAGCTAGGGATTTTATAACTGCTTACTACTGCTTCTTTTTTAAATTGGAAAAGAATTTATAAACAGTACAATTTATACTTTGAAGCATATACTTTCATGTGTTTTGACAGCTGTATGGAGTCATGTAATTGTTACCATAATCAAGATAGAGAGCATACCTCACTCCCAAAAGTCCCTCATGTACCTCTCTGTAGTCACTTTCCTACTTTGCTTTCATCCCCAGCCCCTGGCAGCCATCAGTTTGTTCTCTGTTCCTATACTGTTACCTTTTCTGAAATATTATATAAATGGCCTCATACAGTGGGTAGTCCTTTGTGTCTGATTTCTTTTATTTAGCATAATGCTTTTGAAATCCATCCACATTGCTTTGTGTATCAGTGGTTTCTTTTTATTCCTCAGAAGAAATATAGTGGATTCTTAAAAATTATTTCTTGAGGGGCGCATGCACCTAAATGTTTATAGCAGCAATGTCTACAATAGCCAATCTATGGAAAGAACCTAGATGTCCATCAACAGATGAACAGATAAAGAAGATGTGGTATATATATACAATGGAATATATGCAGCCATCAAAAGAAATGAAATCTTGCCATTTGCAATGATGTGGATGAAATAAGAGGGTATTATGCTGAGTGAAATAAGTCAATTGGAGAAAGACAATTATCATATAATCTCCCTGCTATGAGGAATTTGAGAGGTAGAGTGGGGGTTTTGAGGGGCAGGGAAGGAAAAAATGAAACAAGATGGGATCGGGAGGGAGACAGACCATAAGAGACTCTTAATCTCACAAAACAGACTGGGGCTTGCTGGGGAGAAGGAGGTATGGAGAGGGTGGTTGGGTTACAGACATTGGGGAGGGTATGTGAGATGGTGAGTGCTGTGATGTGTGTTAGGCTGACGATTTGCAGACCTGTACCCTTGGGGCAAATAATACATTATATGTTAATAAAAATAATTAACAAATAAAAATAAATAAAAACACATACACACACACAAAATTATTTCTTAAATATATAAAAAGAGATATACACCTGGAAGCACATCTACAAGTGGACTACTTGAGAAAGTCTAAGCATCCTTATCTTCAAATACTTGCTGAATCCCTGAATAATATTTTTATTACCCTTTAATGGCAATCATAGATTTTAACACCAGGTATTATTTTTACTTTCAGATATTTTGATGAAATAATTTGCTAAGATAATGGAACTATTTAAGCCCCATCTCTAGTGGAAATGAGATCATTTTTTATTTCCATGGTACCTATGAGTTAGCACCTGGATATTGTCCCATGACGTCTTTAGTGGACACCCTGACATAAATTTGAGGGAAGCTGATTTTTTTCAGCATAGATCACCCTCTTTGGGACAGTGGGCACATCATTTTTCAAGTAAAACCTTCACATTTTAGCTAAAATAGTGTGAAAATGATCTTATTTGGATGTTAAAAAGGAGAATTTCAAATATATTGCTTGCCTAACCCTAGCCTTAGAAAAATAAAAATCAATTTTGAATGCCTCCTAAAAATGTTATCTCAGATCCTCCAAGAGTATTTTCCTTGGTGCTCACTAGGACCATGACAAGGGGAAACTTTGGTATTTCAAGGAGTGCTAACATTGTCATTGCGATGAAAGGGAAATCCCGTCTGGTCTTTCTAGAATGACATAAAAGATCAAGGAGAGACAGAATGTGTAAGAACACTAGATTAAGAAGATGATGTGGAATCTATGTATTAGCCAAGTGATTTAACCCCTTGGGATGGTGGTAGTCTCTGGTAAAACAGGTAAATAATGAAATCTCACCTATCTCTCAGGTTGAGGTTTTTTTTGTTTTCAAATGGAACTACAAGTACTACTAGTAACCACATCCTTTTTAGATGGTCTGTTCTTTCACTAGAGACAGTCCTGTCTGGTATTTGAACATGTTGCCCTCTCTCCTAACTCAGCAGTAGAGATCACTGCAGGGAAGATTCTTTCTTCACTCTGCTATTTTACAGTGAATGTCTGTCTCCCTGAGCACAGAGGAACCTTATTATAAAAATTGCCTTAGGTTTTAACTCAAAAAGAATATATGATAATATATAAGCTGATTTGTAAAATTCTCCACATTTGCTGTGGAAAATTACTAAATACACAGGAATTCTCCTAATATCTTTCCTATTTACTTATGATGACTAGGCACTGTGCTGAAAGTATGCCACGTGTTCTCTCACTTAACCTTCACAGTGAATGATGAAGTAATTCCTTGTCATTTTATAGATGCGTCCATTTTCTTTTTGGTCTTCTGTCTAGTTTTTCTTGTTGTAGCTGGCTTTCATGGTTGCAATTATTGTGAAGCTGTTGGTTTTCAAAGCTACTACAGAGCTCTGGAAGGTGGAATGGGAATAAGGCAAGTTAAAACTTTACAAAACTTGCTATTCTTATCAAGATGCAGCCGTTTTTTTTTTTGTTTGTTTGTTTTTTTTTCTGATTAAATACTCTTCAGATTGTTGTGAGCCTTTGGCTAATTTCCAGAGTTCTGAAAAAGTTTGTTTTGATACACTTTTCCCATGTTCTCCTTGGAGCAGGTCTTGGGGATCCTATTTGTACCATTCCCACTGATGTCCTGAGAGTGATAGTTTTTAGCATGGGAGGTAATGATTAATCTGAGCCATTTCTTTAAAAGTTCTCTTGTAAATACATTATAAATACATTTAAAAAATAAGGTTGAATTGATCAAAATTTGGTCAAAGACCATTTCTATCAGAATCACCTGGAAATTCATGAAGGATGCAAATTACTGAAGCACCTCAGTCCTGTTAAACCAGTTTCTCTAAAGAGAGAACCCTGACCCTTCTATTTTTCACAAACTCCCATGTGATTGATGTACATGTACAAACTAAAATTGAAAAACCATTGCCAAATGCTATTCTACAATTGACATAATTTAGTGCTTACCCACTAGATGCTGGGTTGTAAAATTGATTTGGGTCATCTTAAAATTCAGCAATAGGAATTTTGACAGATAATTACTTTCCTTCAAATTTACATGTATCAGTGATATTTCAACATTGTCTTTATAGAAGTATCATAATAATGAAAATATCTAAGAACTGTGTTATTAAGTATCTGCCTTCTGCTAAGCATTCATGGGCTTTTATTACATCATTTAGTTCTTAAAGATATGACTTTTTAACCTTATTTTAAAGGTGAAGAATCTGGCCAGGGTCATAGAACTAGCAAACTGGAAGAACTACGACTTAAAGGAAGTATCTCTCAACCCCAATCCCATGCTTTTTCTGTTTTACTTTCTTGGATCTCTTAAGCTACATCTGTATTAGACTTTTCCCACTTGAACATAAAATTATTATTCTGCCAATAGATTCACAACACTGACTCATTTCAATTCTTTTTAAAAACTTTAGAACATTAGATGTCTTTCTTATCTCTTTATAATGCAATCTGATACCTCTTTGTCTGAAAGTTATAGAATAATTGACAAATAAAGTGACTTATATGGCACAGGCTTGAAATGTGGTATGCATGAGCAAGGCAGTGAGATGATTTGGAACCTCTGTGTGGGCTGAGGGCTGAATTTCACAGCAGTTCTAAAATGAAGGTGAAAGAAAGGAATTGAGGCCCTTAAACAAAGCAAATCAAATTAGTTCAAAGAAAAGGAAATGACTTTCCAGATTAATGGAGATGAGCTAGCATGTACATGCTAAACAGCCTCATAGTTTTAAATGACTGTATGTCATTTTCTCAAGGCTGTGGGAAACGGGCGTATATTTTAAGAGACTATTTTAAAAAGTATAAGTTTCCTCAAGGAGCTGGCCAGTATTTCCTGATGTTATGGTGCTATTTCTTAGAATTCTGGATTTGGGTCATGATGTGTCAGAAAGAGAGAACATGGCACAGAAGGGTGCCGTATAGTCCCAGATGTGACCTAGAAAATGGGCTGACCTGACTTTGAGAGCTGGCAGCTTACGATTTTGATCTCATTCTTTCTGTGTCTGCGCAAAGTTCTTCCCATCAGTTATATAGCATAGAGTACTCAGAGGAGTCCAGGAATTAATTTTGAATTAATATTGTGTTATTTTGAATTTTATCAGATTGGTTCATGTTCATGTACGTGTATATATTTCTTAGTAGATGTCAACTTTTAGATAATTAGACTCCGCACTCTTTGAGACCAAATACTGTTTTCATTTAGCCTTCTACTACCAAAACCCAACACTGTGCCTGGCACAGTGTAAGCACTAGATATATTTGAGGAATGAATGAGAGTTTGAGTCTATCAACAAGACGCAGATTGGCAGATTACATTTGTCTCATTTTTTTCAACATATTGCTTTGTTTGGAAGTAGAATTTTTGAAGAATATAGGTCATAACTCAGTAAATGTAAGGGTAAAGAAAAACATTAAAACAAAAAGCCATGAACCCATCTAGTTTAAGAAAAATAATGTTATAGTTAACTTTGAAGACTTTTGAATATCCAAACTCTTTATTCTTCACTGTATGTCTCACCTCCAGAGGTAGCTTCTGTCCTAGGCTTTTAGTTTATTATTCAGCCAATTTTATCTTGGAAGTAAATATTCCTATTGTCATTATTAAAACGTTGCTCTTTTTCACAGAGGGAATAAGATTAATTTCTGTTTAAAGCAACAGTAATGGGGCACCTGGGTGGCTCAGTTAAGTATTGCCTTTGGTTCAGGTCATGGTCTCAGGGCTCATGTCATGATCTCAGAGTCCTGGGAGCAAGCCCCATGTTGGGTTCCCTGCTAAGTGGAGAGTCTGCTTCTGCCCCTCCCCCTTTCTCTTCTCCCCTTCCTCCTGCTCATGCTCTCTCTGTCTCTTGCTCTCTCTCTCTCTCAAAAATAAATTCTTAAAAAGAATGAAAGCAATGGTAATCATTATTGATGGGCTGAAAATCCATAATGGGTGTGATATATAAGTCAAACAGGATCATTCCTTCAAAATGTGTTTAGATCTTAATAGGAGTTTTTATAGTCTTCCCTCAAAGGAGTAAATAATAGCAGAATTTCAGTTTCCTTAATGGGATGAATAAAGGAGAGATTTTGGTGGGGGCTATTCTTAGTGTCACTATATTCCCACTGGGCCTCACATGCTCCCATTGTTAATGAGAGTCTTCAGTGGCTGGAGACATGTTACTTTCTAGACATGCAGGTCTGTGGCATGGAGAAACGTGGCCACAATTCCTGTTACTGAAATACCTACTTCTTGTGGATTCATTGATTATGACAACAGCTATTCTACCCTGTAGGTTTGAAAGCCCTGAGCCATGTTTGATAAATCAAAGCGGTTTTCCTATAGAAGATGAAAGAAGTGATTTGCAGTTTAATTGATAGCAGAGTTTGTTTGAGACCACAAGAGAGAAAGGCCTCTCTTAGAACCTGATTGACTTCTTTGGGGACTTTCCAGAAGAAGGAAGATTTTCTCTTGTTTTTCTTTCTTGTGGGAGTGGATTTCCTACTTTTTCACTGATCTTTTTCTCTGAGTGGCCAAGTTTTTTTTCTTTGCTCACCAAGAGTGAACAAGGTAATCCTTTGAATACCCTCAAAGTGGGCCTGGTCAGTTTTGCTTGCCATGGAATGAATATGATTCAGTTTTCTAATACCTTGATATTGGAGATGCGGTATTGGTGTTCTCATTATTATATTGATAACATATACGCATTAGTTTTATTCATTTTATATTAGTTGTATTCATGGAGATCATGTAGCACATTCATGAACATCTAATGTATACTAGATTCTGGGAGCATAGCAGTGTATAGAACAGTTATAGTCGCTGCCTTCAAGAAGTTCATAGTCTGTCTAGGGAGGCAGACATAAATTCCAAGTCAGTAAGTGCCATGAAGGAAAAGGATACTTCATCTTGCTTAATGTTATAGAGACAAACCTCCTTTCTACCTGCTTCATATTTTTTTGTAGAGAGATACCAACTAATGTACCATTCCTGTCTCCTCTCAGCTGGGCTTGCCTAGCTTAGCTCTTCCCTCTGTTTTTGGGATGGGCCTGTCTGTTCAGAGCCTGTGCCTCTGAGTGGGAGATAGAGTGGGTTTGGGGTCTTCCAGGTTTCTAATACTGCCTTGACTACATATGGCTGTTTAATTCTGCAGTGTAGGTTAGGAAACCCATGATGCCATGTACCTATGCTACATTCACCAGCCTAGCCTTCAGTGCTATTATGTTGGTACTTGATCCTCATCTGCTTGATTCCATTGTCTCTCTAAATTAATTGGGAATTTAGGTGGAAGAGATGTTACTATTGGTTCCTTCAAACTTCAACATTAAGCATCAGTTTTGATGATTTTACTGGGAGAACTAATGAAGTCTAATTTCTGGACCAGTGGTTCTCAAAGTCTGCTTCTCAAAGGAAAAAGGACTGTAGTGAGCTAACAGAGCTAAATCTTACCTTTTCCCAATGCTTTCAGTGAGATCGGGTTTGCTTGAGACTATTTTATACATTAGGCTTCCAATAAAAATTCTGAGGTTAAAAGGAATTTAAGAACTGGTGCCTTCAACTTACAGCCTTTAAATATTTTAGACCACAATCCAGAGTAATAATGATATTTTGTATTATTCATACTAATATGTATTATATATGTAAATTATAGACCTTGCTATCTCCATTTCATTCCAATCCACTCTGTTCCTCTTCTTTCCATGTCATTCAGTTCCTTTCTATTTTATACCATTAGAAAGAAAAGTTTGGTTAAAGCTCACTAAATTGATTCCACAATACTCATGACATGAACTTTGGAAAATTCTGCATCAGATCATGTTTATTTTACCAGAAGTATGTACTCTGACATGCCTCTTGTCTGTCAATCAATTGACCTTCTCCTGATGGGATCTCTTTTGCCTTATGTGCCTTACTCCTTTTGATGTTTAATATGCTGTTTTCTGAATGCACATAAATTAGGGTTAAGCTTATTAAGAAATTATGGTCATTTCTGAAAAAGTATTTTTTCATCATTGTTATTATTACTGAGACTTTGAACAAACAGAAATAATGTGTTACATTTCAAACCTGGCAAACATTAGTAAATATTCTTCTTGAGTCTCATTTTAAACCTTATTATTACTACTGGCCTCTTTGTTTTGGGATAATTTTCTATCAGATCACAGCAGTGAACAAAGCTGACAGAAATTCTCAAGTTCCTAGAATTTATACTCTACTGGTGTATTTCTTTTACATAAAAAAATATTCATACGACTCATATTTTAGTCTGAATTATTTATGTGAGCTTATTTATCACTACTGTTCCATTCTTGACAGTATGACATCCAGAAAAAGGCAGTAGGATGGGGTCAAGGAGGGACGTAACAGTGTGCTTGAGCTGGTGCCAGATAGTTACAGGTATGGGTGGAGTACTGAGAAAGAGTGCTAGGCAGTATGGCAATATTGGGCACAGGAAGTCGAGGCATCCAGAGGGATATGAAATGCTCTGAAAGGGAAGTAAGAAGGCATCAAAGCAAACAGGGCCTCCTTCCTGATATAGTGTTAGACCAGCCCTGTCCCCTAGTCTATGAAGCTGACTTCAAAACAATAAACATTGAGAAGTCAACTTTGGTCTCCAAAATTGGACATCTAGTTAGGAGAGTTTCTGATAAGGTACAAGTGATCTATTCCCAGATGGAGAAAGAGGAATGCACATACCTGGCAAAACTTGGCCTTACTAGGTGCCAGGTTGAGTCCTCTTTCTTGCCTTCCTCAAGTCACTGCTTGTTTGCTTAAAATGGGTGGGAGAAATAGGCAAACACAGGTGCTGTCTACATTGGCAGCATGGCATCTCCTCCAGATTCAGGCTCTCCCTGGATGGCACTGGCTGGTAACCGCAAAAATGAAGATCTAATCAAGTGAATGCTGGCTCTCTGCCCACCACTAACTGGTTTTATTCAGCATCCCCATTGTTGATAATAAAACACAAGTGAGCTTTCAGTTTCTTGTCCGCTGGTTCCAAAACCAGCATTTGCTGCAGGCAGTCTCACTTGCCATTTTGTGGTGTCATGGAAAGAACACTTGCCTAAAATCAGCAGCTGGCTTCTTGTCCAGGTTTTGCCTCCAACATATTGTGTGTGTCATTTAACCTCCCTGTGCCTTATTTCAAACGGAGATCCTGACTCCTAAATTGGCAAAGCTTTGTGGTTCTTTATTTTAGGAATTTGTCAAGGTGTAAAGTAGAAAATGCTTAAATGAAATTCAACACTCTGTCTTAAAATCCTAAATGGTTGAAGGGTATCCTGGAGGAGCTAGGGAGTGGGAAAGAGGCAATGAGACTGAAAGGATAGACTTCTGGTGACCGGAAGGGAAGGAGAGAGAGAGCCTACCTCCAGGACTTGCACTCTACTCAGGAGGTGACAAGGTCTTGGGAGAGAGGTGTTGATAAGCAGTAAGGGTGCCCTTAGGTAGCTTATGTTCTACCACTGTGTTTCCCAGCCCACATAAGATTTCTACCCTTGGCAAAGAAGTAGCAGAGCCAGGGACAACAGGTCTCTTAGCCAAACCAGTATGGACTCATCTTATGCCTGACAATCTGAGGTACCTTCTCACCTGGGAGCTAGGTGAGACCCCAGTGCTTTATACCATTGCGGGAGGGAGCCCTGAGAATGCCCAAGGTTTAACTTCTTCACAGTCCAGTAGGAATGGGACTTGGAGTCAGAATTAGATGCATTTAAAGAAAGCAAAAACAGTGGATGCTTTATTTTTTACATATCTGAGTGAATGGACTAAAGTTTATGCATGTGTCACTATTCACTTAGTGAAAGCTCTCAGAAGACCCTGTAATTCCTTTATGAATACACTGAGCTTCTCTGCTTGGACATCAGAGCTCCATGGTAGGCAAGGCTAGCCTTGGTGCAGTGTGGGCAAGGCCTAGAGAGAAAAGCAAGATAAGCAACACAAGGCTTGGAGTCCTGTGTGTGGGTGGGTGAGCAGCTGGGCAGGTTGGGGCAGGGCTCTGAGAGCCCATCACCGAGGAATCACCCCACTGGAGGCAGCATGGGGGTAAAAATTCTAACACTTCATTCACCAGGGCCCCTGGTACATATAGCTAAGCCATTTGGGGCTGATAGGTTCTCAGGGTTTCCTCAGCCCCAAGTTCATGTCTGTTTTCCTGACTAAGGCCAATAGACTTTCCATCCTTTAACAGAGAGACAGGAACCTTGAAGACTTCTGGGCCAAAGTTTCTTTCTTGCTGTAATGGTTTCCTGAAAATAGAGACTTTGCCTTGGCTCCTAGACCCAGTTCTCCGTCCATACTTCACAGTTCCCAGTCAGTCATGGAAAGAGGAACAGGCCTAAAAATAACCACCAGCTGGGTCCACAAAGTTCAGCAGGGTGCGTCTGTAGCAAATGGAAGAAGTTTGAAGTCTGTCTTTGTGGTTCTGGAAACTCAGCTGTGATGCACTTGCCAGAAGGGCCCTTCAAGTCGTGTTATTCTTAGTGTCTCTCAGGGCAGCCTTTGCAAAGGCAAGTTCTCCCTGCCTGCATGTTATTGAGGTCACCCAAGGATAGCAGCTTTAGGAAAAATAGGAAGAAGCAAAAGAAAATGTATGTTTAGTGCATTTTCTCAGGCCTGTTTGTTGCCGATCTCTTCTTGCACCCTTTCTCAAGCCCGTAGAGGGCCCTCTCCACTTCCACAGTAGCCAGGGAACTCCCATGCCTGTGCTCTTCCTGGATGCCCAGGCTTTCCCAAGCCTGCCTTTCCTAATACCCCCTTGTCCTGGATCTCACTCTCTCTTCTTTATCAAAACTGATATATCTGTCTCTAAGGGAATAAAGCTAATCTGACAGTTTAAAATTACTTCTTATAGAGAGTATGGTGCATTGTTTTAAATTGTAAAAAATGCACATCAAAAAACTTACTGTCTTAACCATATTTAAGTGTATAATTTGTGTTTCTAAGTATATTCACATTGTTGTGAAACAGATCTCTAGAACATTTTCATTTTGCACAATTGAAACTATATCCATTAGACAGTTCCCATTTTCCCCCATTCCCTCCCCCTGGTAACCACATTTCTACTTTCTATATCTATAAATTTGATTACTTTATATACTTTATGTAAATGGAATCATGCATTATTTGTCCTTATGTGACTGGCTCAGGGTTCATACATGTTGGAGCATATGAAGGATTTCCTTTTTGGGGCTGCATAGTATTCCATTGTATGTATGTAGCACGTTTTGTTTACCCATTCATCCATTGTCGGGCATTTGGGTTGTTTCCCTTTTTTGGTTGTTGTAAATAGTGCTGTTATGAACATGGATGTATTAATATTTGAGAATATGTCAGTTCTTTCAAATTTATATCCAGAAATAGGATTGTTAGATCACATGGTAGTTCTATTTTTAATTTTTTGAGGAACTGCCTGCCATACCATTTTCCATAGAGGCTGCATCATTTGACAATCCCAGCTGTACACAGGGTTCCAACTTCTCCAAATCCCCACCAATACTTGTTATTTTCTGGTTTGTAGTTGCGGTGGTTGTTGGTTATTAGTAGCCATTCTAATGGGTGTGAGAGTGTGGTTGCATTTTAACAGAAGATTTTAATGGTTCAGCCTAAAGGAATAATGATGGTATTGATTTTGGGCTTTGTCACAGGCCATGAGGAATTATTAGATGTTTCGATTAGGAGATTCTTATTGCATTCTTTAAATCATATGATGAAGACCTTAGCAGAATCATTATATTACCTGAGTGACCGCTCCTCTGCCCCTAAAATCTAGAAAAGATTAACTTTTCTATACCCCATTCTAGAACTGAGAAAGTCTGATTTGTGATACAGGATACATGCAAATTTCTGGAGGGCTTATGTCTCATGGTGTCATCTCTGACTCTGTGATTTTTCTTATGTTATGAATTTTTTTTAAGACTCTCCTGACTGTACCATTCTTGTTTTATTCCACCTGAACACAGATACAGAGCTGATTCTCCTTTTCCACTATCCACAGGAATAGCCACTCATTCACAGCTTTTCTATATACAGGGGACTGACGTTTTGAGGAGGGGTTTACATTGCAGAAAAGCAAGCTATTTAAGATGGAATATTAACACTCCCATTCCCCAAAGTTCTTGGGACCATCCTGCCTCAGAGCATTGGTTTTCCCTGCTGTTCTCAGCCTCAGATCCATGGCTCTTATTCTCCCCAAAGCCAACAGACTTCTCTTAAAAGAGAGACAGGAACCCAAAAGCATATCTCTACCTGTAATGGTTTTCTGAAGCTGGAGACTTTGCCTTGAATCCTAGACCTAGTTCTACTTTCACACTCCATAGTTCCTAGGGATAACACATTCTCCTCACTCTTGTGTACACAGATCAACTCCACTGTAAGCCCTTTACAAACCCCAAACCTCAAAACATTCATCTGAACAAAATTCTCATTACCCATTTATGAGTTCAGAAGACCAGTAGAGATCTTGAGTTTTCTTTAGCAGATCTGCCCACTTTCCTTGAGAAGGAAAGGGCTGGAAATAGCTTTGTTTTCTTCTGATACCCAAGAAAACTTTGTGATTTCATATTGCTGATAACCATTTTGTTTGGATACATTTGAGAAAGCTTCTTGGAATAGTTGAGCTTTGAAAAAAATAGGATTCTGACATGTGTATTTCCTTTCTTTCTCCCTCTTTCCCTTCCCTTCCCTTCCCTTCCCTTTCCTTTCCTCTTCCAGATAAAATCAAGGCTAGCTGTGGCTCAGTTAAGAGTGTTTCTCAACACTGACTCTCTTCATTTCAAGGACTCTCTGCATTACCTGTGGGAGCTAGACCTGTATAGTCACTGTGATGTTGGCTTTCTTATTTCGGCAACTGTTTTGTGCCTCATTCCCACTGTAGGGGGTGTTCGTGTCAGGAGGCTAACAGGGATATTAGCTTCTGTAGCTTTCAGCTGTGATAATATACCCCTTGAATAATAAATAATAAACCCCTACATGGTTAAGACCTCTGCTCCCTCCCTCCCGGCAGACATCCTAGTAGGGAGTCTGGCCTGAACACTGAAAGGTTGTCATAGAAGTCACATTTAGTTGCTTCCTCTTACTATATATGGTAGGCTGGAAATGGTATCATGAAGTTAATCTTGTAATCCTTTTCTTCCTACTAGGAGAACAGTGGAATTCTGTGGGCCAGAGAAATGCAGGCAGCTGGGGCTTGAGCTTTAAGCACCAGTGTGATAGCACCTGCCCTTCTGTCCTGTCTCACTGGCCCTTCAGTGTTGAGAGTGACATAGTCAGAAGGCAACTGGAGATTTCAAAGGAGCCAGCCTGGGGTCACTGGGAGAAGGAGAACATATCATGAGGCGAATAAAGGGGAAATAATATGTCACCAAATTTGAGAGCTAAGAAAAAAATTGTTCAATACAGCCTAATTACCCATAAGTTATCTTAACTATGCTGTCTACTTAGAAAGAAGTTGTAAATAGGGTATAGTAATGGGAGCGAACATCTCCTTCTCCTATATAAAAAAAAAAGACTTGTTGTTTCTGGAATGCATCATACTCCTTCTGATAATCTTATCTCCTCTACCTGAAACAACTTCTCTACCTGGATCTCTCCCACTTCCCTCTTCCCAGTTTCCCCTAGATTCCTTCTACTGGTCCTTCAGATTTCAACATAGATGCCGTTTCCTTTGGGAAACTTTCTTAGACCCCAGGAGTTTGGGCAAGGTGCCCAGTTCATGTCATGATACTTATCACTGAGGATAGCAATTAGATCTGTCCTCACTGATCTTTTCTGTCATCTCTGGACTAGGGTCTGTGTCTTATTCATCATTGTACTCACAACACCGACCACCTGTAATGCAAGGTAGCCAATAAATATTTGTTGGAAGGGATAGATGGGCAAGTAGAAAAATATCAATAAAATCTAATAAATTTAAAATAAAATTTAAAATTAAATATATGGGCAAATAGAAAAATAGCTATTTTTCAAAGTTTCTTTAAACTAGATCCAAATCCTTTATTAAACATTTTCTATGCAGGAAATCTAGGTTAGGTTTTCCTAAAACATGTAAGGGCTCATTGTGGCTATGAAAAATGGCTTTATTAAGGAATGAATCTTTGAAGAGTGAACCAAATAAAACTTGGGCATTCTGTGGAAGAATGCAGTAGAGTATTTTGCCCCACAAAAGCCAACTTATTCGGCTCTGAATTTTGCTTTCTTTTACAACTTTGATTAATGTGTTATCATCAAAATTAAAGGGAATAAAAAGCTTTGCTATGAAGGAATTGGGCCCTATGAGTATCTTAGTTGCTCTTCTACACGATACGTAAGTGGTATACAGGTATATGTCTGCATAAAAATTTATAGACTAGGAATACACATCTTTGAATGCAACAGACTTCATTTTTTTGTACATGTTTACAAGAACTGACAATATAAGGTCATTTTGGATTGACCGGTTTTTAACTTTTGAGATGAACTCTTAGAAATGAAGTCTGGATATTATTCATTCCATTACTCTTCCCACTATTTTTAAATGCTTATTCTGCAGTGGTTAACTTTGAACTTTACTTGAGATATACCTTAAAACATTTTCTTTTATGTTATTACTCCGAAATGGAAGTAATAGGAAAAAATTAACACTAATAACAAATAATTGATTTTTGAACCATCATTTGATCTTTATCAACACATTTTATTTTTTTACTTTTATGAACTATGTCAGGCATAAAAAAGAACAGAATAACATTTTATTTGAATTTAAATAAGTCATTACAGTAACTTGATTTTTTTTCCTCATCTAAAACACTTTTTCCTTTTCAGTGTTTACCGAAAGTATCAGAAAGCCTTACTACCATTTTATCTGATAAAAGCATGATTTCTGAGATAGCCACAAAAAGGTACACCTTTTTTATGAAAAGTTTCAATATGAGATTGCATGGCCTGTGAGCGGTAATTGAATTTAAAGCTTACCGTATGGGATTCTGCAAAATAAGTTTGCAATTATGTAGAGTCCCACAAAAAATATACTTCCTGACTATATGAACCAGGATTAGAAAAATGAAAACTCTCACACATTCTAGAGTTATCAGTGAGAAGCCATGATGAATATTTTGTTTTTAAAATTCCTCCATCATTTATTTATCTTTGAAAAATCTGGGAAAGGATAATCTCAACACATCAAATACTCATGTGACCACTAAATCCTCAGTTGTTTTAAAACCCAGAATATAACCTTTTGAATGGGTTCTAAGCTTGCAAATGATACCTTCCCATCCTTATTGATACACTTGATAAAAATAATATTAAAATTATATTCTTTCATTTATATGTTTGACTTTCTGTGTCTGCTGGACCCTGTGATAAGTGCTGCTAGAGATCAATGAATTGGCCAGGGCATCTGCTCTTCTGGTGCTCATTGTCTAGTGTGATTCTTCATCTACCCAAATGGTAGAATTCTTCTTGATGAAGGAGTGCACTAAACTGAATAAATAGAATTATTCCTCATCCTTAACATGGAGATAATAGGAACAACCTTACAGGGTTATTGGGAAATTTTGATGTGATAACACATGTAAAATTGTTAGAATTTTAGGGGTACCTGGATGGTTCAGTCAGTTAAGCATCTGTCTTCAGCTCAGGTCATGATCTCAGGGTCCTGGGATTGAGCCTAGTATCAGGGCTCCTGCTCAGTGGGGAGCCTGCTTCTCCCTCTCTCTCTGCCTGCCACTCCCCCGGCTTGTGCTCTCTCTCTCTGTGTCAAATAAATAAATAAATAATCTTTTAAAAATTGTTAGCATTTTAGTACATGGCACATAATAGGAGCTCAATACGTTTCAGATAAAAAATAAACTTAGAAAATCAAGGAACTCAATAGTTATAGAAGACCTTACAGTTTATCTTAACAACCTAACCTCCTCACTTTAAGGTCGAAGGGTCGGTATCTCATTGAGGTTAAGTAGCTTACTCAGAGTTGCAACTTTATTGTAAGCAGGCAGAACAATGGAACCTGTGATCTCTTGATTTCTTCCTCACTGAAATTTTCACTATAGTAGCTGCCAGAAAAGTTGTGGGTGGGGGAGAATAGCATAATTGTTCCAAGCACGTGGCAGATACTCAATAAATGGGTATTGCATCAATATCGAACAAAATCATTACCTCAAGGAAAAATTCTTAACAGTGTAAGAGCTTTCAAAAGCTTGATGACACACGGTTGGATGTTTGTATTCTAGTTGAGCATAGTCTGATTTCTTAAAGATATCACATTGGCTGGTGGTTTATGTATGGTGTGATTTGCTTGGGTTGAGTCCATGGAAAACACATACCATGAAACAATTCCACCATTGTTTATCCATCAGGTGCGGTCTTCTACCTACTCACCAGACGTTGGCCATGAGACATGTTCACTCTGGCAGGAGTTTCCAAGACTACCAAAGGCATCCTTTTGGTTATAGAGATTTGAAAACCTAAGAAGTCTTTCTTATTTTCAACCCAACCTATTTAGTCCCATAAAATATCAAAGAAGTATGAACAAGGGATAAGTTCCCAATACCTGCCTGCAGACAATATCCAGAGAGAGCCTAAACTTTATCAGGTGAGCACACAAACCTTTAGAGTCCTGTGAACCATACAGTGTTTATGCCACTATTTAGAGAATGAGGCAGCAAAAACTTGCTATGGATCCGAAGAGGAACATAAGTTTCTTTTCTGAATGGGAATGCAATTCTATTGGTACTTTCCTCTTATACCTTCAGGATCATGAAAGGATCTTGAGGTTCCCTGTTGTGTTCGTTTTTGTTTTTGTTTGTTTTAGATCATCCTTCGTTACTGTATAAAAAGCTATGCACCTCTTTGAATGCTTCAGTCATAGACCTGAAGGAAAGCGTGAAATGACCAACTTAGCAGCCTGTGGAACTTAGATGATCAGTTTCCCAGGTAAGAAGAGAAAAGAGAGAAGAAGGAACAAGAAAAAGAGAGTGGACTTGGGGTTGATATTAATTTTATTTGAGTGAGGATCTATTTGATTGATGATATTAATCCTTGAATTTCAGGGACAAGCCTCTTAACTTTTCTTCTACACCTATAAACATAATTACACTTTGCATTTTTGTGTGTAGTGACAGTATAATGCAATGCAGTGATTCCTAGTGGGCAGTGGAAGGGGCTTATTTGGCCCTTCCCCCTTTCCAGGGGACACTAAGCAGTGTCTGGAAACATTTATGGTTGTTAAAACCCAGGGAGTGGAGTGGGGTGGTGCTGTTTGCATCTAGTGGGTGGAGGCCAAAGATATTACTAAACATCCTACCATGCACAGAGAGCCTCTCACAGCAGAAATTATCCTATCTAAATATCAGTAGTGCCAGGATTGAGAAACCCTGGTGTAGGAGCTAAAAGCTTAATTTATGTAGTCAGTCTGACTGAGCCTCACTTCATAACTGGTGACCTTGTACAGATTACTTAATCTCTGTTCCACAATTCCCCTTCTGTAAAGTGGGATAAAAATAATATTTTATTTATAGAATTTTTATGATATTAAGTGAGTTAATATATATAAATTTCTCAAAATAATTCCCAATATGTAGTCAATACCATGTAAATGTTTGATGCTATTTTTTTGCAAAAAAGCATAGGATATATTTAAAAATTATCAGAAAAATGGAATCCCTGTGAAGTATTTGGGGGGAGGGAATTCACTAAAAACCATCTTAAAAAGTAATGATCAATACAGGCTGATTAATTTGATATGACCCAGAAGATACTGGAATCAAAGTGTCAGTGAATTGTATGACACTCATTTCTCTCTGCTAGTTTCCTACAGCTGATTTAGTGTTATGATGCTGAAATGGAAATGATCTCAGTGCACATCATAGTACATCATATACGTTTAGGTGGTATTTGAGTTGAGTTAGTTAATCATGTTTTCAAGATTCCTAAAAGATCAAAGATGTGTGGATTCTCTAAGTGGAAGAAGAGCTCAGAGATGGGGGACAAGAAGGTCTAACAGACATACAATTGAAAATTAATGGCGTGCTTGGCAGGGCTGTCTGTGTCTGTAAGAAGCAGAGGCACTTGACCTTCAAGAAAACAAAGAAAGGGGGGGAGGAGTCAAGATGGCGGAGAAGTAGCAGGCTGAGACTACTTCAGGTAGCGGGAGATCAGCTAGATAGCTTATCTAAAGATTGCAAACACCTACAAATCCAACGGGAGATCAAAGAGAAGAAGAACAGCAATTCTAGAAACAGAAAATCAACCACTTTCTGAAAGGTAGGACTGGCGGAGAAGTGAATCCATAGTGACGGGAAGATAGACCGTTGGGGGAGGGGCCGGCTCCCGGCAAGCGGCGGAGCAATGAAGCACAAAATCAGGACTTTTAAAAGTGTGTTCCGCTGAGGGACATCGCTCCAGAGGCTTAACCGGGGTGAAGCGCACGTGGGGTCAGCGTGGCCTCAGGTCCCGCAGGGTCACAGAAGGATCAGGGGTATCTGAGTGTCGCAGAGCTTGCAGGTATTAGAACGGGGAAGCCAGCTACAGAGACAGAGCCGAGGAATGAGCTCTAAGCTCGGGTTTACCTTGAACCGCTCTCAGGCTCGGTCAGCTCGGAGCGCGGCCGGAGGCCAGGGTGACGGGAGCAATTGGGCGCTGTTCTCTGAGGGCGCACTGAGGAGTGGGGCCCCAGACTCTCAGCTCCTCCGGGCCGGAGACTGGGAGGCCGCCATCTTCATTCCTGTCCTCCGGAACTCTACGGAGAGCGCTCAGGGAACAAAAGCTCCCGAAAGCAAACCTGAGAGAATTACTCAGCCCGGCCCCTGGTAAGGGCGGTGCAACTCCGCCTGGGGCAAAGACACTTGAGAATCACTACAACAGGCCCCTCCCCCAGAAGATCAACAAGAAACCCAGCCAGGACCAAGTTCACCTACCAAGGAGAGCAGCGGAATTCCAGAGGAGGAGAAAGCAAAGCACGGAACTCATGGCTTTCTCCCCATGATTCTTTAGCCTTGCAGTTAATTTAATTTTTTCTTTTTCAATTTTTTTTTCTTCTTCTGCTAAATTTTTTTAACTTCTTCCCTTTTCTTTTTTAATGTTTTTTAACTAGTTTATCTAATATATATATATATTTTTCCTGTTTATATTTTTTCATTATTGGTTTTCTTTTTTTATTTGTTTCTTTTTTCTTTTTTTCTTTCTGAACCTCTTTATATCCCCTCCCCCCGCCCCTCACGATTTGGGATCTCTTCTGATTTGGCTAAAGCATATTTTCCTGGGGTTGTTGCCACCCTTTTAGTATTTTACTTGTTCCTTCATATACTCTTATCTAGACAAAATGACAAGGCGGAAAAATTCACCACAAAAAAAAGAACTAGAGGCAGTACCAAAGGCTAGGGACCTAATCAATACAGGCATTGGTAATATGTCAGATCTAGAGTTCAGAATGACGATTCTCAAGGTTCTAGCCGGGCTCGAAAAAGGCATGGAAGATATTAGAGAAACCCTCTTGGGAGATATAAAAGCCCTTTCTGGAGAAATAAAAGAACTAAAATCTAATCAAGTTGAAATAAAAAAAGCTATTAATGACGTGCAATCAAAAATGGAGGCTCTCACTGCTAGGATAAATGAGGCAGAAGAAAGAATTAGCGATATAGAAGACCAAATGACAGAGAATAAAGAAGCTGAGCAAAAGAGGGACAAACAGCTACTGGACCACGAGGGCAGAATTCGAGAGATAAGTGACACCATAAGACGAAACAACATTAGAATAATTGGGATTCCAGAAGAAGAAGAAAGAGAGAGGGGAGCAGAAGGTATATTGGAGAGAATTATTGGAGAGAATTTCCCTAATATGGCAAAGGGAACAAGCATCAAAATCCAGGAGGTTCAGAGAACCCCCCTCAAAATCCATAAGAATAGGTCCACACCCCGCCACCTAATAGTAAAATTTACAAGTCTTAGTGACAAAGAGAAAATCCTGAAAGCAGCCCGGGAAAAGAAGTCTGTAACATACAATGGTAAAAATATTAGATTGGTAGCAGACTTATCCACAGGCCAGAAAGAGCTGGCATGATATATTCAGAGTACTAAACGAGAAAAACATGCAGCCAAGAATACTATATCCAGTTAGGCTCTCATTGAAAATAGAAGGAGAGATTAAAAGCTTCCAGGACAAACAAAAACTGAAAGAATTTGCAAACACCAAACCAGCTCTACAGGAAATATTGAAAGGGGTCCTCTAATCAAAGAGAGACCCTAAAAGTAGTAGATCAGAAAGGAACAGAAACAATATACAATAACAGTCACCTTACAGGCAATACAATGGCACTAAATTCATATCTCTCAATAGTTACCCTGAATGTTAATGGGCTAAATGCCCCAATCAAAAGACACAGGGTATCAGAATGGATAAAAAAACAAAACCCATCTATATGTTGCCTACAAGAAACTCATTTTAAACCCGAAGACACCTTCAGATTTAAAGTGAGGGGGTGGAAAAGAATTTACCATGCTAAGGGACATCAGAAGAAAGCAGGAGCGGCAATCCTTATATCAGATCAATTAGATTTTAAGCCAAAGACTATAATAAGAGATGAGGAAGGACACTATATCATACTCAAAGGATCTGTCCAACAAGAAGATCTAACAATTTTAAATATCTATGCCCCTAACGTGGGAGCAGCCAACTATATAAACCAATTAATAACAAAACCAAAGAAACACATCGACAATCATACAATAATAGTAGGGGACTTTAACACTCCCCTCACTGAAATGGACAGATCATCCAAGCAAAAGATCAACAAGGAAATAAAGGCCTTAAATGACACACTGGACCAGATGGATATCACAGATATATTCAGAACATTTCATCCCAAAGCAACAGAATACACATTCTTCTCTAGTGCCCATGGAACATTCTCCAGAATAGATCACATCCTCGGTCCTAAATCAGGACTCAACCGGTATCAAAAGATTGGGATCATTCCCTGCATGTTTTCAGACCACAATGCTCTGAAGCTAGAACTCAATCACAAGAGGAAATTTGGAAAGAACCCAAATACATGGAGACTAAACAGCATCCTTCTAAAGAATGAATGGGTCAACCAAGAAATTAAAGAAGAATTGAAAAAATTCATGGAAACAAATGATAATGAAAATACAATGGTTCAAAATCTGTGGGACACAACAAAGGCAGTCCTGAGAGGAAAATATATAGCGGTACAAGCCTTTCTCAAGAAATAAGAAAGGTCTCAGGTACACAACCTAACCCTACACTTAAAGGAGCTGGAGAAAGAACAAGAAAGAAACCCTAAACCCAGCAGGAGAAGGGAAATCATAAAGATCAGAGCAGAAATCAATGAACTAGAAACCAAAAAAACAATAGAACAAATCAACGAAACTAGGAGCTGGTTCTTTGAAAGAATTAATAAGATTGATAAACCTCTGGCCAGACTTATCAAAAAGAGAAAGGACCCAAATAAATAAAATCATGAATGAAAGAGGAGAGATCACAACTAACACCAAAGAAATACAGACAATCATAAGAACATATTATGAGCAACTCTATGCCAACAAATTTGACAATCTGGAAGAAATGGATGCATTCCTAGAGACATATAAACTACCACAACTGAACCAGGAAGAAATAGAAAGCTTGAACAGACCCATAACCAGTAAGGAGATCGAAGCAGTCATCAAAAATCTCCAAACAAACAAAAGCCCAGGGCCAGACGGCTTCCCCGGGGAATTCTACCAAACATTTAAGGAAGAACTAATTCCTATTCTCCTGATACTGTTCCAAAAAATAGAAATGGAAGGAAAACTTCCAAACTCATTTTATGAGGCCAGCATCACCTTGATCCCCAAACCAGACAAGGGTCCCATCAAAAAAGAGAACTACAGACCAATATCCTTGATGAACACAGATGCAAAAATTCTCACCAAAATACTAGCCAATAGGATTCAACAGTACATTAAAAGGATTATTCACCACGACCAAGTGGGATTTATTCCAGGACTGCAAGGTTGGTTCAACATCCGCAAATCAATCAATGTGATACAAGACATTAATAAAAGAAAGAACAAGAACCATATGATACTCTCCCTAGATGCTGAAAAAGCATTTGACAAAGTATACCTTCCTGATCAAAACTCTTCAAAGTGTAGGGATAGAGGGCACATACCTCAATATTATCAAAGCCATCTATGAAAAACCCACTGCAAATATCATTCTCAATGGAGAAAAACTGAAAGCATTTCTGCTAAGGTCAGGAACACGGCAGGGATGTCCGTTATCACCACTGCTATTCAACATAGTACTAGAAGTCCTAGCCTCAGCAATCAGACGACAAAAAGAAATTAAAGGCATCCAAATCGGCAAAGAAGAAGTCAAACTATCACTCTTTGCAGATGATATGATACTATATGTGGAAAACCCAAAAGACTCCACTCCAAAACTGCTAGAACTTGTACAGGAATTCAGTAAAGTGTCAGGATATAAAATCAATGCACAGAAATCAGTTGCATTTCTCTACACCAACAACAAGACAGAAGAAAGAGAAATTAAGGAGTCCATCCCATTTACAATTGCACCCAAAACTATAAGATACCTAGGAATAAACCTAACCAAAGAGACTAAGAATCTATACACAGAAAACTATAAAGTACTCATGAAAGAAATTGAGGAAGACACAAAGAAATGGAAAAATGTTCCCTGCTCCTGGATTGGAAGAATAAATATTGTGAAAATGTCTATGCTACCTAGAGCAATCTACACATTTAATGCAATTCCTATCAAAGTTCCATCCATTTTTTTCAAAGAAATGGAACAAATAATCCTAAAATTTATATGGAACCAGAAAAGACCACGAATAGCCAAAGGAACATTGAAAAAGAAAGCCAAAGTTGGTGGCATCACAATTCCAGACTTCAAGCTCTACTACAAAGCTGTCATCATCAAGACAGCATGGTACTGGCACAAAAACAGACACATAGATCAATGGAACAGAATAGAGAGCCCAGAAATAGACCCTCAACTCTATGGTCAACTAATCTTCGACAAAGCAGGAAAGAATGTCCAATGGAAAAAAGACAGCCTCTTCAATAAATGGTGTTGGGAAAATTGGACAGCCACATGCAGAAAAATGAAATTGGATCATTTCCTTACACCACACACGAAAATAGACTCAAAATGGATGAAGGACCTCAATGTGAGAAAGGAATCCATCAAAATCCTTGAAGAGAACACCGGCAGCAACCTCTTCGACCTCAGCCGCAGCAACATCTTCCTAGGAACATCGCCAAAGGCAAGGGAAGCAAGGGCAAAAATGAACTGTGAGGATTTTATCAAGATCAAAAGCTTTTGCACAGCAAAGGAAACAGTTAACAAAACCAAAAGACAACTGATAGAATGGGAGAAGATATTTGCAAACGACATATCTGATAAAGGGCTAGTGTCCAGAATCTATAAAGAACTTAGCAAACTCAACACCCAAAGAACAAATAATCCAATCAAGAAATGGGCAGTAGACATGAACAGACATTTCTGCAAAGAAGACATCCAGATGGCCAACAGACACATGAAAAAGTGCTCCATATCACTTGGCATCAGGGAAATACAAATCAAAACCACAATGAGATACCACCTCACACCAGTCAGAATGGCTAAAATTAACAAGTCCGGAAATGACAGATGCTGGCGAGGATGCGGAGAAAGGGGAACGCTCCTACACTGTTTGTGGGAATGCAAGCTGGTGCAACCACTCTGGAAAACAGCATGGAGGTTCCTCAAAATGTTGAAAATAGAACTACCCTATGACCCAGCAATTGCACTGCTGGGTATTTACCCTAAAGATACAAACGTCGTGATCCGAAGGGGCACATGCACCCGAATGTTTATAGCAGCAATGTCTACAATAGCCAAACTATGGAAAGAACCTAGATGTCCATCAACAGATGAATGGCTAAAGAAGATGTGGTATATATATACAATGGAATACTATGCAGCCATCAAAAGAAATGAAATCTTGCCATTTGCGACGACGTGGATGGAACTAGAGGGTATCATGCTTAGCGAAATAAGTCAATCGGAGAAAGACAACTATCATATGATCTCCCTGATATGAGGGAGAGGAGATGCAACATGGGGGTTAAGGGGGTAGGAGAAGAGTAAATGAAGCAAGATGGGATTGGGAGGGAGATAAACCATAAGTGACTCTTAATTTCACAGAACAAACTGAGGGTTGCTGGGGGGTGGGGACATTGGGGAGGGTATGTGCTATGGTGAGTGCGGTGAAGTGTGTAAACCTGGCGATTCACAGACTTGTACCCCTGGGGAAAAAATATATGTTTATAAAAAAAAAAAACAACAAAAAAAAAGAAAACAAAGAAAAAACTATAAAAGGCCAGAGTCTGATGAAAGACCTTGAAAACTAAAGGTGGTGATATCTGTGGACAAAGCCAACACATTACCATATGATTTATTCTTCCCTTAATTGTAGTGTTAAAGATGCCAGAAAGGAAATATTTAAGTACATATGACAAATTATAGGTGTTCAGCTGGAAAAAGAGGCCTGAATTGGCTGAACTGACCTGTCTGAATAGTATGCCCAGAAATATATTTAAGTTAGTGGTTTTTGATTTGCATGAGGGACTGAAAATCTCTCTACTAAGCTTTGTTAAATGGACCTTGACCTCGAGACCCTTGTTTTATGCTGTAGATAATTTCAACAGTCAGGGACCCACTCTGGCTTTTTCCCTATCCTAGCTTATTTTTCTCAGAATCAAAGTTTTAATTAAGAAGATGTTTAACATTATGGGCTGTATTTCAAAGCTTTAGGAGACCAACGTTAAATAAAGTTACAGTTTCAGGCCAGCCTGTGATAAATGCCCATCTAATTTAAATATTTGTGAACATAGCAGAAGATATTTATACTATTACTGAGATCTCCCATGACTGGATAAAATGTGCCTTTATGTTATTTTCTCACTTCTGAGCTCAAAAGGCTAACATTTTCTTGGTTCTGGTATTGGTAAAATGAAAGCGGTCACAGAGAACAAGTTAAGAGTAATAACCGCCCTTTTTGAATGTCTGGTGGAAGCATAATCAGGCACTGTGGAAGGTATTTTAGATATTTAAAATATATTCATACAACTATGACAAGTTTTTAGATAGTAAAACCAAGATTCAAAGGCATCAGGTAACTTACTCAAGATCACAGAGCTGGTGCCAAGATTTGGGTCCAGGTCTATCTCTCCTTAATGCCTTTTTTGCTTTATCGAGTTTTCTTTTGAGCAATTAACACATAAAATACAGCTCTCAGGCACTACCACCATTCTAGGAGTCTTTGAATGATGAGGGGATTTGAGATTGGCAATGTCTGGGCCTGGGGATCTGTCCATTCGAAATTAACCTAAAAACTTATATTGTCTTCTTCTTTTAAAATAGGAAGATCCCAAATTTTGAACAATTTTCACTACTGCCTTGCCACTCACATAATGAGGATATCATCAGAGGAACACAATAAATGTCTTTCAGTCACAGAAAAACAATGTAGATTCTACCTCCAGAATATATTGAGAGCCTGACTATTTCTTCCCATCTCATACACTACCATCCTTGTTTAAGTCGCCTCCATACTGTCTGGAGGATTGCAACAGTTTCCCAACTGGTTTTCTTGCTCCTACTCTCACGCTCCTACAGACTCTCCTCCCAGCAGTTGGCGTGATCCCTTAAAAAGGTAAATCTGCTTATGCCACTCTTTGCTTAACATCCACCAATGGCCCTATCATGTATTCAGAATAAAATCCAAACTGCTTTGCCTTGCCTTCAAGTCCCAGTGTTCACTCTTCCTACCTCTCAAGCTCTGCTCTGCCTCCAGGCTCTTTTTATTTGCCATGTTTTGTAATGGCTGAAATATTCTTCCCACGGCTCTTTGCCTGACAGCTTTCTCTCACCATTCAGTTCAAATGTCAATAATGTGGAGATGACTTTCCTTCCTGACCAACCTAAATAAATGTATCACAGCCCAACCCCCATCCACCTGTTGAGTGTACAACTCTTTCTCCTTCATGACATCTTCTTTTGTGTTCTTCAGAATATATATCACCAACTCATATGTACTCCTTTATATGTGTGTTTATCATCTTCTCCATCTTCTGAGAAGTTTGTCCTCGTTACTGCTGTATCTTCAGGGTCTAGAAACAGTGCTGTGTTCATAGTAAGCATTTAATAAATATTCATTAATATTGACAAGAATGCTGGGTTGCGAGTGATGGCACCTGTATTTGATCCTGGTTCCACTGCTAGTTTATATATTATGTTGGACAAGTCAAACTTATTGGGTCTCAGTTTGCTTTTTCTTCAATAGATTGGATTAAATGACCTCTGTCACCACTGTCTAGTCCTAAAACACTGATTCTAATAAAACCCTGACTCACTGCAGCCCACAGAATGTAGTTCCTTGACTCTTCTTTCTTTAGGACCCAAAGGAGGTATTTTAATATTAATAAGTGAGAAATGATGCAAGCCTAGATCATCTTTAGTGACAAGGAGAGTTTGTTCAGTGATGTTAATAGTGAACTTATTGGAGTCCTGAAAGTGAGTTTTGTACATGGGAAAAGCTAATTCAATTTTAATTCTAATTCATAGAAATTAATATTCAATTTAATAAAGTTACAAATAAAAAATCCAGTCCTATTGGCTTTTAATTCATTTTCAAAATCTTTATCTAGTGAATTTTAGCAACTATTTTGATGGGGTATTTGAATAATATTTGGTCCCATTTAATTTAGTCATTTAAACACCCTTATATATTCAAGTTACATTTAACAGATTTGAATGCTTTTAAAAGACTTTAACTGACTATCAAAGCTTTCTGTGTACTTCAGTACTTCTTGTAAGTCTACAAAGTACATTTATAAATATGGCAAACTAAAATCTACTTGAAAGTTCTAATACCATATATAAACTTAGTAAGTTTTCAACTGGAATTCACAAATTTCAATTTCAATCAAATTGATTCAATTCAATCAATTTCTCAAATATATATTTTATTTTATTTTTTAAAGATTTTATTTATTTGTCAGAGAGAGAGAGAGAGAGAGAGAACACAAGCAGGGAAAGCAGTAGGTAGAGGGAGAAGCAGACCTGTGGCTGAGCAGGGAGCCAGATGTGGGGCTCCATCCCAAGACCCTGGGATCACAATCTGAGCCAAAGGCAGACGTTTAACTGACTCAGTCACCCAGGTGTCCCTCAAAATATATTTTAAATTGGGATAAACAGGCTGACCTATTACTCTGATTGGATAAATTTTATTAAATATTCCTCCCTAAAAATGATTCCAAATATGTACAGCTTTCTTCACAGAATAATATTGTTTTAATGCACAGTGTTATACTTAATTTAAAATCTTCCTAAAATTAAGGGTCACCTGGGTGGCTCAGTCAGTTAAGCATCTGCCTTATGGCACAGGTCATGATCCCAGGGTCCTGGGAATGGATCCCTGCTAGGGCTTCCTGCTCAGTGGGGAGCCTGCTTCTCTCTCTGCTCCTCCCCCTGATTGTGCACATGCTCTCTCTCTCTTCTCTCTCTCTCTCTCCCTCAAATAAATAAATTTAAAAATCTTCCTAAGATTAAAACATACTTATCAGCACTAAGGAAATAATTACATCATGTCTTTCCTTCCCCGATTTGAGATGTGCATATTTGTGTGGCTATTAGTTTAAACTAAAATCTAGGGATAAAGAGCGGCACTCAGCAGATATTTACACCTAAGTGCTGTCAGTACCCTTGTGGTCAGAGAGTTCCAATCCCACAGACAGTCTCTGGAAAAGCTTCAGCTATCTTCATCTCTAATCAACAGCAGACATTTGGACTAATTTACATAATAATAGAAATATTTTGAAGTAGCAACTTGTTAGCATCATGGATGACAGAAATATGTTCTTTTTTTATATATATAAAGATTTTATTTATTTATTTGATAGAGATTACAAGTAGTCAGAGAGGCAGGCAGGGACAGAGGAGGAAGCAGGCTCCCCGCTGAGCAGAGAGCCTGATGCGGGGCTCAATCCCAGGCCCTGGATCATGACCTGAGCCGAAGGCAGAGGCTTTAACCCACTGAGCCACCCAGGTGCCCCCAGAAATATGTTCTTATATGTGGAATTGGAGTTTTTTTTTTTTTTTAAAGATTTTATTTATTTACTTTTTGACAGACAAAGATCACAAGTGGGCAGAGAGGCAGGCAGAGAGAGAGGAGGAAGCAGGCTCCCTGCTGAGCAGAGAGCCTGATGTGGGGCTCTATCCCAGGACCCTGAGATCATGACCCAAACTGAAGGCAGAGGCTTTAACCCACTGAGACACCCAGGCACCCCGGAATTGGAGTTATTAAAATATGTGGTTTGGCTAAAACATTTGAGACAGACTTTACCTTCAGTGAAGAGCATATGAATCTTGCTAACCCTTCTCCTTTATCTCTAAATGTATCTGTATGTGTCGTAGAATTTGCTTTGAGTCTTAACCTTTGCAGTAACATATTGGTGAGGTTGTAGGTGAGTAACTTATCACTACTGTTATTACTAAAAAGGAACTAATGGTTGTCCTAACCAGTTTGACTTAAGCCAGTTGGAAACATCTTTCCGTGTAATTTTGCTATTAACTTATGGTTGCATAATGAGAAGAGATTTCTTTGGTAACCTCGATGGAACCCTATTAAGTTGGTTGCTATGTCAGTGAATTCATAACTGCAGGAGAAGTGGTGGTTTCATAGACAGGATCTTTAATTTTGTGCTCAGGGAACTCTATAATCCCCACATTGTTTGATTAGATATTGTACTTCCTCAGCTTTTAACTATGTAAATGTCTTTTTTATTGAATTTTAAAGACCTTTGAATTTGATGGAACCTTGTGTTTTATATTTTACATTCACAGAATCATGTGCCTCTCTGCTTATTAAAATAATATGGGATTAGATTTTAGCTCTCCCTCTCTTCCTCTTTCTCTCTTTTGGTAACTTCTCAAGTCAGAACACCCAAAAGCTGTTTTATTGATAATGGAAATTAGGAGAAAACACTCCTAAACTGTGTGCCAAATCCTTAACAAAGCTGGCCCGGGAAATACTTTTATTCCAAATGGTAGAAGGTCATTGGTGTTTTATTCTCCAGAGAAATGTTCAGAAGTGTAGGTCCCCTTATAGGACCTCAGGTACACATCCAGATGTCAACCAGAGCAGCTGTCTTCATTTGAAAAGAAGGGGGCACATGGAGAGGGAGGGTAAAGAAAGGGATGTTGAGTATGAAAATAGGGGAGAAAATTGCTTTCACTAGTATTTTTCTACTATCAAAATTCTAGACAAAATGGGGGAGGAGAGCTGTCAAATGTAAGTCATTTCAAATTTTTACTATCAAGGATTCCTTCAAAAGAAAGTTTCTCTATTGGCCCACATTTTGATAGATTTTTCACTAGTAAGCAAATGGTTTTTATTACATAATAACTTATTTCTCCACTTTTATTAATGAAAGACCTGCATCTGATCATTAGATATTCTGATTAGCCTGTGCTAAGTGACCTGATCATGACAGCTAAGGTAGAGAAAATTGCGATGCTACATGGGGATATTTTAGTTAACCTTATCACAAAGAGTTCTCTCAGAATCACCTAGTGTTTGAAAAGAAATACAGATTTCCAAGCTCCACACCAAATATTCTGAAATACTGTTTTTTGGCTTGGGACATAGGAACCTTCATTTGTGATAAGTCCTGTCCTCATTCTTCAGGTGGCTCATATCTCATGTTTCTTGAACCATCCTTTGAGAAGCACTGCACTGTAAATTTTGAAATATTGAAAATAGCTCCCAGACCTCCCTCTGAACCGACTTTACAGATCTGGTGACTTCAGTCCAGGAACCTCTGTAAGGATGGATAATTGCAAACTCAATTTAGCTGTTCAGCCTTAGGCACTACTTGGGTTGAAGCTCAAGAAGCTATGACTAAGCTGACCTTTTGTCATATCTCTTTTCCTCCCTGTTTATTTAAGTTACCATCTTAACTGGCCCTTGAAGTCAAAAGTGCTTTTGTTCTCTGCATGAATGGTTTGATTCACATCACATGAATATAGCTTCAAAGAAAGAAAAGTCTCTTACCTTTGGATAATCTCTCCCTCCCCCTGCAAATACCACAAGCCAGCTAAATTGGGATTTTAAAGGTTTTCTGTTTTAAATATTTCAGAATCTTCAGATTACTGCTCTTTATTTCCTCCTTTGAAGAAAGAAGGCCAAAAGAAATAACACCCACTTAGGGTATTTTTAACAAAGGTGATTTCTTCCACATAATATTGTATTTAAGATGGTGATTCACAAACTGGGAGCTTAAAATGCAGGGCTTCCTGGGGCCACTTCCAGAGTGTGATTCAGGAGGTGTAGGAGGGGGCTGGGAACTAGTATTTTGATGCAATGATTAGGCAGGTCTCTGAATCAACACTTTAATGAATGAACCCCAACAGATCACTTGCCCAAGGTTAAATGACCAAGACAAAATCTGACCAGGAAGACTGTTTTTTCTAGCATCTCAGGCTGCTGGAAATAAAAAGGGCAGGAAAGAATCAAAGGCAGTCTAAGCTACTTGTCCTTTGTTGAACCAAAGATTCCTTCATTCATCTGTCCCTTCTACCCACACCCCCTCCCATTCAGTTCATGTTTCAGCGGCACTGAATTTCTCAGGGTACCTGGTCATGCATGACTGTTTTTGTCTTCCTGCTTTTATGCATATTGTTCTTTCAGCCTAGAATTCTTGTGCCCCGCTTTCTTCTCCCTGCTGAACTCAGGACTCCATTAAATGTCACTTCCTTGTGAAGCCTTCCCAACACCTGAGGCTGAATAAATCCTTCCCTTCTCTGTACCCAATAGATTTTTGTACATGCTCGTATTAGGGTGCTGAGAAACTGGTGTATATTCCATTGCCTATAATTTATTTAAAATACTTCCTCATAGGCAGTGTGATCTGTATATGAGTAATTTAGTAAGGAAGTCTATATCCTAGGGCCAGTTAGATGAATTATCCTATCAGGCACCACCTCAAGAAGTGCAACAACCAGATTTGAATAGCAGATACTTTCATTTTTAGAGCCTGATCATTTTGGGAACACTGAGCAAAAATTACAAATACTAGCTTTTGATGAAATGCATTTTAAATAAACTATAAATATATTAAAATGTCATACTGATGAGTATGCTCTATGGAATTTTTAGATCTCCCCCCCCAGAAAAACCCACTATGTAACAGAATTGTCATCCCACTTCATACTGTCTGAACAAAGGCAGCTTTAAGAATAACTGTGAGAATGCATGATACACTCATTTGCAATAGTGTTGTTCATTTTTCAGCACTGTCAAGAAAATTCATCTAAAGAAATTATAAGCCTAAAGAGCTCCTATATTGGCCATTTGTCATTAGAAGCATTCCCCACAATGAATAGGCATTACAGGTTGTTAAGCACCTCCAGGAACATTGCTCACTGAAATTTGTTGGAAAGATGATTGAACATTATTTAAGTAGAATTTTATATGCAATAAATAGTACGTTTGCAGACTGCTGAGAAAATTGATGAAAAAGGATAATGTTCTGTTTTGGACTCTAAACAAAAGGCAATCAATTAGAAGGACCAGTTTGAATAATGTGAAAGAAACTGTGCCTAGAAACTCTCCTGCTGAAACATTGAACCTCAGGCTGAAATAACTGCTTTTGCATTAAAAAGATCTATAGCTTGGCATAAACAGAGCAGGAAAGGGGATTATGAACAGAATCCATTTCTGGACCTACATCACTACCCAGAGCTTGATTTCTCATGAGCCCACTTTCTTTTTTGGGTCTTGCCTTTATTATGGGCTACATTTCAACTTCCTTCTAAGTTCACGGCCGCACACTCTGGCCAACCTATAAAATATCCTCCCCAGCAAAGATTTTAAGTGATTTAAGGAGGGATCATTAATGAAGCTTAGAGAATATTACTGATTTTCAGGACTAGCCATGTGGTGCTCCAGTGTGGAGTTGTCAGTAAGACTGTGTTTTGTTGGTAATGGGGATGAAGGAGTTTTGATGATGGTTCCTTTATGTAGAGATCATCAATTTTTTTCTGTAAAGGTCCAAATAGTAAATATTTTAGTATTCATGGGACCTGTCTGTGGTGTCTGTCATAATGCAGTTCTGCCCAAAACAGCCTGAAAGCAGCCGTTGACAGTATGTAAACAAATGAACAGGGGTGTGTTCCAATAAAACCGTGTTTACAAGAATGGACAGCTGGTCCCTGCTCTTTGTCAAGAGATGAAAATCATGGCTGAACAAGTCCCACACAGAACAGTCTTAGATCATGCATACATATTTACAAGAAATAACTAAACTATTATCTCACAGGTGATGGTTTCTGATTTCATATTATTTGTATTTTATCTTTGCATCATAAATTGAATGGCCGGTATTAAGCTTGAAGCTCCCTCATTTTTCCTCCTGTGCCTTCCTCTCTGGCTTTCTGTGTTTCTGTCACCACTTCCTAATCTTTAATATTGAATCAGGTTAGATTGGTCCCCCTAGGAGGTGGAGACTTTGGGATGTGCCTGTGAACTCTTGTGTAATTGTTACACCAAGCCAAAGCCAAGAGGACAGGCACATTCAATATCTAGGTAGCTTAATGGATATCAGATGTTGGTACTATTAACTGTTCTGGTTTTTTTCCCTTTCCACAAGCCCCAGGATTTTTATACAGGAGAAATCAGAAGGCTTAGAGAGGAAGTCAGTTAAAAAGCCAAACCAAACCAAACCAAAACAAAAAAACACTCTATAACACATTGCGCCTGAGGGATGTCAGATAGGAAGATGACATCCACTGATTATATATGTAGTAGTTTTCTTAATTGACTTCACTGAACACATTTACTCACTGTGTAACTGACACTCTTCATTCCCTCTGTGAAAGACACTCCCTGATTCTCACACCTCATAGAATGTTTGGGCTAGCAGGCTACATTCTAGTATGTTTCAGTCATCTGGTACGGTTTTCAAAATCCTGTTTTCTAGGTTCCACTCTAGACCACTTAAATCTGAACCATTCAGGGTGAACTCAAGTGATTCCAATGTGCCACCAAGGCAGAGAACCATTGCTGGAGTTGCTCAGAGTGTGGTCTGTGGCCAGCAGCAGCAACGTCTCAGAATTTAGAACTATGGACTCTGCTGCACCCCAGAACTACTGAAGCAGAATCTGTGTTTTAACGGGATCTCTAGGTGATTTACCTGCACGTGGAAGTTGAGAAGCCCTGCTCTGGCAGGTCCAGACACTTTTGTCACCACCTGCCAGTAGCAAGTATACCAAGGGTGAGCTATCTTTGTTCCCCAATCTGGTTATCCAGTTATAACTGTAATTGTATGAACATCATATAATTAGTACACAAAGACAGTTGTTGCCATGAAAACAAAGTGGAATATTTTGAGAGACAATATAGGTTGAGTATAAAATTGCCTATCAAATGAAGTTGGAGATAGTCTGTAAAAATTGAGGAGAAAATTTGTAAAATTCTGGATTGACTGTGTAGTCATCTTGCTTCATGATTGCTGTGCCAGTTTAAAAAAAATAAAAGGCTACATTCTGGACCTGGAGTTTTGGAAGTGGTTCATATGAAAAAGATTATTTAACACTCTAATCATCAGCACTTGAGTCAAATAAAAGACCCTTCCTATAGATTTAACACAGGTAAACAAATATTTTAAATCGAAATATAAAAGATTAAAAAAATGTACATTTTCTGATGTTCCATCTTAATTGGTGTTTGGATTAAATTTATTAACTACTGCCCCAGAACACATTGCATAAGAAAGCTTTTACTGTCGACACTCAACTGATGAATCAACCAGCTTGCCTACTTCCTGCTTTCATGGTCCAACTGGTCTTGCTCCATGAGAGTGGTTTCTGGACTTTTGAATTTCACTGACAAAGAAAATTTCAGAAGTATTTTTGGAGAACTCACAAAGAGTTGCCACTACTTATTAGAGCAGTTAAGGAGGAGCATGTAGCCCTATCATGTATTATCTATGTTTTCAGGAGAGAAAGGACATTAACAACTTAGAAGGACACAATCTCAGGATGAAAGAGAAATCCTCAAATGGCACAAATTAGCTTTATGGAAATGAATTAATTTTTAAAAAATTATCTCATTTTACTATGAAATGTGAAAACCCACCACAGCTCTGCTGATAATCATATGGGAACCTGCTTTACGGTGCTAGAAAGTGATAGAAGCATGGGATGGTTGAAGTTTACTCTTTACCATGACTCTGCCCTCAATGCCCTCTCCTGACAGAGTTAAGCCTGTGCTCCTTTGTGCCATGGGTACCTCTGTTAGCATTTACTTCACTCTATTGTAACTCTTAGTTATCTGTTTATCTTCACCCCTGGAGTGTGAACTGGGTCACCTGCATTATGTATCTGTTATGCACAATGCAGTAACTGATACATAGTGGTGAGACAATGCATATTTGCTGGATGAATGAAAGCAGTGGGGCGGCTTCATACACAATTATGTCAAAGGGAAGTGGAACTCACTGCAAGATGTACATTATTCTACTCCTCTAAGACTCTCATTGACTATCTTTGCTGAATTGTCAATATCATGGTAATATATATCAGTAAATGTAGGATTGGCCATAGTTGGCCATAGTTGATTGTGTTTTTTAATTACTTCTCTATTATGAACCCATTTACTATAGTATATTTAATTAATATTGATTTTCAGACTGAGGGAATTTCAGGATAAAAAATATTAACTGTTTTATTACATTGTATTTTCATTAAATTATGAAGAAATGGAAGTATTCTTTTCTTTTGAAAATAAGATGTTAAAGGAATAATTAATATCCCAAGTTGGTTCTTTGAAGAATAATTCCCTCCTGTATTTAAAATTATGTAGTTATCTTTTGTCTTTTCATTAAACATCAATAACTAAGTGCCATTAAAACATGTTCGTTATAATTAATTACAGTTCCCTTATCTGGATAATCTATCTATAAATTTGAACTTCAGACACCACATATGTGGGAATTTTTTTTAATAGAATAACACTCAGGACTGATACTTCCACTACTTTTATGTCCATCTTCATGTGATCCCCAAATAGTGCAATTTGAATTCTTTATTAACATTTTTATTGTATTGATTATATTATTAACCTATTAGCTAACATTCTGTCCTTTTTTTTTTTTTTTTTAAGATTTTCTTTATTTATTTTGACAGAGAGAGTGAGAGAGCACAAGCAGGGAGAACAGTGGGAAGAAAGAGAAGTAGAAGCAGGCTCCTCACCAAGCAGGGAACCTGATGTGGGGCTCGATCCCAAGAGCCTGGGATCATGACCTGAGCTGAAGGCAGACACCTAACCATCTGAGCCACTCAGGCGTCCCCATTCTGTCCTTCCTATGTGAAAATTACTCTTCTGGATTGTTGTGACTCAAATGTGAGAACGCTGGCATGCTATCTAGCCATGTTTTCTGTTTAAATTCCCTTTTTGACCGTTGGAAAAGAGTGATTGCTGAATGAGGGGTGCAGCTATGACCATGAAGCAGAACAAGCCAACTGCTGCTTGTGGGGACGGAGCCCAGGATTGCCCTATTTAGCATAACCCTTCTAGCTGATTCCACAGTTAGATCATGAGTATGGGGCCACTGCTTTGAACAGTTAGGAATTTCCCACATGAAGATAACTCAGAATGGGCTTCTTGGTATCTAAATATTCTCCCTTTTATTTGAAATTGGGAAGTATATTGACTCAATACTAGGTTTTAAATAGGAATTATCTTTCTTTAGGTTAGAAAAATAATTCTGAAAATATAAGGCTAGTTTCTTGATCTCTCTCTTTTGAGACCTTTTAGATCATATCTTCTGATGCAGGAAGCCAGTATTTTTCACACATAGTATCTGGATATTCTTTGTGCTGTAGTCAAAGCTGTCATTATGGAAATGTGATTTGGTGAATCAAGCTGCCATGATGTGGGGGATAAGCTGAGTCAGGAGCAGGTTGTTTTGCAACATTAGTGAAGACAGAGATATCCGCCGTGTAAAGCAATCTGTCTAGACCATGTCATCAGGGAGGGGCTGATGGAGTAGTGGTACCTAGCCCAAGAGTGGTTGATACATAAAGTATATTTGGAATGAAAGCTGCTTAAAAAAAAAGATGCTGTATATTGAAGTCTTACAATGATCTAATTCAAGCTTATTGCAGCTTTATTCTACCTGAAGTAAAATACTTTAGTTACCAGTACTTACTTCTAAGTAAATACTTGGATAACTGGAGATCTACAGAGTTGAGGACTCTACACATGAGAGGAGAATGACATCATCTACTTGAATTACTTATTTATTCAGTACCTAAACCCACAGGTCAGGCATTATGCTTAATGATTAGGGTATAAGATAAAAAGCAGAAAATGTACCTGCCCCCATGGAACTTATTACTCTTCTCTGGCTTGAGCATGGAGGTCAACAAATATACAGATAAAGTAAAAAATTCTGTAGTTATAGATTGCGGTGAAGTCCTGAGAAGGGAATGGAAACCAACACAGGGATTCAAGGTTTGTGTTGACCTCAGTGCAAATCTTTCCCAACACTGAGCACCCTGGGGGAAGATCAGGATCTGGGGTCCCCAGTGCTGCTTCTGAGAGACTAAAAAGGAGGCATTACCTTGCTCATCTGGGTGCTACAGCTCAGAGAGATGTCCAGAGGCAAGCTGAACTTTCAAAATGTTCTTTCTTTGTCACCTGCTTAAAGAAGCAAATTTGAAAATTCTAAACCATTTGGTATATCGTGAAGCTTTTCCTAATAATTGTTTCAAATGGCCCAAGGGTGAAGTTTCTGTCAATGTTCCTTCTACAGCCATAATAGTGCTCAACTGTCACCTTAATGACTTTATGTCCTACAAAGTTTAATGGAAAATGTGCCACTTCGATGAAACCAAAGAAAGCTGAAAATGGGATATAGGAAAAAACACTGTTACTATGGTGATGGCATCTCTTTGGTAGTAGAAGGAAATCATTTAATAAAGTTATAAAATCTTAGTAAATATTGGACAGCTTTATGGAAATGTAATAAACTGAAATCATTTATCAAAAAGCACTATGAAACACAGCAAAATTATAATGCGAATGAGGACTAAATGACCTATAAATGTGAAACACATAGTTAAGCATGGGATATGTCAGCCAGAGTCTCTGTGGCTTTTCTGTGCAATATGTTCAAGTTAAATGCATTTATAAGGAAAAACATCTGCCTTTTTCTAGGCCTCTGTATATTTTGGTGCCTTTTCTGGGCCAGAAAGGTAGAACAAAAAAACATATCCATTTGCTTACAGATATCAAGTAAGAGATCAAGAGAAATGAACAAGTCTGTGTCCTTGAATGTACATTTAACAAGGTAAATGCTGATAATGTCGTTAGGCTGATACTGTTACTGCTTGGCCTGATCCAAAATGTAATTGCTTTTTGTGTTGCATGCCACGTCCTCTAGTTTGTGAGGGAACTATTGATTTTATTCATAAGACATAGCTATTGTTCTGTGTTTTTCTAGACACCACTATAAGAAGCTGTGTTTGAAGGTGTTTTGAATAATGTGCCCTGGGATATAAAAGCTTTTCAATTTGTAGGGAGCATTTTGTCTTATAAAGAAACAGGTTTCTCCCTATCAGCTGGTCTAGACATCCTGCAGAAGGAGACTAAAAGGGGCGGAGTCTTCCTACAGCACGAAGAGGAGGCATTTCCAGCTAAGAAATTGAAAGTGTATATTTTAACCATGTAATTCAGCCACTTGCTCTGGGATCATCAAGGGGAGGCATATATTGCTTATTCATAAGACGGCCAAACAACCAAGTGAATGAGTCGATCAGTTGCCACATTCTCAAAATGCAAAATAACAGAACTGACTGATGGTTTTCCTAGAGTCAGCCAGTGAGCTAAAACAAAGCCATCAGTCTCTGAACTCTGTAGTCAAATCTTGGCACTAGTCTGATTTTTCATGGTTCATCCTCAGGTTTGGTGTAAGTACCTCATGTGCAGCTTTGAAGGTTCTCATGTTCTGTTTCTTTGCTTCCTGTGCTTGAGGAGTTCTCAGTTATTTCAGATTCGATTTCTCAAGGTAGCTCTCACACACACTGCCATTTCTCCTCTTGCAGTTCTCCAGGAACATTGCTCAGTGCATATCCCTCCACTTCTTTTAGGACTCTTTTGGATTCATAACCTGCTGAAAAAGATTGATTACAACGAAGAATGGAGAGCAGTATTTCTTGCAGAGTATTCTTAGGCAGAACGGTTGGTTTGGCAGGAGACAGAAGACAAAGGACTGTAATAAAATTAAGTATAAAAAGTCCTGAATAAATGTTTTACCTTCTATTAGAATATAAAATTTGAAGTGAAAAGTGGTGGTAGATGAGGCCAGAACACTGATAAGACACTTCTATTTTTATTTATTTATTTATTTATTTATTTATTTATTTATTTGTAAGACACTTTTATATGCTAGGCACAAAGTGTTTTGCGTGGCCCATCCTGTTAATTTTTTCTTGTTTTACTTTTGTTGTTGTGGTTGAGATACTGTTGACATATACCATTGTATTAGTTTTAGATGTACCACATAATGGTTTAATACATGTATTTATGGCAAAATGATTAGCACAGTAAGTTAACATCTATCACCGCACATAGTTATACTTTTTTTTTTTCTTGTAAGGAGAATTTTTAGCAACTTCCAAATATAGGATATTGTACTGTTAGCCAGAATCACCATGCTTCACATTCCGTTCCAAAGACATTGTATCTTTGACCACTCTCATCCCATTTAACTTTTATAAGCTTTACAGTAGGTATTATTATTATGCATACTTTGCAGACTAGACATGGCATAGAGAGAATAAGTAACTTGTTCAAGGTCACATAACAACTAAGTGGCAGGACTAGGACACAAACTCAAGTCTCTTTGACTCAGAGACCAATGATTTAACCATTACCCTATCTTGAAGTAATTCTGGTCTAGGTGTAGCTCTGTATAGCTATCCCTTCTAGAGGAAACAGAATGCTGTAATTGATATCCATCACAGAACTGAAACTTAGAATATCTTTGTATCACTAAGCCCCAGGAAGGTTGCAATGCACACCAGAGCTTTCCTTTGGGACCCTTTTGGAGAGCTGATGCAGGGGCCACAGCAGAGACATCAGGATATTGATGGTCAACCCAGCTCAACACCAAGTTAGAACAGCAAACCTGAATAGTGAGTTTTAGAAATAAAACTATAGATCAGGGGCTAAAATGCCGTTGTAGATCAAGATAGGGCTAAGGTGAATAAAAAAGGTTAATTCAGACTGAATATTGCAAAGTCAGAATTCTGACTGATTTGTTATTTAGTCTACTTCTGTTGGGTCAGGATTGGCACCTTAAATGAAAGGACCTGGAAAAGGGGGAAAGAAGGAAGAAAGGAGAGGAGGAGAGAAGGAAAGGTTATAAAAGAAGAGAAGAAAGAAGGGAGAAAGTTACATATGATGTATTCTCATTATAAAAAAATTTAAAGCATTTAGGGAAATTTATTTTTTTTAAGATTTTATTTATTTGAGAGAGAGAGAATGAGCAGCTGGGAGGGGCAGAAGGAGAGAAAGAGAGAGAGGCAGCAGCAGACTTCCCACTGAGCAGGGAGTCAGATGCAGGGCTCAATCCCAGGACGCAGAGATCATGACCTAAACTGAAGGCAGACGCTTAACTGTCTGAGCCACCCAGGTGCCCCAAAGGGAAATTTAAAAAAAGAAATAAAGAAAAAGAAAATTTACCATAGCTTTCACCTTCTTTTTTTTTTTTTTTAAATTTTATTATTTATTTGACAGACAGAGATCACAAATAGGCAGAGAGGCAGGCAGAGAGAGAGAGGGATAAGCAGGCTCCCTGCTGAGCAGAGCAGGCTCCCTGCTGAGCAGAGAGCCTGATGTGGGGCTCGATCCCAGGGCCTTGGGATTATGACCTGAGCCAAAGGCAGAGGCTTAACCCACTGAGCCACCCAGGTGCCCCAGCTTTCACCTTCTAAAGAAAACCACAGTTAACACTTTGGTATGTTTCCTTCCAGTCTTTTTCACCTCTAGGTAAAAGAGTTATATATTTTTATATGGATGTACCCAACTATATATACAGTTAAGTGTCCAGCTTATTTCTTTTAATAGAACATAAACATATTCTATATTATCATAATTCTTGATAAACATTATTTTTAATTTTTATGTGATTTTTATCACTTAAGTGTAGAGTTACTTATTTTTCCCATTATTAGACTTTAGAAGATTAGGATTTAAAATTTTTAGCTGTCATTCTCTGCTGTTTATTGCTTTTCCTCTCCAATTTAGAACTTTTTTCTCATAGAGATCTGCAAGGTGGAATCTGTGGGTTAAAGGTTAAATACCAGTTTAACCCTTGCCAAATTGTTTTCACTTCCTGTAGCATTATTTCAGGGTACCCTTTCCACTATGTTACCATCAACATTGAGTACTTTCATTAAAAAAAAAGGACAAAAACAAAAGTTAGGCAGGAAATGGCAAGGTATCATTGGAAAAAATGCATGTTTTTGATTCCCAGTAAACTGGATATTTTCCCACAAGATGATTAGTCATTTGCATATCCTCTTTTTGTGGTTTCTATACACATTGCTTGCTCATTCATTTTTTTTAGATCTTTTTCTCTTTCTTATTGAGAAATACATGTTGTACGTACAGAAGAGGGTATAAAACATACACACAGTTTAGAGAATAATTATATAGTAAACTCTTATGTAACTACAGCCTGAGTTAAGAAATAGCATGTAAAATGTTTTCTCTACCCCAAAGATGCATGTGCCCCTCCTTGAAAACCACCTTCTTCTCTGTTGTGTCCTCCTTACACCCCCAGCACTCTACCCAGGCCCTAGTAAACACAATCCTTATTCTGACTAATCATTCCCTTGCTTTTCTTAATGTTATTATTACCCTTATAGGCATTTATAAACAATTGAGTTTAGTTGCATCTATTTTTGAACTTTATATGGCTGGAACCCTACTCTGAACTCTTGGGACCACCTACTTCTTCAACATTTCATGTGTCAGATTGATTTATGTTGCCGTGTGGAGCTGTAGTGTATCACAGTGTTATTATTTCCATTTGTTATAGCAACTTAAAAAATGAAAGCAAGTTTTTTTCTATCATTTTGATGCAAATATTTTTTTTTTAATTCCCTATAATTTTGGTTATATTTCAACATACAGACATTTTGGACAGTCCATTGATCTTTTCCTTTATGAATTCTTTCATTCTTTGAAACCTAGAAGCTCCTACCCCTACAGAGTGTTGATAAATATTTGCTCTTAATTTAGCTCTTTCATGCTTTGATTTCTTTTTTTGAAAACAACAACAACAACAACAACAACAACAACAACAAATTTAATGCTCTAATCCATATATATTTATTTGGTTTATGATCTGATCTGACATCTAGATTGATTTTCCCTCCAAATAGATAACTACTTACTGAATAATCCTTTCCCAACATAGATTTGTGCGGTTTTTTTGTTTAGCATGGATGAGGCAGTGCTAGATTTGTAGATGAAAGGTAAAAAAGCAAGCATGTCCAGCCAGGTGTGGTGTTGGGGAGTGATTTACTGTCCAAGGGAGTTATAAGAGGGCTTCTTAGAAAAGGTGAAGATTAGGTTTTGTTTTATATGGCCAATGGGAGCCTACTGGGGAAATAGTGGTGGGGCCGGAGGGGTAGGGAGTGGTGGAGCAAGGGTGGGTGAAAATTTCAGGCAGAGGAACCGACAATGCAAAGTAGTTTATGGTTATAAACTTGAACAGCTCTGAAATCAGACAAATCCTGCTCTTCAACTTACAAGATCTATGGTCTCCAGCAAACTAACTTAACACTTCTGTGCCTTAGTTTACTCATCTATAAAATGGAGATAAATAGGTCCAATATCATAGGATTATCATAAGCAATTATAAGATAATACATGTAGTTAGCATGGCACTCGATATATCCTAAGCACTCAATAAATATTTGCTGCTAATATTATTTACATACTAGATATCACTCTATCCCTACTGCTTACCACTAGAGGTGGAGGTATGTAAGACAATCAATATGTATTTTTTGGATGAATGAATAAGGAACAGAAATTTGACACAGTGTGATATACTCAGGAATACAGAAGTAGTTTGATGTTGTTTGAGTAAAATTTGTGAAGAAGTAGGTGAAGTGGAGACCAAATCATGTAGGAAGGGCATAGAATATCGTTCCAGGGAGCTTGATCTTTATTCTGTAGGCAGTAGGGAGACACTGGATGGTTGTAAACAGAGGAATAATGGGGGTATAATTGCAAGAAAACAATTACCTTAGGGACATTGGAGCCAGTTGGGGCTTTTAAAATCTCTAAACCCATATCCTCTGCCTCCTACAAAGGGAAGAAGAGATTTTAATTTTGTCTTTGCCTGAGAGTATTCAAAGAGGGAGACAGTGTCTCTAGATAAACTGCTTCAGGCTTCAGTAGACCTTATTATGTAAGGTCTTAATTAGGATCTTCTTTAATTGTAAGTCTATTCCCTATGTGGTTCTGCATTAAAGTTTGCTAGTCACCCCCTAATATCTGTATTCTCTTCTTTGGTAACTGAACCCACAGTTTTTTGCTGGACATTTGGCTGTCTGGCATTAAGATTTCATTTCCCAGCTCCCCTTTTGGCCTGCTGTGACCAAGTGACTGGCCAGTGGAATGTTAACAGAAGTATTATGTGCAGTTTTCAAGGTCTTTTTTTAAAGGGAAGGGACATGCCTTTTTTTTCTGCTGGTAGACTGCAGACATGATGTCTGGAAGTTAAGCAGCCATTTTGAACAATGAAGTGGAGGCCATGCATTACAGATGGTAAAGCACTTGCTAGCCATGGCCTGTCTTCCCCCAAACTGTATTTACATGAGAAATGCACTTTTCTCAATGTTACTTTGTCATTTATGTCATCTGCAGCTGCACCTAATTTTAATAAATACCCATTTACAGATACTTACTCTTAATCATTAGACCACAAATGCAACATTCCCCTCTCTCTGTATAAAAAAATCCTTCTCAAATAATAGGCAAGGCTTACCATATTTCTCCTCTGTCTTCCTGTTAAGTTCTACAAAGCCACTTTTTGCTCTTTTTCACTTAGATCACTTTTTTTCTGATTTGCAGTGTTTTTTTTTGGGGGGGGAGGGGGGCTTCCTGAAATATTTTGATGTTCTTCCCTTAGGTAGTCCCCAAAATGGGATTAATTCTGTGTAGGATGAAGGATTGCTTGCTACTGTCTTCAGTGAAGAAGAATTTTATTTCTTAATTCCATAATGGTTTCAGTTATTGTCATGTTTCAGTTATTTCCCAAACGAGCATTATAGTTGCTAAGAAAATAAGGTTGTACTTTCCCATGGCTGATTTGTTCATTTCTCACTTGCATGTATTCTAAGTCAGTAAGTTATATCCTGGTCTGGAGAGTTACCCAGAACTTGGTTCCTTATTGCGTACACAGGAGACAAAGTATAATAATAATACTGTGGGTAGGGCCAAGGAGAAAGCTGCCAAGGCTGGACAAGAAACACTGATGGCTTGGCTTAATAGCTCTGATATCTAACTCAGTAAAGTAATTTTTTTTTAATGTGTGTAAATTGGTGTCTTATTGTTCTGATCAACAGATAATTTTCATTTCAGTAGGAATTGCAATTCAAAAATGAGTTTGGGTGATAAATAGCAAATAACAAATGACTGCAGCTCAGAGAAGTAACCATTTACCTATTCATTGCTTCTCCAGGAATGGAACAAGAATCACAGGTTCTATTAAGATCAATTATTTGGAATATAATTCAGCCATTAAAAATGAGGAAATCCTGGGGTGCCTGGGTGGCTCAGTGGGTTAAGCTTCTGCCTTCAGCCCGGGTCATGATCTCAGGGTCCTGGGATCGAGCCCCATATTGGGCTCTCTGCTCAGCGGGGAGCCTGCTTCCCCGCCTCTGCCTGCCTCTCTGCCTACTTGTGATCTCTGTCTGTGAAATAAAGAAATAAAATCTTTTAAAAAAATGAGGAAATCCCACCATTTGCAACAACATGGGTGAACCTTGAGGGCATCACGGTAAGTGAAATAATTCAGACAAAGAAGGGCAAGTACTATCTGATCTTACTTAAATGTGGAACCTAAAAACACAAATGAAAAACCAAACTCATAGAAAAGGAGATAAGATTTATGGTTATCAGAGCTTGGGGGGGTGGGGTAGAGGGAAGGAGAATTGAAGGAAAGCCAAAAAGTATAAGCTGCCAGCTATAAGATAAGTCCTAAGGCTATAATGTATGACATAATGACTATAATTAACACTGATGTGTGATAGATAGGAAAGCTGTTAAGATAGCGGATCCTAAGTATTCTTATAACAAGGAAAAAAATTCTTTTTATTATATCTGTATGAGATGATGGGTGTTAACTAAACTTATTATGGTAATCAGTTCACAATATATGTAAGTTAAACATTATGTGGTATAAACTTATATAGCAATGCATGTCAATTATATCTCCATAAAATTGGGGGGGAAGACCTCCAACAACAACAACAACAAAATGGATTGTTTAATTGAGTGAGTGGGAATTTGTTCTTTTCTTGCTGATTTCTTTTTCTAGATTGGATTATTTATTTGAATTTTGTGCCCATTCGACAGGACTTTTTTTTAAGCATCAGAATTGATGCCGGTTCACCTCAGTAGATAAATAGAAAGATAATTGAAGAGTCAGAGAGGTGTAGACTTTGGAATAAAACAGACCTGATTCAAAACCCACTTCTACAACTTACAAAGCTCTTGACCTTGAGAAATCTGTTTGAGATCTCTGAGTCTTCATTTCATCATCTGTAAAATGGGAAAAGTGGCATTGTCTCTCCAGTGTTGTTTTACCAATTTGTCTTCCTTCAGGGTTACTGAAGGTTATGGGAAACTCACAAAGCAACTGGCCATATAGTACCTACTAATCATACTGTACCTGGACCATAGTAAACACTTTCCAAGTACTTGTTGAATAAAGTAATGGAAAATACATGTACACATCTGTTTACTTTCCCTTGGGCTTCAGTTCCCACAAAACAAATGCACCTGGTGGGGAGGGGGCACTTAATGGACATGTTGTTAAAGGGAGAGTAGGGGAATAGAGTGAGGGGTTAGGTGTGAGGCAAGATGTGTGTGTGTATGTGTGTAAAAATTCCAAGCTCAGCATAGATTTCCAGTATGCTTTGGTACTTCACTCACGTAAGGAAGTGTAAACGGAGTGCTCTGTCTAGGTTATGACTTTTAAATCTATCTACCTAGGGTGCCTGGGTGGCTCAGTGGGTTAAGCCGCTTCCTTCGGCTCAGGTCATGATCTCAGGGTCCTGGGATCGAGTCCCACATTGGGCTCTCTGCTCAGCAGGGAGCCTGCTTCCCTCTCTCTCTCTCTCTGGCTGCCTCTCTGTCTACTTGTGATCTCTGTCAAATAAATAAATAAAATCTTTAAAAAAAATCTCTTTATCTTTAAAAAAAAAAATCTATCTACCTATTTCAGGTATGACGTGGTTCATAATTTTGACATTGGCTCTACCCCACTGAGAGAGATAGATGCTCTCAGGTGCAACATTAGCATATTTATTATTTTTGCTCATGATTCTGAGCCAGGGCAAGCAAACCAGAAGAATTAAATGGGGCTAACAGATTGTATATAAAGATGGCCTCCTTCATAGATATAAAGGGAAGGGAGTTCCCTCTGTCCCAAATCGGTGGGTTGATGTTCTCCCTGTTTTTTATTCTCACAGAGAATTTGTGTGATTTGTTTCAGGTTACTTTACATAAATCCTGTGTTAAGGTGATTTCCTTGATTACACATCTGCAAAATTCAGTGTCTGCAAACCATAAGCTCTAGGTATTCATGATGTTTAAAGCATACAAATTTCACTTAGATACACATTGATTGAAATTCACAGCATCGCTTTAGCTCCATACCTATAAGTTCTTTTAGGAAACTTTGATTATATGTATAACCTTTTTCCTTTCTTCTGTTTTCTATTCTGTGCTCTGCTTAACAGGATGAAATGATATAATGTATAAGAAATAAAGCTTTACTTAAAAGCGAAGTGCTATGCACATCTCAGAATAATGATTTACTGATTTACTTAGCTACTTATATTACAATCTACAACTCAGTCCCAAATGCAAAAGGCACTTGGCAAAAAGATTTTTAGGATTAACCCTCATTTTTTTTTTCTACTTTTAAAATTTTATCTTGGGGTGCCTGGGTGCCTCAGTTGGTTAAGCGACCAGGTCTTGGTTTCAGCTCGGGTCATGATCTCAGGGTCCTGGGATTAAGTCCTGACTCTGATGCCTTGCTCAGCATGGAGTCTGCTAATGGATTCTCTCCCTCCCTCTGCTCCTCCCCTTGCTGGTGCTTGCTCTCTGTCTCTGTGTCACAAATAAATAAATCTTTTTATTTATTTATTTTTTATTTTTGTGCTTAATTAGCCAACATATAGTATATCACGAGTTTTTGATGTAGTGTTCAATGATTCATTAGTTGCATATAAATAAATCTTTATAAAAAAGAATGAGGTGGGGAGGAGTCAAGATGGCGGAGAAGTAGCAGCTGAGACTACTTCAGGTTGCGGGAGATCAGCTAGATAGCTTATCTAAAGATTGCAGACACCTACAAATCCAACGGGAGATCGAAGAGAAGAAGAACAGCAATTCTAGAAACAGAAAATCAACCACTTTCTGAAAGGTAGGACTGGCGGAGAAGTGAATCCAAAGGGACGGGAAGATAGACCGCGGGGGGAGGGGCCGGCTCCCGGCAAGCGGCGGAGCAACGGAGACAAAATCAGGACTTTTAAAAGTCTGTTCCGCTGAGGGACATCGCTCCAGAGGCTTAACTGGGGTGAAGCCCACGCGGGGCCAGTGTGGCCTCAGGTCCCGCAGGGTCACAGAAGGATCGGGGTGTCTGAGTGTCGCAGAGCTCGCAGGTATTAGAACGGGGAAGCCGGCTACAGAGACGGAGCCGAGGAGTGACTCTCAGCTCGGGCTTACCTTGAACCGGTCGCAGGCTCGGTGACCTCGGAGCGCGGCCGGAGGCCAGGCAGACGGGAGCAATTGGGCGCTGTTCCCTGAGGGCGCACTGAGGAGTGGGACCCCGAGCTCTCGGCTCCTCCGGGCCGGAGACTGGGAGGCCGCCATCTTCATTCCCGTCCTCCGGACTCTACGGAAAGCGCTCAGGGAACAAAAGCTCCCGAAAGCAAACCCGAGCGGATTACTCAGCCCGGCCCCTGGTAAGGGCGGTGCAACTCCGCCTGGGGCAAAGACACTTGAGAATCACTACAACAGGCCCCTCCCCCAGAAGATCAACAAGAAACCCAGCCAGGACCAAGTTCACTTACGAGGAGTGCAGTTTCAATACCAAGGAGAGCAGCGGAATTCCAGAGGAGGAGAAAGCAAAGCACGGAACTCATGGCTTTCTCCCCATGATTCTTTAGCCTTGCAGTTAATTTAATTTTTTCTTTTTCAATTTTTTTTTCTTCTTCTGCTAAATTTTTTTAACTTCTTCCCTTTTCTTTTTTAATGTTTTTTAACTAGTTTATCTAATATATATATATATTTTTCCTGTTTATATTTTTTCATTATTGGTTTTCTTTTTTTATTTGTTTCTTTTTTCTTTTTTTCTTTCTGAACCTCTTTATATCCCCTCCCCCCGCCCCTCACGATTTGGGATCTCTTCTGATTTGGCTAAAGCATATTTTCCTGGGGTTGTTGCCACCCTTTTAGTATTTTACTTGTTCCTTCATATACTCTTATCTAGACAAAATGACAAGGCGGAAAAATTCACCACAAAAAAAAGAACTAGAGGCAGTACCAAAGGCTAGGGACCTAATCAATACAGGCATTGGTAATATGTCAGATCTAGAGTTCAGAATGACGATTCTCAAGGTTCTAGCCGGGCTCGAAAAAGGCATGGAAGATATTAGAGAAACCCTCTTGGGAGATATAAAAGCCCTTTCTGGAGAAATAAAAGAACTAAAATCTAATCAAGTTGAAATCAAAAAAGCTATTAATGAGGTGCAATCAAAAATGGAGGCTCTCACTGCTAGGATAAATGAGGCAGAAGAAAGAATTAGCGATATAGAAGACCAAATGACAGAGAATAAGGAAGCTGAACAAAAGAGGGACAAACAACTACTGGACCACGAGGGCAGAATTCGAGAGATAAGTGACACCATAAGATGAAACAACATTAGAATAATTGGGATTCCAGAAGAAGAAGAAAGAGAGAGGGGAGCAGAAGGTATATTGGAGAGAATTATTGTGGAGAATTTCCCCAATATGGCAAAGGGAACAAGCATCAAAATCCAGGAGGTTCAGAGAACCCCACTCAAAATCAATAAGAATAGGTCCACACCCCGTCACCTAATGGTAAAATTTACAAGTCTTAGTGACAAAGAGAAAATCCTGAAAGCAGCCCGGGAGAAGAAGTCTGTAACATACAATGGTAAAAATATTAGATTGGCAGCAGACTTATCCACAGAGACCTGGCAGGCCAGAAAGAGCTGGCATGATATATTCAGAGTACTAAACGAGAAAAACATGCAGCCAAGAATACTATATCCAGCTAGGCTCTCATTGAAAATAGAAGGAGAGATTAAAAGCTTCCAGGACAAACAAAAACTGAAAGAATTTGCAAACACCAAACCAGCTCTACAGGAAATATTGAAAGGGGTCCTCTAAGCAAAGAGAGACCCTAAAAGTAGTAGATCAGAAAGGAACAGAAACAATATACAATAACAGTCACCTTACAGGCAATACAATGGCACTAAATTCATATCTCTCAATAGTTACCCTGAATGTTAATGGGCTAAATGCCCCAATCAAAAGACACAGGGTATCAGAATGGATAAAAAAACAAAACCCATCTATATGTTGCCTACAAGAAACTCATTTTAAACCCGAAGACACCTTCAGATTTAAAGTGAGGGGGTGGAAAAGAATTTACCATGCTAATGGACATCAGAAGAAAGCAGGAGCGGCAATCCTTATATCAGATCAATTAGATTTTAAGCCAAAGACTATAATAAGAGATGAGGAAGGACACTATATCATACTCAAAGGATCTGTCCAACAAGAAGATCTAACAATTTTAAATATCTATGCCCCTAACGTGGGAGCAGCCAACTATATAAACCAATTAATAACAAAACCAAAGAAACACATCGACAATCATACAATAATAGTAGGGGACTTTAACACTCCCCTCACTGAAATGGACAGATCATCCAAGCAAAAGATCAACAAGGAAATAAAGGCCTTAAATGACACACTGGACCAGATGGATATCACAGATATATTCAGAACATTTCATCCCAAAGCAACAGAATACACATTCTTCTCTAGTGCCCATGGAACATTCTCCAGAATAGATCACATCCTCGGTCCTAAATCAGGACTCAACTGGTATCAAAAGATTGGGATCATTCCCTGCATGTTTTCAGACCACAATGCTCTGAAGCTAGAACTCAATCACAAGAGGAAATTTGGAAAGAACCCAAATACATGGAGACTAAACAGCATCCTTCTAAAGAATGAATGGGTCAACCAAGAAATTAAAGAAGAATTGAAAAAATTCATGGAAACAAATGATAATGAAAATACAATGGTTCAAAATCTGTGGGACACAACAAAGGCAGTCCTGAGAGGAAAATATATAGCGGTACAAGCCTTTCTCAAGAAATAAGAAAGGTCTCAGGTACACAACCTAACCCTACACTTAAAGGAGCTGGAGAAAGAACAAGAAAGAAACCCTAAACCCAGCAGGAGAAGGGAAATCATAAAGATCAGAGCAGAAATCAATGAACTAGAAACCAAAAAAACAATAGAACAAATCAACGAAACTAGGAGCTGGTTCTTTGAAAGAATTAATAAGATTGATAAACCTCTGGCCAGACTTATCAAAAAGAGAAAGGACCCAAATAAATAAAATCATGAATGAAAGAGGAGAGATCACAACTAACACCAAAGAAATACAGACAATCATAAGAACATATTATGAGCAACTCTATGCCAACAAATTTGACAATCTGGAAGAAATGGATGCATTCCTAGAGACATATAAACTACCACAACTGAACCAGGAAGAAATAGAAAGCTTGAACAGACCCATAACCAGTAAGGAGATCGAAGCAGTCATCAAAAATCTCCAAACAAACAAAAGCCCAGGGCCAGACGGCTTCCCCGGGGAATTCTACCAAACATTTAAGGAAGAACTAATTCCTATTCTCCTGATACTGTTCCAAAAAATAGAAATGGAAGGAAAACTTCCAAACTCATTTTATGAGGCCAGCATCACCTTGATCCCCAAACCAGACAAGGATCCCATCAAAAAAGAGAACTACAGACCAATATCCTTGATGAACACAGATGCAAAAATTCTCACCAAAATACTAGCCAATAGGATTCAACAGTACATTAAAAGGATTATTCACCACGACCAAGTGGGATTTATTCCAGGACTGCAAGGTTGGTTCAACATCCGCAAATCAATCAATGTGATACAAGACATTAATAAAAGAAAGAACAAGAACCATATGATACTCTCCCTAGATGCTGAAAAAGCATTTGACAAAGTATACCTTCCTGATCAAAACTCTTCAAAGTGTAGGGATAGAGGGCACATACCTCAATATTATCAAAGCCATCTATGAAAAACCCATCGCAAATATCATTCTCAATGGAGAAAAACTGAAAGCTTTTCCGCTAAGGTCAGGAACACGGCAGGGATGTCCGTTATCACCACTGCTATTCAACATAGTACTAGAAGTCCTAGCCTCAGCAATCAGACAACGAAAAGAAATTAAAGGCATCCAAATCGGCAAAGAAGAAGTCAAACTATCACTCTTTGCAGATGATATGATACTATATGTGGAAAACCCAAAAGACTCCACTCCAAAACTGCTAGAACTTGTACAGGAATTCAGTAATGTGTCAGGATATAAAATCAATGCACAGAAATCAGTTGCATTTCTCTACACCAACAACAAGACAGAAGAAAGAGAAATTAAGGAGTCCATCCCATTTACAATTGCACCCAAAACTATAAGATACCTAGGAATAAACCTAACCAAAGAGACTAAGAATCTATACACAGAAAACTATAAAGTACTCATGAAAGAAATTGAGGAAGACACAAAGAAATGGAAAAATGTCCCATGCTCCTGGATTGGAAGAATAAATATTGTGAAAATGTCTATGCTACCTAAAGCAATCTACACATTTAATGCAATTCCTATCAAAGTACCATCCATTTTTTTCAAAGAAATGGAACAAATAATCCTAAAATTTATATGGAACCAGAAAAGACCACGAATAGCCAAAGGAACATTGAAAAAGAAAGCCAAAGTTGGTGGCATCACAATTCCAGACTTCAAGCTCTACTACAAAGCTGTCATCATCAAGACAGCATGGTACTGGCACAAAAACAGACACATAGATCAATGGAACAGAATAGAGAGCCCAGAAATAGACCCTCAACTCTATGGTCAACTAATCTTCGACAAAGCAGGAAAGAATGTCCAATGGAAAAAAGACAGCCTCTTCAATAAATGGTGTTGGGAAAATTGGACAGCCACATGCAGAAAAATGAAATTGGATCATTTCCTTACACCACACACGAAAATAGACTCAAAATGGATGAAGGACCTCAATGTGAGAAAGGAATCCATCAAAATCCTTGAAGAGAACACCGGCAGCAACCTCTTCGACCTCAGCCGCAGCAACATCTTCCTAGGAACATCGCCAAAGGCAAGGGAAGCAAGGGCAAAAATGAACTGTGAGGATTTTATCAAGATCAAAAGCTTTTGCACAGCAAAGGAAACAGTTAACAAAACCAAAAGACAACTGATAGAATGGGAGAAGATATTTGCAAACGACATATCTGATAAAGGGCTAGTGTCCAGAATCTATAAAGAACTTAGCAAACTCAACACCCAAAGAACAAATAATCCAATCAAGAAATGGGCAGTAGACATGAACAGACATTTCTGCAAAGAAGACATCCAGATGGCCAACAGACACATGAAAAAGTGCTCCATATCACTCGGCATCAGGGAAATACAAATCAAAACCACCATGAGATACCACCTCACACCAGTCAGAATGGCTAAAATTAACAAGTCCGGAAATGACAGATGCTGGCGAGGATGCGGAGAAAGGGGAACGCTCCTACACTGTTTGTGGGAATGCAAGCTGGTGCAACCACTCTGGAAAACAGCATGGAGGTTCCTCAAAATGTTGAAAATAGAACTACCCTATGACCCAGCAATTGCACTGCTGGGTATTTACCCTAAAGATACAAACGTAGTGATCCGAAGGGGCACGTGCACCCGAATGTTTATAGCAGCAATGTCTACAATAGCCAAACTATGGAAAGAACCTAGATGTCCATCAACAGACGAATGGATAAAGATGTGGTATATATATACAATGGAATACTATGCAGCCATCAAAAGAAATGAAATCTTGCCATTTGCGACAACGTGGATGGAACTAGAGGGTATCGTGCTTAGCGTAATAAGTCAATCAGAGAAAGACAACTATCATATGATCTCCCTCATATGAGGGAGAGGAGATGCAACATGGGGGGTTAATGTGGTAGGAGAAGAGTAAATGAAACAAGTTGGGATTGGGAGGGAGACAAACCATAAGTGACTCTTAATCTCACAAAACAAACTGAGGGTTGCTGGGCAGAGGGGGGTTGGGAGGGGGGGTTATGGACATTGGGTAGGGTATGTGCTATGGTGAGTGCTGTGAAGTTTGTAAACGTGGAGATTCACAGACCTGTACCCCTGGGGGCAAAAAAATATATATATATATATGTTTATAAAAAAAAATAAATAAAATTAAAAAAAAAAAAAAAGAATGAGGGGAAGTACAGAGAGAAACAGACTTGCCACTGAGTAGGGAGCCCGATGCGGGACTCGATCCCAGGACCCGGGGATCATGACCTGAGCTGAAGGCAGATGCTTAACTGACTGAGCCACCTAGTACCCCTAAAGAAATCTTTTAAAAAAAATTTTTATCTTAACAGTCAAGCTTACAGAGGGCCAGTTTTTGGTCTTTTTGACACGTGGTTCCTTGGGGTTCTCACTACACTAGATTGAACTATATCAACTCCAGTTTTATAGAATTTCTATTTTCACTGCATATGTAGCCTACATTAGAATTCAAAGTTCTGAAGTGTGAGATTACCATTCTACCTTAGCTGTGGATAATGTTGTTGAAGAAAGGAAGTAATTTAACATTTGCTCTATTTTCATGGCTTTCCTTGAATCATTTGATATAGTTCATTTGTTCTTTTATTCACTGAAAAATATTTAATAGGTCCATGTACTCTGCGTGAACTCTCATGGCTCAAGGAAAGGTGATTTTTTTCTTAATTTTAATTATTTATCATACTAAAATGTAAAGTATTGACCATGGAACAGATGAAATGATAAACTTTTAATGAATCTCATGGAGCAGGGCCCCTAGATGATGTTATAACTTAAACATTGAGTTGTTGAATTAAGATGATACTCAGCCATTCACTCAAAAGGACTAATTATGATACAAACATATGTGTCTTGCAAGTTGGTCAGGATGCTCCAGACATAGCTCCAGGTTGAGAACTCTTCTGAGATCATGAATCTAGACTCAGGATTTGTGGGTCCAGTGGGTCAAGCGAGGATCCCACCAGGAGCTGTAATAATAACTGAATTTGTAGTTCCTCTAAAACATCAGGGCACCTGATGGTATCAGATAGCCCTGCTTTGGGGATCCTTTAGAATGGAGTGATGCAAAGGCAAAAGGTGTGTTCTTCCCACTCCTCTGGGGACTATAACTGTGGCACATGAGGGTGGCAGTGTGCTGGTGGCCACACCAGCAGGTGACTGCAGTGCCTACAGAGTGGCTGCCATACCCAGTGGGGAAAGGGACATGTGGATCACCCCTCTTGATGGGGGTGGGGTGGGGGCAGGGCTGGGGGAGACTTTCTGGGGTCAGACTGTTATAAATTATTATAAATAGTTTCCTAATTTGCCTCTGCCTTCTGTCTCCTGATTTTGCTATCCATTGGGTATACCACTGTTAGTCTTCCTTCCTACAGCTCAACCCTTGTCATGTCACTCTAGGGGGGGTGGGGTTCATTTAATGAATTAAACACAAACTCCTTACTCATATCCACAACCCACAAGAATAGGCTTCAGTCTGCCTTTCCAAGTGCACCCATAGTCACTTCCATTACTGACAACCTCTACTTCAATCATATCCTGAATATGCCCTTGGCTCTTCTCTCTTAGAGCTACTTATCATAATTTCATACATCCTTTTAAGATCTACTTCAAGGGGCTTCTGGCTGGCTTAGTCAGTTAAGTGTGTGCCTTCAGCTCAGGTCATGATCCCAGGGTCCTGGGATCAAGTCCCACACTGGGCTCCCTGCTCCATGGGGAGCCTGTTTCTCCCTCTGCTCTTTCCCCTGCTTATGATCTCTCTGTCTCTCTGTTGAATACATAAATAAAATCTTAAAAAAAAAAAGATCCACTTCAAATACATCTCATTCATGAAAACTTTTCCAACCCATCACCCCAATTGGGATTAGAGAGTTAGAGCCTTCTAACTCTCTAACTAGTATACTAGAGATGTCTCAATATTATGGAGCCTGTGTCCCTACTCATATTCTTAACATTGTGTGCAAGCCTTTGTTCATATGTCATATACCTTTGATATTCCTGGCATTATGGTAGACATTTTATTTACATTATTTGATTTAAATGTTAGGAGTTTAACTTCACATCAACTGTATGAACTGCATAGTATCTCCATTTTATGATTAAGGAAACCAAGTTTGAATAACTCACTCAAGGATAAGTGCAAGTTCAAATCCAGATCTATTTTACACCAAAACATGTGCTTTTTCTATTAGGCTGTGCTGCCTTTTTGTGATCAAGGGCTCCTTTTTACTCATGTATATGCCTCCTATAATTTCTAAAACAGTGGAAGTGATTTGTATGTACTGGAGGTGGGAGGATGTAAGGTGGGAGCAGCTGGCAGTTATCTTGTACCATATAAAGCCCAAGATTGAAGCTGAGATAGAGGAGCACTGAACCAAGAAACGGAGAGATCAGGTTTTGATGACATTACTTGAGTGTCTGCATCAACCCCGTTCTGTTTTTGAACTATTCAGGTACCTGAGCTGATATAGTCCAGTACGATTTCAATTTTCTGTTTACTAATTGAAAGTTACTAAAATGATAGAACAAGAGAATGTTCTAAGCCTGGTTTCAGCAAGGTATTTGAAATAGGCTCATCAACAAGAAGATGAATTGCAGTTTGTTTAATATACACCCAAATTATCTGTGTGGAAATATGTCAGTCTGGAAAATTTCTCTATTGATATTTCACAAATTTTCTAAATAGAAGAAAATGTAAATGAGCAAATATGAACTCTTACAGATCTTGAAGGTAATGCTTAGACATTGGATACCCAGACTCCAGACAGGTGGGAAGCACTGCATTGAACATGATCAGGGATCATGCAAAGGAAAAAAACCCGAATGGTGTCAAGGTCAGTGTTGGAGATCAGAGGAAAGGTGACAAGAGTCTATCTGAGACCAGCGAGGCAAGGGTAAGGGCAGGCAGCCAAGGTGACAAGAGTCTATCTGAGACCAGCGAGGCAAGGGTAAGGGCAGGCAGCCAAGGCCAAAAATACCTGGAGGCAACACTGACATTAAACCCAGTCCCATGTAGGTTCAAATCTGATCCTTGTTAATGAGTAACTGTGTGGCTCTAAAAAGTAAATAAATAAATAAATAAATAAATAAATAAGATTGCTTTAATTTCAGAGCCTCTGTTTCTCCACTATAAAAATGGAAGTAATGATACCTATACCAAATGGGCTATTTTGAAGAGTAGGTGGGGTAACCTATGTTACTTATGAAACAAAGGTACATAGTAGGTGTTTAATACTTATGATTTATTTTAAAACATATGATTTACCAGGAGTTGGCTAATAATTTATTGGAAACAGGGAGAGAAGGCCAAGGACCTCTGAGGCAGGGAAGAGGAAGCAGTTATGAGGACAAATAATTAATTCTTCAGAACATGTTTTCTCATCCAGGAAAAATTTGTCCCTTACGGCTTGTTAAATGCTCCGCTTAACACCCCATAAGAAGGAACAAACTAAGATGATACAATCAAACTTAACAGCAATAAATGTGAAGCTTAATATTTAAAAAAATCACTTAGGAGTACCTGGGTGGCCTGGTCGATTAAGCATCTGATTCTTGATTTCGTCTCAGGTCATCATCTCAGGGTCTTGGTATCAAGCCCTGCAATGGGCTTCTCACTCAGCACAGGGTCTGCTTAAGATTCTCTCTCCCTCTGCCCCTGGGTGCATGCTCTCTCTCTCGCTGGCAAATAAATCTTATAAAAAAAATATGACCAACAAAAATTTAGCTGAACATGATTTGAACAACAGTAACTTGGTTGACATAATGATGTGGCTGAAATTGGTATTTCCTAGTTACAGACTTTTGGAACATTGGTAATTTTGGTGCCTAATTTTCAACCAATTAATCTGCCTTGACTTTTATAGTGGGAAGTTGGAACAATCTTAATGTTAGTATTTGAATTCTTCATGGCTCTCAAGTACTTATTTTTTTCATATTATAAAAAATGCAAAATCATTATATAGAAAAGTTAGAAAATGTAGAGAAGCACAAGAAGAACAAAAACTCATGATTTCACTCATCCATAGGTAACCACTATTATTACCTTGGCTTATATCCATCCAGGTCTTTTCCTCTGCATTCCCTCTGTCAAAGGAAGGGGGCTGTGTTACAAAGGAATGAATCATCGGAAGTTTTTAAGCAGAAGTATGAGAATCTGTCAGAGATATGTGTCATATAATTTGTTGTATGGAAAGAAGGCTAAATGTTATAATGTCTAATGTCTAATTTTTTCTATTTTAAGGTTCTAAGAAAGAAACACAATAAATGTCATTAAAATGTTCACTGTGCATTATTCACTTATATTTGTAGGATTCAGCTGAAAAAAACTTCTGGAAATTCCAACTCTGATTTGTAAGCCATTCTGTTGTTTTCCAAAGTATTGGCTCCAATGCCTATATTTGATTTCTGTGCTTGAGTAAACCCACCCACATGCCAGACTGAACCCCAGTGCGTTTGACATTTTCCCTCTTGAACAGCATCCAGCATAATGTAGCTTACTGGAAAAAATCTACATGGGATGACTCAGCCAGTCATGCAAGCCTTTCTTTCTGTGGAATTCCTTTTTTTCTCAAAATGAAAATGGACCACATTATTTAAGGATAAACAAATCTGAAAGTGTTTCCAGTAACATCTTTTTATGCATAGGCCGCTGAAGATTAACTAAAAATTCCTGGCTAAGATCTTGCTTCCTACCTAAATGTTTCAGTAAATACAGTTTTATTGAAATAGAATCAACTTCTTAAAATCCCCAACTGAAAATAGAAAATGAAGCCCCATTTCCCAAGAGGAGGAACCATGCTTTCTTCTTCTTTATGATGTCCCTAAATTATGCATGCAGTGCTGGCCACACAGTATACATTTAAAGCTCTCTAAACCAAATTATGTAAGGTAGAATTACTGTTTATGAAAAATCATGTAAGCTACATGGCCTAACAAGATCTGGATTCTTCTTCTATTTTCCAGTAAATTTCAGGAAAACTTCCCAGATAAGCACATGTACTGTCAGTACTCATAAGAGTAAATCTGTTATTTTTAAGGAGTTGTATTTTGGATATGGTTTTAGAATTATCAATGGAGTTTTATGAGGTGAAAATGTACATTTGAAAAGTTCTTTAAGTGGGAGGGTTTTGCAAAGAGGCAAGCACTTCTAGAAGCTATGTTAACTGCTGTCATAATATTGACAGAAAAAAGGACAGGACTATAAAAGTTGAGATCAAAACAGAAAATGGGAATAGAGAAAGAAATATGCTACAGAATATTTGATCAGTAAATAATAACAATAGTAGCTAAAGGTATTACATTTCCACTACTAGATGTACTGGATACTAAGGTGAGATGGTTTATGTACACCGCCTTTTATAGCCATCCTACCATAAGGATTATCATCTCCATTTTTCAAATGAATTAACTAAAGCTCAGAAGAGTGAAGGGTCCTATAACTGTCGGCCAAGCTGAGATTCATAGTTTGACAACAAAGCCAACTTTCTTCTCACTATACCACGTTGTCTCAGATGTGGTGTAAATAAAACCAGGAAAAGACAAAGAATAAAATAAGTAAAAAATGTTAAATACAAGTAAAATGTATTTCTTTTTTTATTTGAATGAACTTATTTGAATTTATCGAAGAGATTCATGATAGCAAGAAAAGGAATTGTATTGAACAGGCAAAGTGGAGCCGGGGCTGAGGAGGAGCTTCCTGCCGTGGTGAATGGCAAGATACAAGGGCCAAACAATTTTTTTTTTTTGGAAGTGTAATTGCCATTTATTATTTTTTTTCTGGATAACAACTTTTCTTCAGTCCTTAAGAACTTAGCTCCTTACATGGGCTTTGGTGGAGGTCGTGGGGCAGCACCCGTGGGTCTAAATCGGGGTGGGGGTGTTGGGTCCTTCCGTGCTTCACGAGCGCGATTCCTGACTACCTTGCTGTGAATGGCACAACTCACGCAATAATGTAGCTTCACACAGAGCTTGGGAAGCACATAGGCGTCGAAGACACTGGCTTCGGAAATATCCCTGACAGCGGCGGCCTCTACTATGTTCCGAACAACAAACTTCTTAATGACCTTGTCCTTGGGCACACAACGGACGCAGTTGGTGCAGCGAATAGGCTGCACGTGGCCGCGGCCCTTTTTTTCAGTGTCCTCGTTGAATTCTCTCCCTCTAACTCCTATTTCTGATCAACTGCTTTCTTCTTAAAAATCTCTGGGATATGTTGATTTTTGAGAGGGCCTTCAACACTGCCCATACATCTGGTGACATTGTGAGAATAATAACATCGTACCTTATCTGGCTGATGAATGAAAAAGGGTCCCTTTCTTTCTCCTGTGGGGCCACAGTACTTGGTTAGCAGACCAGTCTGGTCAGCAACCACTCGACCTTGGGAACATGCTTTACACAGGGCAGAAGCTGATAGCCATATACTGTGGCTTTGGTCTTCTTCTCCCCCCCGCCCACCATTGTCTTGATGGTGGTTTAAGTCGCTAGCATTTCTTCCCTGCAGCATTTATCTCAATTCTTCTCTTTACCTCCAATCTTGACCTTCTCCAGTGCTCTTCCTACACAGCAGCCGATTTGGTTTCTAAACACAACTTTTTTTTTTTTTTAAGATTTTATTTATTTATTTGAGAGAGAATGAGAGAGAGCATGAGAGGGGAGAGGGTCAGAGGGAGAAGCAGACACCCTGCTGAGCAGGGAGCCCAACGTGGGACTCCAGGATCATGACCTGAGCTGAAGGCAGTTGCTTAACCAACTGAGCCACCCAAGTGACCCTCTAAACACAACTCTGATCATGTCAGCCCCCCCAATAATTCTACAGTACACTCCCATTGTCCTCAGCATGGAGTCTAGACTCTCTGGTTTAGCAAACACACCACTCTTTACCTGACTCTGCTGGCTTTTCTCTTCTCCTCTCTTACTGTACCCCACTTGCCTTCTATTTACTTTTTTTTTTAAAAGATTTTATTTATTTATTTGACAGACAGAGATCACAAGTAGGCAGAGAGGCAGGCAGAGAGAGAGGACGGGAAGCAAGCTCCCCGCTGAGCAGAGAGCCCGACGCAGGGCTCGATCCCAGGACCCTGGGATCATGACCCGAGCAGAAGGCAGAGGCTTTAGCCCACTGAGCCACCCAGGCACCCCCTTCTATTTACTTTTATCTTGGGTATCTTTGTGCTTTGAATACCCCTTTTAGTCCTAACTTTGTGCCCTCTATCTGTTGATTTCTATTTGTTCTTTAGACCTCAGCTCAAGACATCTCCTCTAGGTTGCCTTTCTAACCCCAGAAGCTGAGTTCGGCATCCCTCTGTGCTCACATAATATCTTTACTCACTGTGAACTGTAGCATTTAAATCAGTGTTATAGTTATCTGCCTCTGCATCTGCCTTTTCCACAAAGCAGTCTACTTCTCCACGACAGGAGCAATATCTTATTTCCTGCTGTAGCCCAGGGACCTACCATAGTACTCGACTACACTGCCAGCTGGCAATATAACTTGCTTTGGGGCAGATGCAAAATCATTCCTTTAACTTTTCCCAAAAATGTAAAGGTAGGGATGGGGGAAAAGGAATGGAAAGGCAACCACTTTCTGTCCATAAGATGTTCAGTGTCTCTGTGACAACTTATCTGATAGGTTTTTGTTCTGTGGACTTCCCCTTCTTTCTCATTCTGGGATGGAATTGGAATTCAGACTATTTTCTCACACCTGCTTCAGTGGTTTAAAGTGACTCTAAAGGAATGTATCAATTAAGCAAAGAGGAAGCCACTAGAAATAGCTCCAACAGTGTTATTCCTAAAAGGATCTGCCTACAGAAAATGAGTGAAATCTGAGCTGATCTTCTTAATGTCTCATATAGACATAAAATCAGAGAATGTGGCTAAGAGAAGGCCTGCAGGTGGGGTGTTGTTGATATTTAAGATACCGAATTTTGGAATTTTCAGAAATTCCTTTAGTGGAAGAATTATTGCCCCTAACAAAGTACTGTATCCCTTTGGTGATTTATTTAGTTCTCCAAAGCCTGAAGTTTTTTTTGTTTGTTTGTTTTGTTTTGTTTTCCTTGAAATTAGGACTCAAGTGCAAAGAGGTTCCATGAAATTATTATATATGAAATTATTAACCCTCAAATCCCTCATGATTCCTTCTTCATATCTGGATCCCCAGGATGATCCTCCTACTCTCATTATGTTTAAAAACCACCCTCTGTCCTTCTGAGGGGAGGTATCAGTAGAAAACTGAATGAAGGTAACTGACTCTCCTCCCCAGTCAGCAAAGACTAAACCAACAAAATGACATGTGGGATGATAGATGGTCATAAGCACCTGCTATGGTATGGGTACCCAGGAGAGACTGCATTTTGTTCAGGTCTCCTTTTTTTCCCTTTATATCTCATAGCTAGCATTTTTTTTTTCTTTTTTGCCATATATGTTTTCTCCTTAGAACAAAGGTCAACAAACTTTTTATGTAGGGCCAAATAGCAAGTATTTTAGGATTTGCTAGCCATAACAGTCTCTATTGTAACTACTGACTCCGCCATTGTATTGCAAAAACAGCCCTAGACAATATGTCAGTGCCTGGTCATGGTGCATCCCAATACAGCTGTATTTATAGACATTGAAATTTGAACTTCATATAATTCTCTTGTGAAATATTATTCTTCTTTGGATTCCCCCCCCCAATCATTTAGAAGTGTAAAAAACATTGTTACTTTGCAGAGGATACAAAAACAGGTGGTGAGCCAGATTAAGCCTTTGGGATATAATTTGTTGGCCCCTGGACTAGAATGTCAGCTGGGGAGTGACAGGGTTTGATTTGTGCTTTCAGCCAGTGATCTCAAACTTACGTGTGCATATGAATCATCTGGGGGTTCTGTTAAAATGCAGAGTCTGTCATGAGAGTCTTCATATCTGACTAGCTTCCAGGTGATACTGCTGCTGCAAGGTATGATTTATGGACCACACCTTTTGTTGGATCCTTCCATGAAAGAGAACCTGGATTGGAGAGAGACAGGGTGGGGGTAGAGGGAGAGGTAGAGGAGGAAGAGGGAGGTAGTAAAGATCAATTAGGGGACTCTTGGGGAGGTGAACTCCAAAGGCCTTGGTTACTGAGAAGACATGAGAGCTAACAGGGACAGAGATGTTGGGGGTGACTCCAAGGGTTTATTTGTCAGTGATGACTTTAGCAGAGATCCCAGAGATCTGTATGGACCAGGTACAAGACAGTGCTAAATATATTTTTATTGAACAAATAAGAAGGCAAAAAGAAGAAGTTGGCAGGGGAAGGAATGGGAGAAGATAATGACCTCAGTCTGGGAGTGTTTGGGTTGATTCTGCAGAAACCAAGAGAAGGTGGCAAAAGCTGATAATGTTTTGAAGGCAGAATGCTGTGTGACACCTGCTGGTCTGGGAATGGGTTGTTCTCCATCAGCTGAAGGCTGGAGCTAGACCCATAGCAGTACTAGCCAGAAGGAGCACAAACTGGTCCCAAAACCTCCTTTCCTTGATGAGCAAAAATTGACTGAGGTCATTTGTCACCTTGCAAGTGTTCTTATATACGTGTTTAACTTTTTTTTTTATTTTATGATAAGGACTTTAATGACAAAAAGTCATTCAGGAGTCAGAATTTACTAGCAAACATTTTAAAGCTCTGGCCTAAGAATCAACTTAGTGTGAAAATTATACCATAAGGTCTGTTGTCTTGGGTTTTATCCTCCCTGATATCTAATTTAGTTTGTTCTTCTTCTGAAGACACTCTCTTTCATGTATTAAAGGAACTGGTTCTTTATGCGATATCGTTAGTGCTTTCTCAGATGAAACAGGTACTTTATTTTTTTTTATTATTTATTTATTTATTTATTAACCCCCGAGGGGGTGTACCGTTCCTGGAAGTACTGCAATACCAGGTCGATGCGTGGAGTGGACGGAGCAAGCTCCTATTCCAACTCCCTGCTCCAAAAATCCATTTAATATATTGTCCTTGGATAGAGGATGTATCAGATATTAAACTGATAAGAACAGACACTACACTTGATCTTAGCCAAAAGGCCGAGAAGCGATATATTTTTTTAAACCTACTTTTACCCTTGCAAACTCTCATGAAAAAGAATTTACCTAAATTTCTTGAGGTTCTGCTTGTCATTGGCCATAAAAACAGCAACAGCAAAAACCCAAACATATGTGATGTTTAATCAACAACCTCCTGAGTCTCTCTCTGTCTCTGGTCTCTCCCCTTTAATCCAATTTACACAGTGTTGCCCATTTAATATTTCTGAAGCATATTTTCAATCTTATTACCTCCCTGGTCTACAGATGAAGTCTGGACTCATCAGTCAGCCTTTCCATATGCACTACCATCTGATTTCCATATACATTTCCAAGAGAATTTCTTTCCTGTTACTCACTTTTACCCACCACACCCAATGACCAGATCAAACTCATGCTTCCTCATGGGTCCCACCTTTTTTTGCCTTTGGGTTATTGAGTATGCTGTTCCTCCCAACTCCACTCTCACCTCTTATCTTGGAATCCTATGGTCCTTTGAGTCTAGGTTACACTTACCCTCCTCCATAAAGCCTTTCTAATATCTAATTTGGATTTTTTTTTAATTTTCCAAGATTTTTATTTGTGCATCAAGGTACAGCAAAGGGAATAAATCTCTAGAATGTAAACTCAAGGCGGACTTAATCCATTGTATTCATTGCTGTGTCTCCATTGCTGAAGCAAGTGCCTAGCACACAGCAGGTGCCGAAGAAATATTTCTTGAATGAATGAATGAGTAAATAAATGAAAGCATGTGTTTTACCTAACTTCAGTAATATCACATGAAATGCCTGGCACAAAATGGGTGCTTAATATTTTAGCTTCCTTTCCTTTTATTTTTTCCTTCCTTTCCTTTTATTTTTTAATAGATGCTATAAATTTCAAACATATATATTTCTATAGCGCCTAGAATTGAGCGGGAGAGGAAAGAGAAGTAAATCTGTTGAAGACCCACTGTCTGTCAGGTACTGCATAGAGTGCCTTATAGACACATCTCATTTTAATTCTCCATGAGAATTCTATACATTAGTTGTTATTTTTTCCACTTTATGGATGGAGAAGCTAAAGTTCAGAGACACATGTCCAAGGTCACAGATCAAATAAGTAGGCAGAGGAGTGGTAGATTACCCTGTGCCCGCCAAAATGGAGCCCGAGGTCATGCACAGATACACCAAGCCCGTGAGCTTGGCTCTCTTCCCCCATCTGACCATGGTGCTGTTGGCCACTGACATGTTCTTTACAGCCTGGTTCTTCACTTATGAGGTTACCTCTTTCAGGTACATTTGAGATATCCACAAAGAGCTCCTCATCACCTTGGTGGCCTTGCTCTTCATGGGCTCTGGAGTCCTCTTCCTGCAGCTCTTCCTGCTGTTCCAACCAGGCAGCTTCACTGAATTCCTGCTTTTGTAAATTAAATTTTTTTTTTTTTTTTTTTACTTTTGCTGGAAATGTCCCACCTGCTGCTCACAATAAAGGCAGATGTGTGACCAACAAACAAATAAATAAATAAGTGGGCAGAGATGTATTTTTAAGCCAAGTCTGTCTGACTCCAAAATTCATACTCTAATAACCATTTATATCAGTGTGGGCTATTAGCTAGTAAATTACAAAGTAGGATGCAAAACCTTGTTTACCTGACTTGAAAAATCCACAGTCTTGGAACCGTATTGTGATGACTCTCACTGTGCCATTACATAGCAAATGCTTAATAAATGAGTTTTAAATTAATTCATTAATTTTTAAGTAAGTAAATAATTTCTTATATAAACTAATGAATTCCTAATGGCAAAAAATGCTAATGAATTACAGAACTAATGGATTAAGAATAAGCCATTCTCAAGGAGGGCACGGATTACATGGAGCACTGGGTGTGGTGCAAAAACAATGAATACTGTTATGCTGAAAAGAAATTTTTAAAAAATTAAGTAAAAAAAAAAAAAAAGAATAAGCCATTCTCCTACTAAAGAATCATGAATTAGGAATGGTGCTGGTTGGCAGAGAATCACCAACTTCCTTTTGCTCAAACAACAGGGTTAGCTACAAAACGGAAAGAAGACCCAATTGCTACCATTGTGGGAGTCCAGAAGTTCTGTAGCTGTCACTGAAACCAGTGCCCTCAATTACAATACCTGCCATGCCATTTCAGAGTCTCTGGTCGATGACTGCAGGCCCAGAAAAGCAGCAGCTGAAACCTTGTTTTGAGCTGTCTTCCATAGCAGATCCCAGACTATGGTAATGCCAGCTCCAGTGGAAAATTTGAACTCAAATACCTCTCTGATCCACCATTTCACACTATTCAAATCACAGAATGGACCAAATTGGGGTAGAGGAACCTTCAGATGAGGAACCTTCAGATGAGAAACTCTGGAGAGCTTTAGTTTATTCACATGCCTTTGATGTGAGTTATCACACTGTAACAGATGATAAAGTGACTCTGCTATCAAAAAATATCTTCTAGGGGCACTAGGCGCAGCGGGTTAAGCATGTGATTCTTGCTTTGCACTGACGTTGTGATGACCTCAGGGCCATGAGATAGAGCCCCGTGTCAGATTCTGCACTCAACATGAAGTCTGCTTGATATTCTCTCTCTCTCTGTCCCTCTTGCTTGTACTTTCTCTCTCTGAAATAAATAAGTAAATCTTAAGAAAAAATCTTCTAAAATCTTACAGGCTGTGTGTGACCTTGGACGTTTGCTGAACCTGTCTCAACTGTCAAATAGGGATGATGGTGAGTACCTTATCAGTTGGTTTTAAGGATTAAGTTTTTAAAAAAGTATATATGGCATTTGGTACCGTGTTCAATAAGGATTTTAATTCATAGTATGCTATGCTGAATACATTACTTTTAGCACATTTGGCAATTTCTCCCATAGCAACACTTGGAAGCTGGACCAACTGATTTGAAATTAATCCTGATATTGAAAAACTCTGATGTATTTTATTTGCAACATGATTATGGGAAACTAATATCCTCGGGGTCTCCCTCAGGTGTGTGCAGCCAATCTCAGATACTCGAGAGAGACCTCAGTCTCTTTCAGATATTTATAACACATTGTCTATGAACTATGATTGGTTTTGATCTGATCCATACAGGAATAAATTCTGATTCTCATCGTTAATACAACAGTAAAATCTACCTTTTATTAGATACTAGGTAAATATTTTGTATGTAATATCTAATTTAATTCTACAGCATATCTGTAGAATAAGGATTATTATTTCTACTTACAGATGTACAACTTGGATTTAAATTAGTTTATGGAATTTGTTGCCCAACATCATAGATAGTAAGTGGCCCCACTGTCATTCAAACCTAGATCTGCCTGACTCCAAGGCATGTGTTCTTTCCATTGAGCTACATAGCTGTGACGCTCTTAAACACATAGTCGTGAACCAACATTTTCATCTCACTAATGGTATTGAGTGGTCTACCTCTGCTATGGGTGGGGTGACAAGGATGAACAAAACATGGTTCTTTAAGGATTTAATTAAAGTTAAAGTTAAATAGTTAAAGTGAATAAATAAGACTTATAGTGTGAAAAAGGCCTGATTGATGTGTACATTGGGAGGGACTGGATTAGGTAAGACATTGAATGAGGTGATGCCTTAGCTGAATTCTGAAGAATGAGTTGGTATTAGTCAAGTGAATAGGTGGGGCGTGGGTGGGAGAGAAATGTGTCCTAGGGAGAGGGCAAAGCATATAGGAAGATCTGTAGGAAGAGAGGCAGAGGCACATATGGGCACCTGCAAAGAGTTTAATACGTCTACAGAACAGAGAGAGAGGGAGAGTGGACAGCATGAAGCATTGCAGTGAACGTAAGGATAAAGCTGGACTTTATCATAGTGGGTATTTATATTGATTCAGGGTGAGATTTAATTTAGGTACTCAAAGAGGGGCAAGAGGGAGAGAGGTAGAAGTCGTGGATCAGGGAAGCCAGGCTGCATGGAAAGGTGTGTGAAGGCTGGAAGATGCTGATAATTTGAAGGTGTGGTAATAAGGGAATGGGCATACACCTTGCCAGACTTCTCATTGCTCTGTTTATATCCTGGCCCACAGTGTTAATTTAAACTGTGGAATTATAAATGGGACATTGTTCAAAGGCTTATATTTAATTCTCTGTCCAGTCTTAACCAATGACTTTGTACAGTGTAAGTACGGTTTCTGAATCCTCTTTATTCAGAATCCTCTCCACCAATTTTTCTCAAGAGTTAGTCTTTGCTAGACACTGTGGATTTGGGCCAAGGTGGATTCCTGACAATATGAGTGAGGTCGAAACACCTGAGTCACATAAGATCCAGAGGGCAAGTAGGCAACCAGATCACTTCTGCGTTAGCCAGGTGTCTTGACGAGAGCTGAATAAAGAATTTCTCCTTTACAGGCATATGGCTTTAATTTGGGGAGGACAATTACCAGAATTTACTAGAATTTTGCAGTAAGGAGAACAGTGGTGTTTTGGCTATAGATGAGGAATTACTTGGTGCCACCATATCCTCCTGTAGGGCAGTAAGGGACAGCTTCACAAAAGGCTCTTCTTTTGCCAGTAAAACTGAAACAAAATGAAATAAAGAACCTGAAATGATTAGCTATAGGGAATGCTGTGGATCAAACTTGTGTTTTTGCTCTTATAACTTACTGTTGATATTTTCTTCCTGTCCTTTAGGATATAGTAATAGGATACGGTTGACTTAGTTACATTTGTTGCACTTACACAGATAGTACTTATATTGTACCCAACACAATTCTAAGGACTTTCTATATTAGCTCATTTAACTCTTTGATAATCTTATGAGGTAGGAACTATTTTTATTATCACCTCCAGTTTGCAGATGAAAAAACAGAGTAATATGTCTGCAGTAAAATAGCTATTTTTTTAAAATTAAAGATTTTATTTATTTATTTATTTGACAGAGAGAGAGAGAGAGAGAGAGAGATCACAAGCAGGCAGAGAGGCAGGCAGAGAGAGAGGGGGAAGCAGGCTCCCCGCCGAGCAGAGAGCCCATTGCAGGGCTTGATCCCAGGACCCTGAGATCATGACCTGAGCTGAAGGCAGAGGCTTAACCCACTGAGCCACCCAGGTGCCCCAAATAGCTATTTGGTGAAGTTGAATTTTGAACCCAGGAAATTTTGCGGTAGGATCCATGCCTGAAACCTGGAGTTCCTAAGTCTTAATATGACGTAAAAAGGAAGTGTATTAAAATTCAGAATCCTAGGCCACATCTCCAAGATTCTGATTTAGTGTGTCTGGCAGGGGCCTGAGTATTTGCATCTTTAACAAATGTTTCATATACTTGTGAATGATACTCAGAGAAACACTGCTGTAAATCATAACATTAGCTGGTCTTTGTTACTGTTGTTGAAAGACTATCTGTTTCTGTTTCCTACTACCTCAGTATACTCTTTAATGCAAGGAAAAAATGTGAAAATAATGACATTTTGATAACTATCTTTCTGTCATCTATCTAGTCATCCACCCATCCATCCATTCATTATCTATCCTTTTTTTCCATCCACCTATCTATCATTTATCTGCTATCAATCGATCTTCAACATTGGATCTATCTACATAGATATCAGTTTGAATGAAACTAATTTCAAACCAAATATTAAAATTCTGTATGATACCAAGTATCTCATCATACTACATTTTTAGCCATTTGTTTCTATGCCACACAGACCCATTTGGAAATAAGTGTGTGGTGAATCTAAAAGAAGACAATCCTTTCACTTTTGTTACTGGATTCTTACCATCAAAAGGTGACATTGTTTTATAGTTCCAGTGTTAGAGTCAGAACTAATAGGTTTTTTGGTTTGTTTTAGTCATTTTATAATGGCCTTTTAATGCTTGTAACTATGTTTTGAGAATGTGACCTGACCTGTCGCATCTTTCTATTATTAAGAAATGTCTAGTGTTTCTTCTGAGTTTTACTATACTCGTGCTATCTCTCTGCACATTTATGGTAAAAGATATGCATTAGAGTAAAATGAATATTGAAGTCAATGTAAAAATGATTAGTTGAAAGGTACTATTTAGAATCTCATTTTTTCTATCAAAATAAAAGGGTTATCTGTTTTTCAAACTTACTTTTTATCTAAATTTAGGTATTCAGAAGTCCTATGTTAATTCAGTAAAATTAAAATTCATATCCACTTGATAGAAAAACAGTAAAATGAGGACCTGGGTGGTATAGTTGGGAGCCTCTGATTCTTGGTTTTAGCTTAGGTTGTGCTCTCAGGGTTGTAAGATTAAGCCCTGCATTAGGCTTCATGCTCAGCAGGGAGTCTGCTTTCTCTCTTGCTCTCCCTCTACCCTTCTCCCCTCTCTATCTCTCTCTCTAAAATAAATAATCTATTAAAAAAAAGAAAGAAAAAAAAGGAAGAAAAATAGTAAAAGAAAAAAATGGGGGGCACCTGGTTAAGCATCTGCTTTCTGCTCAGGTCATGATCTCGGGGTCCTGGGCTCAAGCCATTTGTCAGGCTCCCTGCTCAGCGGGGAGTCTACTTCTCCTCTCCCTCTGCAGCTCCCCCTGCTTGTGCTCTCTTGCTCTCTCTGTCAAATAAATAAATAAAACTTAAAAAAAAAAAGATTTAAGTAGAATATTCTCTCCAGTTACAATTGAGCCCTCTATATTGCCAAAAGTCCTAGACAGATCTGTCCTCTCCCTTAAGGATGGTGCCTTCTGACACATAATAGAGGACATCTTTCCTGTACCAACTTTTGCCCACCCATCTAATTGTAGCTAAGAGAAATGGTGTGAGAAGCAGGAGTTTTAGCTTGTAAAAAATGAGAGGAGAGGACAAGATTAGTTAGGGCCTAGAGCAAAGACATATTAACAAGGGTTTTAGAAGCTTATAATTCTCAGTGTACCAAAGTAGCAAGAGCTAGAGAGGGAGGGAAGGGGAGGAACTTGAGTGAGTTAAGTATGAATTCCTTTCCGTATTCTCCTTTTGTTCTTCAGGGGACTCACGATCCCATGTGATAACCAGTCTTTCCTCAGAAGTCACTTTTTCTTTTTGCCTTTCTCCATGTGACCTTATTCCAGAAATCTTTGCATATCTGGGCCTAAACACCAAAGAAGGACCAATCAGTTTCCCCTGTTTTCCAACTGAAGCTTAGTTTAGTACTCTGTAGGTGGCCTGGCCTGGGTAGATCCTAACTTATAAACTTTCCTGTGAAGATACAATTATTTTTTATGTGTTCCTCCTCCTTAGTTTGAGGGTATAGAGTAGAAGTAAATACATTTCAAAATGAATTAATTAACTTCTGCTTCAGGCCAAGATAGAGAAAGTGGGAACAAGTTTACCCTCCACCCTGAAATAATGAAAAAAAAAAACCCAGGAAAAATATATGAAATAAAAGTTATTAAGACAGTGAAGATCAAGCAATGAAGAACAGTGACACATGAAAGATGGGGAGCGCTATAATTGTCTCAAATTCCTGCCTTGAATGGGTTTCAGGATTGTTGTGCAGGAAGAGAGGACCCAGGCAGAGCCAGTGGACCCCATGAATTGAAGAGTAAAACTGAAAGGCCGGGAGGCAAATGCAGTTAAAGTTTGTGGGACAGAGTTCTGGAGAGAAGAAGCTACAGAGGAGAGAAGCTCAGAAACCTGCTGAGGGTGCTCTTCAAGTTTTAAGCAGAATGCTGATGTGTACATGTGATGAGAAAACTATTCTTGGCTGTGGAATGAATTTCCTAGGAAGATTAGAGGGAAAAGTTCCAGGAGCTCACAAAGGGCTAGAAATAGTACCTATTCCCATGAGCCAGATTGGAAAACTTAAAACTCATGGGGCATTGGATAGAGTACTTAGAAAATTATTGCCTCAGGGTGCCAGGATGGCTCAGTCAGTTAAGTGCCCAACTCTTGGTTTCAGCTTAGGGCATGATATCACAATCCTGGGATTGAGCCCCACATCAGGCTTCACACTCAACAGGGAGTCTGCTTGAGGATTCTCTCTCCCTCTCCCTTTGTCCCTCCCTTCCACTTGTGCACACGCTCTCTCTCTAAAATAAATAAATAAAACATAAATGTTTAAATATTTATAAATATAAATTAAATATATGTAAATATATATACATATATATGTATATATATATATACACATACATATATATATGGAGAGAGAGAGAGAGAGAGAGATATTGCCTGAGTAGTGGAGAATACTAATAGATTAAATGCTGCTTTGGTTCAACTTAATGAATCTCAAAAATAGGACTGGAAAGTGTCAAATTTTTTCCAAGTAATACGAACTCAAAAATATTTATTTATAGGAATGCAAAGATAGGTAGTACATACACCCCATGGTAAATTTCAAAATGTCTGGCATCTATTAAAAAGTTACCAGGCATGCAAAGAAATAAGAAGATATAGCCCAGAATAAGGACACCAAACCAGAACTAGCATAGATGTTAGAATTAGCATAAGGCATTTGAAAAGTTATTATAACTATATTTCATAGTCCTGCAACTAAAGAAAATGTTAAGTAGGAAGTTGGAAGATAAAAAAGGACCAAATTAAATTTGCAAAGCTGAAAACTATAATATCTTAGTTGAAAAATGCACCAAATTGGATTGGTAGTGGATTAGACGTTTCAAAAAGAAAGATTAGTGAAGGGCGCCTGGGTGGCTCAGTGGGTTAAAGCCTCTGCCTTCAGCTCAGGTCATGATCTCAGGGTCCTGGGATTGAGCCCTGCATCGGGCTCTCTGCTCAGCAGGGATCCTGCTTTCCCCCCTGCTCCTGCCTGCCTCTCTGCCTACTTGTGATCTCTGTCTGTCAAATAAATAAATAAAATCTTAAAAAAAAAAAAAGATTAGTGAATTGGAAGACATTGCAATAGAACATATCCAAAATGAAAGATAAAGACAAAAAGGAATAAAAAGTAAATAAATAAAGCATCAGTGAACTATGAAACAACTTCAGGAAGCTACAAATATCCATCATTCAATTATTAGAGTAACTGAATGAAAAATACTGATTATGCTGAGTGTTATCAGTTTCTTAAAAACTATGATCCAGCTATTTATTCTTAGATGTTTACCCAAGAGAAATATAGTCATGTGTCCATACTTGTTCTTAAATGTTCATAGAAGCTTTATCTGTAACAGCCCAAATAGGTTATAACTCAAATGTCTATCAACAGGTCAATGGATGGTATATTGATCCATGTGTATGTTATATCCATAAAATGAACAGTACTCATCAACAAAAAGGAAAGAAGCTAGTTGAAAAATAGTATATACTGTATGATTCTATTTATTTAAAATTCTAGAAAATTCCAAGTCTTCTATAGTGACAGCAAATGGATTAGTGGTTGCCTAAGCCCAGGGCAAAGATAAGGGTGAAAGTTCAGGGTGTTCGTAAGGAATTAAAGAGGAACATAGGAGACCTTTGCAGTAATGGATATATTCATTTTCTTAGTTGTATCAATGGTTTTGTGGTTATATACATTTATCAAAATTTAACAAACTGTATACCTTAAATGTGTGTCATTTATTGCATGCCAGTTATACATATAATAAAGTCATTTTTAAAATAACTTTTTCCAAACTATGAACCATATATCTTATTTAGAAGATTAGAGACTCACTTAAAAATAAGACAAAATGGGAAAATTTTTGTTTCTTAATAGTTGGTAAGAGAGGACTTTCCTTCAAGTCAAAGCTCATTGTCTAGAACCTAGATCTTGAAGAGCTAAGGAGGGGCTAGAGGCATAATCTCTAGGCTTTGCCAGCTTAAGCTCTTTATTGAGTCACTAACCAGGAGACATCTCAGAGTCAACTTGGAAGGGATAGTCACTGAAAGTACAGAGCTGAGCAAATGTTGTGCCAGGAGAGAGAAGACGAGAATAGATGAGAGAAGAAAAGGAGAGGGTTATGAACTCAAGGAAAACATTAGTCAGGATGCCACATGGTAAGGGGTAGAAGAGTCTGAAAGTCAGGAATAGGAGGCTGTGAGGCTAAAAGGGGATTAAACAAAAGTAGAAAGAGGCAAACCCAGGTCTAGGCCAAACTGGGGGCTTCTGGTAAGTCATCCCTTTGGACTTACTCTGGTCAATGTTTTATGTGCTCTGCTAGTGTGACGCAAAGCCTAGAAGCAGAAGAAATGCACTCAAGGGTTATAAGATGTTATATAATTAAAAAATTATTTTCTTAGGGGTACCTGGCTGGCTCAGTCAGAAGAGCACGTGACTTTTGATCTTGGGTTGTGAGTTCAAGCCCCATGTTGGGTGTAGAAATTACTTAAATAAAAATTAAAAAATTATTTTCTTATATAGATTATGGCAACATCTAGGTTGAAACCCTTGATGGATGCAGTATTAAAAAAAGGAATACAAATATTGTTTATTTAAATGTCAGTTATACTCAAAAAATACTCATAAATACTCAGTTACACACACAAAAAAATCAGTTATACTCAAAAAGATATACTCAAAAAATGTGTTTTCTGACCTACTACAGGATCCCATCAAGGTATTTCTATTGGTCTGGGATATGAAAATAGAAGAGTTTTCAATCTATAGATGCCAGCTGATATTTGACAAAGGAGTGCAACTAGTTGTGACAGATCTTGTTAGTGACGCTTTATATTTTGCAAAGCATTTTAGAATTTACAAAATTGTTTCACATATATTTTATCTTGCTCATTTAGATATCTAATTTTTATTGAATTGATTAATTATTACACTGATAACGATTAAAGTTATTAATCTATGCTAAATAATTTGTGAAGTGAATTTCATGGTAGGCAGAACAAAAAGAAAGATTCACTGTGGGTCATTAGCTAGGTTTAGAAATCATCAAAACAGAACTTTTCATAAGGAACTTTAGAAATAATTAAACCTGAGCCATATGATATATATCCAGTAGCTACACATTTGTTTTAAGTTTAAACTGACTAAAATTAAATAAAATGAAAAATTCAGTTCTTCAGTCATGGTATCAATAGTGCTTAATATGGTTAATGGCTACCTTATTAGATAGCACAAATATAAAACATTTCATTTTTTGCAGGAAGTTCTATTGGATAGTCCTGATCTATACAAATTCTCTCCCATTTTCCATGGCTGAAAACACATTGATTAAATTGATAAAATTAAATTTAATTTTAGGGTTGAGGAATTTGAGGCCCAGAGAAATTAAATGATTTATGTAAATCACAAAAGAGCCTGAAAATGAACCTAAATATCCTGACTTTCATGCAAGTGATCATTTCAGCATTTCACACCACTGAACTTTTACTGGTATGTCTTCTCTTGAATAAGAAGAGCCTGGGTACTCAAAACTGGCAAATAATCAAAGAATCATTTAGTTTTTTTATTTGTATTCTACACTTCTATTTGAAGTTAGGAAGAGCTAAAGTCCAGAAACTTTACTTCAAACAAAATAATGATGTCACACTATAAAAACATGATCCAGAAGAACTTGGGTGCTTTCCAATTCCCCCTATTCTGTCCCTTTATACAAGTCCCCATTCAAACCACTCTACTCCATGCTGGGACCAAACAGTTTGTTTTTAGGTATTAACAGAAAGATAGGCAGATCTGCCTCCTCTTAAAATGTCTGTGGATCGCCATGTGGTAAAGGGCTTGAATTTTCAAAGGTTACTCAGCAGGACTTTGAAAATTAAAGAAAGCCCAGATGAGATGTGGGGAGAGTGAGCAATTACATTTGAGAAGGTGCAGCCTTTCAACTGGGTGAATTCTTGATGAGACAGCAAAGTGAGTCATTAAACAGTAGGCTTTCAATGAAGCCGGGACCCAGATTTGCCTTGGATCAGCTGCAATGCCAGTAATTTAACCATCCGAAGAAACCGTGGGAGAACCCTGGTAAACCCTTGGACCTGTTTTTATTGCAGGCTTATGGTCCTTATTTTTCTGAAAATGGGTAGAGAAAGGACTAGATAAATATTGAAGAATTACTGTTGAAACTCAACGGTTCTTTAAAAAAAATGACCCAGTATGCATGGTCATTTTGGAAGGTCAATGCTTTATAGCCCTTTACTGGCCTCAGGAAAGAATGATCACTTCCACATCTGAATTTTGGTAAAAGTTGTTTTTCCTGGACCACTGTTAAATTTCATCCAGCTTTTGGCAAGAACTGCCTTCCTGGACCCTGCTGGAGTGCTGGCTGACACGTTACATCTTCCACAGCGCAACAACTGTTCTATCGAATTCTGGGAGAGCAGCCTGTTTTTGTTACCAGACGCTAGAGGATGCGTGACATGTCATTAACCTTCAAAACTGGCCCTGCACAAGAGTGTTGTCAACAGATGGTGACTCTGATTCTTTCTTTCCTCCCTGCCTTCTTCCCCCATCCCCAGGATATCTTCTGGCTCAGAATGCTCCTTGGTTTCAAAGGGAAATGTGTGTGTGTGAAACAGACATTGTGGAATGTGGAACAAAGACTAGAGAAAGGTTTCTTATGTTCATAATTGAGACTTAAAGAAAATAAATGGGTAGAAGAGACCATCAGTAGTGTTCCTCTGCAAATATGGGCCAACAGTGATGAAATAAACCTTGATGCCGAGAGGCAGACTGTTGCGCATCAGGGAAGGATAACTGGGGTGCTGGATGGAAGAGCTGAAAGCCAGCATGGTCTTGGGATTTGGGTCTAGCAATTTCACTTTGAAAGTTCTCATTTTGCCCTCTTCATGTTTATCAGTGGAGGTCAATAGTAATTAGAAGATTAATTATCAACCACACCCCAAAATGTATCTTTGAAAACAGGAAGTTGATTGATTCATTCAGCAAATATGTATAGGGTTGTTTACAGTACACGAAGCACTATGCAAAGCTCTAGGGATAAAATAAGAAATTAACCAAAGTGCCTGTCTCTAAGAGGCAGGCTATTAAACAGATGACTATAATATAGCTCTGATACCTTCCAAGGAAACACAGATGAGGAAGCGACAGGTCCACAAACTATGCCACAAGGATGCCATAGGATGCAGCTCCAGCGGTATGAAGACCACATGGTAAATGTGTCCCATCTTTCCTAAGCATCAATTGTAATGAAATTCAAACTCTTTGTCCTAAAATGAGACATACATTAAAAAAGGAGAAATAATTTTTTAAACAAATTTCTGTCACTTAGCCCAGGTACTAGTTCATTTTTCATTCTCCTTTCCAGGAAAAAAAAAATTAAGATCATTGGCCTAAGTAAGACTTGATTATCAGCTTTTTGTGGGATGTCACTAAATCCCTAAAAGGCCCTTTGCCCTCAGGGTTAGAAGTATCAGCGTCATACTGTTTACATTCATGTGGCACTGTATAGTTTACCAAGTACATTCAGTGGATTTTCCATCTCACAGTAAGCCAGCACACCATCTCCGCATAAGTGATTAGGAAGTGGAAGCTCTGTGAGATTAATTTATCAGTGAAAGTCACAGGGCTGGTAAGTGACATCAGACTGAACGTTGCTTTTTCTGACACCAAATCCATTATTCTTTCTACTTAATCATTCTGCCTCTCTTTCCAATAATTAAAAATTAGAATACCAAGTTTAAGGATTTCTAGCCCCTTTTTTTTGGACTCATTTCCATTTTCTTGCTATCTCTTTAGGAATGGAGGCTAAAAGTGAAGAAGAGCAGACATTGTGTGATATTGACTGGAAGATTCTGAGAGGCTGGATGAGTCAGAATGCTCCACTTTATATCTGGGAAACCTTAGGAACACTGGCATGTAAATGAATGATGGGGGAGCTTGGTTAAGTAGGGAGTGCAATGGTGATAATTTAGGAACCTGTCATGAGAGATTTCAAGGTCTGTTGCTAGATTTTGGTTCACTGATTAGGTGGCCTTGACACACATTGTATTCCTTGTTCTCTCATGAGTACTTCATGACCATGGACTTGATGATTTGACTTTTTCATACATCAAAATTAAAGCACAATATTATATAAAAAACTATCTAACATAGCTGAAATTTTGGGAGGATATGACATCAGGAAAGTGTTTAAGATGTCCATCTTAAATTAGGTAATCTGGAAGCATTGTGGACTGTGTTGATACTTATTGAGAAAAAAAAACAGGCTAAACCACATATTAATTAGCAGTGCTAAATTCCTGAATTGCATATATATATATATTTATATTTCACATGTACCTCCCTCATCAGATTAAATAGGGCATTTCTTATAATAATTGCAGATTCGAACAAAATCACATACTCTGTTTCAAGATTTAAAAATTCAATGGCTGAGACTAAAAAATGACAAACTAAAGGAAGCCACAGGATGTCTGCCAGTTATTGTTGGCAGAAAACGGGATGACTCATCCTGAACATGTGCTTTCATTGCACAGGACAATGGAGCATGATGAAAATGTTCCACTTATTGAATATTGTGGACATTTTTGTCATTCAGTTTGTAGGAGACTGTTGAGATGCAACCATAGATTACCAAGAATGCCAAAGTGACCCATGCTTCCATTTGAGAAAACTAATAGTAGAAAGAAATAGAATAAAGAAAAGAGTAAATGGTTTCAAAAGAGACTGCGTGTGGTGGATCCCAGGAAAGTCCAGGTGGAGAAATTCCAGAACTTAGGAAGGAAACGTAGTATTGCCAGTGGGAGGCATGACCCATTGCCAAGAGATAGGGAATAGGATTCATTTCTGGGGAGAAGGAAGCAAGTGTGTTTTGGTTACAGGAGGATGGGAACATTTCTGGAGTTCTTCCTAATGTGACCTTGATAGGGTATCCTGTCCTGTCTGATACCTCATCCTATAAAAATATACAAATAGATGAGGCACCTGGGTGGCTCAGTCAGTTAAGCATCTGCCTTCAGCTCAGGTCATAGATCCCAGGGTTCTGGGATCCAGTCCTACATGTTCAGCGGGTAGCCTGCTTCTCCCTTTCTCAGCCCCTCCCCCTGCTCATGCTCTCTTTCTCTCTTTCTTGCTCTCAAATAAATAAATAAAATATTTAAAAATATACAAATAGAGAGGGAAAAGGCTGGTAAGTTGGTTTAACCTCCATGAACAAGCCCAGAGTCACTGAGACTCCTAAAAGGACTGGGAGGCACATGTGGGGTCAGGGACACATATGGGATATCTCTGTACCTTGCACTCAGTGTTTCTGTGACTCTAAAGCTGCTATGAGTGATAAAGCCTTAAAAAAAAAAAAGAAAGAAAAGGAAGAAAAAGGACTGAGTTGTTGACAAAATCTCAGTGATCAAGATTTTCCTAATTTAACCAGAGTCCATTAACTGAAGCTCGGTTTTATCCCTAACTGGCTCTGTCACTTGGGGTAAGCTTGCCTTTCTGGGCCTGTGTTTCTGTATCTAACTAATGAGAAGCTTCCTCCAGATTGTCCTCAAAGTCTTTTCCAGCTGGAAAGTGCTGTGATTCATGCAAGGAAAAATATCGCTGTACATTTAACAGTCTCAGAGGGAGGCCCAGTTTTGCCAACAGATAAATACCTTGAGTCATTTTGCCATTTCCCCAGGGAAATATACACTCTGTTATTATAGGTCTGCAGTAACAGGTGTGTTGTTGGGGGCGGGGCACGAACTGAGGAAATGATTATTGTGAGTGGGGAACGGGGGTATAGATGGAGAGGATTAGTAATGAAAGTTGTGCTCTGGATCGTTTTTCACCGTAACCTTAGCCCTACTGTCTAGAGGGAGATCCTAGATTTCTATTTTCTCATTCCGTTTGCAACCCTTGAAAACGTTTGTTCTGTTGGGGCCCTCTTTATAAAAAGAGTGCTCCATTGGTCCAGAACTGTAAAAGGAAACCAGAGGTGGGTAAGTGGAATCCTGTGGTCAGTTCTACTGCAGTGTAGATGTTGCCCGTCCTCCCCAGGGCTGCAAGCCTGCAGGCACAAGGTGCCCTTTAAGGCAAGCTGCCTTTCCCTGTGTTCAGCCCTAATAACACCACAGTGATACTGCAGGAAAAACGATGTGGCATAAAGCAACACCAAAGCAAAAGGAGCCTTTTGTAAACCATTCCTTGCAGCAATCTTGGATGGTCTCTAAATATTCTCACAATCCATTCACTCCAACATGAGACCATCTGTTTGTGAGCCAGCAGAGCTTTTCATTTGGAATCATGACACTCTGCAGGCAGTTACACGGAAGAAAATCTTTTATCTCAGCTTTCAAAAAGCTCCATTAGGCAGATCCTTTTTCTTCTTTTTGGAACAGACCCCTGCTTTTTTGGAGGAGGTATGTTCTTGACAAGTGCTCTTCCCAGATGCACTGCATTGTAATTCAAACCCCAGTAACTTGATCAGCTTTTGACATTATCAGATTGGAGAGAGAAGCACTTCTGCCTGAGGCTCTCACTGCAGAGGTGAATGGCTGCTGCACTGCTCTCAGGAGGTCCTCACCTCCCAATGGCTCATTTCAATTTTTATGTCAGAGCTGCATGTAGAGACCTATCGGATAGCACAAGAAACAGATGTTGGTTCCTTGACTCAAATCTCCAAGCTCTCAGAATATATGAATACTGGTATTTACATGGCATTTATCTCACATTTCTTGGGATGGTCTTGATTTCAATTCTTTTTCTTGATCTTCAATATTGAAAATGTGTTTTTTTTTCTTACATCAGTGGTTCTCCAACTTCAGTGTACATTAAAATCATTGGAGGATGCTTATTAAAAATGAAGACTCCCATGCCCTTCTGCAATTCTGATTCAAAAGATCTGAGGTAGAGCCAGATATTTCTGTTGATGTTTAAATCTTTTTATTGAGACAGTAAGTGCTCTACCTTAAGTCCGCAGCTCAATCAGTTTTTTAAGACTTTTATGTTTTTAGAGAAGTCTGAGGCTTCTAGTAAAATTGAAAGGGAGGTACAGAGATTTCCCACTTATTTTCTGCCCCCACACATGCACAGCCTCCCCTTTATCAACATCACTCACCAGAACAGTACATGTTTTATTAAGGATGAACCCACATCGACACATCATCATCACCTAAAGTCTATAGTTTATCTCAGTGTTGGACAAATGTGTAAAGATATATATCCATCATTATAAAATGAGGAGTATTTGCTGCCTTGAAAATCTTTTGTGCTATGCCTAGTCATTCCCCTTCCCTTGCTTTCTCCACCCTCCCACTGACAACCTTTGAACTTTGTATTCTCTGTAGTTCTACTTTTTCCAGAAAATCATGTAGTTGAAATTGAACAGTTATGTAGCCTTCTCAGATTGGCTTTTTTTTTTTTTAATTTCTTTTCAGCGTAACAGTATTCATTGTTTTTGCACCACACCCAGTGCTCCATGCAATACGTGCCCTCCCTAACACCCACCACCTTGTTCCCCCAACCTCCCACCCCCCACCCCTTCAAGACCCTCAGGTTGTTTTTCAGAGTCCATAGTCTCTCATGGTTCACCTCCCCTTCCAATTTCCCTCAACTCCCTTCTCCTCTCCATCTCCCCATGTCCTCCATGTTATTTGTTATGCTCCACAGATAAGTGAAACTATATGATAATTGACTCTCTCTGCTTGATTTATTTCACTCAGCATAATCTCTTCCAGTCCCGTCCATGTTGCTACAAAAGTTGGGTATTCATCCTTTCTGATGGAGGCATAATACTCCATAGTGTATATGGACCACATCTTCCTTATCCATTTGTCCGTTGAAGGGCATCTTGGTTCTTTCCACAGTTTGGCGACCGTGGCCATTGCTGCTATAAACATTGGGGTACAGATGGCCTTTCTTTTCACTACATCTGTATCTTTGGGGTAAATACCCAGTAGTGCAATTGCAGGATCATAGGGAAGCTCTATTTTTAATTTCTTGAGGAATCTCCACACTGTTCTCCAAAGTGGCTGCACCAACTTGCATTCCCACCAACAGTATAAGAGGGTTCCCCTTTCTCCACATCCTCTCCAACACATGTTGTTTCCTGTCTTGCTAATTTTGGCCATACTGACTGGTGTAAGGTATCTCAATGTGGTTTTAATTTGAATCTCCCTGATGGCTAGTGATGATGAACATTTTTTCAAGTGTAGATAGCCATTTATATGTCTTCTTTTACTTAGTAGTGTGCATTTAAGATTCTTCGAGGTCTATTCATGAAAAGAAATGAGCTATTTCTTTTTAGCACTGAATAATATTCTCTTGTCTGGATGTAGCAGCATTTATTTTTCCATTCACCTACTGAAGAACATCCGGTTGCTTCCAGATTTGCTTCTGCAATTATAAATAAAGCTGCTATAAGGATCCACATGCAGGTTTTTGCATGGATATAAGTTTTCAACTCCTTTGGGTAAATGCCAGTAAGTGTGATTGCTGTATCAAATGGTAAGAGTATGTTTATTTCTATAAGAAATCATCAAACTGTCTTCCAAAGTGGCAGTAGCATTATGTATGCCTACCAGCAGTGAATGAGAGTTCCGGTTGTTCCACAGACTAGCCAGGATTTCGTGTTGTTGGGGTTCTGGATTTTGGCCATTCTAATAGGTGGGTACTGGTATCTCATTGTTTTAATTTGCATTCCCCTAAAATGCATGGGGATGTGGAACATCTTTTCACATGCTTTTTGCCATCTATCTTCTTTGATGAGCTCTCTTTTAAGGCTTTTGACCCTTTTTTTTTTAATTTACCAACTTTTTTTTTTTTATAAACATATAATATATTTTTATCCCCAGGGGGACAGGTCTGTGAATCGCCAGGTTTACACACTTCATAGCACTCACCATAGCACATACCCTCCCCAATGTCCATAAACCCACCCCCCTCTCCCGACCCCCCTCCCACAACCTCCCTCCCCCCAGCAACTCTCAGTTTGTTTTGTGAGATTAAGAGTCACTTATGGTTTGTCTCCCTCCTGATCCCATCTTGTTTCATTTATTCTTTTCCTACCCCCACAAACCCACCATGTTGCGTCTCCCTTTCCTCATATCAGGGAGATCATATGATAGTTGTCTTTCTCCGATTGACTTATTTCACTAAGCATGATACCCTCTAGTTCCACCCACGTCATCGCAAATGGCAAGATTTCATTTCTTTTGATGGCTGCATAGTATTCCAT